>NC_134461.1:136054511-136679511 GCF_047948215.1 Lycorma delicatula | reverse complement strand
TTACAATTATCAATATTTGTAATGAATTTTAACTAAATTATGCTTTTGCTACATCAAAAATTTGCTCCGTTCAGATTGTGGTATATTTCAATCATTTACATCTTTTATTTGTTCAATTTTAAGAGTTTTCATAACACGAAAATTTTAATAACATCTAGCTTTACGTTTTTTTATTAAATTAATCAGAGCATTAATAAAAGTAATAATTTGCATTTAATATTAGTTTCTTTGAAACTATATTTATTTTATCTGGAACTTTCACTCTGCTGAATAATATCCTCATATATGGTTAAGATTTAATCATAAATACCAGCTTTTAGATTATTAAAAATTGAGACTAAGGTAACTACACGTTTTTTTTTGTTTTTTTTCATTAGAAAAGTTAACAATTAAAAATAAATATAAACAAGTTTTTTTATATTACAAAAACATTTTTTCAAGGATGTCATGGAATTCGCGTGTATTAATTACCATACTACAAGTTATACCTTGTATTTTATAACTGTGCAAGATAGAGAAAAAAAAATGGTGGGATGCATTGTTACCAATACTTGTTGCTATATAGCTGATTAAAAAAAAAAAAATATTTTAAAAGAAATCTTGAAGGTGAAAACCAGCCATTCGTGAATTTACATGTTAATACACATTCACACCTATCTCAGGAGTCAGTATAAAATTTTGGAAATTCCAACCAGCAATGAATGCGAGAAGGCTTCTCATTTCTTTTGATATTAATAACTTAGAGTATAAAATTTCACATATTTATGAAAGAACCCATAGAATTATTTAGCAAATAATTTTTAATTAGTGCGTTTTACTTCAAACATTCTTGGATATGATTTCACTCAAATTTTAAAGGAAGTGAAATTGATAAAATGATAGTAAAGTAGATAAAACACCACATCTTTCTCAGGATTTAAACTCGTAACCACCACCAGAACAAATTTAGACTAGCAGTTTACTCTCACATTTTAAATTATTAATAACCAACAATTAAAATCTACCGATTTTGTGTGTGTGTGTGTGTGTGTGTGTGTGTGTGTGTGTGTGTGTGTGTGTATATACATATTTAATTTTCATTAAACTTATTACTAAATTTTTTCGTCACCGAATTTTTCTGTTTTACGTTGGTTATCATGAAAACTACGGTAGGTACACTTCTGGGACCTGTTTTACTCGATTTTTTTGGTCAAAAACAAAAGAAACAATCAAGTTTGTTCTTTATATAAGACTTAAAAATTTCAGTATCAACTCATTTCACTAGGCAAACTAAAATCCTGGCATGATTTCTCGCTAGCCATAACTAAGTAAAAAAGCGTTTTGGTTCTATGTTTGTATGACATTTTTTCCTTATTTCAAGTTCTAGAATTAGTTGCCAAATTATTCCCCTTTTCTACTGAGTCATTCTGAATATATATATATATATATATATATATATATATATATATATATGAATAATTTATGAGAAGCCAAATACTGTAGTTCTCTTTTTTCTTTAACTAAAGAAGACGATTACAATCTAAAATCTAAAGTTTATGTTATTATATATATATATATATATATTCAAAAGTAAAATAAGTTTGTAAAAATATAATTATGAATTTTTCATGTATAATATTAAACTTCCATTAATTTTACTGAATAATATTTGTGGTTCTACATACGAGGTGTGTGAGAAAAGTAATGAGATTGGTAACACTGCGAACGATCTGGCAACGCTGTGTCTACCGGTCTGTGCTAAATCGGTTTCTTCATCCCTTCCACATGATCAGTACGAGATTCAATTCCGTTCAACTAACACATTATTTTTTACAGCGCCATCAGTGAACTTGTGTTTTTGTTGTGTGTTACGAAAATGGAGCTTCGGAATTTAGAGCGACGTTGTGTGATCAAGTTTTGCGTTAAACTTGAAGAATCCGTGTGTGTGACCTTTGAAAAATTTAAAAAGGCCTATGGGGAACATTGCTTATCAAGAGCACAAGTTTTCCACCAGCAGAAATCATTTTTGGAAGGCCGACAACACGTTGAACATCAACCTCGCTCAGGGAGACCTTCAACTTCAAAATCTGATGAAAACGTCGAGCGTGTGAGGGTTCTTGTGAGATCAGACCGTCATTTAACAATAAGGATGATGAGTGAACAGTTAAATTTCAAACATTTTCATCGTACATGAAATTTTGACAGACGATCTGGACATGCGAAAGGTTTCATGACAATGCACCGTGTCACACGGCCATTTCCATCACGGAATTTTTGACCTCAAAACGCATTCCTACGGTTCCTCAACCCCCCCTATTCCCCCGACTTGAGTCCTTCTGACTTTTTACTTTTCCCGAAATTGAAACATGTCTTAAAGAGACGTCATTTTGGAACTCTGGAGAAAATTTAAAAGAGTGTGACCGACCAGTTAAATGCCTTACCAGTTGAAGCCTTCCAGCGCTGCTACCAGGAGTGGGAACAACGACTCCGCCGGTATATAGGTGCCCAAGGGAACTTTTTTGAAGGGGATAATATTGTTTGAAAAAAATAATAACTTTGGAAAGTAAAAGGTAAGTCTCATTACTTTTCTCACACACCTCGTATATTTATTGTTCATAGTTTGATAACGTGGCAAAGTTCTAGGAATAAGAAAAACTTCTTTTTTTTTTAATATATCATAAATTATCCTGATAATATTATAGTGCAAGTAAAAATAAATATATTTAATATTTAGGATGAAAAAGATTTATACTTAAATTAAATCTGAATTCCCCCAATCATTAAATCGGTTTTCTGTGCGACTCAAACTGTTCCCTTTATAACAATACTTAACTAAAAAAAAGTTGCATTGAAATAACTTTACAACAAAATTCAGCATTAAGTACTACTTTTATTTTTTTTTACAGAAAATACAGTTTGAGCAGCCAACACAAGAAAAGATTGAAGAATTCATTAGAAGAATGGGCACAGACAGAGAATCCATAAAAAAAAATGTTGCAGTATTAAAATCTTGGCTTGCATCTGACCCATTTCTGCCAACTGTTGAAGGTAAAATAAAAAATAGATACGATGCTTAAATTACCAAAAAGGAACAAATTAATATTCATATATTTTTATTATTCTATGTATATACATAAATCATCAATTCAGCGGTTATCGATCCACTGCAGGATGAAGCCTCTTCAGTACGTTTCCAACTAATACAGACTTGTGCGATTTTCTGACAATTCGGTCCAGTGTACTTTATAACAATATCGATCTAACGAGCCTTGGTCTTTTTTGTTCTTTTTCGTGGGTGTTTAACATCCAATAGTATCCATTAAAGTGATATTTAGTCCATCTGCCATTAAATGTTCTTGCTACTTGGACTGCCACCGTCATTTTAATTCTTAAAGTTTCACGATAATATTATCTACTTTTGTCTGTTCTTTAATCCATTTATATATAGTTCTTCCTGTCTCGTCTGGTAACTTCAAGCATATATCTTTCCTATTTATTTGTGGAACCCGCAGCTTCTGTAATGATTGAACAGTTAATATCCAAATATTTCTTAAATAAGAAAAGACTGGCTCATTGATCGAAAACTTTCTTTTTAAGGCAAAAGGACCCTTGAAAAGGACATTAAATCTTCCGAATAATGAGTGAAAGCCGACTTCTAAATTCTTTCTAATGTATACAAACATATACAATCTGATAAGACTTACGATCTGAATACCTTTACCCTCAACTAATTTTGAATTTAAAAAATTTGTTGGTAAAAAGAAAAGAACTGTAATAAAACTTATAGGTCTCATAACTCTATCTCCAGTCGTTTTTGAGAAATCTGGAGTGAAATTCTATAAATTGGGGGGGGGGGGAAACTCTATTTTTTATATTTGACGTACAATAACTTTTTTAAATGGGTAATGAACTTATAAAACATTTTTTTTAATTGTATTAACTATATATTAATTAATTTTTTAAATCGCAAAATAGTTTGTTTTTATCCAGTTTTGTAACTCAAGTTACCCATTCCAAAAAATCTCACAAGAAAATTAACATTAAAGCACGTGATACTTTCAGTTTTGTTTTGGCTTAAATTATAAAAATTAACTAATTTGTAATTAACACCTAAATAATTTTATAAGTATGATATTTAAATGAAAAATTTCTTAAATACATACCTTTTTATTTTGTAGTGTGTCAAATCAATTTTTATTTTATTGTTATTTAAGAGAGCCAACCCTATAATAAGAAGCAGAATTGAATGTATCTGACATCTTTGACAACACTTTTATCAAAAATTGGATTTTCCATTAGGGTACTAAGTGAGAACAAACAAACATAAATAGACTGCCAAACACAGTATTCCCCCTTCGTTTTACCACTGTTGAGGAAACATATTAAAACTTTTAGAAGAGTCAAAGATTAAACTAAAAAAAATGTTCCAGTATATTTCTTCGTTATTTATACATTTTAAGGAAAAATCTTTATACTTCTTATCTTATCTTCTTAAAATCTTTATACTTTTATATCTTGAAACTTCTGTAAAATCATCGATTTTTTTTCTCGAAACTACTTCAGATATGTAAATTAAAGTTCATACGCCGATTAAAATTTTTGTAAAACAGAAAAAGTACTGTATTTATTAATAAGACAAAAATTTATTACAAAATGTTTATTTTCTAATTACCAGTGACTATCAATTGGTGTCTGTCTAGGATTACCTTCTGTTTATGAAAAGATCCAAAAAAATTAGCTCGCACAAAGATTAGACAAACATGTAAATTATCTGACTGTATATTTACTGGACAATAGCGATGACATCAGACGACTAAACCTTTTTTTCACGTGCTGGACCTGGAGGATTTAACTAGAGGACTGTACTGGAGAAGGAACCTAGGAGTGTGTAGTAAATTTCAGTTGGATAGTCTACGAATTACAGCTGTTTCTATTTACCGATGAATATTTGTTTTATTGTAGCGTTATTTTCATATATTCTTATTGATAACATTGTTTTTTTTTTCTTTCTGTGATTTGTTTCTAGTACTATGTTAAGTATTGAATTTTACTCGAAACAGTTATACAAGTGCTTTTCCTATTTGTGGGGGTGTTGAACTTTTGTATGTTTTAATGATGGGTTTCTTCGAGATTAACATGAATCAAATTTACTTATGTTCTCCTATGAGGTATCGATTGTAAATGTTAATAGATAGGCAAAAAGGTGTAACTATTTTTATTTCCCAATACCAACTTATTTGAAGAGATCTCAATCTTTAGATTGTAATCTATAACAGTATTCAATTATGTTAAAAACGTTGCTAATCAACGTGATGGCAAAATCACGTTTACCGTGTTCTTAACAAGGTTAATTAATACTATTTATTTCCTGTTACATTAGTGAAAAGAATTCAGTAATGAGAAGAATATATATATATATATATATATATATATATATGTGTGTGTGTGTGTGTGTATAATTCTTATATATATATATATGTGTGTGTATAATTCTTATATATATATATATATATATATATATATATATATATAATCGTTTTATAATTCTAAAAATCTTGGTAAATGTAAATTTAATTAACACGCAGTAACATAAGTTAGTCGTTATGTATGCACTAACATGATTACATTCTTGAGTTACATAATGTACAGAATGAGATAAATTTTTATTTTTATTTTTCTGGTTTCATATCTCTAGAGCTAAGCTGCAAGAAGAAAACTATAGTAATCGATTAAAAAATGAGGTAAGATTTTTTTTTCATTTCTTGACTTTTCATGACCCAGGGAACCCGAAAAACAAAACAAAGATAGGGGTAATGTTTGTTCCTAAGTATTTTACGTCTGTTGGCGTTTTTGAAACTTTATTTCCTTTGACTGGATAAATCGACTAGTGACCAGTGATTATGGGTCTATTGTATATTACCAGTCACATGAAGACTAATGTGCTAAAATCAATTTGTTGGTAAAAGTTTGGGTTCAATAACCCCCGGGGGTGAGGTAGATAGTTTCTTTTGAGTCAATTTTTTCAAAAATTTGCAATCATAACATCACTTTTTATTAAGCTCAGTACATACGTACATGTTATTTTGCAATTAAAAAAAAAGACTTTCCTCCAAATTCCCCCTTCCCCAAAGATTTAAAAATGTTTTTTTTTTTTATTTATTGCATATTCTTTATTTGAACTTTTTTTATGCCATCCTAAGTATAATAGTAGAGCAAGCAGCCTAAAAAAATAAATACTTTGGGGGAATTTTGGGAATGAGGAACATCCTACTTTCTTTGGTATCATGACACTAACACTCTTTTTGAAGTCTGGCGGAACTTCCTCTTTTTCACAAATATTTCTCACCAGTTTGTATAATCTATCTATCGCTTCCTCACCTGCACTGCGCAGTAATTCTACAGGTATCCCGTCCATCCCAGGAGCTTCTCCGCTATTAAAATCCTTTAATACTCTATTAAATTTAAATCTCATTATTGTATCTCCCTTTTCATCCTCTTCGACTTCCTCTATAACACCATTTTCTAATTAATTTCCTCCGTATAACTCTTCAGTATATTCCACCCATGTATCGACCTTTTCTTTCATCTTATAAATCGATGTACCATCTTTATTTAACACATTATTAGATTTTAACGATGTACCACAAAATTTTCCTTAATCTTCCTGTATGCTCCGTCTATTTTACCAATGATCATTTTTCCTTTCACTTCTGAACACTTTTCTTTAATCCACTTTCCTTTCGCTAGTTTGTACTTCCTGTTTACAGTATTTTTTAACTGTCGATAGTTCCTTTTATTAAGCTCTTCACTAGCATTCTTGTACTTTCTACGTTCATCCATCAGTTGCAATATATCCTCTGATGTCCAAGATTTTCCACCAGTTCTCTTTTAAGAACTGATGGATTTAAGCTCGCTTCTGCTGATTTAAGAATTTTCTTTTTAACATTCTCCCATTCTGTATTTTCTTCTATATTTTCTACCTTATTTTTTTACACAGACCTCTAGCGATATCCTCCTCAAAAATCTTCTTTACCTCCTCTTCCTCAAGCTTCTCTAAATTCCACCGATTCATCTGACACCTTTCTTTAGGTTTTTAAACCCCAATCTACACTTCATTATCACTAAATTATGGTAGCTCTCGATGTCTGCTCCTGGATATGCTTTGCAGTCGATGATTTGATTTCCAAATCTTTGCTTTACCATGATATAATCTATTTGATACTTTGTAGTATCGCCCGGCATTTTTCATTTGTATATTCTGCTATTATGATCTATAAACTAAGTGTTGGTAACTACTAAATTACATTTTGTTCAAAACTCAATAAGTCGGTCCCCTCTTTCATTCCTTTTGCCCAGTCCGTATTCAACCACAATATTTCCTTCCTTGCCTTTTCCGATGCTTGCATTCCAATCTCCAACTATTATTAAATTTTCATCCTCTTTTATACTGTTAATTGCTTCGTCAATTTCTTCGTATACACACTCTAGCTCATCATCATCATCATGGGTAGTTGTATGCATATATAGATGCTAAAAATCGTTGTCGGCTTAGGTTTTGATTTTATCCCTATTACAATGATCTTATCGCTAAGCTTTTTGAAATATTCTACTTTCTCCCTATCTTCTTGTTCATTATAAAACCTACTCCTGCCTGCCCTTTATTTGATGCTGAGTTAATTATTCTAAAATCACCTGATCAAAAGTCGTTTTTCTCTTACCACCGAACCTCGCTAATTCCTGTTACATCTACATTTAACCTATCCATTTCCCTCTTTAAATTTTCTAACCTACTAACCTATTTTAGACTTCTAACAATCCATGCTCCAACTAGTAGAATGTTATTTTTAATTTTCTGGTGACCCCTTCTTTAGTAGTCCCCACCCGGACATCCGAAGAGGGGACTAGTTTACCTCCGGAATATTTTACCAAGGAGGCGCCTCTATATTTCTTATATGAAAAGAGAGCTACATTTTCTTGGAAAAAATAGCTGTAGTTTTCCATTACTTGCAGCTGCGCAGTACTCAGAAGATTGAGTGATGATATGGCCGTTTAAGTCCTCCTGGCCTATATCCTTAACAACTACTTAAAGAGCTGCTGCCTTGTTTCAAGAATCATTCCTTAATCTGGCTCTGAACAGATACTTCTGCGATATGGTTGCAATTTTGGTTCAGCTTTTCTGTAGCACTGAGCATCAAACCCCCTCACCATCAGCAAGGTCTTCACAGAGAATGATAGTAGTAATATGGAAATGAAATGTTACACCTTATGAAAAATGCCATGCGACTGGACTGATCAACATCTAATCATTTCTAATCAAAATAAAAACTGTGTTACCTTTGATTGTAGTTAAAATTAGATTATCAAATAGTAATTGAATAAGTTATTTTTATTGTTCCTTTTTTTTTAATAATTAGTGGGGGGATCCAGTAATGGAGTACCCCCATTAGAGTGGGCAATAAAGAATTAAAAGATCCAACCGGGGGGCGGATCTACCATGCCAGTCTTACTGCCAGTAGGTGGGGAGGCCCCTTAGAGTAAAGGAGGACACTCCCCTGGGCTGAGTTTTACTTAACTGTATATCCGGCCCGGAGGAATGGGGGGATAAATTAAAAAAAAAGGTTGGGATTCAAACCCACCGGGTGGATCTAGTAGTGAACGCGTCTTCCCAAAACAGCTGATTTTTAAGTCGAGAGTTCCAGCGTTCAATAGGACAGGCAGTTATTTTTATACGGATTTGAATACTAGATCGTGGATACCGGTGTTCTTTGGTGTAGGGGTTTCAATTGACCACACATCTCAGGGATAGTCGAACTGAGATTGTACAAGACTACACTTCATTTACACTCATACTTATCATCCTCATTCATCCTCTGAAGTAATATCTGAACGGTATTTCCTGGAGGTTAAAGAGGAAAAAGAAAGATAGGAATTCAAACCCAGATGAAAAGCCGAGATGCTACATGTATTATTTTATACATGTAAAAATAATCTTATTCCTATTTTCTATATCAATAAATGCATTAACCAAGCACCAACATAATTAGTTTAGATAACTTTGAAACATACTTTTACTAAATGAAATATATTTTTCTAAATGTATTTTATAACTAAAATTAAAAACTTGCAATAAACTGTTTACAATAGTCCATTGTTACTAGTAAATTAATATATAATTAACAGAATTCAAATAAAAATTTTACTTATGTTTAGTTTAAAGGTAATTTTTAATGTTCAAGAATATTTTTTTCTGAAAATCTTTCTTCAATTTATTCTATTTCAGATGAAGTTTTTCTTGAGCGATTTCATAGCCATTGTAAATTTGATATGGAAAAAACAAGAAAAAAATTGGAAAATTATTTTAAAACAAGAGCACTTGAACCTGAAATAATGTTGATAAGAGATCCTATTGATGCTGATATAATACAGACAAAGAATGTTGTGTAAGTAAATTTTCTTAAGATAAATTTAATGACAATTTTTAAATTTCCATACGACCGGTATATTTTAAAATAATGATAAATTCTATTTGTAAAATAAAATTTTTGTTATTGTGTGCATCTGTTCAAGCGCGTGTGCGTGTGTATGAGAAAGAAAAAGAGAGGAGGGATAATAGGCATGTTTGCTCCTAGAGTATCTTATCAGCAGTGTTATTAGTTTAGTACAGAGATGACCCGAAAAGTATAAGATTATTAAAACACTGTGGTAGATTAAAATATCTTTCTCCTTTAAATTTTAAATCTTGTAGCATTATTTCCTTTACAATAATTATGTTTTAAATATGATGTAATTTAACAAGATTCTACGCCTATTAAGACAATACTCAAATCAATTCTAGTATTAAGCTATGTCCAAATGATATATAATGTTATATAACACATAATGTTCTATCTTTTTAGATCAAGAGTATAAACTCTAGTGTCTCTGGATTATCAAATTGATGTGTACTAAAGTTACAGTGTCGTTAGTTTAGCTGGAACGGAACGCAAAGGTGAGGGGAGTATCACAAATTCTTCCTACGAATCGCAGAGCCTGGACAGTGTCGTTTGCTACTGTATGATTCTGTAATCGGGCGTGTTTAAGGGTTTATTTTAATGACGGGTCTAAGTTTTAATGTTTCATTATATTTTATGGACGGATTTATTAGTATTCCGTATCCGTTTGTACCAGCGTTCTCAAACCCACTTCTGGGTCCGACCGCGGGAGACTAGGTTTTTAAAACTTGTGCTCCCGACGTATTTCCCCTTCAAACCGTCCGCTGAAGTTCTTTCGGTGCTAGCGCTTCATAGGCTAGCAGGAATACGCCACAACGGGGCCCTAGTTGTTTGGAGGGAGCAATGCGCGCCCTTCTCCGGAGGGAGTCACAATTGCTCATTTAATTAATTGTAAGTAAAAAATATTTAAGATATGGATAAAGGAGAAGATCTTCATCTACTTCTTGGGTGGCTGCCCTTCTCTGCTGGGCTCTTTTTCCGGATTCCACGTCACGGACGGCGGGTCGCGTAGTGGGTCTTCTTTCTTCTTTTTCTTCTTCAGATGACCTCTTCGTAGGTCATTTACACTTTCTGAGACTCGGCAGTAATCGAAATTACATGCCATTAACCTTACTGTTTCCGTGGCTCTGAAGGGCTGAACGGGGGAAAGTGCAGGTTTCTTCTTTCTTCGTTCTTCTATGCTGTCGGTGGATGCTGGGCTCGTTCCCTCTTCTTCGTTCTTGAAAGGAAAGGAAAAAGAGGAACTTACAATTGGGGTAAAAAATGATTCACGATCGCGGTTTGGGAGTGGCGATCGCGTTTTGTCGAAAAAGTAAGAGCGGATTTAAGTATAGCTGCATCTTCCTTGTGACACTCGATAATCGAAATTCTATAGGATAACTCGATTTTTTTTTTGCTACACATCACAGAAATATAAGGAACAACAAATCTTTAGATTATTAAACCTCGTATTATACAATAGATCAAATATTCTCTTAATTTTTCTCATTTTGTAATAAAATCAAAATATTTCTCATGAAAAATAAACAAGATTTATTACAGCACCTAAAAAAAATATGAGTAAAAAATAAAATAAAATACTTTTATAAAAAAAAAGAAAAAAAAAGTAAAATATTTCATTTAATAATAATATTGTGTAATTTAGAATATTAGAGCATCGACCGGCAAAATAATGACCTCTTAGTTGACTGAGATGTGCTAAAATAGACTCGGCATAAAAATTATGAGTGGAATGGGTGATATGAGTGTCATCGACAACAATAACAACAACAACAGACACACACACACACACACACACACACACACACAGATAACTTTTTTGTACAAATATAGAAATCATTATAACTGGTATTATAATTCTAATTATAATTGTATTTATTTTTTATTTAATATCAATGTCACTGACATTTGTCGTTATATATTTGTGTCCTTCTATTGAGCTGAATTAATGAGTATGTTGACATTAGTATGGTAAACAGTTATTATGTTTAATAGAATTTTATCTTGACAGTTTGTTTAGATGGGTTCTATTATTGAATAGTGCAAGGTAGATTTTTAATTGTTGTTTGAGACATTACAGATTAATTTATAATTAATAATATAGATAAGTGTTTATTTATTGCCATTTCAATTTTGTTAACACAGCTGATGATGACCTTGGAAAAGTCTTTTGATCAACCATGCTTACTTTTTACAGAAATACATATAAAATATAAGATTATACATAAAAGAAAATATGTATATATATATATATATATGTGTGTGTAAAAATAATCTTACTCTTATTTTCTATATCAATAAATGCATTAACTAAGCACCAATAAAATTAGTTTAGATAAATATACACATGTATGTTTAAGGATGTATATATTAGTTTCTTAAAACTTACATTTGGTGTGTAGCACTATATGGAAGCAAGATTAGGACTATTGGAACTCCTAAGAAAAGGAATTTAGAAGCATTCAGATGTGGGGCCATACGCAAATTTTAAAAATGAGGATAGTAGATTTTTAGACCAAATCACGATGAAATGTACTCAGATGAATGAATGAGAATAGGAATCTCTGGAAGACTACAAGAAAAAGAAGAGGAACATTAATTGTACATACACTGGGAAAGATTAGAGGGTCCTAAGATGATTATTGATTGGATGATTGAAAGAAAATACAACAGAGAAAAGGGTATGCTGGAGAACATAAGACATATTCTGGATGATATGAATTGCCTAAGCTGTGAGCAACTAAAGAGAACAGTTCAAAAGAGAAGGCTCAGGAAACTCATGCAAAACTCTGTTCTTAATAACAACAGAGAGAGAGAGAGAGTGTGTGTGAGTGAGTGAGAGAGAGAGAGAAATTCATTATTTTTATTATTATTTTTACGCAACTCAATCTTTATGCTAGAAAAAGGCTCCAGCTGGCTTAAGGTATAGGGTTTGGACTTTTATTTTGTAACTGAATGTTAATTACAGTGTATTAATTCAAATATCATATGATCAAATTGACAGATGTCGGAAGCATCTGAATTTATAAATTTTTCAACGGCCCAGGTTAGAAGTGATATACTTCCTTACCAATGTGCACATGTCCAAAATTACGGATTTCTGGATGATAAGGTAGAGGTTAGGTAAAACGCCTAGGGTTTTCAGTGACCCATGCAGATTGTTGGATATTTCACCTAGTGCATCAATAATTATGAACACAACTTTCACTTTACTCTGACCCCAGATCAACAAGGGACTCCTGTCTCCTGACTCCTGGGACTCCAGTCTCAACAAGGAGTCCCAGGTCTAGAGCAATCTTCTGGTAAGAGGATTCTCACAGTATTGTTGCGACAGAATGTGTACTCTATCGGAGCCATCCCCCAATCATGTGATCAATAGATTCATTCATGGCATCACACAGACGTAGCGGTTAGAAAGAACTTGACTATATGCTTCCGATAACTTAGAATGTCAATAACTGAGTCCAGAATTACAAAAGAAAATCCCTCAGTTTCGGTAAAGAGCCCGGTGTTCTTGCGTCACGCCAAGGAAACATCACAATTCACTCCAGTATCCAGCATGGATTTGATAAACACCCATTTATTATTATAACGCCAACATCCATGGGGATGTTGAAACCTCTGGCTTTCATCCAGAGGTTCAGACTTCTGAGAAATTTCTGAGTCAGGTAGAGAAATTATTATACATTATAAAAATTACCGTGGATGATAATGTCATCCACAGTAACTATTATAGAGTCACCATGTAGTTATAAAAATGAGTAAATAAATTATTATTACAGGGTTTTTCACCAGTTACAGTGTTTTTTTTTTTCATCGGTAAGGTTTGAAACGATTCTGCTGAATTCTTAATGGTATAATGGTAAATATGAGGATATACCTTACTTGTATGCAAAACCAAAGGTAAGACTTACACTTTTAATGACTTCATGACTTCCCGTTTCACATTCTCTATTGGCGAGCTGATACAATTAATTATATATATTTCCTCACCAATACACAAAAAGCCAAGAGTATAGCCATTACGCATTAACAGGAATAAAATTTATAAGAAACAAAAGGAGAACAATCTCTCATGTTCCAGACGTTCTTTACTTAATTCACCAATTTCAATCACTTCATTAATTTTTTCTATACATCATCTATGAGTTGTTTGCCAAGTTAAAAGTGACATGTTTTAAATGAGGTGATCTTTTTCTACTTGTCTGTTACTACTAAATCAGGTCGATTGTGTTTCACTTCCTGTGAAAAAGGCTTGTTCATAATAAATTTGATTAGTATAGATTTAAATCATAGAAAGAGGATTTGATGGTATCAGACGGATTCTTTAAGTATTTTTTGGCTTAAGAGATACAAACTGGTGCACTATTTTAGCCGACGATCTGTATAATCTGAATATTAGCAATGCTTTATCTCTTTTATTATTATTATTAATATCTTATAAAATGTAATATTAATTTTAATTTTGTACGTAGAATATAATTTTTTACTTGTAAATACAGGCCACATATAACATTACCATTACTGACTCCAGAAGGCTACAGAGTAACAATTATAAAATTATTCAACACAGATCCTGAATTATTTAATCCAGAATTGATGTTAAAATCAGCATTAATGACATTAGATGCAAATATAAATGAAGATTTAAGTGAGGGACGAATATTAATATTAGATTCAAAAGGTACCACACCTCAACACTTTTTCAAATTTACACCGACTTTTCTTAAAAAAGCAGACACATGCAGCACTGTAAGTACTTATGAATACAAAATTTTAACTTTATGCCTACAATTAGATTCTTTTATGAGTTTGTAAAAAGTGTGTGTAATACTTTATTAAAGTAGATTATTAATTTTTATGCAGATTTATTTTTCTATAGAGATTGTTATTAGTTCCTGTATAGTAAGCTAACAATTATAACCAAAAGAGTAAAATTATCAGTCTTATATTTCATTAAATTATGATTATTAATTATATAATGGTTGTAATTTGTTTTTCTAAAGAATAAATTTGTCACACTGATTTTAATTGGTTTAGTGGTAAAACTTGTCTTCGTAAATCAGCGGAATCGAGAGTTCTCAGGTTCGAATCATAATAGAAACTAGTTGCTTTTATTCGAATTTGTAGATCCTGGATACCGGTCTTTGATGGTTGGATTTCAATTAACCACACGTCTCAGATATGTTCTGATATATCTGAGTCTGTACAAGACCACACTTTCTTATGCGTCACGAACAAGAGACGCGGAGATTTATTTAATTTTCATTCTCCTTATTGTACTTTTAAATATGTATTCTAATTATTAAATATTTTCTACGTTTTAAAAAGATACATTACGAGAAACTCGTGAAATAAAAAATTTCTTAGATTTAAAAATTGTTATTCAACTTATTTTTTACGTATTTACGTAAAAGTAATGCTATTAGTCTTTTTATTTATTAGTAACTTAACTAAATTTTTAAAATATTCAATGCTGATATTTTAAAAAATGTCTAATTATACTCTTTACAAAAAAAGTCTTGGTAATTTGAAACAAAAAAAATTGCAGGATATGAACCAATACTTCATTGCGTCATTAATCCATACTAGGAGCAATGACGCAAATGAATTTTGGAAAAAAATGTTTAATTTTGGAAAAACGTTTAATTTGTTTATTGATGACACATAATTGCTTAAACTAAATATATTTCTTGACGAAAAATTGGCCAGTGATAAAAAATTGAAGGTCATTTGTTTTAGGTAGATTTCATAAAAAAGCAACCTTATTCTAATGGGTACCATGATTCGACTGGAACATTTTGACATACCTTCGCGTTTCACATCTCCCAGACCGCAAAACCACGATCAGCTGAAAAGTTTATATTTACATTTATATATATATATATTTCACTTTCTTGTGAACAAGATAACTGCCGTAATTTTTCGCCAATAATTTTCATATGGTTCCTTAAAAATAACTCGTCTTAAAATCTCGTCGAGTTTGTTAACGGCTAAAATCGGACCATGGGAGTGGTAATTGGGGGGGGGGGGCTTTTTCGAAAAAACAAAATATTGCTATAACTTTCTTATTAAGTAAAATAACGAATTTGTCTAAAGTTCCTACTGTTTTTTGGATAAGGGCCTAAAAACTTATCTAAGTAAATTTTTTTAATATCACCAACCATTGGCCCAGAAGGTTGAGAAAATGGGGTTTCGAAGACAAAAATAATCATACCCTTAACAGGGAGAGCGTCGAATCTGTTTACAGTGGTCGTTAGTCTTCTAAACATTGTCTGAAACAATTTTTGATATTACTAACCTTTACGCCAAGGGATGACCAAAACTTTGCTGGAATTATAAGTTGGGGGCTTGTCGTATGCTAAACATGAGAAACCTTTTTCACATGCAATCATTGTCGTATTGAGTAAATTTGAAATTTTTCTTTACTTTAAGGTGGAAATCTTTTTTATCCCCTACTTAGCACCGGTGAAATCTACCTTCGTCTTTCGGCGTGCCGAAAGGTATTCTTTTTTTACAAATAAAACCTTTGTTACAAATTTACAAGTTATTGTTACAAATTTTCAATAATCTATTTTCCAGTAAATTTCAACAAAAATTCTTAGAAAAATATGGAAATTCTAGGGGGTTTTTTACGCACATAAATTATTGGATTACATTAATTTTACTATATAAAAAAATAACAATTAATAATATCGCAATAAAATTCCATGAAAGGTTATTTCATTCAGTCAACATTTATGAATATTATCCTTCACATCAGTACTTCTTTTAACATAACTTCACATAACTTCTTTTCTTAGTATTGAATTTTGAAAATTTTACTAATGAAATCCAAAATCCTGTTTCATAAAATGTAATAATTACAAGGCAAGCTAAAATTTTTAAAAGAATACCGTAAACAAATGAAATAAAAATTATTTGTTACCACAAATATCTGCATTACACTCAACACCCATACTTACACACAATCTTTAATAATTCTCTGAGTTTTGCTTATCAAATAAAATATTCTTATTTGCTTAAAAAAGTAAAAAACAATTTGGTTTTTTTTTAAAAAAGTTTTTTCAAAAAATTGAGTTAAGACAGGTGAATTTTGGAAGGTATATTGAATTTCTAAAGTTGACAACCACTAAGAAGGATTTCTCATAAATCAGTCTATATATAAGTGAAACGGGGACAAATCTTTTAAAGAAACATTTATATCTCAGGAATCTAAGGTATTATAGTCGTGAAACCTTAGACTTCTTTAAAAAAATAATTTATATATGTTCCACCGTTTTTCAAAAATTCAATTTAGGGGGTTAGAGAATGGGCCAAAACTTTACAGGAAAACGCTAAATTTCTTTTTCTATTCTAGAAGATAACTCCTGTACATTTTTCATCATTTAATCGTTTAAATTCTATGAGAAATATAGTTATTTTGTTGCTCAATTTATTTTTGACTTAACTTTGGTTATTACTTGCTCTATGTTTTTCCGTTTGGTAATATTTTAATATACGTTTAATCCCACGGTAGGAATTCAAATTCGTAATTTATACATGCTTAAGAATACAAGTTATATTCGATATATTACGTGTTGTGCCATAAATTGACGAATTTCTATAAAATAGTACCATAAAAAATAATTTGTAATAAACTTAATTTTGTAAATATGATTAAAATATTTGTGTGGTCATTCTCACACCTGAAAGAAAAACCGCTAATGTACTTTACAAATAGGTTTTTTGTAAAACACGTCGTCCGAAAACTCTTAACATTGCTGGTAAATAAAGTCTGTAGTGTATCAACATTCCCAAGATAACAATGTGATAAGATCAAAATCCTTTCCAAATTAAATAAACCAATTTTACCAATATGCCCTGAAAAAATATCAATATTTTTAAATTATGTTAGATTTTTAACAAAATTCTAATGTTTCTTTTGAAAAATTATTCTATACCAATCTAAAATCCACACGAACGAAGCCATCGGCAATAGCTAATCAATTTATAAAATGAAAATATTTTATTTTACATCATTTGTATCTCTATGTATATGAACGTTTGTTTCAGTTTTCAAATCGGTGCGCTAAATAATAAAATAAATATTATAATGGTTTTTTAATGAGCCTTCACATAGTCCCTTACAACACATTGTTCCTGTCTGACCGGGCTTGATCAGAGAATATGATATACATCACAAAAGAAAAACTTTATAATGTATTTACTGTGATTTGAATATTACCAGTAAAATTTAACAGAAATCGTATATATTTTTTTTTATTCAAGCTAATATAATTGAATATTTCACGACTGTAAAGGTTAAGTGTAATAAAATTTACAGAGAATTATAAAATATGCAACACAGAGTATTTTATATTATTCATGCATTACATTTTTTCTAACAATCAAACAAACTTTACATATATATATATAAATACATATGTATATCCATATGTCTAATGAAAAATATCTTGGGAGAAGTTCGCCATACGAAAGGAGGATGAAAATTTAGCAGCTCGAATGAGAAGTGCAGCACCGTAAGGATTATTTATTATTTTCAAGTTTTGATAATTAAATTTTCATTTTAATATGATCTATGACACTCCGGATTACATTATAAAGCTATTGTAAAAATTTGGTGGCGATTAGTTAAGTGGTTCATGCAATTTTTGCTAACATACAAACAAAATTTACCTCTTTATATAATAGAGGGATTTAGCTAGATAATAAAGATTACAAATTGAAGAAAACGTTGAAAAAACAAAATTTATTAGTTTTTGTAAAAAAAAAGGCTACGCCTTTGGAAAGAAAAATTATAAAATTAGTAAAGAAAATGAGTACCGGGACAATTTTGTTATTTGTAACGGAATCTCTCTTGAGAAAGCCTGAATCAAAATAACTATACTGAAAGAGTTTTATAAAGGTCAAGGATTTGCTGACAAGAAGGAAGAATTCTGATCGAATTGAAAAAGATATTTGTAAAAAACCATTTTCTCCAGTGTTGTATTACATAAATTTTAATAGTTCATATTTAGAAAATAAAGGAGAAATGCATCGGTAATTTTAGAATTTGGTTATGTATAAAATGAAATTGACTGATAAATAGAGAAATGAGGAATTATTGAAAGAATAGAACAGAATTTAATAAAGATTATAGTAAAGGAGAAAACATCTTGGTTGAGGAATATCCTAAGAAAATTTTACCTTCGTAGATGAAATAGTGAATGGAAGAAAAGAAACAGTAAAAGATTGACTGGAAAAGATGCACATAGAAATTAGGAGAGAAGAATTTATAAAGAAATGGAAAAATATTATCAGGACCAAGAAAAATAGAGGAAGTTCACTTGTAAAATGTCGAAAAACAACTTTAACAAATGAGGTGATGAAAACTATGTTCATAATATGTTTACTTTCCCATAAACATACGGGAAAGTGTGTTATACTATACAGAATTATAGATCTAGAAGAATTATAGCTACAGTAGAATTATAGCTCTAGAAGGAAAAGTATTATATAATAGGTCCAATTTGGATATATGATTTTCACCGGATCTTGATATTTTCTCAGATTTTGTTGTTTTAACGTACGTGTGTTGGCTTCTAAATCACCTTACAAAATATCTTCGGTCAACATCGGTCTACTGGATCGATTTGATCAAAATTGATTAGATTACTTCTATACGCGGGACATTGATGTCATTAAATTTCAACTTAAAAGGTCAAAGGAATGAGGTTATAAAGCAAGGTTACTCTCAGTACCTTGAAATTTCACCTAATTAAGGTCATATTTTTCTTAGGCATATTTGTTAACAATTAAAAAATAACAAAATTTGCAAAAAAACATTTTGATGATTGACATTTCAAAGCTCTTAAATGCTTCACATTTTATACAAATCAGAGTACGAATTGGCTAAGGAACATTTAGCTGAAGAACCGACTCGGATTTGTTAGTCCGAGCGGGGAGTTAAAATGGTTAAATGGTTTTAAAGATAAATTTATATTTTCAGCTTAAGATTCCTACAATGATATTATATAATTAATTTTTTTAATCAATTTTTTTTTAAATTTGATTAAAATTTACTTTTCAAACACATATAAATACCAATTTTGTAATCTTTCATAATTATTATTTTTACATTCCTGTCTAAATAGCGCTATAACAGAGCTTCTGGAAGGGAAAGTACTGTAATCGGTCCAATTTGGGAATATATGGTTTTCACCGGATTTTGTACCTAAGAAACCCAAAAAACCGGATGAAAATTTTCCGGATGTTAATGTTCGTATTCACCGTGTGTACGGTGTTGACCTCTAAATCACCTTATACCTCCAGAACTACTGGACCGATTTTTTTCCATTGATGTCATTAAATTTTCAACTTAAAAGGTCGTGGTGAGGGTGTAGAGGAAGGTCATCTTCAGTATCTCGAGATTTTGCCTAATTAAGGTCATATTTTTCTAAGGCACATTTTTTAATTAAAAAATAACAATATTTGAAAAAAAAATTTTGCAAAAAAGCACCCCAACCCCAAAAAAAGTTGTAAACTAGTGGCTGAGTAGGCATAATGCGTGAATAGTACCCCCTGTCATCACAAGGAGCGTTTGTGTCACCGTCCCATCTTGGAATTCCCTTTTCCCTCGTCCTTTCGGACCGGGAATTTTGAAATTCCACAGGGTTGCCGATCAAATTATTTTATACAATTTAAATATTAATTATTTAATATAGTTAATATTTCATAGGTTGTTAGCACCGACGTACAGCTATTGTAGGCGTCTGCTGTGTTGTAATGTCACAGGTGAGCGGTAACATTAAATAAATTAATAATGTTTATAGTGTAAAATTAACTCTGGCTGGGTCTCGAACTCGATCGCCCGGTAATTCGGTACCTGGTGCGCTAAGCCTCGCAGCTCACCAGTCCGCCGACAGTGCAAGCGAAATTTTTTGTATCTAAGTTGTGAAATTACATTAGTTTAATTAGCGACGGTAGGCGCTAATGGCTAGTACCGCCACACCGCACAAATTAAATACGATATGCGCGCGCCCTTTATTTAGAATCATTGAATTAAATAAACGAAAAAATATTATTTTTAAATAATATGATAAATATTTTTAATTAAGCTGTGTGTAAACCGTGTATCAGAAACAACCCACAGTTGTAGGAACGCGGCTTTAGCCGCGTGATGGGAAGATCCTTCAACTGTGTTGTCAACTTTTTACTTCGAGATGATCGGCAATATGTTATAATACATTTTAATTTTATATTTATTCATAGATATGATCTATTCACCTAAGTAGAATTATTTACCTGTTTTGAGCTGTTATTACCACGTACTTGGATTTTATCTTAATCTAGTTTTATGCGTACCTTCTGAATTAAAAAAAAATAATAATCAGAATTTGAACTTTATTTTATAGAGTAATTTTCAGTTTGAGAATAAACGGTTTTAAAGCTAAAAATTTCATTTCCACAATAAAGTTTTAAGGTCATTTGACGAATTAATAATTTTATATACGTATAATCACTAATGAAGGTAACACAGTAACCTCCAAAACACAGGTTAATTACCCAATATACTAGATTAAAAAAATTAATTCATAAAAATTCGTACCGTTATCTTTAACGCAATGTTTTTTATTTTTTATTTTTTTTTGTAATTTTTTAACTGTTAATCTTTATTCAATCTTTTTATATGCTAATATTTTTATAATTAGAATGTTTTGATTTTTAACTACTTTTCATGTAAAAAATCTAATATAAAAAGGTGAAATAACGTTTTTTTATGTCTATCAATTGACTGCACAAGGAAAAATTATTTGAGGAAGTCTTAATTATTTTTTTTTTAATTTGTTTGCAAAACTTTTTAATTATTAATCTATATATATATAAAAATCAATGTTTGTTTGTCTGTCTGTTCCAACTTAACTCGAGATCTACCGGACAGATTTTCTAAAATTTTGCACACCTACACTTTGAATCCTTGCGGTGAACATAGGCTAATTTTTTTGGACCTCCGACATAACGAAATTTAAAACACTTTATTTCTTCCATAAAGCTTATTTAATTTTCAAAATGACTGATTTTCAAGAAAAATTTAATTTTTAGCTAACATTTTTTTCAACATTGAATTGATTAATTTTGAAAAGGGCTGAAGTTTTAACGTACAGTTATTCCTAAGTTTCAATTGATTTAGCGCACATGCATATGTAATTTTTACGATTTATTAATTTATAATTTTTTACAGCTGTTTAAAAACATAAATAAATAGCTGCTTTTGTTTATCATGTGTGTGTTACTAATTTAAAGTGTGTAAATTATTTAACTGCAATCTTTTAAATTCTGTAATCTTTTTTCAAAACATCATACCGTGCCTAAAAGACATTCTTCAATCGGGAGAAATACAAAAAAAGCACGTATGATGAAAACTGTTCGTGCGGCAGAGACTGATGACGAAAGACAGTCAAGATTGGAAAGCGACCGAATACACACAGCCCGATCCCGTTCGACTGAAACAACTGAACGACGGGAAATACGTTTAGAAAGCGACCGAATACGCACAGATCAATCCCGCTCGACTGAAACAACTGAGCAACGGGAAATGCGATATGCCAGCGTTACTGTATGTGTGACGACTGACTGCACCTGCCTCCGGTTACTTGACTAATAAATATAAAATAAAAAGATTGACCACACGGGAAACGCTAGTAATCATATAGCGCGAGCGAAGTTGTGCCTGGGAGCTAGTACAAAATATTTATGTTTTAAAGTGCAGTATTTGAATTATAATAATAATAATAATAATAATTTGTTATAAGAATTCAGTTAAAATAATTAATATTTTAATAGTGAAGTATTAATGTAGTTAATAATAGTTAATATTTTTTTTTTTTTAACAATTTAAGACTTATTAATTAATTTAATCTTTTTATTTTGTTTTTATTTCAGAAAGCATACCCGCATCGATACGCCAATATACACGTAGTTAATGTCATGAATTATATGCACACTACATTAAGTATATTTAAAATGATTTTGGGAAATAAATTGGGATCTAGGGTAATTAATTTTATCATTAATAGTATAGAAAATAATTATAATTAAGGGTTATTTATTACTTTTATTTTTTCATAAATGTTTGTACTTGTATGTGTATATGGCCAGATTAAATTTAAATGGTACTACTAGTAAATTTGACTTAAAAAGATGAACATAGCTACGGCATTGAAACCTAACATTGCTTTAGTTTAAAAGTTTTCTCTTGTTGAAAAGTTCTTGTAATAATCATAATAATAGTAATAATAAGTAATAACTTACTGAATAGTATTCTCGGTTAAGTAAATAGACAGCTTTAAAAATAAAAAAAAAAAGAATTAGGATAAATATTCTATCCAAAACTGTCATGAACTTCAGTTACAAAGCAAGTCATATTATTACACAAGTAATGTTTTATTTTGAAACTAAATGAATTTTAAATACTGAAAACAAAATACTCATGTTTAAGGAAATTGATATATTCTGTATGAAATTTTCAGTATTTTAATTAATTCAGTAGTAAAAATAGGCCTGTACTTTAAGGTAGGTAAATACTTAGTGGTGGTGAGAGGATAATCACTGTACTAACTTCTTATCAGCACTGATTACAAAATAGCTGGAGTTAAAAAGTAGTGAACGCAGTCTAAACGTAATGTTATGTGGTTTTGTCACACACAAAAAATTATCATTCCAGTTAACCGTTAATTTCCTGGACTAGCAAAATAATTTTTTTTTCCAAGTAGGCCTACAGAGAACAGAGGACCACGCAAATATCATTTCATTTCCTTCCGTCCTGATTTTCCCTCTTTCTCCTAAAGAATTCTTTCTTTTTTTCACTATTCTGTGTTCTTCGCTCGTTTGTCAATGCGCTCTCTCTTTTTTTGCATTCATAAGAGCCTCTACTCTGCGGGATTTTTTTCTACCTTGACAATCTTTTATTTTTAAATTTGTTTTTCTTAGGTCTTCCTTTACTTGTTATATATATATATATATATATATATATATATACAACGGCGGAAATCTATATTTCCAAAATTTATCAAAAGGTTTTTATACAATTAGATTTTGTGGGACATAAAATTTAATCTTTATTTTTTAATTTTATTTAATTTTGTAAATCTCTTATTTGACTTTATTCTGATTCATCTTTCGTTTTTCTTGGGCTATGAATCGTTCTTAAAATTTTCCTTACAGTTTTTAAAAGTGATTCTAGAATTTTTTATAGCGAAGGTTTCTGTCCCGTAGAGGATTTCCGGTTTCAGTAGTGTATTATAGTGTCTCGGAGTTACGGATAAATTTTTCCAGTACATATTTTTAGTTAAAAATTTCAATCTCTCAAAAACAATTTTTTTTTTTTTTGCTTTAAAACGCCTTCTTATCCGAACCATTTGAGATTATTATTTCGCCTAGATATAATAAAATTATTAGATATAAAATTAAATTTATTTGTATATTTAATTTTTCCAAATTTACTTTTTATTATATTTCTTGTTTTCTTTAGATTTTGTCGTTATTTCTGTTTTAGAAAAGGAGATTTGTATACCATCTTTATCGGCAATTACATTCAAATTCTTTTTCTAAATTCTGATTAAAATAACATTTTATTTTATTAATAAAAAAATTAATTGTTGTGGAGTGTTATTTAAAGCCAATGTAAATAATTTATAAGTCGCGTTGTGTAATTTTATTGTTTTAGTTGTTATTTTTTTTACACTGACTGCAATTTTGGTTAAATTCTCTTTCGGTTTTTCTCTTCAGTGGTAAAAGCTAACAAATCTCTTAGATTTAATCCAGTTTATAAACATAATAATAAAAATTTTTGGGTGGTAGGGAAGGAGGTGGAAATGTATTTTGCACGGAGTGCCGGGCTTCCACTGGTGGAATTCAACAGTTATCAGTAGACTACCGACTAAAACCAGGACTCTTACACCAGGGCTTTTCCACCAGGACTCAACCCGTAACCGCTTAGCAAATTTCTTCAAGCCAAGTCCTCATATACTAGCTTGAGAAGGCCGCTACCTAATTTTCACGACTATCCAGGTTCTGAGAATGCTGCCGTCGAATCAGGCCACAGTCCCCACCTGCTCAGATTACGGAGCTTCATCGCAACCACCTTGTGGGGGCTCAGTGCTCCGAGATCCGCCTCTAGTGTCCCTCCACCTGCCGCCCACCGAGCACATTTGAAACAGGTATGCTCAACGTCGTCCCGTACACCGGGGCAGTAGAGGCAGTCGGGGGACGGCGTTTTCCCAATAACATGGAGATAAGCGCGGAAGTACCCGTGACACGTTAAAAACTGGGCCACGCAGTACTCCACCTCTCTGTGCCGCCGCTCCGTTCACGGTCTGACCAGAGGGATAAGCCTTGATCATCCTCTTGTCTCGTGGTCCCAGGTCTCTTGCCATGCGAGAAAGGTTCGAGTCCGTTCCTCCTTGGCGATGGTCTCCCGGTCTTCGCCTGCCCGTCACCTCCTGTAGGTCGCCTGGTGTTCCCTTGCCAAAATATCAGTGGATATGATGCCGGCAACCACCAGTATGATAGGCTCAGAAACCGTCCGATACGCGGAAGCGACGGTTTCTAACCTTTAAGAAAGCTTCAAACTTCTCAATTCGACTATGAAAAGTTTTTGAAAGAGAAACCGTTAGTTGCTCCCGTAAAGTTTTATTTGGAATGAATAAAGTAAAAAATAGTAATAATAATAATAATAATAATAATAGACAAATGAAGAAGCTACTTGTACTTGAAGAGTTATATCTTACGAATCAACCGATTGAAAAATTAAGCTTGTAACACTTTAAACTTTGTTCTTTTACCCGGTACTTATTTTTTGCTTATTTAAAAAAAAAATCGTCTAGTCATTTAAATATAAATAATAAGAAAGAATTTAATCTTTATGTAGCCATATTGCTGCGGATTGTTTTGAAGCGAGTGTATATTCTTCGCTAGTAGAGAAGTAGCCAGAGATTATAAAAAAAAATGTTCCTTTCCAAACCTTTTCCATTAAAGATTTAGTTGAAATGAACTACGTTAATTGTGTTTTAAAAACATGTACCTCAATGTGAAAATATTTCGTAATTTTACTACGATTTGAATTATCTTATTTTATTAGATAAAATTATTAATCTCGTACTAAAACCAAATATGGAAAAAAATTCAAAACATATTGTACGATAGATAAAACTTTTGTTTATTAAATCTAAAATAATTTAATCCTGTAGAGTTTCTTTAATTAAACTATCAATAATCAAGAAAAAAAAAGCAATAATACAGTGAAAATAAAGATAATATAAGATGGATTCTTATTTTTATTAACTCGTCGAAGTAACATTTTTCAAGATATATACTATAACAAAATTTCTAGTTAAAAGTAAACGATATAAAAAGACCTTATATTTTTAAAGAGACGGTTAGAGAACTAGCAATAAATGTAATGGAATGTTGAAATTGATAGGAGATTTTCTTTTAGAGTGCGATGTATCTTAAAATCGGATTACTTCAGTAAATATATTTTTTTATACGTAAATTATGTATTTTAATTTTTTTATAGATTTTAAATCTGTAAGAAAATATTTTCCTTAAACTAAAATCTGTTTTTTATCCTTTGTGATTTTTTTCTAATCTTTTAACCTCAGTAAAACTGCACTACATAAATACTGTGATATTGCATTTTCGATTTCATATTTTATGTATTCAAATCGTCGCTATTACTTTACAGTTTGTAACCTACACACGTTTCTTTACTTTCAAATTAACTAGATCTGGATATCTCAATACATTACCGATCCAGTTCATTCCTTTAAATGATTTTGCCATAAATTTCTCCCATTTCTTATGCGACTTATGATTTCTTTATTTCAAAGTATCTAATATTCAACGACATTTTCTAAAACTACACTTTTGATCTTTATTATTTATTTTATTGTTTATATTTCCTTACTTTAAAGTGTAAGGCAGTACAAAAATATGAAAACTGTCTTCGATCGTGCTTGTCTTCTTTTGATATGTACCTATCATTGATCATTTTATTATCCAAATATCAACATTTTGCAAATTTTGATGTATTATCCTAACACTTTAATTTCTTTTCCTCAATATTCTTTGTATCTCATTTTGCTATGTTATAATACAGCCAGAGTTTAATAAATTTATCGCTTAGAACAAACAGTACTGTCTAACAGAATATATTATTAACATAAACTCTTACTAATCTAAGAAAATTATTTTAATAAAATTTTCTTTAAAATGCTTGTGAAGAAAATCGAAATTGATTTTTTTCTCGATATCCCCCATGCCTTTAAAAGAATTTGAAAAAATAACATGATAAAAATCCCATTTTTAAACATATTTGAAAAAAAATCAGCGTGACCAATCCTGAAATATAATGCGAAAAGCAGTGTGACACACATGCGTAACCACATTCATACTTACGTATATTTTTTTGGATTAAATGGACCATAAAACTATAAAGATTTGCAAAATACCTGACATCCCGGATATTTATGATTATAGTTATTCTAACTATATTCACTGGAAAAGTAAATATTTATTGTAACATTTACTTAAAAAAAAAACGAGATTAAAATAAAAAAAGGAAAATTCTCTTTTATACATTTATGAAATAATTTGTTCATTTAACAAAACCAAAATTAATTATAACTAGTTTTACCCTTTTACTTTAGCAATTTAAGTTGAAACCCGTTATTGTCTATCACACTTAAAATTACTGTAAAACACTAATCTGAAATAAATTTATAAATTTATTTCAGATTTAATTATAATTTTAGCTAATTAAATTTTGTTATTAATAATTAATTTTTATTGCAGTTAATTACACATTTAAATTATGAAACACTTCATGATTACGTACCAAAAAACATTCTTCCAAAAGAATTTGGTGGGACCTATCCGCATAGTCTTGAAGAAATTAGAGGTAAAATATTATTTTTTAGTTTTATAGGTTATGTTTTTTAATCTTACGATTGGCTATACCAGTTTCATGTCAGTTCGCTTAAAACCATTTTTTGTTATGGCACTTAACATACAAATACGTTTATAATGTAATAAAATTATTATGATAATGTTTATTTGACGAATTTAGTTAATTCATTAAATCAGCCTACTAACTAAATGAACTCTGATTATTATCAGTGGCTAATAAATAACCGGTCTGGTTTATCGTAGAACTGGTTTACCCTAATTATTTATGTATGTATATATGTATACAATTACCACTTATATCAAAATATTGAATGTTGAACAGACTTAGTCATGTATAACCTTATCAATTATTTTTTATTCTTATATATACAAGATATATTTATTTTATGATATATTTTCAATCTTAAAACCATACGTCTAAAATAACTAATACTTCATATTCAAAAGAGGAAAAAAATACTCAAAGTTAATTTTTTTTCCTAAAGAAGGCAAAGCTTGCGCTTAGAAGAGGAATATTAGGAAAAAGTTCAGTATTAATTACTTTTCTCATCATAATATTACAAAAGGCAATATTTCATGTTAATAAATAGATTAAAAATTTATATATAGAATATTTGTTCAATTATTGAACAAAGAGTGATTTAAACAAAGTTCTGAAACGATTTGTAAAATATTTTTTCAAAATATACCCCAACAGCAATATCTAAGATTAAGAGGTAGTTGAGGTTTGCAATAAGGGTTCGTCTAGTGGTGAACTCGTCATCGCAAATCAGCTGATTTCGAAGTCGAGAGTTCTAAGGTTCAAGTCCTAGTAAAGACAGTTACTTTTATATTGATTTGGATACTACATCGTGGATACCGGTGTTCTTTGGTGGCTGGGTTTCAATTAAACACACATCTCAGATGTGTGTTTAATTGAAACCCATACATCAGGAATGGTCGAACTGAGACTGTAGAAGACTATACTTCATTTACATTCATACATATCATCCTCTTTTTTTTCTTTTTTTTTTCTTCCCTACTCTCCCCGACCGGATATCCAATTAAGTATACTCAGTCGGGGAGAGTGTCCTTTTACTCTCAAAGGAGGCGTCCCCCACCCGCCGGCTATACGTCCGGCACGGCAGGTTGGCCTCCCTGGTCTCGGATCTTTTGTTTTACATTGCCTGCCTCTAATCCCCCGCTTTAGAGCCAAGGTCCGGCTATGCCGTCCCCCAGCGCCTCAGCAGGGAACCGGGACTCGGTCTTTACGCCTTTGGCCTCTAATCGACAGCGCCGACCCCACAAAGAGCCTAGGCTCCCGCAGGGACGACCCCGCCGACCGGGACTTGGTCTTTTATTTTAACCCAAACTCAAACTCCCCTGGAGTTCACCCCCTTCTCAGGTACCCGCACACCAAGGCGTACAGGCCCTCCATGGAGTGACTGTCCGCCCTACCCTACTGTTTATACTCCCATTCTTCTGTCTTCATCCTGTTTGGCCCGCAGGACCACCCCGGCGAACCTGCGGAACCATTCCCAGTTCTCATTGTTGTACCCCAACCGGTTTATGAGATTTTCTGGTGTAAGACCATTAATTACTATTTGACCTCTGTTAACGGCCCATCTTGGACATATGAACAACGTATGTTCAGCATCGTCGTTCTCTGGACAATAGATGCACTGCGGGGTGGCTCTCTTCCCGATCCTATACAGATACTGACCGAAAGAGCCGTGCCCCGTCAGTAATTGTGTCATGTAAAAATTGACATCTCCGAGTCTATTGTTATTCCAGGTTTTAATATTAGGGATTAGGCGTCTGGTCCATTCTCCCACTCTGGACCCTCTCCACTCTTCTTGCCATTCTTGTTCTATAATCCCTTCCATCTCTTCTTTCGACATACCGCTGTGTCTGAGGGTTCTGGCTTTTATCTGAAGGTCTATGGGTAGGACCCCGGTCAGTACGCACAGCGCGTAATACGATACCGTACAGTAACTAGCAGCTACACGCAGCAATGCCAGTCTATGGACACTTCTCAACTTCTTTTTATTTCGCTGTATGTTCATTGCCGCCCCCCATATGGGAGCCGCATACAGTACCGTCGAAGTGATAGCCGCGGTTATCAATCTTCGAATAACCATTTTAGGTGTGCCACATATCATCCTCTGAAGTAATAATACCTTACGGTGGTTCCGGAGGCTAAACAAATAAGAGAGAGAGAGAAACTACAAATGCCTTATAACTGAAGAAAACCTATGTGACAGATCATTATTAAAAAAATAATTACTTATAAATTTTTTTAAATATTTCAATTTTTGTTTTTTTTTATAATAAATAACAAAAAATACCAAAAATTACAAAAATACATTTGATTACATACAAAAAATTATTTTTTAAAAAAGCTTTTATTTAACTAATATTAATATTAACATTAATAAGAAAAGGAAACAAATTAGAAAAACGCTCTAAAAAGTAAAAAAAAAAAGAATTAAATAAAATTGAGAATTTAAAAAAAAAATACTAAATTTTTTTTTTTAATTTAAAAAATTTTTCTTTAAAAGTTTTTTTATGGAATCTTACATTTTCTTATTTTCATTGTATTTGAAAATATTTTTATTATTTTTTTTAATTTGTACTGATTTTTATTTCTATTGGTATTAAAATTTTAATCAAGATTTTCTTTCTTTTTTCTATTGCATTTATTTTACCTGGTTTCAAACTGAAACCAATTGATTCTGATGCCTATCGGCCTTCTGATTTGATTATCGTATTGTAATGTTTGATTTTACCCTTTATTGAGATATTCTTTTGGTTGTAAATACCTTTTTATTAGTTACTAGACCGATTTCATTTTTTCGTTCTTATGTGATCGACTTCTTTTTCTGAACCATTAATTTGGATTACCTCTTCCAGATTATTAAATTTATTACCTTTGTTGTTTGTTGCTTTTTCCATATTTCGTATTTAGAGATTTGACAGAATCTTTAATGTCGGTCATGAAATGTCTTTTTATAGAAAACTTTTAGCTACATTTGCTGTATGCTTTCTTTTAGATGGCATAATTTTCTTTTTTTTTCAACAATTGCTATAAAGTAAAATTTATTGTATATTCTTCTTCTCAGATGTTTATGTTTGGATCTGTTTTTATTAATGGAAAACCATTTTCATCTTAAAACATTTATACGAAAAGATGAAAATGTTGTTTTTTATTTCAAATTTTTATTTACAATCCGTTACATTTTAGTAAAATTTTAAGAAATATAACATATATTCACATTAAAAAGGAATTCCCAGTGAAATTCTTCACAAATTATATACTAGTACCATATAGAACTTCTGTGAGCAGAAATTTCAGTGCGCAGGATTAAAATGCTATCAAGAATCCCGAGGGCATTCTCATTTCCTTATTGCGAATGTCACATGGCTCGACTTATAAACCTTTATCTTCCATGTACCCAGCTTCCTGCTGATTAGATTTCATTCTAATTGTAGATTAGTTGAAGCCACAATTGGGTTGTCATAAACAGCCAGAATAGTCAGCCGCGTCAATGGCTAAAGAAGCGACAGTGCCTCCATTCTCAACCTGAAGGTCAGCAGTGAAAATACGGTACAAGACAGGTCCCAAAACTGAACCTTGTGGAACCCGCGACTTACTTTCGAAGAACGCAGATAATTCTTGATTACATTTTACCAAGGAGAAATTCCCATCCAAGTAGCTATAAAGAACAAGGTAATAAATTTGAGGAAGGTCCTTTTTCAACTTATAAATTTTGTTAGCACGTTTAACTAATTCTTTAATTTTGATTTTTTCTTTTCTAATGTCTATAACCAAAATACCAAATATTCGTCAGTAAATGCTAAACAATTTACAGATTCAGATTTTGACTACATTTTTATATTTTCTTTTATTTTAAGTATTTGTTTTTTTCTTTTCCATTCTTCAATTATTTTTCCAGAGTTGAATCAACTGCACTCATATTTCAAAGCCCACATTATTCTTAAAGTAATATAACATTATTATTACTGAAATTATTGTTTTATATATAAATTTAGCTATTTTACTGGTTTAAATACATTTGCTAACCAAGTAATGTTTTGTAATTTTAAATATAAAATAATCAATAAAAAGTAAAAATATAATTAATTATATTTTATAAATAAATTTATATTCTAAATTTATTATACTTTATTTATAATAATATTTATTTTTCTTCTTTTTTCAGATCTAACATATGAAAAGATGGTAATGAAAAGAGATTGGTTTGCAAAACAAAGAACAATATGTGCTGATATTAAGACTTGTAAGGATTCATTTAATGAAGAATTTGGTTGCAAAGGAACTTTTAGAAGAATTGAAATCGACTGATCTTTTTAATAAAAAGTTATACAGTTTTATTTCAGTTATTACTTAGGAAGAGTACTCTACCTGTTAATATTTATGGGTGGGTAAACATTTGAATGAAAATTACACATCCAAGATAAATTTAATTTTACCCAAGGTAATAAACCTTTATAAAAATTAAATAAAATATAAAATAATTAAAAACACAAAAACTTAGTAAATACAAATAACTAGCTTTTAGTAGCATTCCTATTACTATAGATTTTTAATATAAATGATTATAAATTTAAATTATATTAATAAACTTTCATTTGTGTTTTAAACTAATATATTTTTATTTTTATTTTGTGGAGTAAGGTTACATAATTATAGGAATCTTTCATGGTAAGTAAGATAATAATTAGCTTATCTTGAAAAAAAAGCTCATCTTATCTTGGAAAAACCTAATCTTATAATAAAAATATGTTGTATAATAATATAGTAAAAGATAATTAACATTACTTACTTCAGATTATAAAATAATCTCTCTTCAGATTGTAAGAGAGGAGCTAAAAACATTCAACATCCAACGACAATGGTCAATAATTTGTGGCAGGTGAAGGCACTAGTAAATTGCAACAAAATGAAAATACGAATATACAAATGAAATGAAGAAATAATATTTGTCATTCACACATTTTTCATAGTGTCATTCTCATCATCAGTCTCATTTCCTTAACATAGTAGAGGTAACACACTTGTTCTCGCATTCAGCACTTCCAAAGTTGTCCTCTTTCCTTCTTCCTAAAGGAGCATAGCTAAGAGTTAGTTTGGGAATTCTTGTAATCTCCATGTTCCTCCATCACTCTCTATCCTTATTTCTTATCCCATTCCTTCTTGTTACCGCTTTAAATCCCCTTAAGAAATTCATTTCGGTGGCCTTTTATAGAGCTACTCATTTCTCCTTAAAACCTAAGCCTACAGGCATATAACAGAATAGGTACAACGATGCTCTTGTACAACTGTAACATAGTTTCTTTCGTAGAATTTTTAAATTTTAGTTTATAATCCCAAAAATACTTCTAAATTTATCAGTTTAAAATTGAGAGTATCTTCATCCGTAACAAAAGAGAAATACAACGTAAATAGTTAAAAGATTTTATCTGTTGTTGCTCATAGATATATTTTCTTATCTCATTGGTTCTGCTCTTTTGAATGTCATTATTTTTTTCTTCGCAATTGAGATTTTACATAATAATCACAAGTAAAATTGGATAATTTAAAAGTACTATACTGTAATTCATCTTTGCTTCCATATAAGATGGCCATGTGATCAGCAAATAATAAATTATTTAATTAATAGTTATCAGCATAATGTATATCAAGTGATGTTTGTTGTTTACAAATGATTTCATTGGTTGTATTGCCCAAAACTAAATTAGAAAAAATATAATAAAAATAATTCGTTAAAAAGATTTTCTATAATTAACATTTGTTATATATCATTTATTAAACCCACATTAATACAGGCCAGAGTTACTGAACCCATTACAGATTAATTAAGAATACTGGACATTAGTTAAATAAATCCTATGTAAAGTAATTTTAATATTTTGTCACCCAGATCCTACTGCTTAAAATTGCCCTTTCTAAAATTGTCAAGATTTCTTTAAGATTGCCATTTCTAAAATTGGACTAAGATTTCATTATTTAGCTTTTCAGTTTTGAGAAATAATATATTGCTCGTTTTATAAGACAGCCAAAAAAAGGGGTATAATGTATTTACATGTATGTATGTATGTATCTATGAATGTATGTATGTATGTTTGCTCCACTATAGCAGCTCAATGGCTGAACCGATTTAGATGTATGATCCCATGTTGGAATCCTTACGTTACCGGGAGTAACATAGGCTGCTTTAATGAGTGGAATTAATGAACTGTGAGACTCTACACTGTGTGAACTGGGTTGAACTGAATGATTTGAATCATTCAGTTCAACCCAGTTCACACAGTGTTAGTATTATTCAATTGATTGAATAACATTACAAAAATAATATAATTAAATTTATATTAAATTAAAAAAAATATCTGTTTAATTAATAATAGACTTCCCACGGGTACTCCACGTGAGGCTAGAGTGGTGAGGTGATGCAACCAGCTCATGCAAGGCGAGACCAACAACAGCTGGTAACAAACGTGGTGCCACTGTGGCACTGTTTAGGGAGATGCAATGAGGTTCTCTTATTACATCTGTGCAAACAATCGTCTGATTTTCAAAATTCAAACTGGGTATTTTAACAAATACCCTTCAACCTACTAATATAGTTTGAAGGCTAACTTTTGCCTACATCAGATACACTCTCGATCTAACAAATCATGGTTATTTGGAAATGTTTTTATATCTTTGCAACCAATCTTCATTTTCATTTATGCACTGATTTTTATTTATTAATGTGATCTGTATGATTTCATTCATGTTAATGATATTAATAAAACTGCACATGCTATTAAAATATTTTTTGCTCAGAAAGAGTGTAATGTATTTAGGGTATATGTATGTATTTAATGTGTTTGTACATTGTAGCAGCCCAAATACTATATACAGAACTTCACCTGCATGCTCTTTAATTATCCTGTATTTGTAATTATACTGTATTAAAGAGCAATGTTTGTTGGAAGTTTTTTTTTTTGGTTGTCATTTTTTTAATTTTTAATATTTATCTCTTGTTTACAACTGGTTAGTTTTCTTTGGAGTTAAAAAACACGTAAATGTTATTTACTTACTATGAGATGTAAAAGCTGAGTAAAAACTTAAGTGATCCGTAAATGAAAAATTGGCAAAAAACATATTGCCAAAATATTTTAGTTAAATTCACATCTAAAAATTAAAATTTTGCTCTGTGTAGGAAAACAAAATCGTCTCCTTAATCAGTTTAATATACAGAACTGTAAAATGTTTTACTACTTCATACAGTACATATAGAACATAATTTGATATACTTCTTCCAACACGAATTAATTAACATTTCTTTATTTCTTTTTCTCACATAACTATGATTTTAAAAAAATTATAGGGAAGGGTCACTCTTTCAGGTTGGATGCTTGTATTCTCAGAAGTATTTATTTTTACTGCAACACTGTTCATCCACTTTGACATTGTGCTTTTTAACATTTATTTTTTTTTTTGGATCACTTCAATTTTAAAAACTTCTTTTTACTTTATAAAAGTAACTTTATACTCATTACATTTTCTATATATTGTATACCTAAATATTATTTTACCTCACAATTATACATAATTTATTTCTTTCTTTAATTTAAATTATTAATAACACTGGTCAACATAAAATTTGGAACTGAAAAGGGAGTAGATGTGCTATATAGTATTTAATGTGTTGAATCTGAATATGTATTCCAAAACATCCCATCACATAACATTTTTAAGTTATAACTTCTTAAATTAATTTGTTCCATCATTCGTAGAACAAACAATACAAATAAAAATAAGTTAGTACGTCTGTATGTTTGCTTATTCACATCTGATTTATATTGTGACACATGCGATAGATCTATATTTGATACATAGCAGCTAAATGATATCATTTCATGTCATGCCAGACATGTCAATGAGTCAAGTAATGAGTAATTGAACGAGTTGAAATTTTCTTCAGTATGATTTCAGGTCTTGGTATGACTTGCTGTGTTCTTAGTTGCAATAGTGGTTTTATTATACACATATTATAAACATTGTTTTCATAAATTTAGAGAAAGATTTTTATGACAGAACAACTTTTTGTATTATTTTGTGTGTGTGTGTTTAACATTGTGTTTTATTGCACTCCATGGTGAAACAATTTTATTAAGTATTTTAAGTAATTAAGTATTTTTAAATTAAAACTTAATTATTTTTCTAATTAAGTAAGTATTTCTGTTTTCATTTAAAACTTCATTTTTAAGTAAGAAATGTCTGCAAAATGAAGGAAGGGATTTTAATTGCAATTATTATTTCTGTTTTAGTATTCTGTTATTCAAGAAGTTTCTCAGTATTTTAAATGGTCGTAACTAAAAGTCCGATGGTGATGAAGAAAACATATTCTAATTCACCAACTTTTATCTCAGTTCTAAATATACATATATTTTTTTGTTGACCTGTGTAATTATGACTCTTCCCTGGTCATAAATGACATTAGTTACAATTGCAGTTGGACCAATGATTTGTAGTATACCTGATAAATAATCATCTGTTTTGTTTTAAGAAAAATTAGTAAGTATTTTTAAATTATAAAAGCAATAAAAAAAAAATTAATTTCGTCAGTTAATATAAATTATGAAATTAAACGAAACCAAGATATGCTATCATAAAACAGTCTAAATAAAAAATATTTTAGTAGGTTATTACATTAATATTGTCTGTATTATTTAAAATCAACGCAGTTTGTAACAGATTTATTTCACCAATTATTCCATTTAAAATTTCCTAAAGCGTAATTTAATTTTTAATCGTTAATTAATTAAAAAATTCCAAGGATTGAAATATCTCACAATAAAGGTCTTCATTGGTAAACCAAAATAAAAATTTGCTAAAATTAATAAGCATTTCAGTTTAACTTCCAAGCTATCTAATCAAGAGTTAAGCATGGAGTGAATGGTTTTTTCCTGTTTAGCCTCCAGGAATTACCATTCAGGTATTACTTAAGAGGATGATATATATGTATGAGTGTAAATGAAGTGTCTTGTACAGTCTCAGTTTGACCATTTCTGAGATGTGTGGCTAATTGAAACCCAACCACCAAAAAACACTGGTATCCTCAATCTAGTATTCAAATCCGTTTAAAAGTAATTGCCTTTAGTAGGGCTTGAACATTGGAACTCTCGACTTCCTTCCAAATCAGCTGATTTGGGAAGACATGTTCACTACTAGACCAACCCGGTGTGTTGGAGTGAATGGTTTATAAAGATCTTACTTCACCTTACCCGCATTGATAAAGTGATCTGAAAAATTCTTAAATACTCTGGTTTCTACCTACCAGTTTTCTACCTACTGCCAGGTCTGGGTGTATGTCTGTATAAATTAGTAACTGCAATCACCATCTTTACCGGCTTGCCAGGCCTGATGTAGCTGCAGTTGTAGTGCAGTGTAAGTGTAAATATACCAGAAACATGTTGTCTTGAACAGATTCAGGTCGACCACTCCTGAGGTGTGGTTAATTGAAATCCAACTACCAGAGAACACCGGTATCCATAATCTATCATTCAAATCCATATAAAAGCAGTTGCTTTTATATGGATTTCCATGAGTTCTGATTCTCTTGTAAAAGCAGTTGCTTTTACCAGGAAACTCAGAACCATAGAACTTTCAACTTTGAAAATCAGCTGATTTGTGATGACGAATTTAATAGCTAGGCTAATCCAGTGAGTTTTTTGAACTAAAATGTAAGAAAAATAAAATAATTTGTAAAAAATATATTTAATTTTAAAATTAAAAAATATTAAAAATGTAGGTAAAATTTTAAAATAGCAACAAGTTTGTTTAATTATTTAATTCTACTTCACTCAGAAAAAGTGATTATTATAGTTTATCTCTAACAAGAATTTATAACCTTGTATAATACATGTGGAGGTCCCAGGTTTGAATCATAGTCCAGGCATGGTATATTTTCATGCTCTACCAATTTCCATCATGATAATGACCATACCTGTTCCTCTTTCATAAAAGAATTATATTTTCTACTATAAAATCATCGTTATATTAAATAATGGTTCTTGTTCTTGTGCGTTATAATAATAATTGGTTCTTGTGCAATGTTGTTGTCTGTGTTTGTGTTTGACATGCTGTATGTGTTGTTTCCAGTGGTGTTGCTTATGTGACGTGTTTCATCCTGTTGGTTTGTTATGACTGTGTGTGTGTGTGTGTGTGTGTGTGTGTGTGTGTGTGTGTGTGTGTGTGTGTGTGTGTGTGTGTGTGTGTGTGTGTGTGTGTGTGTGTGTGTGTGTGTGTGTGTGTGTGTGTGTGTGTGTGTGTGTGTGTGTGTGTGTGTGTGTGTGTGTGTGTGTGTGTGGGCGATTCCCCCTTCTAATGATGAAATGCTTTTATAAGCAGTACCATGAAGGAGAAGCCAGGGGTGGAGGTTTAGTCAGTAGTGGGCAGGTATACATACGCCCTTGGTTATAACTGGTGGAATTTGTTAGCGAGCCGACACTGCTTAGGCCTCGTAAATGGGGTTCCTCTACCTCTTTAAAAAAAAAATAATGGATAGAACGTTTATGCATTTTTATTTTAAAATATATCTGATTATTAAACATTCCTCATATTAATAGTTTTAAAACAAGTAAAATATTGCATTTGTCTAACACATATTATTTTCATATTAAAAAAGACTTTATTTTTCTATAAATAGTAAAAATAAAAGTACTCATATAACAAAAAAACAATTAATAACTGGATATCATAAAATAACAAATACAAATTTATAAATTTTTTTACAAATATCCTATAAAAAAAAATTTTTGCTTTTTACTTTTTAATTTTAATTTTTCAACTCGATGTAACATAAGAAGTGGTGGAAGGGAGGATTCTTGAAAAATTATTCATTCTCATTTGGGAGGAGATGGTGAAAAACCATAATTTTATGCTTATGTAGTTTATGAAAACACCTTTTTCTAATATGAATTATCGTTTCTAAGATCGTTATTAGTGTTATTAGAAAATAACTTACTTTTGGTGTTGACGATAGTGTTTGACAAGGTATATAACTTTTCCTTTTAACTTATGATTACTGCAAGAAAACTGGAAAAATAGATTATAAAAAAATTTAATGTGGACACCAGATGACTTCCTTGTACGTCTATAAACACATCTCAGAGATGGTCGAACTGAGACTGTACATACTACACTTCATTTACTCTCATACATATCACCCTCTGAAATAATAACTGAACGGGTAATTCCCAGAAAAAGAAAGAAGAAAAAGCTTTATGTTTTGAAATATATAAAACAATTGAGCAAGTAAGTTCTCCGCTATGCACCATCAGTCTGTCAAAAGTAAGACTGGGAATTTACCCCACGATTCATATTAAATTTTTTGCTACAACTATAAAAGACTATTAATGAAATTTATAACTCAAGTTCATATACTTTCCTGTCTAAGCTTAAGGAAATCTTCACCAGAAGTTGATGCAATTATGATTATTATGTTAGCACGCATATATTACTCATCTGATTACATCATCATAATGTGGGTACGTTATTTGGAATTTTTGATATTTATTTTTAAAATTACATCAATACATCGTCGTTTTTCGAGCAATGTTGTACTGTTATTGTTACCGTTGCAATAATTATTACAATTCGGCATCGTTATGGATATTCCTGCGACGGTGTTTGAATTATAACAGGAAATAAAATTAATTTTGATCGTTTTAGTTTTTATTAGAACATAATCTGACTAATTATGGACACGACATGGCAATAAATATTTCGAATGACCGAGAACGGTGGCGGTCCAAGAAAAGGCAGTACCGAGTAGATGTGCAAATGCGGCCAGATACATAGGTGTAAGATTTGTAAACTAAGCGTTGATAAAACTAAGGCGGAGAGGTAGGTATTGTCTCGACCTTTCTTCCAGAGATCCCGAGTTGGAATCCCGATCAGATATGGCATTTTTCATACACTACAAAATTTCATCTTCATCCACGGACAAACTATCAAACTATATTAATCTAAGAATTTTCAAATTTTTTTTCCGAAATATTAGTGCAATTTTCTGCCAGAAATATCCACAACATAATTGGGAAGGAGGATAGAGGGCAACCCAGGTATGTTCGTTTTAAATACGTTAAGGTTAAAAGCTTAAAACGAAGGAAAAGGAACTGGAGAACAGAATTTAACTAATCAAATGATTGATGACCACCAAAAATGAAAATAATGATAATAATAAAAAAAATTGTTTGAAAATCTGGGTAGTGCTCTTTTATTTGTAAATAAATACAGTGTATGGAACCATGATACAATTAATAAATAAATGAATGAAAAACTTTATTTTCCACATCTTTTTATTTTTGACCTTGTTTTTTTACAAAAGTTATAACGGTCGTTTCAAATATCTAGAATAAATTTCCCAAATTATTTACAAGAAAGTCACGATTAGGGATTCATAAAATATTTATGTATTCATGAATAATAAAAAAGAGAATATAAAAAATGTCAAATAATCTTGCTTTTTTTCAAGTATTTATTTACGTTCGTCACTGGGTAACTAGCCTGCAACAGCTACTACTGGTCTTGCGTGATGAGAAAACATTCTTTTCGTTTAACTATTACTCCGCTAGATGTCAGGTCTATAATCACAACAATGTAAACCAGTTTCACTAAATATCCGACAGAGACTAGCACTATTCGTTTTATCAATTATGCATCGCTAATCGTTAAAAAATAATGTACTGTTATTACCGATCAATCAACATCAATAACTGTAATTTTATAATATTACACTTAATTTAATGGATAATTATGTTGCTGTGTATCCAGTTATCTGGATACAGCTGGATACACAGCTTTTTTTTTTTTGCGAAGACTCGTGGTGAACGCGTCATCCCAAATCAGCTGTTTCGAAGTCGAGAGTTCCAACATTCAAGTCCTAGTAAAGGCAGTTACTTTTATACGGATTTGAATAGTAGATCGTGGATACCGGTGTTCTTTGGTGGTTGGGTTTCAAATAACCACACATCTCGGATATGGTCAACCTGAGACTGTACAAAACTACACTTCATTTACACTGATATATATAATCTTAATTCATCGTCTGAAGTAATACCTAACGGTGATTCCCGGAGGATAAACAGGAAAAAATTAGTTATACTCTAGCAGAAGGTCCCGATCCAGCTTTTTCGCCACCCTGGGTAAAAATTATTTTCTCCACCCTTTAGATATTACAATTTCGAAACATAATTTTTAAAGGTATTTCAAAAATTAATTACTTTATTTTTAAAAAAAATTATTTATATAAAAAATAGTATAAAAAAATAAAACACATACGTGAAATTTAAAACAAAATATATAAATATTTGAATAATAAATGTTTTTTTTTTTTTGTTTTATTAATAATAAATATTTAAAACAAAATAATAATACAGGTTCTATAAATCTGTACTGGAAATTTATTTCATTAAAATAAAAAATGAGAAAGTATTCCATGATCAATCATAATTCTGCCAAAGAGAGAGAGAGAGAGAGTGAGTGAGAGCTGATCACTTTTCGCGTGTTTTTTAAGGTTTTTCAATTTCTTTATTAGAATGAATTTTATTAATTTTTTTTTTTGTCTCTAACATGAATCATTTGTTATACAGATACTTAAAAATCAGTCATATACATTAAAAAATGTCATTAAATATGACAATGAAAAATGTTAATTCAGTACCGAAAGTAAATGAATAAATAATAATTGAACACCTCTCCTTTGAACGAGTGCTCATTAGCTTGACTGAATTGTGAACCTCGGCTGAAATGGTTAGAATTGATTGCTGTAGAACAAACTAGATAGATATTTATGAAAGGTGTTAAATTTTCTATGTAAAAAAACATAAAAGTATGTGCCAATGATGTAAATTCAAGACACTTTTTAACAAAGACCTCGACCAACATTATAGATTTTACATTTTGGCACAAAAAGTCCCTATTTCTTAGGGTTTTCTAAGTGATTAAAAAGGTCCCAGTTCGGTATATTCAACGGTTAAGGAATTAGATAAGTTTATCTGATTTACCAAAAAAAAAACGGCAGTTTAAGAATTTTGGAAAATATATTTTTAAAAAATAGAGTAAGGAAAATTACAAAAATCGACTAGATTTAAGCATCTTCCTATAAAAATCTTAGCTGTTTATTTAAGATCTTTAGATAAACCATAGACATAATTAATTATTAATCAAAAATATCGATACATAAGTATTTCATCACACAAGGTAATAATACTTCATTTATTGATCTTTAATTAATTAATTTTCAAAAGGTAATAACTTCTCAATTGACTAATATAAACATTCTATAATGTAATTAATTACGTAAAATAATATGTTCATGTAACAGCGAGAAACCCCTCGAACTAACATCAAGGTTTGTGCTGATTTTCAACAGAAGCAGACACATACGCGCACGCGCACACACAACCGTATAATGCAACACTGTTATGCTGTTATGGAAATGTTTACAAAATAATCGCCCAGAGAAGTCAACATTTACAGATGACTAATCCATATCTTTTCAACTGTCCAAATCGTTTTAATACGTTCTCAGCTACGTTCTGTTCTGTTAGTTAAATATTTTTCTGGTTTTACTTAAGCATTTATTTATTTTATTTTTTCATTATAGAAAGATAATGATCAGGGAAAAATACATAACAGCTTCCCGCATTCGATTTTTTCTTAGAAAATAGTGTCTGTTGATGAATAATAAATATTATCTCTTAATTTCTATTACTTTTATTAAATATTCTATTTATTGCTATATTACACATAGATAACAGAATTCCTTTACGCGAGGAAAGACAATGTGTTTTATTAAATAAATTTACATTGCCAAAAAACAAAAATAAATGCGATAAGAAAAAATAATTTACAATAACAAAAATACATTTCACGTAAAAAGCAGTTTTTTTTTCAAAATAAAATTTACATTCTGTTAAAATATAAAAGAAGCCATAAGTAAATTTGATCACATGCAACCACATGCAGAGAGGCTTCCAGTGAAGTAAATAATTACAAAATTACATCCTATACAAAACATTCAATGTATGTGCAAACATTATCAGAGAACAGTACCATTGGTGTCTCAACGCAAAATAAAAACTATCAAAAAAAACAAGAGAAACAATGAAACACTGAGAGTAAAAACAGCAAATAAAGCTAAATAAAGAACGAAAGGTTACAACTAAAATTGAATGAAGTGAAATAATGAATTAATGGGTAACACTTTTCTTTTTCCTGTTTAGCCTCCGGGAATTATCGTTCAGGTACTATTCAGAGGATGAAGGATGAATGAGGATGATAGGTATGAGTATATTCTTGTACAGTCTCAGTTCGACCATTCCTGAGATGTGTGGTTAATTGAAACCCAACCATCAAAGAACACCGGTATCCACGATCTAGCATTCAAATCCGCATAAAAGTACGTTTACTAGGATTTGAACGCTGGAACTCTCTATTTCCAAATAAGCTGATTTGGGAAGACGCGTTCACCACTATACCAACCCGGTGGGTTTAATAGGTAACACTAAGTTAATAGAGCTTCACCTCAAATCACAAATTCAGCAAGTTCCAACACGTGGAGTCGTTTTAGCTTTCTACCATCTTCACTATTCTCTAGAAAGTTAACAGCTAAATAATTCACTTGGTTGTTTAGTTGAAATTTATACTTTGTTCCGAATCGCTGTATTTCTTCTCAAACATATGGTAAAAACCTTGGTTTTACCAGATATTCGTAGATCTCACTGTTTCTTAACACATTATCATTCTTCGAGATCACACAAATTTACTTAGGATTAATTTTTACTGTACTAACATTTATTAAACACATTTCTAACAGCTCATACAGCCGTATAATATCGGTAACGCCAGATAGAACTGTCGGCGCTTAATGGTGCTCTATTGAGAAGCGTCAACGTTATCATCCTTGGGAAGATGATAACGAGAGGTCCTGGTAACGGATTTGGTAGAGGTAATTCCATAGTGATATCAATGGGAGATAGCAACTCTTTAGGTGTACGCAAGAGTGATACAGTATGCCGTAGTTTAGGAGTTGTCTATGAATGTGCGTTGTCACCACCCGTTTCGCTTTAACAGGCTTATCCAGATGATTAGTTACGATGAGTTTGTTTCCTGGGATCCCTGTTTAACAGCGCCGAGGGTCCCCATTTTCTGGAAGACACAAACAATAGCCATTTATTTCGATCTCAATATTTGGAACAGCCGGTAACTGATCCGTAACTAACCTCTCCACTACTAGTTATAGATTAACCCGAAAATTCTATTAAAGATGGTAAAAATAGGCAGTAAAAAAAATATAAAAAAAGCTGTTTTGTAATATTGTCACATCATATTTTCCCTTTTGAATTGTCACATAATATTTAAATATCATATTAAAAAAAAAAAATCATGAGCAAAAGATAAATATAACCTCTTATTCTTTGAAACAGCTGTTTCTAAGAAAAACAATAAAAGATAAAACCGCTTAGCAAATTAACCATTTTATTATGTCTAAAAAAGTAGATGAACTAAATCAGAAAAAATATAATATTTTTCTTTCTGCTTTGTTTTTCCTCTTCCCTCCTTCCATTACTTTTTATTTATTTTTTACATATGTTCTTAAGTTATATTAACCACAGAAAATAAATGTTAAAATGGCTACGTACATAAATTAAAAATTATAGACACATAACGGCATATAAAAACGTGCCAAAACGTTTCTCGAACAACGTTTGAATAGATCATTAACAATTAAGATTACATAATTATAAGTCAGTTATTCCGTGCTCATTTACGTTTATTAGAACTAATAAATAACCTTTTTAGAGCTAGTCTGCTTGCAGAATATAAATTATTTATTACATGTGATTAAATCTACACATATTGATAATTGTCAGCTTCCTTTTATTTTTAAAATATTTTCCTGCTACTTGAAATAAAAAAAGCTGCCCAAGTATTGTACAACTTTCTCGACTACTAATAATATAAGTGAAAAGAGATCCAAAAAACAGAATATAAAAATCTTAAAAGTGGGAAATTAATTTTATAAGTGGGTAGATTTTCAAAAAATATTTATATATAGGTTAAGCTTAACAAATTTTCTTAAATAAACCTTTCTCTAAATTTAATTCCGGCTTCAATAATGGATAAAATAAGAAAACAAAATTTTCAAAAAACGTTTCAGCATTTTAGGTACGGAGTTTATAATTTTAAAACAACAGACATTACTGATACCTCTATATATAAAGTATATACTTTCAAAAATCTTTGAAAAATAATAAAAGTCAAGGAAAATAGAGCAATAACATATATTTCCATATTAAGAGGTGGGATTGATTTTATGGGACATTTTTTTTGTTGTATTATTGATATACGCATAGTAAGCGATAAATTTTCTTTAAAGAAGTTTTCCCTAGAATGTCTCCGAAGAATATCGAAATTGGGTTTTTCGCGATATACACCAGTTCCTGAACGAATCTTGAAAAAATAATATAATTAATTATTGTCCCACATATAGAAATATTTGAGTCAAATTTTAATCGGCTCAAATATTTCTTAATATGGCAGTGCGACACTCTAAGTACGCACGAACATATATACATATATTTTTTTTGTCTAGAAGAATTAGTTGGACCCTAAAACATAAAGATTTGCAAAAAACCCGATACCACAATTTTGACATGATTGTAGCTATATCCGCCGGAAAAATAAAAGTAAATAAAACAATTTACATTACCTTCAACGTTGTTGAAGTATTATTTTATATTACTTCATTTTTTTTTCTTTTTTTGTCTTCAGTCATTTGACTGGTTTGATGCAGCTCTCCAAGATTCCCTATCTAGTGCCAGTCGTTTCATTTAGTAGAGTATACCCTCTACATCCTACATCCCCAACAATTTGTTTTACATATTCCAAACGTGGCCTGCCTACACAATTTTTCCCTTCTACCTGTCCTTCCAATATTAAAGCGACTATTCCAGGATGCCTTAGTATGTGGCCTATAAGTCTGTCTCTTCTTTTAACTATATTTTTCCAAATGCTTCTTTCTTCATCTATTTGCCGCAATACCTCTTCATTTGTCACTTTATCCAACCATCTGATTTTTAACATTCTCCTATAGCACCGCATTTCAAAAGCTTCTAATCTTTTCTTCTCAGATACTCCGATCGTCCAAGTTTCACTTCCATATAAAGCGACACTCCAAACATACACTTTCAAAAATCTTTTCCTGACATTTAAATTAATTTTTGATGTAAACAAATTATATTTCTTACTGAAGGCTCGTTTAGCTTGTGCTATTCGGCATTTTATATCGCTCCTGCTTCGTCCATCTTTAGTAATTCTACTTCCCAAATAACAAAATTCTTCTACCTCCATAATATTTTCTCCTCCTATTTTCACATTCAGTGGTCCATCTTTGTTATTTCTACTACATTTCATTACTTTTGTTTTGTTCTTGTTTATTTTCACGCGATAGTTCTTGCGTAGGACTTCATCTATGCCGTTCATTGTTTCTTGTAAATCCTTTTTACTCTCGGCTAGAATTACTATATCATCAGCAAATCGTAGCATCTTTATCTTTTCACCTTGTACTGTTACTCCGAATCTAAATTGTTCTTTAACATCATTAACTGCTAGTTCCATGTAAAGATTAAAAAGTAACGAAGATAGGGAACATCCTTGTCGGACTCCGTTATCGAATGCCTTTTCTAGGTCTATAAACGCCAACATACTAGGCGTTTATAGACCTAGATTATACTTCATTAATTATATTAAATTAATTTATAATAAATTCAAGACAAAGATAATATAACTTCGTAACAAAAATAATAATTTCCGAAACTCAAAGGAATTGGAATTAACTGTATAGCCTTTGCCGATGATATTCAAATTTTTTTCGGAGAATCTCAAAACAGCAGCAGAAGAAGTAAACTATTAAAAAAAGTCGCAGAGATAATAGGGCTAAAAATTTAATTCAAAACACAGAATTCATGATCAACATTAAAATTCCTTCATGTCCCTAAATTGAAAAATTGATTAATCAACAGTCAGTATATATAAATATGTGGGAGTAATAATTTAGATCAATGATTAAAAAAAAAGAAAATCAAACAAGGACGAAAAAATGAAATTGGCGTAGCAACTAACGAAAGATTCTTACAATATCTCCTCAGTGAAAGCCAAAATCAGGTATTATAAAACGGTAATCAAACCAGAAAGCGTAGCCGCATTAGAATGCATCTTCAATTTTAAATCAGATGAAATAAATGCAATACAGAAAAAGAAAGGAAAATCTGCACGAAAACTTTTACGATCAATAAAAATAGCGGGACGAATACAAATTGAGGAGGGTTAATAAGTATTTTAACCTTTACAAATACAACCACATTTATTATTTACATATATATATATATATAAACGGAAATCAAAGACATTGTTTAAAAAGAACCCACCGGATTGGTCTAGTGGTGAACTCGTCATCGTACATCAGCTAACTTTGAAGCCGAGAGTTCTAAGGTTCAAATCCTAGTAAAGGCAGTTACTTTTATACGTATTTAAATACTAGATCGTTGATTCCGGTGATTCTTTATTTTTTTAACCACCGGATCCACCGTTAGGTATTACTTCAGAGGATGAGATGAATGACAATTTTTTTAGCGCGTGAAAATATCATGCCCTACCGGGATTCGAACCCAGGGACTTCCGGATGAAAGGCCGAGACGGTACCTCTCGAGCCAAGGAGGCCGGCAGGTTCTATGGTGGTTGGGTTTCAATTAACCACACATCTCAAGAATGGTCGCCCTGAGACTGTAGAAGACTACACGTCATATTTTAAATTCATAAAGAAAAAAAAACAAAATATAACTGTGTTCTTTTATTATAAAACACAATAATTCGGCACTTAAAACGCAATACATTTATTCTATTATATAAAGAAGAAGATTGTTTTTGTTTGTTTCGGGTAAACAAAAGAACTATTTGATCAATCGCAACCAAATTTTTACCCACGTTTCTTGGCGTAACTGAGAAGGATTTTAGTTATATTTCATCTCGAAAAATCTCTAATATATATATATATATATATATATATATATATATATATATATATATATATATATATATGTATATTTATATTAGCTTCAGTATATATATATATATATATACGCTTCTATATATATATATACTGAAGCATAAACTTTAATGAATTGAATTAATGAACTGAGAACTGTGAGTCTGTATCAATGTGTGAGCTGGGTTTGAACTGAATGATTCAAATGAATAATATTATAAAAATAATAGAATTAAATTTACGTTAAATAAAATAATATTAAATAAATTTAAGAAATTTCTGATTAGCAATAATGGGCTTCCCGTGGGGAATACGTGTGTGGCTGGAGAGGTGAGGTATGCGAACACCTCGTGGGAGGCCCTACCGATCGTCACCATCAACCGGTAACAAACGGGGTCCCCCTTGGGCGCTATTTTGAGAGGTGAAATGCGGTGCTCTTGTATTATCTCAGCAAACAATCTTCCGATTTTCAAATTTCAGATGGAGTATTTGTTAGTAAGTTGAAGGCTAACTTTTGCATGCATAAAGTACACTCTCGATCTATCAGATCATAGTTATTCTGAAATGTATATACGTATATAAAGTTTGCCTGTTTGCTTGTTATCGCGTCACGAGAAAACCAACCGACCGATTACTTTCAAATTTCCAGGATATATTCGTGGTATCCCAAGAAAGGTTTTAAGCCGTCGACCGGGCCCCTAGCTTCTTTGAAGGTTAAGATATTAAAAATATTCATTATTTCTTCGCCCCTAAGGAAGGTGAATTTTTGAATCAAAGATATTCATTCATAAAGGAAAAAATAGATTAATTCTCTTACTTCATTTGTTATATTTCTGCCAGCATAGCAAAGAAATAAGTAATGAATTTTTCCTTGTTAAAGGTTCCGTACTTCAGTTACCATTGAAACAATTATTCTGACCCACCGTGTTGGTCTAGTGGTGAACGCGTCTTCCCAAATCAGCTGATTTGGAAGTCGAGTGTTCCAGCGTTTAAGTCCTAGTAAACGCGCATTTATTATTCTGTCTTTTGTAATTTATTCTCTTTTGCATGTTTCTATAAAGCCTGAATACTATATTTATTATTTATCAATATTATTCTTACAACCATGAGGATAATGTAAAGTGCGAGGGGCCAGGTGCTGGAACCCTCTGGATAGATGGGAATGGCAACCAAAGCAAACTCTGCGGGTGTCCAGGGAGCCGGTCCTCCTGGTAAATTGGAAATGACGAGCTAAGCGAGCTCTGTGGCCATTGGGTAGGCCCCATGGCTTCAGAAAGCCCCGAGGAGCCCTTGAGTTTGCTGCGGTATTCGCCAGGGTTGCCCTTAGCCCAAGGGTCCACGTTCTGGCTAGACGGATTAGGTAGTATATATATATATATATATTTAAATAATACATAATAATTTCATGTATAATAATCATTAATAATTGATTTGAGTGTTACTTTGTGCTCTTTCTAGCAGTGTCACTCTTAACATTCGTAGTTGATGCGTTTCGGAGTACCTCCATTCTCAAAACTAAAAGTAGTTACACTCAAATAACACAAATCAATTAGGAACGGAACGGAATGCAAGAATGGCGGAAGTTTTAATATTTCTCCGTACAGATCGCAGAGCTTGGAAAATATCCCTTGCTATTGTATCTTTCTATTATCGGGCGGGTTTCATGGGTTATTTTGGCATACATTTTAAGTTTTATTTATGAACGGATTTGGTAATTTGTGTTTCTATTCGTATGGACCAACGTGAAATTTATTTACTGGGTCTGACCGTGGGAGACTAAGTTTTGATATTTGTACTTTCGGCGTGATTCCCCTTCAGTCCATCTACTGAAGTCCTTTCGGTACTAGCACCTTATGGGCTAGCAGGAATACGCCTATCCGGACCCTAGTTATTTGGAAGGCGGGATGCGCTTCCATCTCCAGAGGGAGTCGCATGTGCTGACTGAATTAAACTGTAAGTTTTGAGGATGGTAGAGGATTATAGATCTTAATTTTCTTTTGTGGCTGCCCTTCGCGCTGTTTATCTGCTGGGTTCTTCTAGCGGACTCTCGTTCGTGGCGGTGAGTCGCGTTGTGGGTCTTCTTTCTTATTTTTCTTCTTTTGTTGACTTCGTTCTTGTTTGGCCTGAACTTTCCGTGAGTTGGCAATGATCGAATTACACGCCACTAACCTTAGGAAGTCCCGTGACCCGGAAGGACGGAACGAGGGAAAGTACAGGTTTCTTCTTTCTTCGGTCTAGGCTGGTGGCTGCTTGACTCGTTTCTTCTTCTTCTTTCTTGAAAGGTAAAAAGATGTAAGGAACTTACAATGAGGTTTAATTTCGCGGTCGCGGTTTGGCAGCAGCGATCGCCTTGATGTTTGAAATAGAAGTGCAGTTCTTACATACAGATCAATTATGATAATCAAAGCGAAAAATATAAAATGTTGTAATTGTAATCATCAATAATACCACACCTGTTAAAAGAAATAATCCATGTCCAGAAGACCATCTATTCTGATAAAAAAAGTTGAATGATATTTCTCATCCCATACCTAAAAGTCTGAAAAAATCTATCAGAAAATCGGTACGACTAGTAGAAATCTCAAAGCATATTATGCACAGGCCACTGATTCAACATTTTAAAAGAATCATTTCAAAATATATTTCGCCACCGATATCCCAGATCTTGCACCTTTTTTTTTCATTTATGGGGAAATGGATCTGTTTAAAAGAGCAGTAAGTAATTATCGTCCTTACACCCTGGATTTCCTGAAAAATAAAATACCTGAATTTGTAAATGCAATCACTTCCTTAGTGCTTCAGCGTGTATTTTTAAACATGTTAAAATGTGTTCAGACATTCCTGGAGGACATATTGAAAATCTTTTGTTAATAAAAATTCATTGTAGTAAACATTGTTCGATCATTGTTATTAGAATACGATAACTTAAATATTTGTAGATATTGGTGGGGTTTAATTTGGGACATCATAAGATATTTAATAAAATAAGTATTTTTTTCCATTACAATATGATTAGCAATCCTAAACAGGTTACTATGACAAGTATCAACTTCACCCAAGTTTAATAAAATATTTATGAATTCATCGCAATATTTAAGACAAAGATGAGGGACCAAACGGGAGAAGTCGAGTACGCAGTTGGTTGATAATAAAAATCATTCCAATCGATTAAGCAGTTTGGGTGTTTTAAGTAAAAATTGGTACAAATAAATAAACATCCGGAAGGTGTAATTTAAATATATAGATATTTTATTAAATAAAACGTTTAAGTTTTTAAGATATTACCAAAAAACAAATTAAGCTGATTAAAATTTAAATAGTCAATTATTTTCTTCACTTATAACTACATAAAGAACTGAAAATCATCCATCTGCGGCCGTACAGTCGTGTATGGTAAAAAAAGTGTATACAACTATAAATATTAACATTATTGCTTATTAGTTAATCCAATTTCAGTTAATTAAAACCATATTTATAACGTATAGATTATGAATTAATAATGATCTGGTTTAATCTCTTAATAATCAAGGTCATTATACAAATTTGTAAAGAATCGATTAAAATAAACGGGAAAAATAATGATCCTTTTTTTTAAAGCTTTCCAGGACTTATTAAATTATTTTCTTAATTAATTTTTTCCCTTTTAATTGCTTAAGATCAAGTGGTTCCTTGTCGGTGTCCTCAACCCATCATTTTTACAAATAGTACCGTATAAGGAATGAATTTTAATAAAGCTTCTAACCTTACCTATTAATTAATTGTTCTTAAAGGAGTTGGGCTATCTCTTTTTATCTTTCTACATCTTACATTATTCATTAATTTATTTCATACGGATATAAATATTATTTTTCAAGTATTTTAGAATAACTACTCGACACATATTAATATAGATGTTATCAATCCATTGTATTAATTTTACTAATTTATTTTGTTCCAAAACATTTTGTAACATCAAAGAAAAATTTTTAAATAATGACAATAAATTATGCTATAAAAAATTGATAATATAATTCAATTTAATTTCAGTTGTGTTTTGTCCAACTCATTTAATTTTGCACACACTTTAATTAATTGTAAAATATCAATTTTTTTTACTTTTTTTCACTTTTACCTAATTTTTTTTTTTATTTTCAGAAAATTTAAAATTTATTTTTTATCGAAGTGAAATTGAGGTGCAGGTCAGTAAGTTAATTAACAAACAGTATTAACTTTATTTTTCTTATAATCTGACTTATTTTCTGTTAAAAGAAACACATATTTTTTTTTTAAATAAGCAGAGGATTTCATAACTTTTCTGAGGTTTAAAATTTAAAAACTTAATCATGCAATATTTAGCGTAAAATTGGGGAGAAGATCAAAATGTTCAACAAAACGATTTAGGCCCAATTTGAGCCCTTTAGTCAAATTATTATCATCAAAATTATTAATATTTAAACATTTTTAATTCAAAATTTTTAAAGTCCCATGGAAATTCCTTTTTTTTAAAACGTCCTCATGATCTATGGGATCTATAAGGCTATTCTATTAAATCCCGCTCCCTTCTTGCTGAATTCCTTTTACTTACTGTAAATAAGGGATACTACAAGGGAACTGGGGGAAGACAAAAAAATATATATTTAGTGTATAACTCTCATAAGGCAAGTTTACTTGAAAAATGTTCTTACTATGTGTTACTTTGGGTTAAGAATTCGTTCCCTCCTGATATAGAAATTATACGTAATATAAACTGGTTTTAAACATCTTAGGTAAAACAACAATTAGTATCCAGTTGTCCTTATAGCTTAATAATAACTGGGTTTAAAGGTAGAATTTATGCCTTTGGTCCTTAATTAAGATTTTTCTGACTGTATGTTCTATAAAATCTGCTACTGTTATAACATCTATTACATCTACATCATCTATAAAATCATTTTATAACACTAGTTTGGAATAATCTCAATCTTTTGTTCGCCGCACACTAATTTTTATTGATTTTATGTTTTTACATCCATTCAGTTGACTTAGTTATTATCCTTGCAACCCTGTTTTACTTTGATTTGTAATTCGTTACTGAAATACTCCGAATTTATCTTTTTCCATTTGACGTTACTTAATTTTCCTTTACCTCCTCCTACTTATCACCTTCTTCCAGTCTTTTCCCCGTTCTACTTCCTTCTTCTTTACGTCCTTTCTATCACCTCATTCTTCTCCTTTTCTTTTCCATTCTTCTTCTTCAGTCTACTTCCACCTTCTCTTCTTCATCCTATGTCTTCTTTTTCTTTTCTCTTATTTCTTATTCTTTTATCCGAAAGAAATGACATTCCGTAGAACAGATGTTTTATGAACTTCAAATTTAATTAATTCTGTTTTATTTTCGTATCTAAATTATGCTTTACTTATTTACAATGTTTCATTTATTAACATATTAATCGTATATTTAATTGAAACTCTCGCAAGGTTTTTCAATTTCTTTTTCTCTTTTTTTTAAGGCAATTGCAAATTAATAAAAAGGGTCTTTATTGAAATAAAAACCTTAATTAATTTATCATTCAAAACAAGAAAATTTCAAGTACTTCATAACAGATATTTTTATCTTTTATATAATTGTAGAGAAATGTAAATAAAAAAAAAGTGCGATATAAAATAAAAATAAAAAAATAAATTATTAAGATTATAAATTTACGGAGGAATAAATACATAAGTTAAATAACAAATACAATATTTCACAACAATAATAGTTACTATGCACTTTAAACTATAAAGTTTTAGTATTCAGTAACACGTGAGTTGCAAGCAATATCAAGTTACTACTAAGTAACTAACAAAATAAGTTATAATTTACGCATGAACTTAATTTTAATAATATATTTCTTAGTTGTTTAAAACTTTACTTTGTACTTAATAATTAAACTTTATAATAATATGTTAACTATATTAGATTTTATGGATGAAAAGTTAAATTTTCTAATATAAATTAATTTAAAAAATTCAATTATAAAATTATCTAATTAATTTAAGGAGTAACAGGAGTCTGTTTATTTAATTCCAAATATAAATACATTTTATTTATTTGAAATCAAAATTATTGAGGTAGGCTGTATCAGGGGTACACCCACAAGTATTTAAGTGAATATATCTAATATGACCGCTGTTTAGGAAATTTATAAAAGAAAACAAATGTCATTTCAGGTATGAAAATTTTAAATATAATATCCATTACATATTTAGGAATTTTTTGAAATTACAGGATTTAATTTTATCAATTTCCTAATAATTTATTCGTTAGTATATCCGTGAGAGAGTTATATTATGAAAAACGCTAAAGTTTTCATTAAAATATTTCTAATGATCTTTTAATTTAAACAAAGGTTTCCGAATGGAAGGAAACAATGGATTCATTTCAGTTTAAACTTTCAAAGTCGAAGATAAATTCAAAAAATTTCTTGTTTATTATTAAAATCACATCATAACATTAACGGAAATTTTAGATGATGTGAGTAGCACCTTTTTCGATTCGTTTTGTAATCTATTCTCTTTGCCCATTTTCTTGATTTCTAATTATATTTACTGGGCAAACTTATCGCAACATTCAGAAAATAATTTTTTTTTTAAACTCTATAAATTTCTAATTGTTGGTTTTATAGTATTTAAGATTTTAATATTGTTTTTAAATCAGATTCAATATTTCTTTTATCTAAAAGATCTAAAAATATCTAAAAACATCTTATCTAAAAAGCACTTTTATATATAGCGAGTGGCTGAAAAGTAAGTTACACTCCATCCTCTAACTTATCTTATGATTGAAATAACTGGAAGGGGTTTGTAACATTTTTCTTTGTCCTGAAGGACTACTTCGGTGAATATATATTTCACTCTTGTTAATTTTTACTGGGGGGGATGGGACAGGGAGCAACTCAAAAATCTCAATTGGGAATAATGGTCATTTGATATACTCGTATGTCATTTTAAATAGCTGGATGAGACAAGAAAAATGACATAATTAAAACTAAATTCTGATCTTCCAATTCAAAATGGCGGCCAACAATGTATTTGTTTCAGATAGCTAGAGCTACGGTTTAATATTTTTTTTTTTGTTATTTGAAATATCCCGATTTTCTCTTTGGAAATCTTCTCTGATAAGAGAGAACTCAAAGACTAAGTAAGGCCCACTTTAGAGTATTCGGCCATCAGATTGGCGTGAGGGCGGGGTGTCCAAAAATTTTAATGGGATATATGGTCATGTGATACCTTGTTTTAAATTTTTTGCTAAACAAGCAAAATTATATTAAAAAAAAATAAATTCTGGATATTTAAACCAAAATGGCGACCACAAATAACATTATGTTAATTAAAAATTAAAATTATTAATTATTACAATTTTTCAAATACCTCTTTTAATTAAACTACAGTATTGAAGAATTTTATTTAAGTAAACAACAGTTTGAAATTTAATTACTTTTTCATTTGTAATTAATTATATCTTTTATTTTTTAAATCCTATAATCTCATGAACTAAAAATGCTGGCTAATAAAATTATTTCAGTTAAAAAATGTTATTCCTTCCAACATCATATAAAACGTTCAAATTTCCCTCCTTCCATGCAGTAACACAGACGCTGTTCAAACCTTCTATAAAACACGCACAAATATATATGTGTTTTATTTGATTTAATAGTAGTGGTGATATCGGTTAATTGGTTTTACTACGAGCAGAATCCATTTCTTAATTCTTTTTAAAATTCTGATTTTACATTTTTTATCCACAATAGAAAAACATTTTAAAGTTGATTGAAGTTTAAAATAATACTGTTAACTCATTCTAAAACATTTTCGCTGGTGATTTTTTAACTTTTGTTTTTGTAAAGAATGTTAATTTCTTTCATGTAAGCTCCATAAACAAAATTTATCATCTCATTTTTTCAACTCTTTTTCAATTTCCTTGCTTCATATTTTTTTAAACTCGATTATTAAGGACAAAACTTTTTTCTTTTTTTTTTTTTAGAATCGTTTAATATTTTATCTTTTGTAAACCAAGCCACTTCATTTTCATATAACGTTTGCCACAGATCTACTAATTCCCTTTTATTATTGTTTATTTATTTACCACTTCGTGGAGTGGGAATATGAAATGGAAATTTGTTAGCGTATGGAAAATTTCATGCCTGACTAGGATTCGAACCCGGGATCTGCGGATGAAAAGCTGAGACGCTACCACTCTGTCACGGAGATCGACAATTTATATTCGTTATTAAAAAAATTTTTCTCTGCTTTCATTTTCATTAAAACTCAGAAATTATATATAATTAAAAAAAAAAAAAAAAAAGTAGCATCTAGGCATATCGTACGTAGGTCCCGGGTTTGAATCCTTGTCAGGCATGACACCTTTTCATAAGCTACTGATTCCCACCGGGCTAATATAATAACCATAGTTACTGATGGCCGCTCTTTCATAAAAAACAAAATTGATTTGAATATTAAATTCATATTAAATAAAATCAAACCATTATTCTATTATCTCCATATAAGAATAAACGACTAAAATATGATCAATTATCGGAAGTACAAAAATAATTAATTAAAAATTTATAGCTATTCATTTTTTAATTCTTTTTTTAAAGAGTTCAGGAATTAAATGAATAATCAAATCGTTTATTAATATGTTTTTTAACTCCAGCAACTTTAACTATATTTCATTTTTGTTTTTAAATTACAACGATAAAATCCACTACACTATTTTATTAAACTCCTAGGTTAATACCTTAAGATTAGTACAATTAAGTAACTGTAACTGTACTCTTGCGCAATCCAAGATATAAACCTGCCGGCTTCCGTGGCGCGAGTGGTAGCGACTCGGCCTTTCATCCGGGTTCGAATACCGGTAAGGCATGGGCATTTTCACACGCTACAAAAATTGTCATTCGTCTCATCTTCTAAAGTTATACCTAACAGTGGTCCCGGAGGTAAAAAAAAAAAAAAAGCTTTGTTAAGCTCTTGATGATGACTGAATTTTCGCTCCTCCGCGAATTAGTACTCGTTTTCGTTGTTTTTCTGTTAATGGTTTGTTTATTTTTTATTTCTTTTATTTTAGAGTTTATTTGAGTTTGTTTCGTTTACGTTGTTGCGTTTCCTGTTCGTCGTTTTGCGTATTTTTTGCACTTTTATAAGTGATTTACTTAGTTCTTTAGCGTTAATTAATGTATTCCTTATTAATTTTTTGTTTGTTTTAAATTGTTTTTTATGTTTTATATTTATAAAAACCTTTCTTAGCTTACGGCTGTCAAGGTTTCTTGACTGGAAACCAACTGTGTTTATTTCGTTTAGATCTCTGTTTACATTCAGTTTACAGAGTTTAAGTCGACTTTTATAAAAATAATTTTATTTAAATTATTTTTTATATAGCTGTTCATAGTAGGGATTTTGAATAATTTTTCCCTCCGTCACAGTTGTTCTTTACACAACTCTGTTTACGGTTGTTTACACAACCCTGACGGTTGAAATGCAAACCAGCTATACCAGGAAGGGGATAGCCAAGGGTGAAGGTTTAGTCGGTAGTGCGCAGGAATACATACGCACTTAATATCATCTTGCGGAACCTGTTAGCGAGTCCGACACTGCTTCGGCACCCTTAAATGGTGTCCTCCACCTCTTAAAAAAAAAGAAGAAAAAGGTTGTGTTGTTTACATCCGCGCTTAGAATAATTTTCGTGACTGGATTTTCGGGAAAAGTGTTTTGAGTTTAATAACTTCATTTTCCGGTTACTGTTTCTTGATTTAGTTATTTATTTTGTTTTTGCTTTATATTCACTTGTGACTGATATGGCTGTTTCAGGTGGACCTGGGAGCGAGGTCCCGATCGATGAGGAGGGTTTTTCTCCAGTTGTCGGTTGGAGATCCAGCAGACGGGAAACATCGACCCCATACAGGATGTCTGATAGTAGCGGTGGTGACAATATTGGAGAGATGGTTTTAGAAGAGATACGACGTACCAGTCGCTTACTTTTCAGAAGTACGGTGAAGAAGACAGGAGAGACTTCGGCTCGTCTCTAGAAGAAGGTTCTCGGCTCGTCTGTTCCGTCCGGCAGGGCTATGAAATAAATTTTCCTTCTCTACCGACAGGGTCGGGTGGCGACCAGGATGATGGGCAGAGGCAGACCAAGCATGCAGGATAGCGTCGACCGACTACGTGGTTCTCCTCCGGCCTGTGAGGGGAGAAGACGTCCAGGGCCGGTTTGAGTTCCTTATATTCGGTTGAGAAAGCCTCAGACTTGGAGAAATTCGAGTCGTTAGCAGAAGTTTCCGGTGTGGAGGAATAAGGACCTTCAGAACAGCGGTGTGTAGAGGGTATGGAGCAGAATTTTATGAAGCAGAACAAGTGTTTTGCACACAACATGAGGCTTCTCTTTCGTAGAGTGAGGGATCTGAATTTGTTGGTTCGACAGCACTTGTGTAATAAACTTAAAATTAAAGGGTACTACGAGAATATGGACAGAAGTTTTCGTGTGTTGGAGTTTTCTGAAGAAATTCTGGACCGATTAAAAGATGGATCTCAGGGGCGAAAACCAGAAAATCGGCAAAGTACGGAAGACAAGATTACCCATATGTACTACGTTGTCTCTGACGTAGCATCTCAGACTTAGGAAGGCGGATTGGGATGGGCCACGACTTGGTCGCTGGAAGAGCATCTGTGGGCGTCAAGGATGGAATCGTCGATGTTGACCTTGAGTGGCTGGCCTGAAGACATCTTTCAGAGCTTCACTCTTGTGGAGGGTACTGACGGATTGGATTCTCAGCATGTGACGGTACGCCCGAAAACTCCATGGCTTTGGGTGTTGGCTGCTACTGGTAAATTGGAACCTGACAGATTCTCCTTTTGCAGTCGACTACTCAGAACCTTTCCAAGGAGGATAGCAGTAGCATGGTTGCGTTCGGTCGGACAGATTACGCTCTTGTCGTTGACTCAGCAGGGGACCGTGGAGTAGCCTCTGCTATCTGCAGGTCCAAACCGTGGATGTTGGGGGATGGACAGGATTAACAAGTGTGCTTTTGTGCTCCGCAACGACGGATCAGGCAAATTTTGGGACGGTCTGTGGAGTATGTGGGCAGAGGGACAGGGAAGCAACTTCTCGTCTAGTTGATACAGACTTGGCCACCACCGTTGCCTGCAGGCAGGAAGCGACACGCGGGTCCGCCGACTACCACAGTTGTGGTTAAGGCAGAGAGACGGACCTTCGCAGATCTTCTCCGTTCGATGAAGGGAGCGGTTTCACTGGTGGAAACCAGGGTTCTCTCTGTCCAGCAGGGCCAAGGGAAGGATCTTCATTTCCGTGTTCGGGCGGATAGTGGTTCGGCCGATCAAATGAGCAAAGAAATCGCTGAAAAGGTGAAGCGTGCTTCCACGGCCGTAGCTTGTAGAGGTAGTAGGAGGGGCCATGTCCTGGTAAAGAACGTGAATACCCTCAAGTCCCAGGTCGAGTTTATTTGAGAGCTTTGCAAAACAATAGGTGAGACGGTCACTAATGACGTCTTTTCAGTACGGCCGGCTTACGGCTCCACACAGTTGGTCTCTTTGGCAGTGCCGCCCCTCCTAGCGGACAAATTATTATCAGATAGGCGCGTCCGCATTGGGTGGATGGACTGTCAAGTGATGCAGCGTGCCAACGATGAACTTTACTTCCGGTGTTGGAATTCAGGCCACAAGGCCAAGTTTTGTTCCGGAGTAGATAGGAGTGGCCAGTGTTTTACGTGTGGTAAAGCCGGCTGTTACACATGGATTGCAAGAAGAAACATAGATACTCGTCCTAAAAATCACATGGTCATGCGCCTGGAGGACGGCAATATAAGACCTTATCTGCATATGGAATTGTGCCTTCATAGGAACGCCATAGTATCTTTGAGTGACAGTCTCACTCGGAAGAGGTGGGAGGTCTCAGTCTTCCACCTATGATGATCGTGTGGGGACTCCCTTGAGATGCCATTGGGGGAAAAATAAGACCGTAATTCCGGTGAGAAGTTACGGTGTTTTGGGAACTCCTCACTTGAGGCATGGCAAGCAAAAAGACCGAGTTCCGACTATCTGAGTGGTACCTTGCGTCCTTCCGAGGTCGTTTAAGGGGAGGGCACCCCCCCCCCGCCCCCCCTCAGAGGTGAAATTATGCTTAGTCGCGGATCTGGGTCTAGGGAGCGGGGAAATAATGACAAAAAAGCTATAAACCTGATACATTTCCGTAAATTGAATCCAACAATCAACGTACATCAATAACACATTTATTGAGATTCAGTTGAAAATATCAATGCCAATACTTAATGATTTGGGTTAAAAACATACCGGAACAAGTGTTATAACCGTTGTTATCTACTGTAGTCAAACACACCCTTCATAACTATGAATTATAATAGTTATGGTGTTCCCTACATAATCATATATACATATTATATATATATATATATATACACACATACACACACACATAGATACATAGGAAGAGAGAGAGATTGATATAACATCCCAGACTGATCTGTCTTTCATTTACTGAATGGACAAAAAATAGTTTTGGGATTTGACAAGAACTCGAAAGAATCTACCAATAAATGAAAAAAATATTTTTTCTCGAGATTTTAAGTAAAATGTTTTAAAAATAGTCTTTGAAGCGTAAACTTGTTTTTAAAATAATTTCAATAATCGTTTTGCGTAGCTCTTCATTTTTATTTGTATTTAATATATATTATTTAATTATAAAGGAGGCTTTGTGGTTTTAACATATACGTATGTTATAATTTCCGGTCTAAAACCGTTAATAGTTCAAACAATTATTTTGACTTTACATGAGCTTAGTTCAAAGTAAATACTAATCAATGTAAATCTACTTACAACTCAAATTGTGCCTAACTAACCTCAATCTGATTATTTCCTCTCTGTAAATCATCAAGTGATTAAGATTATTTCCTCTCTTTCTAGTTCAATAAAAGCGTTAATTTTGAGTTATATAAATAAATTAACCAACAACAATTATATGTAGTGTTATTATCATTTTGTGATTTTGTATATGTACTTATGTAATATTTTTAATATTAAAAAGTATTGAAATAAAACAAAATTGGCATTTGTACGCAAGAAGACTGATTTGTCGTTTTTTTTTTGTATAAATCTTTGCGTAAGAAATATATAAAAAATAAATTAAATGAGAAAACTAAAGTTATAATTTTTTTTAAACTTAATATTAAAATTTATGTTTTCTATTTTTAAGAAAATTAAATTATTATAACAGCAATTTGACGAAATAATTAAAAATAATGAGTAGACCCTACACACACGCATCAAGTTTGTACTCACCACTGTGATTCAATGCATAAGCGCATAAGGAACATACACCAATACAGAGTTAATATAATTGCCAGATTGCAGGTTATGTTGTCTGTTGTCGACCGTAAATTGAGTGAGTGTAATTGAAGAATGACGCAACCTACCACCAATCTTCAACAAATTTTCACATGTACAACTTCAGTTACACTACTACAGCACATCTAAATTTCAATGAAATTGAAGTAGTTTTGAAAATCTTCCAGCCACAGATTTTATACATAGGCCTATATATTTCCTTATATATATATATTTAAGGAAATTACATTCTAAGTGAATTATTGTTTTTATTTGTCTAGGTACAAGCTTGTTTGAAAGCTGTTGTGGTAAATTAATTCATCAGTAAAAAATATATTATCTTAATTGTTTTTTTGCAGCTGGTGATTCATTGTCGAAAACTCCTTTTTTTAAATATAACTGTATTAACTTTTTAAATCCAACTTTTTTATTTATTTACAAAACAAAAATAAGCAAGTCGGACACAGATAAAAGTTTTAGGTAACGCAGTTGGCAAGTATAATTTTTAAATGAAAATGTTAATAATAATGATTTTTTTTTACTTTATTAATGGCTCATCCCCACGCACATCGTTAGAATGAAACTAATCCTTTTCGTCGGATAAAAGATATAGACAGCGAGAAATGTTTTGGAAATGTAGTTTCCAATCAACAGGACGTCAGCAAAACAGATTAAAAAACATTGCGCAGTTCTGCGGAAGAAGATAGACTTCTCATTACTTTATTTTATTTCTACGTTTCAGCTTGTAGCATCAAAACCAACCACGCTTCTAACTTCCCCTTCAAGTTTTTTGACCTTAAACTGAACGTAACTCAACCAATTTTCAAAATATTTTCACTTACACAACTTCAGATACACCACTGCAACATATCTAAATTTCAATAAAATTAATCTAGTAGTTTTGGATATTTTAGTTACAAAATTTTATTCATTGGCCTATGATTGAATAAATATATAAGGAAACCGCAATTTAAGTTAATGGTATTTTCATTCTCATACCTGAAAACGTTAAGAAAATTCCATTTCACCCACTGTGCGACCGAAAGTAATACTTACTTCCTTTGAAAACTCGGTAAAAAAAATATATATAGTTTTTAAATGAATTTCTTAAATTTTTTCCAATTTACAGACAATTGCGAGGGATTTAAGGCTATTAGCATAGATTATTTTTAAATTTTCAAATTGTGTATTTTCCTTTGGATATAGAAGCAGAAAATAGAAAAAAATTTATAGAAAACAATAAAATGTTACATATTGTTCTAAAAATAACATCATACACCTTAATAAAATGACCAGTATAAATAAATTTCTGGTTATCAAAAATTTAAAAAAAGAAATCGATTTCAGATAAATGTAATTTTATTTTTTGTTAAGAATTTATCATATAAGGAAATAGCTGAAATATATATTTCTCCGTTTGCACGAAGAAACTTTCAGGACATGTTCTACTGTTAAAATAATGAATAAAGTTCATATAAACATAGATTTGGAAACGCTTCGTATACGAGTTACGGCTAGCGAAAGATTTCGCCTTGATTTCAGCTCTTCTAATAAATGAAGCCCTACTGTAATTTTTGGGACCCAAATTAAGGAATAAAGTTGGTGGTTTCTTATGTAATTTGAGTTGGGAAATAGGATAAAACAGGTCTCAGAACTGTAACGCCAATAGTTTTTAACATATCTGAAGTAAAACTCATAAATCGTTGTCAAAAATTTTTTTTTTTTAGGTTTGTAGTATAATAGCTTTGTTAAATGAATAATAAATGCGTGGTGGACCAGTAAAGCCGAAATAAAGTTACTAGCACTTTCCAATCGATTTTTACCAAAATAATGAACTATGAGTAGAAGCGGTAGCCTCAGCGTTCCCTAAATTTGTCTAGTTGCGATTGTTTTCCTTCGGGGGCTATTTATTTAAAGTCAAATACATTTAACATATTATTTAAATAATCTAAACAAAAGAACGGCTAAGTTTGAATGTGAATGAAGTTAAGAAAAAATATAATAAAAGTTTATTACTTGAAAAAATAAAATACAATGACTGGTTTTTATGGTGTTGGAATACTTAAGAGAAATTGTATGAAATTCTTCAGTCTACATCTATTTGAAACTACGTCATATCGGAACGTACTGCAGACGTTATCGTCAATATGCGCGACATTTAATATTTTAGTGTTTTATCATTAGTACGTTATATTTATACTATACATTTTAAATTTAATATATTTTTTTATTTATTTAACCACATACCCTTTCCAAACAAATACTTCAATAGTATTTTTAACTCAGGAAATGAATATAATTATAAATATTATAAATAATATTTATTATTAAATTATTTAATAACATTCTACCTCGTTGTTATATTATTTCATACTAAACTTCAAGAAAATTACTTAAAAAAAAAAAGATTCACATTCCCTTACTACAGTTAACTTTAGGAGTAAAAAAGCACATAATAGTAAAGGTCATTTTTCTATAAATGATTAATTCTCTACAAGTTTTTTAAAAATGTTTTATGTGTTTTTTGACAAAGTTTAACATCTGACAAAGTTATTGAACGTCAAACAAAAAACACGGACTTTTACACCAATATTCGTTTTCACCCCGGATTTCTCAAAAACTACTGCAGGTAAGCTTCTAGGACCTATTTTACTCGATTTTTCAGGTCAGTAACCATGAAAAATCAATAATTCTGCCCTTAATAACGTCCTAAAGATTTCAGTATGACCTCATTGGTCGCTGGTCAGTGGACCTCATTGGGTAGCTGAAATTCGACGGAAATCTTTCATTAGCCGTAACCGGCAAACGAAGCATTTTAGGTCGTATGTTTACATGAACTTTTTCCATTATTTTCACGAGTAGACTAGGTAATGAAAGTGCAGGTAGAACTTCGTGATTCGCATTGTATAGGTGATAAAAACTACATCGACTTTACAGTACCTTTTAGTACATCGACAGCAGCTATTAGTATTAGATTTAAAGGATATTAAATATACAGCAAAAATATATATTGCTTGCAATTGATCTAATAGAGAAATGTCTGTTTAAAAAACATAATTAAAATTATTAGTAATTAATCAATTAAAACAAATAAAATTTATTTAAAAAATAATAAAAGTATATTTCTTTATTAATATTAAAATATAGAACAACTAAAATGTTAATAAAAAATCAAAAAAAATCTGATGTGGGCAACACATGACTTCCTTGTACGCCTATTACATTACACATATACATTTTTTATAAAATGAAAAGTACATAAAATTTTATTTCATTAAAAACGTCTGATATTTTCTCATATTTTTATTGATTTATTATTCATCGTAATTTTTTTTAAAATGATAGGTTAATAATTATCAATAAATCAAAATATTTAAATTAAATTAAAAAAAAGTTATTCCGTAAAGCCTTCCCCTAAGATCCGAATTTCATTAATTAAAGTTTTATTTGGCTATAACTCTGAAACCAATGAAAATAAGTACTACTTATGATATCGTTGAAAAGCTCTCAATGAGGGCTTATTATTGCAGTTAAGAAAAAGCCCAAATCCAATTTTTTTTAATTTTGGGCTTTTTTGGACACTTTTGGTTCAGTCGATGGCAATCAAAAGGGGGAGGTGTACAACTAAATTTTTCAACAGTCATAAATCCAAAATTTCTATATCCTACCGCTAATCGTTTTTGAATTATGCGAAATACATGCGTAAATACAGACGTCACGCCGAAACTAAACAAATTAGATTCAAGGATGGTCAAAATGGATATTTCCGTTGAAATCTGGAAACCGAAATTTTTCGCGATCACAATACTTCCTTTACTTCATACAAGGAAGTAAAAAGAACATGTTTATAATAAAAATGAAATTTTAAATAATACTATATATCTGTATTATTTAAAATTTCATTATAGTACAGCTTATATAAAACAATCCTTTTGACCAATATAATCCTGAATCCATCTTGACTAGTTTCGGCTGACGTCTGTACGTACGTATGTATCTCGCATAACTCAAAAACAATTAGCTGTAGGATGGTGAAATTTTGGATTTAGAACTGTTGTAACATGTAGTTGTGCACCTCCCATTTTGAGTGCAAACGACTGGACCAAAGGTGTCAAAAAAAGTTTTCTTAGTTGCACTAATAATCAATCCCTCATCGAGAGCTTTTCAATTATATACAATAAGTGGTACTTATTATTGGTTCCAAAGCTAAAGCCAAATAAAATTTTAATTAATGAAATATTTGGTTTTTACAAGGGGAAGGCACACCGGTTCGAATCCGATTTCATATATATATATTTTTTAAACTTTTTTTTTTAATTTAAATATATTGATTTATTAATAATTATTAACCTCTGATTGTGAAAAAAATTTTACAATAAATAATAATTCAATAATAACAGTAAAAAAAAATGTAAAAAGATATATGGATATGAAATGGATTTGAACTGATTTGTGCATGGTTACAGATCCGACACATTCTCACTTACACTACATAATACTTCAGTGGCATGAAACAAAATTAATATATAAACTAATATAAAATGGTGATACGGACATCACAAAAAAAAATTGATGCATGAGGTGTCCACCACAATGCAATTCTGTAACTGTCCACTTTATTAAAAAATTGGAGGATTATATCTCACTTTCAAATGAAATAAGTTTAAATGAAGTGCACCAAAATATTTGTATGTGTAATTTAATAGGCATGCAAGGAAGTTATGTGGTGTCTACATCAGAGTTTTTTTAGATAAAAATATGTATTTAAACGTATTAAAGAATTCTATTTGGTTCTTTTAATTTTTAATAAATAAATTTAATAAATCCACATTTTAATTTAATTTTAATTTTATTAATGAGGATTTTCCCCGTTGAATAATAAAATTATGCGTAGAAAGTACTGAAAAATTTCACTGAATAAAAAAAAACTAATATGAGAAAGAATAAAATGAATATAAGGTTTTTTAAGATATTAGTAGTTGCAATAGTATATGAAAATGGAATATGTGTTTCGTAAAAGAATAAAACCGGAAAATAGTTGTAGTTATAGTTCATTTTTATGGAAGAATATCTTCATGTCACATATAAAAGCTTGAGGAGAATCGTATCATATGTAAATGTATTTGAAGTTTGGTAAATTATTGAAAAGTTACTAAAAATACGGGTTAAATATTAAGGTTATGGACGGATATTATAAGCAATATTTATAGGCGAGTTTATTTCCCACCTTATTTTACTTCTGTGCTCTTATAGAAATGAGGTTTTTAGAATGTATTAAAAAAAAAAAATTGTAGAAAAGTCATTTCAAAAAGCACTTTAAAAATTTTCTATTTGTAGGACATATTTTACAGTATTCTAGTCTATGTAATTTGTTAATGGCACGAAAAAATATAGGAACAAAATGTAAGAAAAAAAGAAAAATAAAAAAAAAAATATGATATTCATGTCTTTTTCCAATATTTTGTTATTACAAGATTTTAGACGAAATTCAGATAGAATATGTTTTCTAATTTAACAGTTTCATATTTCTGACAATCCTGTAACGCCGAGTATGATCATTTGAGCATAGGTTTTATTATAAGTATACAGATATAAGCTACAACTTACATATAATTTATTTAATTAATTAATTTAAAAAAAACAATAATGAATAAAATTAGTTGAAGTAGTGCGTGAAGTAATTAATTACATAATAGCCATTTATATATATATATATTTTTTTCGTTACGGTCTCTTTGGACCGCGTTGAACTTTTTGCACAACAGATGCCTTCCGTCTGTTTTCCCAGTACAATTTCATTTCGTCTCGTTTAACTTGTTTTTGTTCATCAGTCTACTGCCTCCCAGTTCTTGTCTTATCTGTAAGTTTCCTGAAAATGTGTTTATTAATTTTATCTCTAAACTCAGTTCTGTTACACTCATCGCCTTCGTTCAGTTGTGTAGTTCGCCGAGATCCTTCTTAGCTTCTTCGACCCGATCCGTAGTCGCTTTCATATTTGTTAAAAAACTAAAGACACGCTTCGTTAACCTATCATCCGTCATCTTGAGTATATGACCGTAGAACTTCACCCTTCGTTTCCTCATCGTCGACGTCAGCGGTTCGTTGTTCCCTTTATAAAGTTCTTCGTTACTTCTTAGTCTGTAAGATGCGTCTTCTAGTTTTCTTTGTCCCAATATTTTCCTCAATATTCTTCTTTCACGTATTTCCATCTCCTTCAGTTCATTCTTTTTCCTGAGTATCAAACATTCTGATTCGTAGAGTGCCTCTGGTTTGAGCACGGTAGTGTAGTGTCTTAATTTTATCCGTATGATATACTCTTTTTGTTGTAGATAGTCTTTGTTATCCCGTATACTTTTTCTAATTTCCTGGTCCTTTCCGTATTAGCTGCCTCATCGAGTCCATTAAGCTTGAATAATTTCTCCAAGATATTTGAAACGATCGACTCTCCTGATATTCCCTCTTTTTGTTTTTATTTCTTTCTCCTTGTGATGTCGGTATTCCATGTATTCCGTCTTCTCGTAAGATATCTGTAGTCCTGTCCTTATGGCTATTTTCTCTAGTAACTCGATGGATTCTCTAGCCTGTTCAATATTTTTTGTAATTATTGCTATATCATCTGCAAAGGCCAAACAATCCACTTTTATTTGGTTTTTACCAGCTCCTAGTCGTATATCTTTTAATATATATATATATATATTACGATGAAAGGTAATTTATATTAAAAAAAAACGTTGCGTGTGCACGCGTGTGAGTGTGTGGGTGTGCATATATATATATATATATATGTGTGTGTGTGTGTGTGTTTTATAAAATAAATATTTATGATACTTCAGATGGTAAGTAATGAACTAGCTTGTTATATGAGGCTGTTCAACTCAAAATTAAATCCAGAAACTAATTTAGATTCACCCTTAGAAAAAATCAAAAGGAGACGATTAGTTTCACCTAAATTACAAGAAAGTAAGATAAAAAATAAACCGAGAATTTCGATTGTTAAACAGTTGTCATCAGTTGTTGAAGACAATTGTTTAACAATCGAAATTTATAAATTTATCAGGATTAAAATATAAAATAGCTTCTATTTTATGCTATTACGAACTACATATATAAGAAAAAAATAAATAGGAAAAGATCTTTTCATAAAATAACCTAACTGATTAGTTAATAGTTCACTTAAAGTAATTTTATGCTTGGTTAGGACAGCCTAATAATAGTTTCTTGAATTAATATTTATATATTTATAAAAATTTAATAAAAAAAATTTTTTAAAAGTACTGGTTATAGAAAAAATAGAGATAAATATAATGGGATAGGAATAGGATAATGTGATGAAATAGGGATAAAATATAAATATAATTCACCGCTGAAGCTACCAAAAAGTTAATTGTAAAGGGGATAAGGAGAGATGAATAAATTTTTAACTAAAAATTATCTGACCAAAAGAAAGTTTTTCTCAAGGATGAAGAGAATACCATTAAGAGAAGAAGTAAATCTAATAAAATCATATTACAAGATTACGGTATTAGAAATAGACATTTTTAAGACAAGCTCAAAAGCTTGTTTTTAAAAATTCATTACCTTTTTTTTCAGTTGCAATAAACATTATGTTAGTATTAGGAAACATTACTAGTTCTAAGTTCTAGTTTGTATATTTAAACAGCGTACAATACTCTTTGTATCGATGTAGCGGGTGTCAAGTTAAAACGTATACGTACAGGAATGATTAAGGATAATATACAGGAATAAGTAGTAAAAAAAGAGCGATCTATCTATACAAGGAGTGTGAAAGGAAGCAAACGTTACCCAAAAGCATGAATCAGTAGTGGAATCCTAAGTAATGAACATGTTAATTCCGTTGCTCTTTACGTCATGCGTCTTTAAGCATGTAGCCAAACGTCTTTCACCACTCGTATTAGTACTACCGATTTTATTATTTCTACTAAACACACTCTTCGAGGAAGGTGACAAGCGATTCGATAGCGATATGATGATACTATCAAATATCTTTCTTTGTGTTTCTTAAGACTGTGCATCTTTTTTTTCTTCCTTTTTCCTTACTCCCTTACGTCGGACCCGTAATTAAGCATAGAACAGCGTAGGGGGTGTCCTTTCTACTCTAACAGCCTTTCCCACCTACCAACATGACAGAGGTCGGGCTGCCGGTCAGATCTTTTTTTTATATTATATTAGTATGCAACCCATTAGAGTACCCCCACTTCCTGTGTAGTTTTTTTAGTAGTGTTCGTATATAAGGCTGTCCAGCTTCCAGTTGTCATTATTCAAAAACTACCATAAGGGGTCCCCGATTCCTCATGAAGAACGGCCCACCTTGGCGAACCGTCCTCTCCAGATCGAGGCACCTCTCTAACTAAACACAAGCAGTTACACACGATCGAGGTCGTGTGTAACTGCAAATTACGTCTCGGGATTTTGTCTTCAATCTAGAAGCTAAAGGCAACCTAGGCAGGCTAGATGGACAGCCTTGGTAGGCTGTGCATTTCTATTCGACTATTTAATAATTATTTAAATGTTTTTTTTTTTTTTTTTGTAATATTGTATTATGTTTCTTCCAGGCGATGATATCTCGTACTATCAGTAATATTCGAATAAATGTTATTAGAACTGTTACACAATATTGTTGAACCCTTACTCTAAAATCCAGATGAAACCAAAAAATGGAAAACTAAAATTACTAATTTAGTTTAAATATGAAAAATTAATTATGAGATGGAATTAATCAAATACAAAAATTTAATATTATAATATAGCTTCAGATTTTTTTTTAATTTTCTATAAAAGAACAATAAATACTTGAAAGAAAATTTTCCAGGAAATAAAATTAAATGAAATTCAAGAAAATATTCGAACCATAAAAGAAAAAAGAGAAATATGATTCAAAAGAAAATTAAATTTAAGAAATGAACTCTTTATTGCTTCCTTTTACCCGGTTGCATATACTTATTTACAGTATATGATGGCTTCATATATAATTTACAAGCACAACGTTATAGTGAATATAACGGCTTAATAATATATATCTTGTTTTTTTTCTTTTACAAGTGTGATGTAAAAAGTCAGAGTTAGGAAATCCTGCATTGTGTTATTAGAACGCATTTGGTTTCTGTGTACTTACAGAAATGTAATATTAAAAATAATGCATGTTCTTATAATAAAATATAAATCAACTTATAAATCAGTATATGAGATACTCGTGCAAAGAAAATAAGAATAATATAAAACATAAAATTCAAATGTACTATTTATTTAAGAAAAACTCGTTAACATAATATGTTAATGAGAAAATAATAGATATTATTTGTTATTTATTACCATAAAGACACTTAAAATATCAATGTTTCTTCTAAGGACTGTAAGGTGTTTGAAAAATCAAGGATAAAAAAATAAGATAATCGTCATTATAGTATAATTATAAATCAACTACGATATAATTTGTTTAAAATGATTTTATATTTTATGAACTTTTAAATATACTGGTTTAATTAACTACTACCAGAAGACAAATCTACTTGTATTGTATGTTAGATAATCGATAAACCTCTTTTGTTGAAAACACTCAATTTGATTTTTTCCTTTTATTTTATTTGTTATATCATCCAGCTTCCTCCTTAGAAAAGCGGTAGCATCTCTGTCTTTTAAAAGGTTCTAGTTTAAATTCCGATCAGGCTTAGTTATAGTTTTTTTAGGATGTATGACGCCGGCCTCTTTGACGCGAGCGATAGCGTCTCGTCTTTTCATCTGGAGATCACGGGTTCAAATCCCGGTCAGGTATAGCAATTTAACACGCTACAAAATTGTCATCTCATATTCATCTTTTGAAGCAATACTAACGGTGATGCCGGAGGCTAAGAAAAAAGAATGGGATTTATGTCACATTAAAAATGGAAGCCATATCGAACAAAGTAAATATTGAGTGACAAATATGGAGTGATTTTTTATGAAACGAGACCTCAACCGAATCTGTAAGTTATCTCGATAAATATTTATATACTTTTAAATTTGTGAAGTTCTTTTTTTAATCACCCGGTATATCAAAACATTAAAAAGATTTTTCCGTTATTTTTTTAAGAATACAATTAAAAGATTTTCTTTTACAGAAATAATATTCTGTCGATGAATATTAAATAATAAAACATATTTTTAAAAAAAATGATTTTTCTGCATCCTGTTTAACATATACTTAAATTATGTAATGAAAATCATCTTTAATAATGTCTTTTGAATTATTAATTATTTTGTATTATTTTTTATGCTTAATCTATTTATCTTAACATTATTCCACGTGCTTATTTTTCTATTATTTAATATTGGCTGTAATTATATATATTTTTTATGCTATAACTATTTATGTTTTTATATTTTACGACCTGATTTATATTCTGTATAATTATTATGTATACCAATCAGGATAAAAAATCTATTTATCATTTATTTGGTTTGGTATCATATTTAAATATATTTAAAAAATGTAAATTATGAAATTTTGAATAATTAAAATCAAATTTATTATTTCCTTAAGCCAGTCACGGTATTCAAATGTGATTTATTATTTTATTGTTTCTTTTTTTTTTTTTTTTGTTTAAAAAAACGATGTGAGGGTTATAAATTAGCCATTATTCTTTTCTAATTTTTTTTTGTAATTCAAAGTAGAAAATGTATATATTTATTTCCCTGATGGTCAGAAAATTATATTTTCAGTTTTGAAAAATTAATTAAAAATATTTTTTTTATTATTCCTTTATTCAATTTTGTAAAATGTCACTCTCTATTTTATAAACGCTTGTTTTATTATAAATATTAAAAATATATCTAAAAAAAAGTAAAAATATATATAATTTTAATGTTTATAATAAAACTTAATTCACTTATTTTTTTTAGAGTTCGTCTACACACAAACATATATAGTGTTTATAAAAAACAGTTAAATTCATTAATAACTTTTCAGCAGTTAAATGTTAATGGTTAACAGTAAATTAAATAAATTTTAATTAAACAATAAAAAAATGATACCAGTAAATTATCTCCGTTACTTTTTAATCTTTACATGGAACTAGCAGTTAATGATGTTAAAGAACAATTTAAATTCGGAGTAACAGTACAAGGTGAAAAGATAAAGATGCTACCATTTGCTGATGATATAGTAATTCTAGCCGAAAGTAAAAAGGATTTAGAGAAACAATGAACGGCATAGATGAAGTCCTGCACAAGAACTATCGCATGAAAATAAACAAGAACAAAACAAAAGTAATGAAATGTAGTAGAAATAACAAAGATGGACCACTGAATGTGAAAATAGGAGGAGAAAAGATTAAGGAGGTAGAAGAATTTTGTTATTTGGGAAGTAGAATTACTAAAGATAGACGAAGCAGGAGCGATATAAAATGCCGAATAGCACAAGCTAAACGAGCCTTCAGTAAGAAATATAATTTGTTTACATCAAAAATTAGTGTAAATGTCATTAAAAAATTTTTGAAAGTATATGTTTGGAGTGTCGCTTTATATGGAAGTGAAACTTGGACGATCGGAGTATCTGAGAAGAAAAGATTAGAAGCTTTTGAAATGCGGTGCTATAGGAGAATGTTAAAAATCAGATGGGTGGATAAAGTGACAAATGAAGAGGTATTGCGGCAAATGGATGAAGAAAGAAGCATTTGGAAAAATATAGTTAAAAGAAGAGACAGACTTTTAGGCCACATACTAAGGCATCCTGGAATAGTCGCTTTAATATTGGAAGGAAGGTAGAAGGAAAAAATTATGTAGGTAGGCCACGTTTGGAATATGTAAAACAAATTGTTGGGGATGTAGGATGTAGAAGGTATACTGAAATGAAACGACTAGCACTAGATAGGGAATCTTGGAGAGCTGCATCAAACCAGTCAAATGACTGAAAACAAAAAAAAACAGTAAATTAGTCCACCGGACTAGTCCAGTCGTTGCAAATCACTTGTTTAACAGCTGATTGTTGAAGTTGACGGTTCTCAGGTTCAAATCTTAGTAAACTTTGGTTGCTTTTATACGGATTTTGTTACTTTGGTGGTTGAGATGTAATTAACCACACATCTCAGGATTGGCAGGCTTGAGTCTGTACAAAACTACACTTCATTTACATGTCATACATATCGTTGAACCAACTGGGTAAGGGTTGCTTACTGTTCTCTAGTTAAACTGATTGCAACGTGACTGTGAAAAATATTAAATGGCCACCATTTTCGTAGTCCTAATTTTTCATGTTGCCCTTTAAAACTAATGTGTCTCAATCCTAACTTTTTATTGTAAAGTTTTGAGTTGTCCCCTTGGAAGGCATCTGGAGACTTGTAATGTCAAGCCAAACAATAGATTCTTAGGGAAAGCGCCGAATCTGCGACGCTGGTGAACAGACCGGTGTCTTGGAGTCGTGGAACTAGAGAACATCGTCAACAACGGCTTGGGCAGGAGTGACTCAATCTAGTGGAGTATCCTGAGCGAAAAAGGACTTAGGTCGTTCCGACCCAAGTCGGAGCGACCCTCTTATTACTTTACACCAGGTAAAGTAATAAACTTGAACAGCTAACCGGTCGTGTTTTTAGGCATAGGCAAAGGAATCTGACGTAATGTGATAAACTGTTCTGTATTAATTGCATTGTTAAGTGATCATACACTTTATCAATAAAAATGCTAAAATTATATTTTGTTTTAATTAAAAGGATAGATATACAATTTAATAAAACTTGTACTTTCCACGCAAAGGAAGTGAAATTGTGGCTTTAAGAAGGTACACATTTTTATTTTATTTATACCAGTTAATAATGTGTTTAATGTACAAACACTAAAACGAATATTTACCTTAACACGATGCAAAAATCAGTAAACAAATTTTTTTTAAATACTTCCCTTCCCCCCAAAACAAAATAAAAACTGATACGGGCACCACATGACTTTCTTGTACACCTATTAAATCACATATACACTTTTTTTTTAATGAAAAGTACATAAAATTTTATTTCATTAATAACTTCTGATATTTTTCAGTTTTTTGTTTTATTGTTATTATTGAATTATTACTTATCGTAAAAACTTTCTTAATCAGCGGTTAATAATTAATTATTAATAAATCAATATAATTAAATTTAAAAAAAAAAGTTAAATCAAAAAATGGAGATGAAGTCTGATTCGAACCGATGTGCCTCCTCCCCGTTGATACAAATATTTCATTAATTAACATTTTATTTGGCTATAACTCTGGAACCAATGAAGATAAGTACCACTTATATATCGTTGAAAAGCTCTCAATGAGGGTTTATTACTGTATTAAGAAAAAGTCTAAAATCCAAACTATTTTTAGATTTTTTGGACACTTTTGGTTCAGTTGATTGCAATCAAAATGGGAGGTGCACAACTAGATGTTACAACAGTCCTAAATCCAAAGTTTCAACATCCTACGGCTAATCGTTTTTGACTTATGCGAGATACATAAGTACGTATAGACGTCATGTCGTAACTAGTCAAATTGGATTCAGGGATGGTCAAAATGGATATTTCCGTTGAAACCTGAAAACTGAAATTTTTCGTAATCGCAAAACTTCCTTCACTTTATACAAGGAAGTAATAAATTATTGAAACAGGAATAGGAAGTTAAGGAGAATAAGAAATAAATCATACCTTATTATTTTTAGTACTATACATTTGATCAAATATTATAAAAAATATAAATTAACCATTTTAAACTCCTTCTATATTTATTACAGGTGTAAACATAATAAATGTTTAACTTCTTTTTTTTTTTAATTAAAAAGTAATTTTAAATTTTTATAGTCTTCACTTTTTTGTTTTTGTTTTTTTTTAAGAATTGAGTTAATTTTAAATGAGATTTAAATTATAATTTAAATAAATAATTTGTTTAAAGTAATTTATTTCTGTCCCCACCGTATAAATCTAAAGTGAAATTCAACGTTGTTACTTGATTATTTCATTATATTGTTGCGATTTATTACAGCTCATTAAATCATGCAAAATAGCATTGGTCAAATCCGCTTACCTGAAAATCGACGAAAACGAAACGCGTTCTGGATCATCGAAAATCACACCACCGATTTACAACTCTGCTAAAATATCAAAATGTTTTTTTAGTTATTCTTACAGTTTTATTCATATTAAGTGGCATTTAACTATGGATACGTTCATTGAAATATCTTACGCAAGTAGTTTTTCAATGATATTTTATTACGTTCATTATTTATGTCATTTTCAATCTTCTGGTCATTTACATAAATAAATATAATAAAATTAAATATTTATTATTATAAAAAATGAAATAGTAGGATCTCGGCCTTTCATCCGAAGGTCCCGTATTCGAATCCCTGTCAGGCATGGCATTTTTCGTATGCTACAAATTTCAATTTTCATAATGCTATGTACAAGCTTCTTTGTAAGCTTATGTTGTGAATTATTCCTCGGTAAATAAAGAAATATTAATAATAATATTCAGCTCAAGTATAGTATTCAACTTTAGTAGATATTTACTTAGGACAAACCATATTTATTTTTCGTTCACATGTTAATGCATAGATTTAATGTACTTTTTTAATTTTCCAAGAATTTCTTTTGAAATAGGAAAGATATTACATATTTATTTTACATTTAACTAATAAATACACAAAATCCATTTTTTTTAACTTCGTTAAATCAAACAAAAATCTTTGTATGATTTTTATATGCAGTTATTTCCTGTTAAATATACCTACACATCTTTTCGTCGGTTCAACGATATATTATATAACGTGATACGTGTATGATCCAGAAATATGTGTAGATTTACAAAAACATATTTTACGTACGTAAAAAATATGTGCAGACGTACCTTTATTTAATCTCTCCCACCGATAATGAAAATAAAAAAATTACACCTTCAGAAAACTAAATTCTAAACATGTATTTTTAAAACATACAGGAAAAACAAACATTTAGTTAATTCTTAATTAACTTGTTAAACGAGATAAATTTGATAGAGTTTTATTTTCACTCTCTGATTCTGTAATTAGATTTGTGTGAATAAATTTAAAGGCTAACCAGCCGAAAGGAAAAAATTAAATTAATACTCATTGGAAATAATTAAATTAATTTGAATTAAACTTCATACTTATAAGAACAATTAAATTTAATCAACATTTTACGGAATTGGAAATCTAAGAAGTACTGATAGATAATACCGTTCTGAAGGATAAATTATTATCTAACTTATAAACTAGACTGTATATAATTGTGTATCTCAATTAACATTCAAATAAAAATTGTAACAAATATAAAATAAAATATATGAAATGATTTGATGATTGATTAGAAACTTTGATTAGAAACTTGATCAATTTAATGTTTTTTTCTTTAGTCTCATTTTATAAATTTCTGCTATCTCGAGCCAGGAAGGGAAAAAGGGTACTGATACAAGAGATGAGCCCAAAATATGAAGCCCTATAAAAAAAATCTTTAAGAACCAACCAAAGTTAGATGAAAATATTTATAAATAAAAACAAATAAAGGTTCTGCTACAGTTTACAAGATACTGATAACAAAGTTATTATTATACTTTCCAATTACTGGAACTTGGTTAAGTTACTATCGAAAGTTGGAGGGCCCCGTACGTCGAAGAGGAAGCTGTACGCGCACGTGGCGACCTCGACTCTCCTTTATGACGCCCCAGTGTGGGAGAAAGCCATGGCGATAGGGCGTAACAGAAGACCGTTGGAGGAAGTACAGTGCCGTATGGCTCTTAAGATGGCGTCGGCATACGCCTCGATCTCTACTGAGGCAGTTCTGGTGATAGCTGGGTTGCCGCCACTTCAGCAGCTGGTGGCGGCTCGTTTATCAGGTTGTGTCTAAGGACGATGCAGCGCAACAGTCTACAGGGATTGGCAAGCCAGGTGGGATGCGTCCACGAAAGGGAGTGGACGCATCGTTTGATCACGCACATTGGACCGTGGGCCGGGAGGAAGTTTGCGAACTGGGATTCTGGTTGACACAATTCCTGACCGGTCATGGAATCTTTCGTTCATACCTGTGTGAACGAAGAAGAGCTGAAGATCCCTTCTGCCCCTACTGTCGGGAGTTATACATGCTGGAACAGGTGATATTTCAGTGCCCGTGGTGGGACAAGGAACGCCGCGACTGTACTGCCGTAACCGGGCATCTCGAGGTAGGGATCGTCGTTGGAACATGTTACGCAGTTCGGTGGACTTCGACACTGTGACGGGTTTAGTGTCGGGAATACTGAAAATAAATTATCGAAAAGCGAGGGGGTGTGGGACACCTCCGTACGGTGCTGCCGTTCACCCGTGCTTACACGGGTGGGCGGTGGTGATACGTGCGGGGACTCTCGAGCCCCTGAGTCCCGGCGGGACTGTCCCTTCGGGGGTGTCCCCGTTAGAGGCGAAGCACAAAGGAACGAGTCCCGGTTGCTGGGTGATGGTGGTCGGGAACGGCATAGCCGGGCCTGGCGTTTCCCTCATCTGCGGCTAGAAGCAAAGGCACTTCCCGGAACCGTGTTCATGCTTAATTGGAGGTCTGGTTCCGGGAGGTAGGGTAAAAAAAGTATTTGTTACTTTTACTCAAATAGTAGAGAAATAAACTCAAATATGTGAAAAAAATTCTATATTTTTCACTTTTTCTGCTTCCTCATCCCCAAAATGACATCCCAAAAATTTTTTTGATTTGTCTACGTTAAGTATATTAAAAGGAAAATACTAAAAAAAATCCACTGAAAAATCTTTAACCAATAAAGAGTTACCTAAGGTTTATTTTTTGTGGGAGGAAGTAAGTTATTAAATGTTATTGTAATATAATTATTAAAAATTATGGAAAATTTTTTTTTAATTTAAAAAAATCTATATATTTAAACTTTGATTGGTTCCCCTTCCCATCACATTGCCCCCAAAATATTTTCTAGGTCATTCGAACTATTACTATACCTTTTTTTTTTTTTTTTTTTTTTTCTCTTAAACACCCCCAACATCCCCGGCCTCCGCCGTTAGGCTATGCGCAGGAATGTCGGAGTGTCGTGGCAGTCGACTGCCCCCCTGTCTTGCCTTTTCTTTGGCGTCCCATCGGGGTCCTCTCAGTTTCATCAGGATGCAGCAGCCCTCCCTTCTGGACGACCACTACATCCCTCCACTTAGAGGCTACCCTTCCCGTCCCTACACTAGGTTGCCGGCTACGCATTGCGCGAAGCCGGCAAACCGCCGCGTCCCCCTCTCACACCTGAGGGTCCCAAATGCATCATCGGAGCACCCCAACTGACCTTCATTCTTGCATATGAAGGAGCCAAAGCGTCCTCTGCATCCAGGCTGCCTCCCTGGCCCTGCACGGCGACCACGATTCGCCCCCTGTATTTTATTTATTTATTTATTTTTCCTCCCTTCAGTTGCAGCCCATCACGTTGGCGTCTGAACTTATTCCTCCTTCCGCAATCCGCGGGCACGTTCGCTGTGAGTGCCCTCGTAACCGTTAGAAGGAACACAATCAATAAAATAAAATAATACCACAATCATACAATACAAGGAAAATACATAATAAATGAAACCCACTTCATGTTGTCTCTTCGGCGATGTCACCTCTAGCCGTGGCCCTCCTGCACACGGTCGAAGCGATCGTGCTTGTCATCTCGAGCCGGCCATAGAGTACCAACCACAGTGACAATGGAGACAATGAATTCACAATACCATACAACACAAAAATAATATATATAGTAGAAGAAACACACAGTATACTTGCTAGGGACATTGGTGCTTACCCGCGCCTAGAAGTCTTCTCCCCACTCTCTTCCATGTACCTCCTTCGTCTTCAGGATGCTAGCCACCATGCTCTGTACCGCATCCCATTCTCTCTTCCCTTTCAGCATGTGAGCTACAGTTGTTTCTGGAGTGAGGCCATCTGTGCCATGCCTACGCCGGACCACAGCCCACCTTTCGCACTCGTAAAAGGTGTGCTCCGGCGTGTCATCCTGACCGCAGTAGAAGCACCTCGGTGTCCGTCTTCTCTTGAACCAATGTAGGTAGACCCCGAACTCCCCGTGTCCAGACAGGAACTGCGTGAGGAAGTAATCTACCTCCCCATGCCTCCGCCTGACCCACGGTCCCAAGTCCGGGATCAGTCTCCTGGTCCATGCCCCAGCCGTAGCCGTTCTCCACATCTCCTGCCAGTTGACCATCAGCTGCCTCCCGGCTTCCGCCTTCGGCGTTCCTTCGTATGTGGAGACCAGCTGCGTGGCCCGCAGCTCGATGGGAGGCACCCCTGCGATGACTGCCACTGCGCATCCAGATACGGTGCGGTACGCCGATGTTATGCGAATCGCCGCTCTTCTGGTAAGGGAGGCTAGCATCCGTACGTTCTTCTTTCTCGAAAGTGCGTCCTTCCAGGCCGGGACCGCGTACAGCAAGACGGAGGAAACCACTGAAAGGATCAGCCGTCGCTTGCTCGCCCGTGGTCCGCTCTTGTTGCCCATTAGTTTTTGTAGAGCGTCTTGTATCTTCTCGGCCCTCTTAGTGACCTCTCTGAGGTGGGTGTTAGACAGCCCATTCTTGTCAATCCACACGCCCAGGTACTTAGCGCAACCGGACGTGTGGACCCGTACGTCGTCTACCATGAAGGACATTCCTCTCAGTCTTCTTCTGCCGGTGATCGGGACAGCTGCCGTCTTGTGCGGTGCCAGTCGTAGTCCTCTCTCCCCCAGCCATCTGCTGACGACTGCCACCGCCAAGTTTGCCTTATCTTCTACCTCCTCCTCCGTCCGTCCCGACACCATCAGCGCGAGGTCATCTGCGTACGCGACCGACTGGCATCCTTCCGGGAGTTCTTCCCGCAGAAGGCCGTCGTACGCGATGTTCCAAAGAAGAGGCCCAAGCACCGACCCCTGCGGAACGCCTCCAAACATGTTGAAGTCATCTTCTCCTTCCTCTGTGCGTACCCGCAGAGATCTCTCATGCAGATAGTCATTTATTACGGCGAGCAAGTAGCCGCTGATCCCTCTCTCCCGGAGTATTCCCATGATCACTCCCCATGGCACGCTGTTAAATGCATTCCTGATGTCTAGGAGAATGATCAATGGGATTTTCCTTCGTCGCCACGTGCCTGCCGACTGAACTCTGGCCCACTCTAGCACCCGTCGGACGGCGTCGACGGTCGATCTTCCCCGAACGAAGCCGTACTGGTCTGGGGAAAGACCTCCGCCCGCCTCAATCTCCGACCGCAGTCTTTCAGCGATCAGTCTCTCATACAGCTTTCCCATCGTGTTGATGAGGCAGATCGGCCGGTATTTCCTGGTTTCTTCGGCTCCCGGTTTCGGGAGGAGGACCAACCTGGCCTCCTTCCAACAGCTGGGAAAACTCCCCGTGGACAATGCCCCACTGAACATGTCTAACACCGTCCACGGGTGCCTATCCACCAACACCTTCACGATGGACCCAGGGATGTTATCTGGGCCCGGGCTCTTCCGCAGGCTCATCTTCTTGGACGCCCACTGTAGTTCTTCTACAGTGAAGCGCCTTTGTTGATCACCAGCTATCGGTTCCCATTCCTCCTCTTCGACGTGGAAGAGCTCCGTTATCGCTGTGAGAGACTGTTCCCTTGTCAATGGGGTCAGGCGCCTACCAAACTTCTTGGTGACGATCTGGTAGGCCCTGCCCCACGGATCTTGCTCCAGGTCTTCCACGAGGTGTTGCCACGCCTCTTGTTTGGCAGCCTTAATGGCTCTACAAAGGCTTCTTCGTGCCGCGTGGAACACCTCCGTTTCCTCCTGTAGGCGCTCAGAGTCCCTCCGTCGTGCGCGCTGCATCCTCCGCCTTGCTGTTTTGGTTTCACCACGTAGTCTCGCAATGTCCCTGTTCCACCAGTAAACATTCTTTACGCGTCTTCCAGGCTGTGGCCGCTGCTTCACACATTCCCCTTGTAGGATGGCCATGAATTCCTCGGGGGTGTGAACACGCCTACGGGCCACCTCTGCCGCCGTCCTATCCGCTACCGTCGCAGCCTGCTGTTCCGACGGCCTCCAGATAGGGTCCTGTTCCTCTAGACCCCTTCCGCCTCCTTGTATTTCAAAAATTATGGCCTTGTGGTCGCTGGCAAAATCATCTTCTACTACCTGCCAGCCCACTATCCTTCTTGCCACCCTATCTGAGGCCGCTGTCAGATCCAACACCGATCCATCACCCCTTGCGTCGTATGTAGGCACCCTAGGCGTGTTCATGACCACCAGTCCCGCGGCCCCAAGCATTGTAGCTAGGGTGTAGCCTCTCCGCGTGGACCGGCACCCTCCGAGTTCAGTGCATTCGGAGTTGAAGTCCCCGGTCAAAAGTACCGGGAACCCAGCCCTTCGTATGCATTCCTCCAGGTTTCCGATGAATTCTTCATGTCGATCCATTCCGCTGTTGGGAGAGATGTACTCATTGATCACCGTGAGTTGATGGATGTCTACAGCCACGAACCCTCTACCTCTAACTACCTTCGTGACTGCAAACCTGCCGGTGACATTCCGTATAGCAGCATCGCCATCCTGGTCAACATACCAGTGGCCTGAGTTAACCAGTCGCTGATTAGGTTCCACGACCAGCAGTAGGTCGTATCCTCCAACCAGCGCTGCCGCCCATGCCAAGTCATGGGCAGCCACGGCTCTGTTTACGTTGAGCTGTAAACACTTCATTTCCGAACGTGTTTACAGTCCCTGCTACCCAGTCTATGCCCAATCACTCCACAACCCACGCATTTGGTGGGTTCCCGGCACTCTGCCCTCTTGTGCCCCGTCGCCCCGCAATTGTAACAACAGGCTCTCCTATCGGGACCCGTGCAGTGTGCCGCAACATGACCCGTCTCCCAACAGCGAAAGCAGTTAACATCTGGTCTTCGTATCTCCGCTCGACACGATTGCCACCCTACAAGGAGCCTCCCGGTGGACGTAAGCCTCTTCGCCTCTTCCAACGGCAGCACCACAGTGGCGTTCTGCGTTTGTCCATATGCTTGGCGGACCGACGTGATCCTAGCAGACGTCTTTCCCTCCAGCGCGCGTTGTACCGCCGCCATCACCTCCTCCTTAGTCACTTCAGCGTCAAGGTCTCTAATGTGGACAACCTCTTTTCTGTCCAACTGCCCTTTCCCACCAATCTTCACCTCTGGCGCCTTCTGTGCCAATTTCTCTCGTAGGGATTGGGCAGAGTTGGTCCCCGCCCGCACCCGTACCTCGACATCCTCGCCCCTGCCTTTACGAACTGAGAGTATGTTAGGAGCCAGTTCCTCTCCCACTGTTACCTTCACTTGGCGTAGTAGCTCTGCATAGGACTTGCCCGTCTGCCGTAGGACCACGGTCTCGGTCTGCCTCTCACGCCGTTCCTCGGTCGGGTCCCCTGAGTGAAACATAGTAACCTTCCTTTTATGCTTTCTTGCCCAGAATTCCAGGGTGTTTTTAACTATGCTACCCAGTTTACCCCCTGGCGCCGCAACAGTCACCGGGTGTACCTCGTACGTTGAAACGGTTTCCAGACCAGATAGCAACCAGTCGACAGCAGTTATGTCTTCCCCTTTAACTGGTATCACGTACAGGTTTCCCGACGGGTCGATCTCCTCTTTTTCCCCAATAACGTCTGTGGCCGCGACATGTCGCACCACAGTGCCTGGGAGCATAGCGCCACTGTTCAGCTTCCTCTTTATACCGGGTGCCAGGTCGCAGACCCGGCAAGCTATTTTTGACTTCTTGTCGCCCTCAAGGTCCAGCACATAGACACATGCACGCTCGTCATCCGCCTTGGGTAAGCCCCGCACCTCCTCGACTAGCTCGAAGGCCTGTTGGGGCCACCTTTTTTCAGCAAGCTCCTTCAGGTCTTGGACCTCCCCCTTCTTCAGCGCTGCCTGGATCGCGGCGAGATCCGACCCTGCCGTCTGGGTATGCTTATTGTCCAGGTTCGCAGTCCCTTGAGTGCCCTGCATCGTCGTCGCAACCCTTTGCGCCTTTTCCATGACTCTGCCGGCCGTCTCCTTGAAAATGTCGCTCACTTCTGGGCTCGCCTCACATAGAAGCAGCAGGACCTGAATTTCTTCCAGAAGCGACTTCATGGTCGGGTGGTGGGCCTCTTCCGCGTCTTCACTCACCTCCTTCCTGCGCTTCCGCGCCCTGAGCTTGCCCAAAACCGTCTCGTCCGTTGCCTCCTCCTCGGACTGGTCGGTGGAGGAAGTCAGCGGGGGGCGCGGTGAGCGCAACGTCTTCCTTGACCGTCGGAAGGCCCTCTCTTCCTCTGTCGTTGCTGCACTACACCCCGCATCGCCGGCAATCATCAGCTCTTGCTCCATATCGACTGCTCGCTCCATCAGCACCGGTTGGTACGGGAAAACCCCACAGATTCCACTTACTGTATACTACACTTACTGTAGCTCGTTAATAAAATAATTAACAAAATAACCTAAATGATGCAGGACTTACGCCCTAGAGTTCGCACCACTCAAAAATAACACACTAATTAAATAAGATTACGGTCCTAAAACTAATTATTAGTCTAGTTCACTTAAACGAGTCTTAACTGATTCACTAAGTAGGTTGGCAACACTGCTGCAACCTCTTTGTCTTTAACTTGTCCTAATAATGGCGGACAATGGCGGCTGATACCACTATACAGTATCCCGCCTGCTATGCTAGTATTTTTCCCTCCACAAAGCACGTGGCGAGAATCCCGTTTAGGTTACCTCCTAAAAACACTTATTATTTAATTAAAACTATATCTAACTGTCTTAAACTACTATTATCATCAACAAAACAAACAAGGTTGATAATCTATCACTTAAAAAAGAGTCACTACTAATGTATAAATTAACTTAAAGGGCTGGCGCCGAAGTGTCGCCACGTGGACACTTGGTGAGGGAAAAACGTTAATATCACGCCTTCCCACGAACCGATTTCCACGGTTGATGTCTTAAAATGATCGTCTTGTCAAACCCTAACAACTACAAACTATTCTACGCTAATTGGCACTGTTTAAAATTTCACTTAATACGACCGCCATGCGGTCCATATTTAAACTAAAAAACCTTATATCTACTGTAATTTCTAACCGATTTGAACGTTTTATGCCTTAATCCACTCGTCTAAACCTATATTTTATCACTAAACACTAATAACTACCGAAAACTATGAAAAACCACTGATATTATCACCCGTACGGGATACACCGAATCTAGCTGCTTATCGGACCGAGTCACTACTCAACTCTTACTATTACTATACCTAGGAAGACATAAAAAATCTGGTTAAAAATAAGCAATAAATAAAACCATAACTTTTTATATTTTTTGGGGAAAATTTTGGAGCAAGTTTTTTTTTTAAATAGCAAGATAGTATGTACGCATGTACTGATATTAATATAGGGCGGTGTTATGTCGACAAAAGTTTTGTGAATGTTGACCCCAAATAAACTATCTCTTCTCCTGGAGATATTAAAGCTAAACTTTTACCAATAAATAACCCTATATAAACGAGTTTCTGTGCCAAATATTAAGAAATCCACTTTATCCAGTCAAAAATTATTAAGCTTCAGACACACCAATACCGTAAATACGTATGTACGAACATTACCTCACACTTTTTTCGATTTTTCACAACAACCTTTTTGTTCCAAGCCCTGATGGGCTTTGCCGGAGGTCGTCTTTTAGACCCTCTAATCCTGATAACACATTACAGTCATCAGTCTGGACTCTGACAGGATGCCACCGATACAAATGCCTCTGCAGAGATTTATTTCAGAGTATTTACACAACTTACTGTCGCTTTCGTATGGCTTTTTCCAACCTCGACCACTTACAACCCTCAACTATCAAATTAACCGATTCGTAGAAACGAAGATTTCACACCAAAATTCTACTCATATCTAACTTCAGTTAGACTATGCACTCAAATCATTATTTGACTGTATTTTTTAACACCAAAAATACTCTTTTCATACCAACAAAACAAATGTTGATTGCAATAACGACAATTTTATCCTACAACTCAACCTACTCAACTTCTCTTGAGAATTTAAAAATGAAGAAACAAATTTCTCAGATTCAAATCCTAATTAAGGTAGTCGCTTTTATTCGGATTTGAGTATTAGATCGTGGATACCGGTGATCTTTGGTGGTTTTTTTTCAATCCCCCTAGGCCCGGATCCGCCGCGGAAGTATACTGGGTCCTAGAGGTACCATTGCCTCTAACCTTTCGGGCGACCATGCCGCCCGAATAAGTAATGCCGCCCGAAAGAGAGAGAGTGAGAGGTAGATTTAGAAACAGACAGTCACACACACACAGAGGGAGAGGAAGAGAAACAGGCAGTCACACACACACACACACACACAGAGGGAGAGGAAGAGAAACAGGCAGTCACACACACACACAGAGGGAGAGGAAGAGAAACAGGCACACACACAGAGAAAGAAAAACTGACAGACGGAAACACACACACACACAGAGAGAGAGAGAGAGAGAAAGAGATAGAAAGAGACAGACAGACACACAACACCATACAACACCACACACAGACATTCACACATAGAGTGAGAGAGAGAGAATGAGACAGAAACAGAAAGGAAGACAGACACGCACACAGAGGAGAGAAAGAGAGAGAGTGATAGATAGAATTAGACATAGACAGTCACACACACACACACAGAGACAGAGAAACAGAAAGATAGACACACACACACACAGAGGGAGAGGGAGAGAAACAGACAGTCACACACACACACACAGAGAGAGAGAGATGGAGAGAGAGAGAGAGAAAGAATGACAGGCACACACACAGAGAAAGAGAAAAACAGACAGACAGAAACACACACACACACACACACACACAGAGAGAGGGAGAGGAAGAGAGAGAATGAGAGAGAGTCGGCTATGCCGTCCCCGGTATGGGGTACCACCCGGTCAGCCGAGACCTAGGTCCTCTCAATCGCCTGCCTCAAATCAGGGGTCCCCTAACCGGGTATCGGTCTTTATTTGCCTGCCTCAAATCTTTGGTTGTTGGGTTTCAATTAACCACACGTCTCAGGAATGGTCGGCCTGAGTTTGCTGAAGATTACATATTTACCGGTACAGTTACATTACACTGATAAGTCGCTAATGACAAATTGTTGATGAGGCTATAAGTAAAAGAATTTAAAAAATGTATATATATATATATATATATATACATATATATAGTCAGGTGAATACAGCATGTGATTTCTTCTAAAGTCAATGTTTTAAAAGAATGTGAAAAATTTACTGTTTTACTTTTATTCTTGACTTTATTTTTATTAGAATGTATTTTCACTTATAATGAGGGTTTCTTAAATCTAATTTAAAAAGTACTTTCACCTAATAATTAACAAAATTTATTAATCATTTAAATATTAAAATGACTTTATTCCACTTTTCAACTTTCCAGAGATCATAAGCGCTCGTTCGTTAGCATTATTTTTCTTATTTTTACCAAAACGTAGGTTTCTTGTCTTCATTTTTCTTGAGTACTACTTTTATCATATAAGTAGTGTTTTTTGAAGATTACTCATATCCTGTAAAAATGTAAATTTGTATGTTTATTAGAGCATCAAGGTTGAAACTCTCAATGTTTATTTGATGAAACTCTCAAGATGGTTTTAATTTGACCCTCAGTTGAGTTTTTGCCCATTTAAAATCTCAAAATTGTAGCACTATTGGATCGATGCTTCTTCTTTTTTTTTTTATAAATTTAAAGTACAACATCTCGATTTTTGTTATTTCGAATCCATGAAACCTTCTAAACCACAAAGTTGGGGAAAGATGATTCAAAATTTAAAAAATATTCTGTGCTCGTCGATTCAATTTCACGTATAAAATACATTCAAATAAAATATTCCAAAATTTAACATAATTGCTATGTGATATAGCGTAGAAATAATATAGGTACAGATTAACAAATAAGTATTTCTGAATATTTTGTATACAGGTGAGAGAAGATCCTAGCAAAGCCAGGTATAACTAGTTTTGTGTAAAATTTAAAAGAATTCAACTTTTTTTTAAAGAAAATAAACCCTATCTCATCAAAATAAAACTGATCTAAAGAGTTATGATTTTGATTTTCGATTTCTTTTAAGTATTTTGATAAATTAATAGTAAATAATTTGTTGGTGTTCCTTATTAATTTATACCTTATCGTAAAAGTTGAAATATAAAGAGATAATTTTAATTTTTAGCATGTTTTTTTAACTATGTTTTATTATTTTTTTGTTTAATTTATTTATTAGTGATTAATATTTTTAGTTATTTTCATAAGCTAGTTTTTAGACACTTTAATGCAATACTAGATAAATAAAAAAAATAAAAATTAGTTTTTGTTGCGACGTCGACGGGACGCCCTGGTTAACAGCGTTGCGGTAGATTTTAGAGCGAGGATGTACGTATTCATAGGTGATGAACAATCAACATCTTTTTTTTTGTTAAAGAGGTGCGGAATCCCATTTACGGACGCTTAAGCAGTGTCGGGCTCGTTAACAGATGCCGCAAGATGTTATTAATATGCGTATGTAAACCTGCGCACTACTGACTAAACCGCCACCCCTGGCTTACACCCTTCCTGGGGCCGCTAATAAAGCATTCCTTCTGGAAGTCACACATTCATAAGTCATAGTGCAATATCAACATAAACACATCAGTTACAGCAAAACAACAGCAAACAAGAAACATTACCGTACATCAAGATACAGAAACAGATTATGAAACTACATACTACACACAAAGAAGAAAGTCACACAATATCTGTGGACGCCAACAGATACGGGATCGGAATGTCCGTGGCCTCTTCACGTCAAGGCGACCCCCACATGTACGAGGGACCCCCTAGTCGCTCACTCACGAACCTGTCCGCCCCCGCATCCTCCGACGCCACCTATTGTTTCGTGACTCCTCCCATGCTTGGAAGTCCCTCATCATGATTTTAACATACGTAGTGATCGCCTTTCAGTTTTCCTTCTTTTCTATCATTATGTCCATCAGCTCCTCAGGCTATAACATCACTTCCCTGCCTAGCACGTCAAGTAGCTGCGTCCTAGGTCCTTCTTATCTCGGACAGTGGAAGAAAACGTGATATGGCGTTTCCTCCTCCTCGCATACCGGGCAGTTCTGTTCATCGTCGAGGCCGTACTTATGAAGGTATGCTCTGTATCCCCCACGGCCCGCTATGAACTGGGTAAGGCTGTAATCCAGCAAGCCATGAGCTCTCCCTCGCCAGCGCCTTACATATCTCACTAAGCGGTGTGTCCATCTGCATTTTGTGCTGCCGTCCCACCGTTCTTGCCATTTGTTCTCCATCTCCTCCGTCAGTGTACGTGTCCATCTTCTTCCTACTGCGGAGGAGAGAGCCCCAAGCTCACGTAATCTTATCCGTATTTCGATTACCAAGTCTATCGGAAGGATTCCCGCAAGTATTTCTATCGCATCCTTCGACACGGCCAGAGGGGGTGAAAACATATCTTTTAATTTGGAGAAGATGGCAAACACCATCAACCGTTTTGAATTATCAAAGTCAACCGTGTACATGAAAATTGATATAACCCGATTATAGTTGTAGAGCCTCGATATAATACCATAATTGGAGGAGACACAACATTTGGTAAAACTGTAGTCTAATTGTAGCCTCGAGTTTCTTTATTTCTACGAGTTTCTTCTTTATTTTACAGCAGTGTAGTATTTATATAGCCGTAGAACTTTCAAATCTTTTTTAATTTACTTTAAATTTATGGTTCAAGTAAATTTTTTTTCTTTTATCGTATTATATATTTACTCTATAAGAACTCAGTAGGAAATTTTATATTTATTTAAATTACTGACTATTTTAAATAGAACTAAATTATATATAAAAGTTAAATATAGAATAAGTGATTTGAATAAAATTTAGATATAAATAGAAGTAATGTCGAATGTGAGGTACGTATAAATTTACTTAGAACTCGTATTTTCTATAAAGCTATAGAACATTTGAGTAAGACAAGTATTCAGTTAAAACAATTTATCAATTTACTGAAAGACGTATTGAATAGCATCGTCATTAAACTAAAAGCATATTAAGTTAAAATCCTTATAGTAGCATTAAATACATTTGTGGTAATTAAATGAATTATATTATTAAGTTCTGAATGCGATTTTATCTAACCATGTTAATAATTCCTGATAAATACCGACAAAAATATCAAAAGCTATTATATTGCATTTACAAAAGTGTAATCTATTTGTCACTTGTACATAAATAAGATTAAATATGCGTCGTTCGACTAGTTGTCAATTCAAAATAATTTATATCAAGATATCCGTTAAATTAATCTGAATATAAAATTATTCTGGTTTCTAATTTAGATTAATCGACCTTTTACTATTATATATATCTGTATATATGTTATTAAAATTATGTAGGTTCACAAAATTGCAGTAAAGTTTATATTGGTTTTATGATATTTGTGTTTACAAATGCAATTTCTAAATTGGTTTTGTTTCATGTACATATAACCTTAATTTCATTCGAAACTCATATGTCCTACAGTATTTCAGTAATGAAGTTCTATTTTTATCTGGTATTATAGAATTTTATTTATGAAGGTATCATGTGGGAATATAAATAATGAGTATTTTTAAATTTATTTTTCATTTTTCTTAGGGTATAACATAACTCTCCCTACATACTGCGATCTCCAGCCTTGGTGATTGTGTATTCAGAATAAAGAAGAATACAATAAAACGGTTTTCCTTGTACGAAGTAAAGTATCCTGATCACAAAAAATTTAGGTTTTCAGATTTCAACGAAAGTATCTATTTTGACAATCCCTGAATCTATTTTGACTATTTTCGACATGACGTCTGTACGTACGTATCTCGCACAATTCAAAAACGATTAGGCACAGGATGTTGAAATTGTGGATTTAGAACTGTTGTAACATCTAGTTGTGCACCTCTCCTTTTGATTGTAATCGACTGAACCAAAAGTATCCAAAAAAAGCCCAAAATCCAAAAAAAATTGGATTTTGGTCTTTTTTTTAATTGAAGTAATAAGCTCTCATTGAAAGCTTTTTAGCGATGTATCATATATATATAGTAGTATATATTTTCATTGGTTCCAGAGTTATAGCCAAATAAAATTTTAAATAATGAAATATTTGGTTTTTAGAAGAGGAAGGCACATCGGTTCGAATACGACTTCATTTCTTTTTTTTTAAGTTTTTTTTTTATTATTTAAATATATTGATTTATTAATAATTATTAACCTCTAATTGTAAAAAAGGTTTACGATAAATAATAACTCAATAATAACAATTTTAAAAAAATCTAAAAAAATATCAGAAGTTATTAAAGAAATAAAATTTTATGTACTATTCATTAAAAAAAAAAAAAATGTATATATGTAATTTAATATGCGTAAAAGGAAGTCATGTGGTATCCACATAAGTTTTTTTAACTGTGGTCATTAGTCCGGTGGGAACTGGCAGCGTATGAAAAGTGCCATGTCTGACAGGGATACAAAACTGCTACGTCAAAACATATTTCGTTGAATAAAGCATACATATATATATTTTCATCACACACACAGACACACACACACTCATGTAAGCCTTCAGTTAATAATAATTGCTGAATAAACGACAAATTGTTAAATTTCATGTAAAATTATTATACGCTGCTTTAATTTTCTGAGTCAGTGTATGCATGAACTATTCGTTTTGAAATAGTCTCGGAAACAAATTTAAAAACAACAGAATTGTGATATGCAGTCAACTCCCCGATTATCCGCGGTGCCTGTAGGTAAAAAATAAAGTTTTTAAAACTTATATAGAAGCTAACAATTTTGAAAATTGTAGAGTTTTTTCATCGTTTGTGATAGGTTTTACTCCTTCATTTACTTGTTACTTGAATGTGTGGTTGTTTTGAATATGATAATGTTGTATTATAATAATACCATAATAATTATATATAATAATTATAATTTTTTTTTTGTCTTCAGTCATTTGACTGGTTTGATGCAGCTCTCCAAGATTCCCTATCTAGTGCTAGTCGTTTCATTTCAGTATACCCTCTACATCCTACATCCCCAACAATTTGTTTTACATACTCCAAACGTGGCCTGCCTACACAATTTTTCCCTTCTACCTGTCCTTCCAATATTAAAGCGACTATTCCAGGATGCCTTAGTATGTGGCCTATAAGTCTGTCTCTTCTTTTAACTATATTTTTCCAAATGCTTCTTTCTTCATCTATTTGCCGCAATACTTTTTCATTTGTCACTTTATCCACCCATCTGATTTTTAACATTCTCCTATAGCACCACATTTCAAAAGCTTCTAATCTTTTCTTCTCAGATACTCCGATCGTCCAAGTTTCACTTCCATATAAAGCGACACTCCAAACGTACACTTTCAAAAATCTTTTCCTGACATTTAAATTAATTTTTGATGTAAACAAATTATATTTCTTACTGAAGGCTCGTTTAGCTTGTGCTATTCGGCATTTTATATCGCTCCTGCTTCATCCATCTTTAGTAATTTTACTTCCCAAATAACAAAATTCTTCTACCTCCATAATATTTTCTCCTCCTATTTTCACATTCAGTGGTCCATCTTTGTTATTTCTACTACATTTCATTACTTTTGTTTTGTTCTTGTTTATTTTCACGCGATAGTTTTTCCGTAGGACTTCATCTATGCCGTTCATTGTTTCTTCTAAATCCTTTTTACTCTCGGCTAGAATTACTATATCATCAGCAAATCGTAGCATCTTTATCTTTTCACCTTGTACTGTTACTCCGAATCTAAATTGTTCTTTAACATCATTAACTGCTAGTTCCATGTAAAGATTAAAAAGTAACGGAGATAGGGAACATCCTTGTCGGACTCCCTTTCTTATTAGGGCTTCTTTCTTATGTTCTTCAATTGTTATTGTTGCTGTTTGGTTCCTGTACATGTTAGCAATTGTTCTTCTATCTCTGTATTTGAACCCTAATTTTTTTTAAATGCATTTAATTTTAACTTTTTTAACATTTTATTCCAGTCTACGTTATCGAATGCCTTTTCTAGGTCTATAAACGCCAAGTATGTCGGTTAGTTTTTCTTTAATCTTCCTTGTACTATTAATGTGAGGCCTAAAATTGCATCCCTTGTCCCTATACTTTTCCTGAAACCAAATTGGTCTTCTCCTAACACTTCTTCCACTCTCCTCTCAATTCTTCTGTATAGAATTCTAGTTAAGATTTTTGATGCATGACTAGTTAAACTAATTGTTCTGTATTCTTCACATTTATCTGCCCCTGCTTTCTTTGGTATCATAACTATAACAGTTTTTTTGAAATCTGATGGAAATTCCCCATTTTCATAAATATTACACACCAGTTTGTATAATCTATCAATCGCTTCCTCACCTGCACTGCGCAGTAATTCTACAGGTATTCCGTCTATTCCAGGAGCCTTTATTATAATAACAATACCATATAATTCATTATGGTTATGATACGACGATAGTTCAATGTACGATAATATTGTCCTACGCAAACTACGAAGTTCAATTAAAAGAAAGTGTTTTCAGACACTAAATCAACAATCAATAGCTTCTTACTTAAAAAAAAAATCTGAAAGAGTAAATTACACAAGTTATTAATTTTTGTTTTAAATGTTTGTGTATTTTTTTCTCCCTAACTGCTGTAGTTTTAGTAAGTGTTAATGCATTACTTAGACATACGCTGCTGTATGTACAATATATTTATATACAGTATTAGTGACAGTGAAAATTTGTAATATGTGTATATGTATTTTGAATAAATTTCTGGATATTACTTTTACCAGGTAGTAATAATGTAGTACTGTATTATATTTTATTATTTACCGTTATACCTTAATAAAATAATACATGCAAATACCGTACTGCAGAAGAATATTAGGTCATTTTAACTCGTATTACTCTAACAAATATTATTTTTGATTCGACCATTATTTGTGCTACGATTCTGGACTATCCTCGATCCTCTTCACGGTTATTATCCCAGATAATGGAGTTGAATGTATCAGTAAAAGTTTTTTAAATATTAAAAAAAAACGATAAATTTATCTAAATACTAGGACAAAATCAGCTAATTTTGTGATGACAAAATTAGCTGATTTTTGAAATTGAGAATTCTAAGGTTTGAGTCCTTGTGTATGAATTATATGGATTTGAATGTTAGACTGTGGATACTGATGTTCTTTGGTGGTTGAGATTCAATTAAACACATGTCTCAGGAGTGGTCGATCTGAGTCTTTTCAAGACTACATGTTTACTGGTAGGTACATTTACACTTATATTGCAGATACGTCAGGTCTGACATGCCGGTAGCGTTATTATGTTTGCCTATACACACACACACCCAGACCCGGCAGTAGCTGGAAAACTGGTTGTGAGGAAACAGACAAGTGTGATAAAATATTTACAATAATGTATAGTAATCCTTCGTGATATGAAGTCGATTCTCTCTAGGACGTTTTATTAAGTTGAAGGCTGTTCTTGATATGGAAGTCTAATGTTATTATTTCACGTCTTTTTCTCAATGATCTGGTTTTTACGATTAAAGATACAAATCGCTGGACGAATGTTAAAATTGCACGAATGTATAAACTTCAACATCTAATTAGTGTTTTATGTTAATTACACGGTATGGGTTTTACGCTAAAATAATTATACGTAGACGGTGTCCAAGATTCATGATTTTATTACTGACAGTTACTTAAAACGGTTACTTGACGTACGAGCCTATTCAGAAAGTAAGAAACGTTTTGGAATTTTAAAAAACCAAGTACAAGAAAAAACGTTTTATTATATGCATGTGAAAGAGAGATACTAAAATACTACTTTTCAACATAATCACCATACAAATTCAGGCACTTATCATAGCGGTGGACAAGCTTTGAATTCTGCCGCCTCTGATCTCAACCACTCAGTGACGCTCCCATCTTGCACAAACTTTGTGGTAACCTAGCTTCTGTGAAACAATTTCAAACAATAAAGTCCGTGAAACGTGTGGGAAACATAGGGAAAGCTCAGTTATTGTGAAACGCCGGTTTTCACGAATCTTTTCGTCAACTTCGGAGACCAGATCGTCAGTCACAATGCTCGGACGTCCACTCTTCTCTTTATCGTGAACGTTTTTCGGCCATTTTTAAACTGAATGCACCACTTCCTGACAGAACTTTCACTCATTACATTGTTCCCGTACACTTCACACAGTTCCCGATGAATTTCTATTGGTTTTAAGTTTTTTGCCAACAAAAAACGAATCACAGACCGCACCTCACAACTGGCGGGATTTTCGATTGCAGCACACATTTCAAAATTGTATATAAAAAAAAAAAAACGGGCAGTGCGGAGATGTTCCCGTTGTCACGGCTGGATGCTGACTGAGATGCCGAACACGAGCACAGAAATATATACTCGATTGGCGTACGCTTGGCGGCGTCAGGTGGAAACGTTCCTTACTTTCTGAACAACCCTCGTACTACAATTAATTTTTATTTTTAAAAAAATTTATTTTAAGAATATATAGATGTGAGCAATTTCAAACCCGATCGCTATAGACTAAACGTGCCAGCGATATTAAAATTCTTCAATTTAATAAAAAAATAACAACTTAAATAGAATTAAATTCTATATTTAGATTACCAAAATTAAAAAACTATAAAAAGATCGCATTTAAAAAAGCCGGTTTTCATAAAGTACTGAAAAATTATTATTTATTATAAATAATAATTTTCAAAACTGTATTTAAAAAAAAAAATCCGGGCTGATTTTAAAATACGTATTTTGTTTTGGACCAAATTTTTTATCACAAAATTATTGAGAAATAAATCATTTTCAGTAAAATAAATTCAAATAATAGGTTTTCATTTTTGAAGAATTGATCAGTGAAATTTCTATGAAACCATTTAAAAAAAAAAATAGATTATCCATTTTAGAAATATTGATTAATGAAATTTTGAGTTTTTATTATAATTCTTTCTACTGAATAAGAAGCAGTATTGTTTTATTGTACTTTCTTTTATTTCAATTTTATCTAGGATTAATTTCATTTTCAATTTAATCACTGTATTCTTGTATTTATGATTCCGAGTTATTTCATCTGTATGTATATATAATCTTGTCAGTAGCTAAAATTTTAATACTGCAAGACTTGTATAATGTAATTAATTTTGAAATCCAACTTGGAATTCCACATTTGACCATTATTCAATAAATGATTAGTTTATTATTTTAGTCACTGAAAATAATTGGATGGAAACCTCCAATACAGTTATTACTATAGGGGGTACCTAGTCCCACAAGACTATATAATAATTGTTTACTTTTATTATTTTACTTCTACTTTTCCCCCTCTCCCCCGAATCGGATTCCACAGTGAAGCCTAATACAATCCGGGGGAGTGTTCTTTTATAAGCCGGCTAGATCTTAACTGTTACTGCCTGCCTCTAACTCCCAGAGTAGGGTTACCAGGTCCTACTGTTTCGTTCCTGTTCCCCCACCCTAGTAGCCAGGACTTGGTCTTTGGTCTTTATGCCTTGTTTTCCTCAAACGAGAACACCCAAAAAAGAGCATTCTCGCCGGAACTACGGTCTTTTCTACAAGAGGACGAGACAGTCCCCGGGCCTCATCACTGCTATCCATCTTTTTTTCTTTTTTTTTTTCGTCTTCACTCATTTGTTTGGTTTGATGCAGCTCTCCAAGATTCCCTATCTAGTGCTAGTCGTTTCATTTCAGTATACCCTCTACATCCTACATCCCTAACAATTTGTTTTACATATTCCAAACGTGGCCTGCCTACACAATTTTTCCCTTCTACCTGTCCTTCCAATATTAAAGCGACTATTCCAGGATGCCTTAGTATGTGGCCTATAAGTCTGTCTCTTCTTTTAACTATATTTTTCCAAATGCTTCTTTCTTCATCTATTTGCCGCAATACCTCTTCATTGCTATCCATCTGTTCATGCACAAACGAATAGCAGCTCAGTAGGGAGCTGTCCCTCATCTCCTAGTTGCTCCAGCTGCCCTATCTTTCTGTTGAAGGACCCGTGTGATAAAATTAGATATAGAACAGAATTGTACCTCATAACAAGGTTAATAAGAAGATTTGAGAAACAGACACGACAACATACATCATGTTCCATCACTACCATCCCGAATCCACTCTCCTACCGACCAAGATAGCTCTGGGGCGTAACGTCTCAGAGCAATCCATCCAAACTCATTTTCTTTAGTTTTAAACAAATTGAATTAAATTAAATGTTAAAATGCAGGCCAAAAATCGCCTTCGGCGTCCTTTCTTTAAGAGAGGACGACCCCTTAAATAAACGATTTCAGCCCACTCTAGGCTGAAATGGAGCGCGTCACGAAAGATAAGCTTATTAGCACTTCGTTCCGTCGGATCCCTACCGATAAACCCTCCATTGGATCGGAACGCAATCCAAACTTCACAAACTTTCAACTGTACCTCATTCGCCAACATACGGCCCATGATACCTCTCCACCGTAAATGGCCCAGTAATCAACTCACATTGCAAGCGGTGCAGTTCCGACAGGCAAATACGACTTCTGCTTTATATTGTTTGGTTGTAACTAAGCTTATGTTTTAGGAATTATTACTGTAAATTATTTAATTTTCATTTTTAAATCTGTTTATTTAGTAGAATAAAGATTATTATTATATTTACTCTAATTTATTTGTAAGCCCCTTTTTTTTTAACAGATTCGACACAATTCTAACTTCTTTCTCTTCTATGGTAATTTTTTATCTCTACCATTATTACAGCACTATATATTATATATTTAGTAAGGTTTTTTTTTTTTTTTACAGAATGTTTCACTTAGAAACTTTCAAGACATGTTTTACTGGTAAAAATAATGAAAAAAGTTCATATATAAACATAGGTTTGGAAACGCATTGTTTATAAGTTTCGGCTAGCGAAAGATTTCACCCGAAATAATAAGATTTTTATAAATCATACATTTACGATAATAAGATTTTTCTAAAACCATATTAATCTATTTGTACCTAATAAACATTCTTCGGTGTATCAGCACATTTAGCAATGAAAGGATCATTTCTAACGTGTTCATTTTCTGTTGAACTCCAGGAAAATCATCGTTAATGATGAAAATCATGTGAGTTAGCATATTCAGCGTTGCTCACGAACTATTATAAGGCGAATTTCATGTCGCACTGGTTTATCAAAAAAAAAAAAAGAAATACAAAGTATTTACTTTTTATTGGCTATATTTGGATTAATTTATCAGATTAAATTATCTACAAGTTTTCTTATTAAATTTCCCGCATTTATTTGTCATTTAACAAAGGTGTTGTACTACAAACCTAAAAAAAAACTTATTTTTCACACGGAATTTTGTGTTTTACGTTAGATATATTAAAAACCACTGGAGTTACAGTTCTAGGATGTTTTTTATCCTATTTCCTAGAAAAATTTACATAAGAAATAACAAAGTTTACTGCTTAACTTGGGTTCTAAAAATTACAGTACTTCTATTTATTAGAAGAACTGAAATCCGGGCGAAATCTTTCGCTAGCCGTAACACGAAAAAAAAGCGTTTCTAGGCTTATGTTGATATGAACTGTTATCATTATTTTCATCAGTAGAACATGTCCTGAAAGTTCCTCCATTTATTAGCGGGGCACTTTGTATAATCTACCCAAAACTTCGAGCGGTAGAATTCCAACTTAAGTGACATATCGCCATATGTCATCACCCCCTATTATTTGTGGCCTGTTGGCCCAAACGGTTGTTGAATTTATTTATGAAATATCTTTCTTTCTTAACGATGATAAGTTATGTAGGCTAGTTATAAATAGACAGTTTATAATCAGATATTAATCTAAATACATTGCTATAGGTCAATAAGAACGGGAACTGATCCAGTGTGGGCGTCAAAGGGATTTGAAGTCGATACCTTCAACCACAGGAACAAATAAATCTAATCAGTTCCGATATTTCGTTCTTTGTTTTTCTGCAGTTTAACTTTCTACATATTTCTTTATCAGCATCTTAACTAAACCTGAACGTATTAATACATTACTTACCATCTAGTTTCTCTTTACAAGATTCTGTCGTAAATTTCTCTCTTCTTTCTTTTTTCTGAAATCTATTTATTATATACTTTATCATCCTACTAAGTTTCAAGAACTCTGTAATACATTAAATCTGTGTTCCATTTTTCTAATCGTTATTTTTCTTCTTTTCGCTGTCACATAACGCCACGCCCTACACAAATGTTTTTTTTTTTTCTAATTTATAGATCTAGATTTATTTATTCTAAACAATTTTTATAATTACTCGCACCTTTCATTTAAAGAACTAAATATCGATCTGCTTTAAGGTGTACCGTAAATACACTTCAAAGTGTATCGTTCGAAATGGTAACAAGTATCAAATTAAATCATCTGTTTATAGTTTAAAATGAAATAAACTTTTCTTATGCGTTAAACAAAAATTAAAAGTTTAATTAAAATTCTAACAATGAATCTTCACGATAAATAATATTATCCTACAATTCTTTTGCTAAGATCAATTATATAATCACATTTTTAAATATTTTGCAAACATACACCGTAACTAATATGAATATTATTCAAAATAAAAAATTAATAAACAATAACGATTCATTTAAGTAAATTTTGCTCAAAATCTGAATACAAGACAATTTAATTAATGTTATAAATGTATCAACAGAATTAGAAATTCAATTAATATGTTATTAAATTCCTCATATTCAATTAAACCACTTCTCTCACCTACAAAACAAACCAACATGTCATATTGTATTTCACGCATCTTGTTCGTAATAAATCTATCTCACCCATTTTGTACGTTAAATTTAATATCTATCTACCTTCAACCAAGGTGAAGTCTAACCATGACAGATAATAACATAACATGACTCACAATAATTATTGTTTTAATTATTGGGAAAACATGATAATATGTTATTATATCATTATTATTAGTAATTCTTCCAATGAAATAGTATATTGTTACTGTTGACTTATTTATAGAATATTTATAATATATTCTATATAGACTTATAATATATTACTGTTAACTTATTTATAGATTATTTATGGTCGAGTAATAAAAATAAATTTATAAAAATTTACTACATTGGTAAGTTTCATATATACTTAACATTACTTCCAGACATATTCCCGCTAAACCTCACGTACTTGTCGTATCGTGACTCAATCTTTTCTATTCAATATTCAAAGAACGTCGGAGCCAAAAAACCCATCCAGTTTGGCATTCTTTTTGAAGTTTTGAGAAGTTTTAATCAACAAGTGTCGGTTACAGGGCTGTAAAATGGACCAAGTGTTTGGTAAAAACCTGCTACTTAAACTTGTTTACTACAAATTTAATGCTAATGACGGTGTAGGACATTGCATTATCATGCAAAGAAAGAAAACGACCTCCTTCGTTAGAAACCTTAGTCGTTTATTTTGTATCGTTCTTCTAAGCTTTGTCAAATTTTTCCAACATTTCTGTGGTTATCGGCTTCGCAAATTTTGTCAAAACGACTTCCATTATTGTCCCGAAACAAGAAAGTCATGATTTTTTTCCGATTGGTTTGTTTGAATTTTTGGGTTTGCTCGGCGAGTGTATGTTATCCATTATTTGAAGTCGTCTTTTGTTTCAATACATTTCTGTCTCTTGATAGTATTATTATTGAGGAAAACACTATGTCTCGTTCTCAGATAACAAACTGTTAAGAAATTCGTTTCCTGTATTCCGGTATTAGTGAAAAAAAAGTTAATGCGTTTCCTATTCTTTTCGTTTTGTAGTAGTGGCAGCTCGTAGCTAAAATTAGTAGAGATGCTGCTCCAGAAAATGTTTCTCTGAACCTTTTCAAACCCACGGTTAAAGTTTTCTGTAAAATAAAAGAACCAAAAAAATGAATCAAATAGAATAGCTGGAAGCAGAATAATAATCTAATTCTACACTTTATCACATTCAAGAATATGGTACACGGTTTTTAAGTATATTCTGCTTAAAAACCGTATTCAGTTTAACGGAATGTCAATACAGATAATATTTTTTTAGTATTATTAGATAATAACTTAATAAAATGTCCGCTTAAAAACACCACAGTCCAATGGTTCTTAATTAAAATTTCTATGTATACAGAAACAAATACACAATTAGTTTTTGCTAATTAAATACCTTCTCTTTCGCCCTTCCAGCGTGGTTTTGTACATATTTAGCGACCAAAGAGCCCTTGCTACTCGCCATCTTCTGATCGGTATTGAAAAAAACAACTAAACCGCTTTCATATTCTTTCCACTGAGTAAACTAGAAAAGGGAACGAACAAGGAACGTTCCATACACACGCGGAATAAAAAACAACCTACTTTCCACCAGCACGCCAGGGTCAGCACTGCGGGAGCAACAGTGCTCTCTCTCCCTCGCAGCCTCGTGTTCAGCTTCGTATGTGCGCACGCATCCAACACCCAAACACTGCGCCGTTTGAACTGAACACCAAAAAACCGCCCAAAATCCAAAAAAAAATACTCAATTTTGGACTTTTTCTTAACTGCAGCAATAAGCCCTCATTGAGGTATTTTCAACGATATATCATAAGTGGTACTTATTTTCATTGGTTCCAGAGTTATAGCCAAACAAAATTTAATTAATGAAATATTTGGATCTTAAAAGGGGACGGCACATTGGATCATCGATTCTAATCAGAATTCACTTCTTCTTTTTACTTTTTTTTTAAATTTAAATACGAGTTCATTGATTTATTAATAATTATTAACCTCTTGACTGTAAACAAATTTTTACTATAATTAATGATTCAATAATAACAGCAACAAAAAAAAATATGAAAAAATATCAGAAGTTATTAGTGCAATAAAACTTTATGTACTTTTCATTAAAAAAAAAAAAATGTGTATATGTAATCTAATAGGCGTACAAGGAAGTCATGTAGTGTACACATTAGATTTTTAATATATCAAATTTTATAAAGGACTAGGTAGTGGATAATGTTATTCTTTGGTGGTTGGATTTCAATTAACCATACTCCTCAGGAATGGCCGACCTAGACTGTACAAGACTACAATTCATTTACATTAATATATATCATCCTCAATCCTCTGAAGTAATACTTGACGCGTGATTCCGGAGGCTAAACAGAAAAAAGAAAGATTCTATAAATCAATTTGTTTACATACGAATATATAAAGAAATAGGTAAAACAAAATGTTTTGCTTGATTTCATGTACGAAAATAGTGTTATTTTGAATTATTAACGAGAGTTCGCAAATCTTAAAAAATCTGATGTGAACATTATATGACTTCCTTGTTCGCCTATTAAATTACATATTTATTTTAATTTAATTTACTTTTTTTTTGTTATTATTGAATTATTATTATTATTGTAATTTTTTCTACAATAATATAAAATAATTAATATATATTACTTAATAATTATTAATATACCAATATTTTTAAATTAAAAAAAATGAAATGAATTCGGATTCTCGCCGATGTGCCTTCCTCTTATAAGATCCAAATATTTCATTGATTAAAATTTTATTTTATTTTTAATTTTATTAATTAAAAATTTTATCCTGGAACCAATGAAAATAATTACCACTAATATACCATTAATATATTATTAATATACCAATATTTTTAAATTAAAAAAAAATGAAATGAAGTCGGATTCTCGCCGATGTGCATTCCTCTTATAAGATCCAAATATTTCATTGATTAAAATTTTATTTTATTTTTAATTTTATTAATTAAAAATTTTATCCTGGAACCAATGAAAATAATTACCACTTATGATATACCGTTAAGAAGCTCTCAATGAGGGCTTTTTGAAATTAAAAATCCATTTTTTTTTGATTTGGACTTTTTTGGATACTTTTTGTCCAGTCGATTGCAATCAAAAGGAAAGTTACACAATTAGATGTTACAACAGTTCTAAATTTAAAATTTCAACATTCTACGGCCATCGTTTTTTAGTTATGCGTGATACATACGTACGTACAGACGTCACGGCGAAACTAGTAAAATGTATTCAGGGATGGTCAAAATGGATATTTTCGTTGAAATTTGATAACCGAAATTATTCACGATTACAATACTTCCTTGAAAGAAGTACAAGGAAGTAAGAAATAACATACACCAAAAAATAAAATACACTTATCAGTGATTGGTAAAACAACTATATTAAAGATTTTAAAAAATTAATCTTTCAAAAAAAGTTACAATAATTTTAGAGAGTTTTCTCATATGATTTCTCGACACAGCTAGGTAGAGCAAAGAATGACAAACAAAAAAAAAAAGGTTGGAGGGAAAAAATTCAATATTCATTCATCTAGAAAATGGTATATCAAATGGTTTATAACATACATGTATTTAAATTTTACTTACTAAAATTTCTTCGAGAAATAAAGGATATTTATTTTAAAAGGAAAAACTAATTATAATTATAAAAAATATTACAATGTAAATTTTTTAACATTATTTGAGTTTGATTGAATTTACAAGATTAAAATGAAAAAAGAACAATTTTCATGAATGTTTTATCAATTTTATTCTTTTTATTCTACGACTGACAATTGGTATAAGCTAATTTTGAAAAAAAAAAATAATAATGAATCTGTTTCACTAGAAAATATGTAAAGTTTACATAAGACGTTTCAAAAATAAAATTATATTAAAATAAAAAATGTAATATTTTTTTGCCAAAATGTAATCCGCATAAACCAGCATGATTAGTAAATCGTCTGTCAGGTTGTTGGTAGGTTCAGTAATTACGAGTAATAGTAGACTACATATAATTACACTGTTTTTAACTAAACTATAATCTTAAAAATGAAATAGCACATCAATGTAATACAGACATAAAACAATGTACAGAGTGATTAACGAAGAATGTAACAAACTTTCAGGATCTAATGATGAAAATAAAAAATAAAGTTGAAATAACTATATGTTCGAATACGCTTCGTCAGCGACTGTCGTCCTGCTTTCTGCGCCTGCCGTAAAATTAAGCCCGACAATAATAATTCTTGGGATTTAATTTGAAAAAAATGGTTTTGTATGAAACATGACCTAAAGAATTGAAAACGAAAGCAAATCTCGGAATGTATTTTTAATATTTTTCGAAAAATCTGAGGTAAAAAGCAAAAGACTGAGGTCAAAAAAGACGCTAAATTCGAAACTAGACACAAATTACGAAATAACAATAAAAAATTATTTTTTCAGTCGACCTCTAGGGTTTTCTCTGTGTGTGTTAGTAACCCAGTTACAATTTTTAAGAAAATTTTCAGTAAGATTCCTTACTATTTCGTTGAAAGATTTTTTGAAAACATACTTCATTTTTAAATTATATTTTCTATCTCATTTGGCTAGGTGATGAAGAGTTGCGTTAAAGGGAATAACAGTATCCTTCGCCAAGCCACAGCTTCAGTAAATGGCCAAATGGTCTTCCACCGCACTTGACGTCACACACAATTTGTAGTCTGTGTTTCTGTGGTTTCACATTACGTAATCACTCTTTTATGTTTTACTTTATAGTTAAAATAATCTTTCGTATCCTACACTGTTCTCGTAATACTATCCGCAACGTACTTTTTTCTACGTACTATTAAATAATAAATGTTACACTGTTTTTCGATGGACTTATTTTTATTTTCTACATTGAAAACTTATTTACAAAAAAAATAATTAAAACAGAATTTTTTTTTAAACAAAAAAATTAAAGATATAGTACTATTACTCTCTTCGAGAGACCTCAATCAGGGATTTCCGGTATGCCGGTACTTTTAGAAATAGTGAACGATTCTGCGTATACCGTAACATTATTTTTAGCATAAGCTTATCTTCCCCCAATTCGTTTTGTACCTTATTTTAATTTTATTAATTCAGCTTCATTATAGAACTCAATTTTTACTTTCCCGTCTATATAGCGCCATAGCAGAGCTATAGCTCTAGAAGAAAAAGTATTGTAATCACACCAATTTAGGTATACACAGTTTTCACCAGGTCTTGACGTTTTATCACCTAAGGAATCCAAAAAACCAGATGAAACTTTTCCGAATTTTAATGATCGTATGTATGTGTGTGTATGTTTGGTGTTGGCCTCTAAATCACTTTATATCTTTGGAACTACTGGACCGATTTTGAGCAAATTTGGTCACATTACTTCTATATATGGGGCATTGATCAACTTAAAAGGTCAAAGGGTATCTCGAAATTTCATCTAATTAAGGTCATATTTTTTTAGGCATTTTAACAATTAAAAAATCAAAATATTTTCAAAAAAAGTTTTTACAAATCGCATCCGCAACCCAAAAAATATTGTTGTAGTCGACTGCTATGTTGTGACATCACAGGTGAACGGTAGGATTAAATAAATGAATAATATTTAAATGTAAAAAAGTGACTGGTCTTGGCTGATCACGCGGTTGACTCGGTATCTGGTGCGTTAAATCTCGCGGCTATACCAGTCTGCCGACATTACAAACAAATTTTTTTCTACGTAAGCTTTGAAATTAAATTAGTTTAGTTAGTTCCGACCGTCGCCGTTAGTACCGCCACACTGCACGAATTCAATACGGTATGGTTGTGTGCTTTAGCTAGAATTATTAAATTAAATGAACAAAAAATATTTAATATAAATATTTAATATTAAACATTTAATATTTATTTTTTATTTTATATTTAATATAATGATAGATATTTTAAATTAATTGTGTGTGTAAGCCGTGTATCAGAAACAACCCAAAGTCCTACAATTGTGTACAGCTTTTTTAAACTAATACAAAATGAGAAATCTCTACTATTTTTTTTAACTATTACCTATCTTTAAATAAATTTATTCTTCTCATAAGCGATTACTATTTTCAATAATGGATCTATAAACACGTGTAGGTTGGGCGTTACAAGTACAGATTAATAGCCGGCCTCCGTGGCGCGAGTGGTAGCGTCTCGTCCTTTCATCCGGAGGTCCCGGGTTCTAATCCCGGTCAGGCGTGGCATTTTCACACAAGCTACAAATCATTCATCTCATCCTCTGAAGCATGCTAACGGTGGATCCGGAGGTAAAAAAAAAGTACAAATTAATAACACATAGAGGTAAAGAATTTTAGGAGACGACTTACTAAACCAAACATCAACTTCAATGAATAATCCACTAAATAAATATTACGTCCTAACGGTTTATGTTGTTAAAACTTATTAGCACTGATCCGTATTAATATAACGGAGCGCTAATAAGCATTGTCCACTCTGGTAATGTTTACCGCTCTTTAAATTCATAATTATTTAAACTTATGTTTAAATATTAGGATTAAAAATTACATAAAAAGTTTTTCACAAACCGAACTGAACATTTTTACATTTAAATAAATATTGTCAATATTACACGTAATTTTAATTACAGGAAAAATCCTTCAAAATTGTTTGTTTTATAATACCGCTTTTTACTAAAAATATAAAAATAAATTACACGTACCTCCAAATAAAGTGATAAACAGCAGCTCCCTCCTTTTACGTGTGATATATATATAACAAGGATACTTTAGTGAAGTGAGGAAATTTAAAACTCCTGCATTTAAGTAAGTTTTTAGTTTACGGTTTTCTGTTAAGTAAGACATTTTATTTTTAAAATAACGCTTTGCAGGTGAATACCACTACGATCTACGCACTCTCGTAGTCTTAACTGACCCGTAGTCTTAATTTCCCATTATTTTTACCATCATTGCCGGTGTATGCGTGCAACTTCTTGAATTTTTAATTTTAGTTCCGCTAACTTTTGCGGTCGTTCGACTTAACCCTGGAGCAAACACTCCTAAGAAAAAACGTTGCATAATGACAAATCAAGAGAACTAGCCGGTCAAAAAATGTCCCCATTTGTGGCTATGATATAGTTTTAAAAGTGTTCTCGTAAACTAATAATATTAGAGTCTCGCTGGAACCACGTAATTTGTGAAAATTGAATTAACTGTTTGCTCAAAAATATTGTGATATGCTTAAGAAACACGTTGAAGTAACAGTTGTACCGTTTCCTTGATCATCTTGAAAAAAAGAATGCTCCAGTAATTTCAGATAAGGAAAGTTTACGCCACACTGGCAGGGCCCGGACCTAATCCGTATGGTATGCACACAGCTTCTGCGCGATCGCCCGGACGCTCCTCATGCCGCCTTGGGATAGCCCAGGCAGCGTCTTCGAGGGGCCATTGACTGTCGAAAACTCTGGATATCCACGGCTGGGATATCCATTTAGCTGGGCGCCCATAGCTATGCGGCAACGGCTATTCTGCCTTGAATTAACTACCTTCTTCCGACTCACCTTCTTCGTTCTTCTGCTGTCTTAGATCTACTATGGTAATTACAACAGTCGCTATTCCATTCCTGGAAACCCTGTCTCTTAACATTATGCTGATGATGTTATCTGTATTTACTGGACCTTGCTCCAGCATATCGGACCTAAGGCCACCGAAATCTTACGCACGAGAATATTACATGATCGGCGGTGTCCCGCTCATCACAGTCATGGCAGGTCCCTGTATTGCTCCTGCTCAAGATCACACTGTGACCTTATACGACGATTTCTCAATTAAATGAAGTGGATTTTCAGCGCTATAATATCAACTATTCTGCTTATTTACGTAGCCTTTCAGGTGAAAATGAGCTTCATCTGTTATAAACATATAGCGGATTAAGTTTTCATCACCATCCGAACGCCGCGACACTTCTTGATAAAGAATTACGCTAGCAACCAAATCAGCATCTTTTTAATTCCTGAATACAATTTGAATTTTTTAGGGGTAAATACTTAAGTCCTATTGTAATATTTTATTCACTGATATTCGGTACTAATGCAAGTTTAATTCCAGAATGTTTTGGATCGCTTCTTATGGCAATTTGAACTCTATCAATGTTTTCTGTCGTTCTAAAACTTTTTGTTACTCCTTTATATTATAAATTTAATGTGGACTCAGTTACCTCAAACTTTTAAGTTTAATAATTCATAACTTAATTGAATTAACAGAAGGTACCCGCCCGATGACGCGGAACAATGAAATAATTGCGAAATAACCTTTACACTTGTCCCGTAGTCAAACTTTTTATAAAACGATTTAATACAGAAAGTAAGATGTGCAACCGACCACTGTTCTATGTTTGCCAAAAGGCAATAAAGAGCTGACAACACGCCAATAAGTTCAACGCTCTCACCCAAACGTCAAATGAATAACCAAGCTTTTAAATTTTCTCGCTTCACTGACTTGCCCTATATATATAATTCATATTATCACTATTCTAGTTCTGTTAAAATAAAATTAAAACATTTATTTTACAAAAAAGTATTACTAAGTAAATATGAAATTTTAAATAATAATAATAATAACATAAGTACAAAATAACTACCATTAACATCTTTTGAATTGTGATTTACTTCATATCTCTTTTCAGTGTCTTCGTGTAGTTACGTTAATATTTTTTTGTGTGTTTATGATTTAAATTATTAATATTCACTTTAACCACATCTATTTTTTGTTTCACAATTAACTATGTGTTTTATATGCTGCTCTGATCAATGCTTCGCCATGGTATTCCTTAATCCTACCAGGCGACTCCACCAAGGAAGAAGAGGACTGAAGAAGGGGTTTGTGAAATTAGGGTAGGGAGGACAGTCCCTCCGTGGAGGGCCCGTACGCCGTGGTGTGCGGGTTCCTGAGAAGGGGGGGAACTCCTGGGGAGTGTGGGACAAATAGAAGACCGAGTCCCGGTTGGCGGTGCCGCTCCTGCGGGTGCCTCGGCGCTTAGTGGGGGCGGTGCCGCTGATTAGAGGCAAAGGCATAATGACCGAGACCCGGTTCCCTGCTGAGGGGATGGGAGGTGGCGTAGCCATACCCCGTCTCCGAGGCGGGGGATTAGAGGCAGGCGAATAAAATAAAATTAAAGATCCGAGACCGGGGGAGCTAACCTGCCGTGCCGGGTGTACAACGGTGGGCGGGGGACACTCCCTTAGAGTAAAAGGACACTCTCCCCGACTGAGTATACTTAAATGGATATCCGGTCGGGGAGAGTAGGGGAAAAAAAAAGGTGACTGGGCAATTTCTTTTATTATCGGTGATATACTATACCAAGCAACACCTGACGTCCCCGACGGGGAGTCTTAATTTTTAAGACTTTGGGGGTTGGCGTCCCCACGGGCCTAGCCTCTGCAGCTTTTCTTCCCACTACACACTGAGCTGCAGAACACTTTACACTATATACATGTAGTACACCAAGAACATTAAATAAATTACAACATACACAACTACACAACAACATCCTACACTGATATTTCTTACATTTACACTCGGTGGTGTTGCGACATCTTACGAGACGCAACCGTAACTCAAGGCGGGAACTATCGTGCCGATGGGTGAATGGCTCTACGCAGTGATTCTTGGAGCGATGTCCTCAGGGCACCAGGGCGAACTCAGTTGTATTTAGCTCTAGGTCCAGTATGCGTGCGCTCTGCTGGAGCGGTCCGTTTTTTCGCCGGTACTCGTGGCACAAAATTTTCAGTTCCAAGAATAAATACTATGATGGTTGGTGATCCATCTGAAAAAACCACCAAAACTAGTCTTGTGAAGAGGCCTCGGTCAGCGTTGTCTGACGAGGATAAAAGGCCTACTGAAGAGAACCGCAAATCATTAGATTTGAATTCTAAAAATATTAGATTCGTTGTTCTCCGAAATAATCAGGAAGGTGGCTCCCTCCAAAAGGTTTCACCCTTCAGGTGCAAGTGGTTCCCCGAAGAACATCAGAAAATTACATGACGGATCGATTCTGATAGAAAAATTCAATGATGAGCAGAGTAGATCTATCTTACGTCTCCGTAATATGGGCAGTATAAAAATAAGTGCGGAGTGCTACAAAACCCTAAATACGAGTCGCGGGGTAATTTTTTGTCGAGAACAAAAAAATTTGTCTGGATATAGAGGATGAACTGAAGAAAAAAAGAGCTAACCAATCCGAAGGAATGTAGAACTTCTAAAAGAAAAAGAAACAACATGAAATGATATACAAGTATTTCTTGAAGGCCTACCCGCGGGAAAAAAATTAAGTTCTCTCATTATTTTGGGTTCTCTTTGCTGAGGTTAAAAATAAATTGTTTTTTTATTTTGTAACAAGATTAGTAATTAGAGTAGCTCCATATTTACCTAAAAAAATAGTCTTTTTTTCGAATGTGCCACTGCACGTTGCCCTGAAAAAATACACCTGCTAATTTGATGTTATCTACGAATAAGAAAATAAGCTTTAACACCACATGAAGGTTGTTTAATTTGATCAAACAGTAAATAACGCTTTTTTTTTAATACGGATTTTTCTACATCAATTTTCAAAAAATAGACAGTGTGTCATTTCCTTTTTATATGCCACCAACGTTTGGAACTCAAAAAAAAATATTTTGAGGATTAAAAATTCAAATAAACAGAAAGAAATCCTTGACCGTCTGTCTGTCGACGTATCCGCAAGCGGTCTCACTAGCTACATAACGAATTTTCGTAATCTAAAAACCAAAATATTAAATTTTTATGAAGTAATCATTTTTCTACTACAAAATACCAAATTAGGGAAAACATTTGTCTTCTTATTTGTAAATATTTGAGCAAGCCATAAGTACCCGTAACAGAATCATAAGTGAAAGATAAATTCGGTAAAGGTATTGCTAAATTTTCCCGGAAAATAAATGAGTGCCACATTTATATAAAAAACACATCTAGAAAAAGTGTTTATATAAAAACAGCTAAAAAAAAGTTAATAATTTTGAGTCGTACTTTTATTTTTGAATTGGTTAAATATTTTATTTTAAAAGTGATTTTAAAAGTTTTTTTAAAACTTAAGCGAGCAAAACTTTTACTTATTCCTCCCCCAGCCGAGATGTCACTCTTAACCTCCTTCTATTAACCATCACTTTGAAATCAATACGAAACTTTAATAGCATCAATTCCGTCATGTAGAAGTCATCATGTAATTTATAAAAAGTTTGGCTGAGCCAATCTGGAATTAGTAACTCTGATAAATGCCAATATGCAAACGAATACGCGCGTGCACGGTCAAAATTTACTCCTGATGTTTTCGATATTTCATTATCCCCTGAGTTCAAAACACTAATGAGGTAGTCATAATACCTTTAAATTTGTCAGATAACCGTGCTCTCCTCTGTATTTTACTACTAAGAGTTCATTTTAAGTACTCCATCATTAGGATATCTAAAACTGTAGAAGTAAAACCGTTAAAGGAGAAATTCACTTATTTTTCCCTGATTATAAAAAATACGTTGTTAGATTACTTCTATCTTATTATTATTATTATTGTTTTCTTTTTTCTTTTATTTCTTTTATTTATTTATTTATTTTTTTTGTAATAGAAACCCCTCATTTTTGTGATTAATCAATATAAAATATAATTTTATATTATTGGATATTTATTTTTAAATACAGTCGTTCCGGAAGACAGGTTTTTAAATGCAAAAAATGTGAAAACTATGACATTCAATTAAATTTTTTCCATCGTAAATGATATATTCTTATGTAATTTTCTAATTGGAAATATTATTTTAATATACTTTTATTCTTGGATATTTCCCTAAATGCAATGTTCTTCGAATTTACACTTGATTTCCAGTTTGGAAGTATGAAAGCAGGCGTATACTTAAAAGATTAGATTATTCTTAAAAATTTTCAGATTAAAGTTTTACAAATTTAATCTTTTGTTGTTTTAATGAAATTTTTTGTTTCTAATTTGTTTTTTAAACTATTTTCATTTACGATTTTATACTACTTTAGATGTTCTACTCGTATTTATATTATAAAATTTAGTTACACTAATATAAAAAGAAAATTTGGACAAATAATGATTTATTGAAATTTATAAAAATATTTTTATTTAAAAAAAAAAAAAAATTATCCTATTGTTTTGGTCAGGTGGTAAACTTGTCGGAAATCAGCTGATTTCGAAGTCGAAAGTTCTCCAGTACAAATCCTAATAAAGATTTTTATAGACTTTTATAGGGATTTAAATACTATATCATGAATACCGGTGTTCTTTAGTAGTTAAATCTCAATTAACCACACATCTCAGGAATGGTTGGCCTGAGTTTGATCAAGATTACACATTTATTCAAGACTGCACTTTTACCGGTATTTATAAAGAGACTCCAGTCGCTAATGATTCTATTCGTTGATGCGATTATAGATAGAAATATTAAAAAAAAAGAAGAAATTATTTTAATTAACACCGATCTCCGTGGCAAAGTGGTAGCATTTCGGCGTTTCATCCGGAGGTACCGGGTTTGAATCCTGGTCAGGCACGTCGCATTTTTCATACGCTATAAAATTCCATTTCCATAACCCACACAACATAAACTTTAAATTGTGGTGATATCATCAAAAAAAAAAAAATATATATATATATATATATTTATAATTAGAGAAGATATGAAAGAATGGGGAATTTCCCTGACTGACCTACAGAATAAAACTGGAAAAATTACAAAGCTAAAAGATAAAAGCATTAGATTTAAACAAAAGACAGACAAACGACAAAATACAACGAAGAGGGTGTTTATGGATGAAGAAAAGAAAGCAAGATCTGAACGGATGAAGAAATACTGGGCAGCTCGAAAGACTAAAATAACACGCTTTTCTCAGAAAAGATCCAACTAAAATTGACTTAAGTGGTCCCATGTTGGCCGTAAAAGCATAATAAAAATATATATTTATATATATTTTATTTTATTCATACATATTTTATTTATAATAAAATATCAACAAAATGAATCATCTTGAAAAAATTATAATTTAAATTAAATAATTTAAGCAGACAGTTTTCTTCATCTCAGTTATTTCAGTAAAATAAAATAAAAAGGCGAATTCGCTTATTCCCATCTTAAATTTATGTTTTTCTTTAGATGTTACTTCAGTTTTATAAAATGATGTACGTGAAAGAAATGTATCGTATAATTATACGAGACTTAATCTAAAATTACAATTTTATGAATACAATTTAAATAAATACATAATTCATTTTTTTTTTTAAAAAGTCTTTCTTTTAACTTAATAACAACATTTACTATCTGTTCAACAAAAAGAATTAATGAATAGTAATTAATTATGATGAAATTTAAAAACCTATATTATAAAAAATGTAATATTCAATATTTTACTTATTTATATCAAGCTCTTAAGCACAATTATTTGCTACTATTTACTAATGTTTTCACTAAATTATAAGTCTGTCCACTAATCCAAATAGATTATACGCATTTATAATATACTTACAAAAACCTATCACTGTTCTTTAGAAAATATAAAACTAGGTGACATGGGTGGTATTTACTCTAATAAATTTTTGTTTTTCTTATTTTTTTTTTACATCACACACTTCATTTGGAGATTTTATCTTAACAGTTTTTGAATTTTTATAAAGAAATAGAAAGAAACAAAATTACAACATGTCATTTTAAATTCTTTTTATTTTACCAATTTATTTGATATTTTATATTTTGATATAATTTACTAAGCATTTGGCACCGTTGGAGGTCTTCCCATTTCGTAGCCAGAGCCGAAACCAACAAACCACATTCACTCAAATACGAGTCGATCAACTGGCGCAACTCGAGAGCTACTCTGGACTCCATCTTCGAAGAAATCTTGGCCCATTCGGCCCTCATTTCCTCGATTCGTCCTAGACTCTCAGTTCCAGAGGTCTCCTGCCTTTCAACAGGCTTCCCCCCAGAAACCTCGCGTCCAAGAGCAGAATCGGCGCCATTGCTTTCCGCCTTCCCTGACTTCGTTGGGAGACGTCCTTTGGACTTGGCGCCCCCCCCCCTCCATACCATGCCCTCGCTGCACGGATCCAGCTTTCGCCTTCTCCGCACCGCTCGAAACAGAGGTATCGCACAGGTTTTGCTGCAATGCCACTTCACTCGGGCGCTCCACTACCCGAGGGACTTCCGTGACTTCCTTTGCGGAAGACCGGGGTCGCGGGGCAACCTACCGAGTGACTCCCTTAGCATGAAGGGGTCACCGGAGACCAGGTCCTTAGCCAATCCTACCAAGTCCTCCGAACAACCTCCCCCGGGTATCTCCATCGCTGGACTAGCTTAGTAAAATACACCAGCTGTGTCGCCAGGCACTACGATCACAGCTTGTACGAAACTAACACCTGACACAAGACCAGGCGAGCGTCCAACTAAATCTTCCTAGAATGGACCGTCTGTTCAGCAGCCCAATCAAGGAGTCAAAAGTTAAAAGCTCGTAAATGACCACCGGCGAGTTCGAAGCCAAATCGCTTCCCGAACCTGCCAAAGGATCTGAAAAGTTATCTGGCCTCGCCAACTACGTATGGGAACACCGAAAATTACAAAGGAAACGCCCTTATTTAGCTGACGGTGGCACTACTGCAACACACTACGCTGCTACTTTGTCGTAACGCTGCAGCAACGTAGGTTGACTAACAATCACCGATCGTTTAACAGCCCCGTCGTCGGGTACGTACAACACTGTCCTTGCAGAAATCACACACCAGTAATGTACTTGCAATTCACAATACGGTGCCGGAGGCCGAAAAGCGATGAGAATGATATGTATGAATGTAAATGAAGTGTAGTCTTGTGGTCTCAGGTCGATCATTCCTACCCACCGGGTTAATCTAGTGGTGATTGCGTCTTCGCAAATCACGCTGGAAGTCGAGAGTTCCAGTGTACAAGTCCTAGTAAAGGCAGTTACTTTTATACAGATTTGAATACTAGATCGTGGATACTACCGGTGTTCTTAGGTGGTTGGGTTTCTATTAACCATACATCTCAGAAATGGTCGACCTGAGACTGTACTACACTTCATTTACACTCATACATATCATCCTGTGAAGTAATACCTGACGAAAATTCCCGGAGACTAAATAGGAAAAAGGAAGGTCGACCATTCCTGAAATGTGTGGTTAATTGCATCCCAACCACCAAAGAATTAAAGTCTACCTTTACCTAAATTATGTCAACTTAACTATTGAATGATAAATAGATTTTTTTTATTTTGAAATTCTCTGCATTTCATCTGGAGGCCCTGTTCTAATCCCTATCAGGCATGGCATTGTTTCATACTCTAACAATTTTCTTCGTGCTAATGACCATAAATATTGACCCGATCTTTCATAATAAATAAAAAAAGACTAAAAAAGATTTACATGTAATTTAACATTTTAAAATTATGTTCCATATTTATGTAAAAAAAGAAAAAACACTAAAAGATTGCTAATTTCAAAATATAATAATAGTAATAATTGTAGTTAAAATAATTATATAATTAACTTTCAAGGACAACCTATTTATAAATTATTTCTTGTATTTAATCTTTCAAATATATCTTTCAAAAAGAAAACTTTGTTACCTATCTTCAAACACTAAGCAAATTTGGTGATATTTAATTACAAATTGACGCAGGTTACCCAAGTAACTGACATTCTTTGCATAATTTTTAGGATTATATAACTCTCCCCTCTCTCTCTCTCTCACTCTCTCTCTCTCTCTCTTCATATATATCTATAGTAAACAAGTTTTAAAATTCTTTTTCACAAAATAAAAGATTTTTCATCATACCTGTTTAAATGTGCTCTAAATATAGAGCACACAGCAATAAAATAAATGTCAACTATACATAGTACATAAGTCAAGACCACTTTTTAACGCTTTTCATACTACACTAATTTTCCATTAGGTTAACAAATTTTTCCCTGATTTATCTATATAAAAAAAGAAATAAAAATAAAATATAAAAAGTTACCAAAACCATTTATTTTAAAATTTAAATTCAACCTGTCTTAAGTTTTACATAATTTAATTTTTGAAAATATTTTTCTGGATTGTGAAAAAGAATTAAAACAGGAAGTAAATAAGACAGAACGAAATTTCTGAGAATGATTCTTTTAATTTTTTTAATAAATGCTGATTAATGTAGAAAGGATGAATAAAATAAAGAGTTAATATTTAATTACTTTACAGAAAACTATAAGAAATTGTAAATTATAAAACGTTCTTTGTTCTCCCGTCGGATAGTTCGGACTGGAAAATTCGTTTAAATATTCTTAGTCTATCTATGTACCAGGTACATTTTTTTTGTTGTTAGATTATTCAAGAAAATTAATTAATTTTTGTTTAAAATCAAATAATCCTGAGTTTAATTTACTTTACTAAAAATACTAGCAGACCCGACAATGCTTCGCTATTGCTAGCTTAAAGTGTATATATATATATATATATATATATATATATATATATATATATATATAAATTAAATGAACACAATTGAAAATTTGATAAAACATTAAAAAAATGCACATTACGGAACATCACAAAATTTAACCTTTCACTTTATCTCTTTCTCCCCTTTGTCGCTATTTCCCTTTTTTCCTTTTTCTCCATTTCCCTTTTTCCTTTTTCACTTTTCCCCTATTTACCTTTTTCCCTATTTCCCTTTTCTGATTTTTCCCTTTTTCCGGCATGTAAATCGGTCCAGCAGTTTTTAGTTTATAGCGACATACCTACGAACATTACCTTTTGTATATATATATATATATATATATATATATAGAAGAAGAAAGTCTGTTTGTGTATTTGTTTGTTTCTTAAATATTTCGACACCGGCGTCACCTAGCGGTTATAGTTTTTTTTGCAAAAATTTGTCTTTTCAGATAACTAATGTATATTCTGAATATGACTCAAATCAGACCATGTCTTTTTTCTACTATGCACATTTTATTTTCGCAAAGCACTAGACCTCTTACAAATATATTCAAAATTGTCTTTCTAATTCTTGGATGCATATGATAATACCAATTTTTTTAAATGAATGAAAGAAACGCTTCCTTGCTTGTGTCAATCTTCTATTAATTTTTGCATATTTCTTTCATCTTTAATAATATTAATCCCTAAACAATAAAATTCTACAGTTTCTATTTTATTTTATATTTTTATTATTTTCATGAAAATTTTTCTTAAATCCATTTTACTTGTTTTCTTCTACCTCCTTTTTGGATCAAAAAATTGAACCAATCTTAACGCAAGTAATAACAAAAGATTAATAAAGAAATATAATATTGTGTTTTTTTTCTAACATCACGTACAACAACAAAAAAATCTGAATAAAAACATTTAAACAAATAACTTTAACATTTTTCTGAATGTGCAACTATTGCAAGATATTGGTACGGTTTCCAACTTTTTTTACACTCTGATCACGTCCTGAGTTTCATTCGAAACCCATCTTGATAATTTCAAATATTCATATCTGTAAATCTTCCAATAATTTAGTTGAAATTGATAATATTACATTATTTTTAATTTTTACAAAGTGAATTTTTACTCATAATGGATATAATTGTGGTTATAATACGCGCGCGCGCCCTCACACACAAAGTTATTTCCTTAATTATTTTAATTAATTTTTTAAAGTAATTAACATAAAAAGCAAGACAAGTTTTTTCTAGCCATAATTAAATAACCAGTTTCAAATATTTGCCTCCAGATTATTTTAAAACAATATACATTTTTAAATCCATCGTACATTATATTGTATTTATTGTACTTTTAAACCATAATTTTTCATTCGATTTCATATAAGGCCAAAACAATTGATTTCTGCTACATTAATATAGTTACAAAATATAAGTTATTAATACAGTTTATAATATAGTAATATAGTTTATTCCTGCTATATTAATGATAGTTACATTATTGTAATTAAACTACAAAAAGTTGAAATATGTTCTTATATAGGAATTTATTTAAGATGACCAAACAGGAAGATTTTATTTTAAAAAGATTTTGTATTTTAAAATATTATCTACGTTATTATCATTATCTCGTGTTGTGCTTGGTGAGAGGTCTCTTACGTCACTGTTATCTCTATCTATCCCTAAACCAAAATTTATCTTTTGTCCTGTTGTTGTTTGCGATCTTCTCCTCATCTATTAACGACGACTTTCTTTTTCTTCGCTTCCTTTCTCGTTCTAGTAACCCTTCCATGCGATTTTCAAGACGCCACTTCCTCTAACCATCGGTCTTGGGTAATCTGGAAATATCCAAAAGTTAAATGAAAATTGTGTCTTTTGCTACAAATATTCAAATGGACTCAAAAATTGTGCTAAATAATAAAATCACTCAAAAGATATTTTATTATGAATAGCTGAGTGTTATGTTTAGCTATGTTGAGGTAAAATAAGGCTTCGTGTCCAAAAAAATTAATAAATTTCCAGTTTATGTATCAAAGTATGTATGAGGATTTTATGGTTATCAACATACGAATGTAAAGTTGAGCAACTTGAATTGAATGCAAAATAAAATAATAAAAAGGAATTTGAATTTAGAACCACTATATATGATACTTTTTACTTATAATCCGTCTTTTTAATAAGGAGGTAGGTTGAAAAATTGACTGCAACTTAGATTTCTTAAAGCTCTATGTCACTGTAAACCTGGGCGACGTCGATATATCGGCGAACTCCAAAAATGTTAATCAGATAATTTTAACCGATATTTCAAACCAGAGACCTATTGCATATATTGGTAATGAAGGAAATCACTCTTGTTTTTCCAGTTTTTATCGTTAAAATTTTTTTTTACGAAAACAATTTTCACCAACACAGTTTTTGAATTGTATACAGTGGAACACCGATTGATCTTTTAAGGCGCAAAAATTATAAGGTTTATAATACGTACTGGACAGATCGTTCTAATATTTAATAGGTATCACACTTAATAAGAATATTGTACTGAAAATGTTCTCTTTGATTTCCCAATCAGCAGAAAATTTCATCGGTGATCTGCAATGGCGTTACTGCTAACCAAATATAACATACGAGGGTAAGTCAATTACTATCTGCAATGTAGTTATAAATTGTAATGCAATACAAATAGGAAACTTACATGTACATCATTTTTCAACATAGTCCCCTTGCATTTCAACGCACTTGTTCCATCGTTGCAAAAGCTTCCTGATGCCCTCATAAAAGAAGGTTTTCGGTTGACCTCCGAGCCACGAATACACAGCTTCTTTCACTGTTTCGCCCGAGGTAAATCGACGGCTCCTTAGTGCCTCTTTGGGGACCAAACAAGTAGTAGTCAGAAGGGGCAAGATCAGGACTATACGGAGGATGAGCCAGTTCTTCAAAGTTGGGTTTCTGGAGCGGGGTAGCAGTATGTGGACGGGCATTATCGTGCAACAACACAACAACTTTCGACAGCAGTCCTAGTCGTTTGCTTCGTTTGCAGGATTCAGCTTAGCAGTAAGCATCTCATTGTAACGCGCACTGTATTGTAGTGCCCGTTTCCTCATAATCTTTCAGTACTAGGCCTTGTGAGTCCCAAAAAACGGTAAGCGTAAGTTTTCCTGCGGACGGTTGGCTCTTGAACTTTTTTTTGCGGGGCGAATTTGGATGTTTCCATTCCATACTCTGCCGTTTACTCTACGGCTGGTAATGATGGATCCATGTTTCGTCACCGGTGATGATTCTGTCTAAGAAGATGTCTCTTTTGTTACCGTAGCGATCCAAATGTTTTTGGGAGATGTCCAAGCGCGTTTGTTTATGCGACTGCGTGAGTTGTTTTGGGGCCCATCTTGCACAGACTTTATGAAACCCAAGTCGGTATGAATGATTTCGTAGGCAGACCCGTGACTAATTTGCAGAATATGCCACTTCATCGATATTTGGAACGGAACGCAAGAATGGCGGGAGTTTCAATATTTCTTCCTACAGATTGCAGAGCCTGGACAATGTCCCTTGCTGCTGTATCTTTCTATTATCGGGCGGATTTCATCGGTTATTTAGTGACGGTTATAAATTTTAAGTTTTATTTGTGGACGGATTTGGTCATTTGCGTTCCTATCGGTATGGACCACGGTGTAATTTATTTACCGGTTCTGGCCGTGATAGACTAAGCTTTTGAGCCTACTAATCCCGGCGTGATTCCCCTTCAGTCCATCCGCTGAAGTACCTTCGGTAGCAGCACCTATGGGCTAGCAGGAGTGCGCCTACCGGAGCTCTAGTTATTTGGAGGGAGAAATACGCCGCGTTCTCCAGAGGGAGTCGCACATGCTGATCAAACGAAATTGTGGTCTTTTCGTGGAACGGTGTGGGGTGTTGTCTAGCTTTTTACAGTTTTAACAAAATCTAATTGCGAAAACGGTCACTGTCGCGGCCGGAAGTTTCGTGCGGTTTCAATTTATAGGTTGCGCGATGTAGAGGCTCCTAAGCCTGGTTTGTCAGTTTTTGACTCTCATACCGCCTTCTTCGCGGTGGTTCGTTTAATACGGTATGAGGCCGTTTTCTTATACCCTGTGGAGTACGGTCCTCTCGGCAGATGTCCCGGAGATGTTCGGACACGACACGTCCGCTCTCCCGAACAATCTGCATGCCTGCGCCACTCCCACTTCGGATACGGTGTGTAGTCCCGCATCGTAGCGAAGAGTGACGTTTCTGACGAACCGCGGTGCTCTAAATATCGTCCGCAACGCTATGTTTTGGACGGCTTTTAATTTCCTTTGAAGCGTGGAGTTCAACAAAGCTCCATATGCCGGGTAAGCATATGTTAGAATTGGCAGGACGTATAGCCGAAAAATGAGCAATTTGGTCGCCAGTGGATATGGGCTGGCACTGTTCAGTACTGGGTATAGTGAGACCCTGACGGCCTTTGCCCTTTGAGTCACATATTTAACATGTTCTCCTAAGGTAAGCCGTTTGTCCAGGACTACTCCCAGGTACTTGACTGTTTTCCCAAAGTGGATTTTCTCTCCTGAGATTTCCAGCTGCCTGGCTGAAGCACTGTGTTGTATGTGAACATCACTGCCACCGATTTTTCACCGTTGACCTTGATTTTCCACATATCGAGCCACGGCTGTAATAGATCCAGTTGCCGTTGGAGTCTCTCGATCGCGTAATCTACCCTTCCGGATTCGTAATAATATACCGTATCGTCTGCGTATAGAGCTGTTTTGACTCCTTCCGACAGCGGCATATCGTTGACGTAGGCCGTGTACAAGAACGGCGAAAGCACTGCTCCTTGGGGGTAAATCGATAGTTACTCGTCTGTCTATGAAAATAATGTCACGTGCACCCTCAATGTTTTCCTCTTTTGTGGCGGTAAACGGTCTTCCGTCTCCTTCGTCGTGCGTAACACTTGTGCGACCATTTTTTAATTTTTCAATCCGTTCGTAGATATTCCATTGCGTCAACACACTGTTTCCGTACTGTACCGAAAGTCTTAGATGAATTTCGGCCCCTGATACGTCTTCCGACTACAAAAAACGGATCGCTGAAGCTCTTCTTTGGTGCAAACATAAAGCGGAGCAGCCATGGTTAACGGCAGGGCAGCGATAATGGAACTAACCTAGCAGCATCACCTGCACAGACATAACAACAATAACCCGCGCATGCGTCATCTATCCAGCACGACAGTACACCAACAAAAACAAAAATATAACTAAATTGCGGATAATAATTGACTCGTATGTTCTTTTTACATTTTTTTAGCCTGGAGCAGATTCTTCTTTGCGGGAAACTAAAATTATCTTAGGAAGAGCTTTCCAATCATGACCCGTTTCTTTGATGTTATAAACAAAGCGTTCAAAATCATGAAATTGTTGAATAAATTCGTTTACTGTTGGAACGTTTGCTGAAATTGTTGAACGCCATGAAGCTGTTTAAAATTTCCAACCCACCGCTTTCTTGCTTTAATGTTTTCATTTCCATTTAGTTTTTCAATAAAAATAATTTTAATTTCTCAACCGGAATCGGTTCAGAAATTGACTCATCAAGGATTTTTAATAAATATCAAGAAAGGGGTCGATTCACTTCATCATTGGATGTATCCTTTGTTGTAAAAAATAATATCTTTTTCGAGTTGTGATACATAACTCATAATAGTATCGACATTTTTCTTAATGTTTGAAATAGTTGATGATCCTCCTAGGTCATATTTATCTGCTAACGATTTAATCGATACACCATTTTTTAATTTTTCTATGATTTTTATTTTTTCTTCCATCGATAAAAACATTTCGTTTTCGTTTTGTTGCAGATATGATGAAAGATATGAACACGTATGTTACCAACACTAAAGTTAAATTAATTATGCATACAAAACTCATGAATTTATTGAGGTTTAAGCAATACAGATTTAAAATAACCCATTCAGGAAAACCGTGTGATTCATGTTGATATTACGCTATTACCTTGCGTAAGTTACAAGAATTAGATAAGGTAAAGAATACAGTAATGATATCATTTGTTGTGATTTATTGTATAATGTATGCCGTACGAGAAGACACCCGACTCGTGACGATCCCGGTCGCCACACCATCCCCTCCTTTTTTAGTCCTGATATGCTTTGTCGGGAGTCGCCTTTTAGTCAGTCTCATGACTGCGTTGGTAAAAAAAAACGCAGTCTACAGTTTGGCCTCTGCCAGAATACCACCGATGCAAATGTCTCGACAGACATCTCATCAGAGTATTTACACTACCTACTATCGCCTTCGTATGTCCTTCAACCTCTTTCTTTTTTCCTGTTTAGCCTCCGGTAACTACCGTTTAGATAATTCTTCAGAGGATGAATGAGGATGATATGTATGAGTGTAAATGAAGTGTAGTCTTGTACATTCTCAGTTCGACCGTTCCTGAGATGTGTGATTAATTGAAACCCAACCACCAAAGAACACCGGTATCCACGATCTAGTATTCAAATCCGTGTAAAAATAACTGGCTTTACTAGGACTTGAACGCTGGAACTCTCGGCTTCCAAATCAGCTGATTTGGGAAGACGCGTTCACCACTAGACCAACCCGGTGGGTATATGTCCTTCAACCAAGACCTTGTAACGTAACTTATAACCCTCAAAAACCAAATTAACCGATTCCCGCGCCTTCCTCTAAGGCCGAAGGTTTCACACAAAACATCTTCTTATATCATTACATCATATTTCATCCCTTATTATTTGATGTGTTTCCATCATTTTTTTCAGAAGTTAAAATTTCAGAAGAAGTTAAAACTAATTTTAAAATAAAAAATTAGTTTTTAAAAATTTTAAAACTAATTGTGTAAAAGACCCAGTAAAATAAACAATAATACTCAATAAATAAAAATACATTTCCTGTTGAAGCAAAGCTCTTTATTTGAATATTTTAAATTTTTTTAAAAGTGTAATTATCGTTAATTTGTCTAGTGCAGATGCAATCGGTCCAGATATTTTGGCGTCCGGAAAATAGGTTTTCGCATAACCAGAGATCCATTGTAGAGATAATAATGTCTAAACCTAACTATTAAATTAAATTAACCGCAATATCTACATCATTTTAATATCATTGATTTTCATGGAACTTGCAAATATAATTAAAGTATAATCAACCCACGCTTTTTATATTAACTATCTTTAACCACTAATATTTTGTAGTTATTAGGTATACAATACTCCTGTAATTTCATTGAAATTGAGTTTCTGTAAACCGGTAATATGCAGTACAATAACCGATCCAAAGTAATCTTTCAATAATTATGAACAGAGAGAGAGGATACGACTGAAGCCATTGATGAAACAATATAGATGGGAAATAGGTTTATGCTTAAGAATCAAAGGTAAAGAGAGGATGATTTGAGAGACTAGGGAATATAGAGTTACTGCTACCTATTCTGCTTTCGGTTTCCGTTATTCTACATAGTAGTGCTGCAACCACTATACACCTTATTAGGCTATAGACTCTGTCAAATGAAATGTGAATTCATTCATTTACATAAGATTACTCAGAGGTAAAGTTATTTTTTTAAATTATTTCTGATCCCTTTCCCTTTTCCTTTAGTTTTAACAGTGAAATTACTTCATCAATCAATATGAATCACATTGTCTTGAAAATTGGTATCCCTTTAATATTTACTATAATTTCCCTTCGTAATATAAACTATTATCCTGTTTATAAAGTTATAATAATTTAATTTTAAAAGATTATACTTCTTTGTATTTTCATAAAGATAGAATTTCGGGAATGTATTTTATTGAACTTGTTAGTTATATATTCTTTCAAATGTAAAAATCTGGTTAATTCGATGGAATCACCAAATTAGGGGTAAATATTTATCGCAATATAAATTTCTTTTACAAAAATCAGAAAAAAAAACATTAAAATATAGCTTTGTATTTAGAAAAGCAATAAAATATATATTACAATAAATTAAATTAAATAATATTTTTAAAAATTATTCAAAACTTAATGACGACGTATTTTCTATTTTTACTGCAATTTTATTTAATTATTTTTTATTACAATTTTTAATTTTATTTAATTGTAATACATAATCACTCCTAATTAAAGTGAGAAGCCGATTATCTGAGCTCCGATTTTCGGGATGTTTTACTATCCGAAGTGTACATTCCTAATAGAAAACTTTAAATCAATTAATACAGTATTTAAAAAAAATTAAAACTATTCAAATAAATTTTTGCTTCAACAGTAAATATATTTTTATTATTAATCTTTGTTTTTACTGGATTTCTTGATTGACCTTTTTCCAATTCTTATTGCACTTTTGAGTTTAGAATACTTATCTTTTTAATTTTTATAATAAAATTAAATCGCTTTTATTGAATGATGAAATACAACAAAAAAATACAGTACAAATAAAATTCATCTGGCCAAATATCCATGGACAATATCCGTCTGGGGAGTTGAAATTGTATAAGTATTGTAAGCGAGCAATCAAATATACAAACATTACACTCCAAAACTGGTTCAAATGTAAATAAACATGATCAAAATCTTAAAATTATGCAAAAAAAACTACAGTCATATTACAAATTGTAGAATAATCAAGTCATAACTTACAGTATAAATGAATTGAATGATTATTAATAAATATGAAGCAATAATCAATAAAAATATACATTTAAGAAAAACATTATAAAACTTTTTAGATTTTAAATTAATCATAAAAAAGTAAATACAAATTCATGAAAACATGAAAATAATGTAAGAGACATTTATTAGATTATTAACATGGCTATAATACAAATGAAACAACTTTTGAGGCAATGGATACCTAAGAGAAAATAATTTTAAACTTACGAGTAATAAGTAAACCAAACACTTGGTCAATTATGACTAAGGTATTTAACTACGTTTTGCTTATTATTCATAAAAATATAGATTTAATTAATACATTCATTATACACCATATTATATATTAAATTTATTAGAAATAAATTTTAAATATATGTTTCATTTTAATCGCCCCAGACGACTCTCTCGTAAACTGCGCACAATACAAAAAAATTACCTAAAAAAAATTTACGCAGATTGAAGGAGGACATCTCATGGTGACCTTGGACTTGACATTGACTGTTATTTCAAGGTTAACACATTTTTATAAATGGAATAACATATTTTTGATCCCCACCAATGAAAAGAGCAGAATAATGAAAATAATATTTAAATAAATTTTTAAATTATACTGTATACAAATAACACCGCAAAATCTATACGTTAAACGAAATGAAAAATGTCCCAGATATAGGCAACAGGGAATTTATACTCGTAGTACGTGTTGATCTTAACCAAGTTAAATATTTTACTAATGTTATATAAATATTTTTATAGTTATATTGGTATTTATGCCGACACCACATTGTCATTAACCATATGAGTTTTGGAGACTTAGCACTTCTACATTACACTATCGAAACTGGCCGGACATCCAATTTTTTGGGTTTTTTTTTATTTGGTTTTGGGTTTTTCATTTTTGTTTGTTTTTAAGCTTACTTATATATATATATATATATATATATATATATATATATATATATATATATATATTTAAGTATCTATAAATAACAGAAGAAAAAAGACAAAAATAGTGAAAAATATCATAACATGTTTTTCATTTGTAAAATTACTCAAAAAAATCATAACGACAATAATAAAATGGCTTTAAACGCAAATTAATGAGAAAGGGGGTCCGACAAGGATGTTCCCTATCACCGTTACTTTTTAATCTTTACATAGAACTAGCAGTTAATGTAGTTAACGAACAATTTAGATTCGGAGTAACAGTACAAGGTGAAAAGATACAGATGCTACCATTTGCTGATGATATAGTAATTCTAGCTGAAAGTAAAAGGGATTTAGAAGAAACAATGAATGGCATGGATGAAGTCCTACACAAAAACTACCGCATGAAAATAAACAAGAACAAAACAAAAGTAATGAAATGTAGTAGAAATAACAAAGATGGACCACTGAATGTGAAAATGGGAGGAGAAAAGATTATGGACGTAGAAGAATTTTGTTATTTGGGAAGTAGAATTACTAAAGATGGACGAAGCAGGAGCGATATAAAATGCCGAATAGCACAGGCGAAACGAGCCTTCAGTCAGAAATATATTTTTTTTACATCAAGAATTAATTTAAATATCAGGAAAATATTTTTGAAAGTATACGTTAGGAGTGTCGCTTTATATGGAAGTGAAACTTGGACGGTCGGAGTACCTGAGAAGAAAAGATTAAAAGCTTTTGAAATGTGGTGCTATAGGAAAATGTTAAAAATCAGATGGGTGGATAAAGTGACAAATGAAGAGGTATTGCGACAAATAGATGAAGAAAGAAGCATTTGGAAAAATATAGTTAAAAGAAGAGATAGACTTATAGGCCACCGCATATTAAGGCATCCTGGAATAGTCGCTTTGATACTGGAGAGACAGGTAGAAGGAAAAAATGGTGTAGGCAGGCAACGTTTGGAATATGTAAAACAAATTGTTAGGGATGTAGGATGTAGGGGATATACCGAAATGAAACGACTAGCACTAGATAGGGAATCTTGGAGAGCTGCATCAAACCAGTCAAATGACTGAAGACAAAAAAAAAACGCATATGAAATAAATACCGATGAAAAATTTTCTCAGCTGCAGAATAAAATGAGAACTTAAATTTTGTAAGTAAAATAATAAACATTACACAACTATGATTAAGATATACCCTATAATGAATAAAAATTCTTGAATTTAATTATTCTGTATTTCCATGCAGCTTTACAATAATGGCTGAAATTTTTTCATTTTTCTTCATTCAAATATCTTTTTTGTACTAAAAAGAATATCCAAGGATAAAATCCATTTTCCTAGGTATTTACACCGAACTTCAGATGTAAATGGATATATGATCAAAAAATGGGTCCTATTTCCTTCATACCTAGCATTACAAAGAGAAAATAATTTGATATCGCTAGAAAACAAATATTTATTTATATAAATTTATTCTAACCGTGCCTTAATAAACCAGCTTATGAGCATAAGACATTGATAAACGTAGTTTCTAAACTTAGATAATTCCAGAGAAAAAGTACGCTTTTTGGCTGTTCATTAAATTAATCTTCCACTCCTGCCGTAAAATTATTTTCAGTCGTCTTGGTAACATCTACATTTTCCGTGTCTTGTCAAACAAATTGCCCCATCGAGTCTTTCAAGGATTTTCCAACCGTCATAAATAAATTACCGTCATAGATATTCTTTTTAATTAATTCATTTAAAAGTAATTTTGGATATCGGCTTGATTGCACAGTCATATATTTAGAATATTATTTAATAGATCTTTACGGTGTGAATGAAAATTAAGACAATTTAAAAAAAAAATTAAATACTATTCAAATAAAGTTTTCCTTCAACAAGAAATATATTTTTATTGATCTTTAATTCTAGTGGGTTTTTGTTATTGATTTTTTTCTTTTGAAATTCGTACAGCATTTTGGGTTCTGAATATCTTTTTAATTTTTTTGAAATACTTTTTTAATTTCCCGTCAAGACAGCACTACAGCAGAGCAATAGCTCTAGAAGGGAAAGTATTGTAATCGGTCTAATTTGAGTACATACGGTTTTTACCGGATCTTGACGTTTTGACACTTAGGAACCCAAAAACCCCAAAAAACCGGATGTTCGTATGTACGTGCGCATGGGCGTGAATTCGGTATCGCACTCTAAATCACCTTATACATTAAGAACTACAGAACCGATTTTGACCTAACTTGGTCAGATTAGTTCTATAAATGGGGCATTGATATCATTGAATTGCCAACTTAAAAGGTAAAGGGAGTGAGGCTGTAGAGCAAGGTCACCCTCAGTATCTCGAGATTTTGTCTAATTAACGCCATATTTTTCTTAAGCACATGTGCAACAATTAACAAATAACAATATTTACAAAAAATAACTTTTGCAAAATCGCATCCCCACTCCAAAAAAAGCTCTAAACTAGTGGCTAAGTGGACATACTGAGTCCGTAGTACCTCCTGTCACCACAAGGAGCGCTAGTGTCGCAGTCCCTTTTTCAGAGCGCTAGTGGAATTTCTCTTTTTCCCTGTAAGAAATTCCGTTTTGCCTCTTCCCTTGGACAGGGAAATTTGAAATTATACAGAGTTCCAACTAAATTATTTTTTACGCTTTCAATATTATTTATTTTATTTTACTTAGTTAATATTTAAAACTTTGGTAGCACTGATGTACAGCTGTTTTATTCGTCTGCTATGTTATGACTCACAGGTGAAGGTGGAATTAAATAAATTAATTATTTAAAGTGAAAAAAGTAATTTGGTCTGGCTGGGTCTCAAACTCGATCACCCGATTAACTCGGTACCAGGTACATTAAGCCTTACGGCTACACCAGTCTGCCGACCGTACAAGCGAAATTTGTTATATGTAAGTTGTAAAATTAGTTTATTTAGTGGCGACCGTCGCCGCTAGTACCGCCGCACCTGTGCGAATTAAATACGGTATTCGCGTGCGTTATAGTTAGAATCATTGAATTAAATAAAGAAAAAAATATATATTTAAATATAATGATAAATATTTTCAATTGTGTGTTTAAGCCGTGCATCACAAACAACCCACAGATGTAGGACTTTCCCAGAACGCGGCCAGGTCGCGTGACCGAAAAGTCTTGCAATTGTGTTAGCTTTTTTTTATATTTTCGTCTTTACACTAAGTGTGATATTCACTAAGCATGAGAATGATGTGTTCAATACATATGATACACCGTATGATAAATATGTTAAGTAGGAGATAATTAGTTTTGGCAATTAGATATTGACTCGGGATAACTGGCTTTTCACTGTACATCTGGAAAACGTTTTGTTAAAACTTTTCTCATGGGTTAATCAACGACTGAAAAAAATCTACATATAACCCAATAATGTAAAGAAGCATTCAATTAAATTAATAATATTGTAAAACAAATAAATGATTCGATGGTAATAATAAATAAAAAAGTGCTTTGCAAAGAAAGAGATATAATCACTAGGAATGAAAATCGCCAGATAAAGAAAAACATAACTGACAAGCAACAGGAGCTTATATCTACAATAATGTAGAACAATAAGCAATAATGTTAAATGTAACATGAAGCGTGTTTACAGTAAAAAGAACATAATGTGAAATGTAACAGTACAAACAATCATTGTTTAAGTAACATTTTCATTTTCACTACCTATTAACACAACCGCTCAACTACAAAAAAGAGATCACAAACACACGTACATGTGTCCAAGCACACATACATATTATGTAATGGGATAAGTTAACACAGTTGAGTCAGCGCCAATAGAGCAATGTGGTTTACCGAAATCGTTTTATTTAGAACAAGAATTTTTATTCAGGGTTTTACTTTATTTACTTTTTTAATGCTTACTAATATTTTCCGAAATTTGAAAAAAGAAAGAATATAACAGGGTAATATTAAATGAGATACGTGAGAAATAACGTTTATTGTGTGTAATAAAAGCGTTATAATATAGGGAATTAAAAACCGATTCCTGTTTTGAGGATCAGTGGATAAAATAACAAAGGATATCTACTTTTAAAGGAAAACTCCTTTCCTACTACCCATTCTAAAAACACTTGACTGAACTTATTAAATCTACGATTTAAATAACGATAAATATAATTTAACCTAGATAAAATAAATATTTATCTACATTCTTAATTTTTTTTTCAAAATTTATTTAAATGTTAAAAATATTGTTTGGATCTTTTCCTTCAATAAAAATATGAAAAAAAAAAATATTGAAACGATCAATTAATAAAATTTAAATGAAACCAGTTAAAAAAACAAAAAAAAAACACAAAAGTTATAATAATTATTTATTTATTCTTGTGGGATACATGAAGTATGATTATAAACATACACACTACATAGACAATATATGAACAAACCAAAATACAATAACTCAAACTACAAATAAAAACTAACTAAATATAATATCTAGGCTTCTAATCCATGCTACCGTTGTAGCGTTAGCTTTCATTAAGTTGCTCAAACTGCCCTGACGGATTTTACCGGAGGTCGTCTTTGGACTAACTGATTGCATCCCACAATCATCAGCCAGGCCTCGGTCGGGATGCTACCGATCTAAATGCCTCGGCAGACATTTGCATCGGTAAAATACAAATCAAATTTTGCCTTCACGTAGACCTCAAACGGACATCTTCACATCCAACCTTACATGATTTCCTCAAACTAACTAACCGAAACCGCGGAAACGCGAACCCCGCCCCTAGTCTAATTTTGACAACACCGTTCGTGACTGTGAATGCCTCAGAAAATGAACGATTGTAAGTCAATTCAGCGCTACACTAATACCAATCAAAATTATGTTTTACACAACATAGAAATTCAGACATACACCCAAATAAGCAGACCAAATTAGGTCACCTAACAAGGGGAACGTAACCTCATTCCGGTCCAAGCAGGAGCCGGGAACAAACCCCGCATTCCCACCCGGTCCGAACGTGGAGTCTCCGGCGGCAAGTTACCAAGTCACCATCAGGGACCGCCACCGGCGAAACGAAGCCACGCCCCCGGCCCGGGTTACCATACCTCGGCAGCGCGTCCACCCACGCCAGTGAGAGCCCCAAATCGAATCACAAACGATACCAATATAATCGTGGCATATACCAATGCGCCTAGCTCCAACCAATCTAATGCCTAGGCCGGAAACCTAGCCACTCGGGATCCTACCATGATCAAATACCTCGATTAAACTCCTTCTGCAGACATACACACCGCAAGGGCGCGAAGAAAACCAGCCACTGTAGACCACTCCTCGAGGATCATCCTGTTAATACGGAGATCCAGAAAGGAATGTATTCTCCCAAGTTCCCTAACACCTCGTGAACGTTCGACCTCATATCGGGGACAGACATACAGGATGTCGTCCACGGTATCATCAGTCCCACAATCCGGGCATTGACTCAAATCAACCAATCGAAACCTACCCAAACTCGCCCGAAAGGCACTGTGTCAGATATACACACAGCGGTTAGATATACAAACAAACGTGACAAATATTTTAAGTTTTTCTTTGAAACCAGCCTCTATAAAAGCAGTTAAAAGGTCAACACCTGATCACAGCAACTTCTGTGAGGTCTAAATCTTGCTTGCTCAACTGGAATTTGTTTCAAAATCGAACCACAAATCTGTTGTAAATAATCCTTTCCAAGAGTTTGTTAGTACAGCTAAACAAGGAAATAGGTCTAAAACTTTGAGGGAGGTCGGGTGATTCACCCGGTTTCAAAATTGCCACGCTTTTTTTTAACTTGTTGGGCAATGTTCCTCTCTCCAAGATGATGGAGAAGAAACTAGAAAACCATTCTTTGCGTCGTTACCTATGTTTAAGAATTCTGAATGTCTATTGTCCAGGTTAGTTTGCAACAGAACCTCTTTCAGTTTGTTTAGTGTAAACGGTGAGGAGAAATTGAATTCGTTTAGGTTTTAGGTACTAGTCTCTTAGGGATATTAATTCTTGCTTTACTCTGGAAGTATGGTGATTATCAAGGTATGATCTAGAAGTTTCAATTGTATGGTTGGCTGAAGTATCAGGTTTTACACATTCTCTTGGAGTTGGAGCCTCTTTACACATTTACAAGAGGCTCCAACAAGAACGCGCAATATATTCATTCCATGCTTTTCTACTTGAATGCTTGAATATTCTCAATCGTCTTATACCAGCGCGCTTTTCTGTCAGTGTCAAGATTGCGAAGAAGTTCGTCCTCAATATCGCTGTCACTGCTTCTACTACTTTCTTCATAGAGTTTTCCACATACTTTCTTCATAGAATTGTCCGCACTGTTCATTCCACCATGGTATATCCTCAACGGGGTTCAGTAATTCACCGCTTAGAGCGAGCAACAGTGTCTCATGTACAACTCTGATGTGGACATCACATGGATTCCTTATATTCCTATTAAATTACATATACACATTTTTAAAAAAATGAAAAGTACATAAAATTAAGGATTATTAGAAAACCATGAAAATACTGTTTCTCTTCGCCTTTTATTAAATTTATTTATTTTTGAATCTTTTTCATGCAGGTAAATTTTATTCTAGTTAAAATGAAACTTCCTTTTAGGTTTTACATGGAATAATCGTATCTTACCCACCTGAGTTTAGAGTCCTATGGTTGTTTTAAGTTTCTTTTTTTATTATTACAACACATTTTTTTTAAATGTATTAATTCCCATAATTTTTGAAAAATTTGATTTAAAAAAAATGGCTCATTTCGTGTGATATGATTTTTGAATATATGATCAATTCAAATTATGAAACAAATTCTTATGAAATGTAAAGTTATCAAAACTATGAACTTTTAAAATCAAATTTTGAACCAAATTATGCTAAAAACGTTTTAATAACCAAATTTAAATAGTTTTTAAATGCTCTAGTGACCATCTACAGTGACAAAAAAACAAACAAACAAACAAACAGTAAAACAGGCTAACGTAGGGTACATTAATAACTGCTTAGAAAGAGATGAAATGATATCTATTTTTTTATTTCCCGTTTCTCTTTGGAGAAACTAAATATACAAATCTTTTGTCACACTCGACTTTCTTGAGCTTTGGGCTAATTTAGTTGTGTTTATGTGTATGTTTAATTAATAATCAACCAAAAAGTAAATTGAAATAAATGTTTTTCCTTTTTTTTAAAAAAAATAATTCAGGGAAGACAAGCAAGAAAAAAGTTAGTTTTATTAAATAAAGAAGATTGCTTCCTAAGAATAGACAAGATTGAGTCATAAAATGCAGTAATTGGAACAGCTTAAAGCGTTTATAAGAGCACGTTCCCAATTCCTAACCGTATAACAAGTACCGTTAATGACAAGAAGTAGTCTATATATTTTATACAAGTATTTCGTTTTCTTAGTAAAATAATCTCAGAAATCTTATTCTACGTATAATATGAATCGAATCAATTGCTTATTATAATGTTTTATCTCAAAGTAATTCATCATTAAGTTATTTAAGCTAACTAATTTTTATTAATTTTTCATTATTTAAATTTTTATTTCTATAAACTGTAGGAAATTAATTTATTAAAAATCCATAATAAAATCCAAATAATAATTTATTACTTCTGAAATGTGCTAGATTTCAGAATAGTCCATCTGCATAGTTTTATTTTTGAATGTACATTCTTCGCTAAAAAAGATACCCATTTATTCTTAAAAAAACAATACTACAGTTTCTTGTTAACTCAACGTAATATACAGTATATCATCTTACAAGGAAGAGCTTATTATTCTTTATTAAACGATTTTAAATAAATTGGCTAACAATTTTTAAAAATCTACATACTAATTTATTTAAAATTAAAAGATTTTTTTTATAGAAACAAGAATATTCTCGAAAGAGTTTTTTAAATACAACAAATTAAAAAAACTGAATTTTTGAAATTTAATTTTATTGTGATAAGATAAATAATATTTACAACAGTGTTAACATAATATAACAAAATTGTTCACGAAAATACAGTAGATTTTCAGTCAAGATAAAAAATTTAAAAGAAGAATTTCCTTTTTTTTTACTTCCTTCCATTACTTCATGCAGAAACTCCTCAGTTGTCGCTCAATTGACCAATAATATATAATTACAAAATAATTACAACGAAGCATACCAAGAGCCAGAAACACTATCAACATTGTAATTATATTAAAAATAAACTTAATAAATAAAAACTTAAGTGTGAGTCTTCACCTCCTAACTCAAAAATTTGAAATTTTTATGTTATTTCTACATTTTATACAAGTAGATAGAGTACTAAAAATAATTACGTCTTAAAAATAAAATGTTTTTCTAAAAAATCATGAATTATATTTTGGAGATGTGAGTAAATGGATCTACCAAACAAGGAATTTTCCTCCATCATCAACAATCATCAGTTATTTAGAAAAAATAGATATACTGTAGGCTGTTAAATATATATACTTATAAAAATAGGATAAGATTTTATTCGTGCGAACAAAAACTTTCTACTATATTTGTACCTGGTTGATACAAGGAAAAACATATAAACTAAAACAGAGGATTTAGAAATAAGATTTACGAGCACTGCAGTATTCTTGAAAGCAGAGAAACTAAAAAATCGAGATATAACAAAAATCTGAAAGAATAAACATATTTTACCATAGTACCTCTACTATCTACAGTAACAGCTAAGAAAAAAAAAAATATCTGCTGGTTCATAGGAAAATTTGATTAAAAGAGACAAAAATATACAACATTCTTCTAAGTGAAAATTAAGGACTAGTCTCATTAATCTAGCAGTTAGTGATGTTAAAGAACAATTTAGATTCGTAGTAACAGTACAAGGTGAAAAGATAAAGATGCTACGATTTGCTGATGATATAGTAATTCTAGCCGAGAATAAAAAGGATTTAGAAGAAACAATGAACGGCATAGATGAAGTCCTACGCAAGAACTATCGCATGAAAATAAACAAGAAGAAAACAAAAGTAATGAAATGTAGTAGAAAAAACAAAGATGGACCACTGAATTCGAAAATAGGAGGAGAAAAGATTATGGAGGTAGAAGAATTTTGTTATTTGGGAAGTAGAATTACTAAAGATGGACGAAGCAGGAGCGATATAAAATGCCGAATAGCACAAGCTAAACGAGCCTTCAGTAAGAAATATAATTTGTTTACATCAAAAATTAATTTAAATATCAGGAAAAGATTTTTGAAAGTATATGTTTGGAGCGTAGCTTTATATGGAAGTGAAACTTGGACGATCGGAGTATCTGAGAAGAAAAGATTAGAAGCTTTTGAAATGCGGTGCTATAGGAGTATGTTAAAAATCAGATGGGTGGATAAAGTGACAAATGAAGAGGTATTGCGGCAAATAGATGAAGAAAGAAGCATTTGGAAAAATATAGTTAAAAGAAGAGACAGACTTATAGGCCACATACTAAGGCATCCTGGAATAGTCGCTTTAATATTGGAAGGACAGGTAGAAGGAAAAAATTGTGTAGGCAGGCCATGTTTGGAATATGTAAAACAAATTGTTAGGGATGTAGAATGTAGAGGGTATACTGAAATGAAACGACTAGCATTAGATAGGGAATCTTGGAGAGCTGCATCAAACCAGTCAAATGACTGAAGACAAAAAAAAAAATCTCATTAAAAAAATAATAAATAAATAAAATAGAAACAAACATAGTCGAATTTAATAACTTGAAATAATTTTAATGATTTTTTTTTTAACAGAAAACCCTTTTCTAAAGAAAATATTTTGTGAAATCTCATTCTACAATATAATTTATAAAGCTAACTCTTTAGGTTCATAAACAATGAACTAACCTGCCCTCTAAACGAGAATTTTCAACAAGACACACAGTGCTTGTTTGTAAAACCTTATTCATTTCTTAATCAACTCTAACAAAAGATACTAACACAATGAAAAGAAAACAATGATAAATATAACAAAAGTTAAAGTATATTCTAGAAAGTGTATAATTTTATTTTTCAAATCAATATAACCTCCATTAATTTTTCATAATTAATAAATATTATTACTTATTTACAATTTATTCATTTATTTATTTTATAAAAACATTTAAAATTCTGATTTAGTTTGTGAATAAAATTGTAATATTTGATTAAAACATATCAACAATAATATATTTTTCTTTGGAATGTTTTCTCTCCCCATTTCCAACCATCCCCATCCACCATGAAGATTTCTAATCTAAACAGGGAAACGGGGAATTCTTATCTAATGGAAGTGCAGCAGAATAGTAAATGAAAACCTTTATATGCTGCATCAACCTAGCAGGACACATGTAATCCAAGGAATCCAGCAACACTAAGTCAACTATAGCTTAAATATTAAAATAACAAAATACTCTAGAATGTACGTAATCAATTTTTATGAAGTTCGTAATGTATATAATACATAACTAAGTACAGAATCAAATAATATAAAATCTCTAAAATAGTAGCTACACCATGTCAATGAGGTGTGTGAGAAAAGTAATGAGACTGACTTTTTACTTAATATCCCCTTCAAAGTAGTTCCCGTGGGCAGCTATACGCCGGCGCAGTCGTTGTTCCCACTCCTGGTAGCAGCGCTGAAAGGTACGGCAGTTATAGTGTCCATAAGAAAGTGAAATATATAAACTTTTGAGCTGACGTGGTTTTGGTGTCTGGGAGATGCGAAATGTAAAGATATATCGAAATTTTCTGGAAGTCGAACCATGTGGTACTCATTAGAATAGTTAGTTTTCTTATGAAATCTACCTTTCTTTCTTTTCCTGTTTAGCCTCCGGTAACTACCGTTCAGATAATACTTCAGAGGATGAATGAGGATGATATGTATGAGTGTAAATGAAGTGTAGTCTTGTGCATTCTCAGTTCGACCATTCCTGAGATGTGTGGTTAATTGAAACCCAACCACCAAAGAACACCGGTATCCACGACCTCGTATTCAAATTATGAAATCTACCTAAAATACACTTACTTCATTCAGAATAATTAAACATTAGTAGACAATTGAACTTTGGCAGTTGGTTATTTTTTAAGCAAAAGCATTAAGTAAAGTTGTACTGGATTTTGTCTGGTGTGGTGTGGCTTTGTTTTTTATACATATATATAAACTTATAAATATATATAAACAATTAAAATTCTTTTGTTAAAACAAATCAAGTTTTACATTGTTAAAAAAACCAAAAATAGGTAAAATTTTGTAAATGGTTATAAATTTTCAAGACGTATGAAATTGTTAACCTACACGTGAGATACAACAAAAACATTAAATTTAATTTTAAAAAAAAACTCTTTTTCAACGCAGAATGACCTTGTAAACCTGTTTATCCTGTATGTCAATAGGTTAAAAATAATTATCAATTAATTGGTATTACTAGTCTAAATTTAATACAGGACGTTAAAATTTTATACCAAATTTCTTCCTCTTCCTTTATTTATTTATGTTGAAATTAAACTCATTTTTAACTTTAAGGTTTTAAATATAAAAAATAAGTTTGGACCGTTGTGGAATCTACACTAGCTAGGATGTTTTGTGTTTCAATTTGATTATTTCTCCAATGTTTGATAGGAAATATAAAAAAAGTGTTTATAAAATTTTATCTAATCAATTTTAACATTTGTTTTTATATTAATCAACACTTAATCTTCATATATCTTAATAAAAGCAAATAGCCTTAATTTAATTATGAGTTTGGAAAATAAAAATATAATTAAAGATAAAGCATGAATAATGATGATTCTGTATTCTCGTACTTATGTATTCTTTAGTTTTAAAAACTATAGTGGTAACGACCACAAATGTAACCTATATTTCCAAAAATGCATTCATTTAACTTTTGTAAAACTAAAAATGGTAACTTTTTTAACATCAGTAGATCTGAGGATTTCTTCAGTTTGATTTATTATATATTTTAACACTCCAGGTAATAACAACGAGACTTTATTTACAGTCTTTATAAAAATATTTAACATTTCTTTTTCTTTGATTGATAAATTAATTCACCTAACAAGATAACAAATATGATTATGTGTGAGAATATAAAGATAGAAATTTGTAGCATATGAAAAGTGCCATTCTTGATAGGGAGTTGAACCTGGGACCTCTGGATGAAAGGCGAAGACTCTACCACTTGGCCATAGAGATTGGTGGCGGAATGGTGTCTTATACATCTTATACAGAAGAACAGGATGGCATTGATAAGAGCAAAAATAAGATGAGGAAAAGAAAATCTGATTCAGAAAGTTGTGAAATTAATGAGGTAATTTGTATCAATATTTTTTCAATATTTTTTTTAGGAAGCTGTATACGAATTGAAAGATAAATTTAAGGCTGAACAAATGATAAAAAATAGAGCTATTAATTCTCTGATGACTTTTTTTTTCAGCAGAAAACTAGTGTAAGCTAGAAAAAATATTGAATGGCACAGATTTATTATTATTAACACAAAAATCTACTTTAAAAATAAATAATACGAAACTGTAAAGGAAGGAGGTTAATAAGGAATTAATGTAAAGAAATATAAACACTAAATATTGCACAATTTTTTTATTTAAATAATAAAATTACATAGGACAGAGATACAAATATCAAAAGCAATGAAACAAACATCAAAACTGATACAAGAACAAAAGCAAACATCAAGTAGGTGATGATACGATACAAACATAAAAAATAGATTGGGACAAGAAAGGAGAGATTTCATTTAAAAAAAGAAGGCAGTAGTGTCAAAAACAGATTTAAAAATCTAAATAATCTGTGGAAATAATTGTAAGGAGCGCAGCATATTTGTGTAGTAAAATGGATATGAACAATAGAGAAGAAAACAGAAAGAAAAAACTTAAAGTCAATAAAATGTTTTATTACAAAAAAGATGCTGACAATTAGGAGTGATAAAAAATTAAATTAAGAAAAATATAGGAGAGAAGAAATTTGTGGAAGAAATTGTAAAGAGGTGAACTAAATTAATAGAAATACAATTAATATAGGAAGACAAAATTGCATATACAATTAGTACATGCAATACAAAATTAGAGGATTGGCTGTAGTAATTATGATGAGATTAAAAGATTAACAGAAAACAGAAAGGAATAGAGAAAAGCATTAAATTAATCAAATGATTGATGACTCAAGTAAATTGACACTGCCACGTTTAAATGATAATTTAAATTTTCAAAATCCTATAGATAGATATCAATTAGAAAAATGACAAACATAATTTAATAAAAAGCTATGCATTTAATATATATAAACACAATTAAAATATTATTTTTAGTTGTATTTCTATTTCATACAAATCAAACCATGATGTCTCATATTTTACTTTCATCATTAAGTAAATGAGAAATAATAACTTCAAAAATACATATATCTCCCTAAATCAATCAAATTATTATATTAGTTAACATGATGATTTCTAAATCAGGAAAGTGTTGTTTCCATTATTGGCAACAAACAATTTTTCATTTGTAATTTAACTTTTCTCATTAAAATAATGGTCTAAAATATTAGAAATCATAATACTAAAATAAAATAACACAAGTTTTAGTCTGTGAGAATTTTTAATTGGATAGTCATGTGGGAGTTGGATAAAAGAGAAAAAAAAAATAGTTAAGACACGGTTGGAAGTGAAATCTTGGTACTGGATGAGAAGTATCAGTATAAGAAAAAAGGAAGAGAGAAAGAATAAGGATGAAGTTAATAGATGAGATGAAGACTGGAAATTATAAGGAGAACAAGAAGGCTTGGGTCAGAGATGGGTGGGTAGAGAGATGGAAGGAACCTTCTTTTCCTTCTTTCCTGTTTAGCCTCTGGGAATTACCATTTAGGTATTACTTCAGAGGATAAATGAGGATATGTATGAGTGTAAATGAAGTGTGGTCTTGTACAGCCTTAGTTCAATCATTCCTGAGATGTGTGGTTAATTGAATCCCAACCGCCTATGTGCACCGGTATCCAGTGTCTAGTATTCTAATCCACATAAAAGCAACCAACTTTTACTAGGATTTGGATTTCAAAATCTTCAATTTGGAAAATCTAAATAGCTGATTTATGACACTAAATTTAAAAAAAAAATTATTCTAAATAACAAAAAATATAAATATTTATATGTTGTCTGTTTATTTCCATAGTTTAAAAATGAAATTTTCATTATAATGAGATAGTATAATAAAAAAATTCCTTTTGTTAGCACAGCCAGCCTTCCACTAACTATAATTTGCAATGAAAACTGATTTGCAATGGTTGGCCGACGGAAATTGAAGGAATTGAGGGATATGACTGTTGTAGTAGACGGACAAATAATAAAGGAGGAGTTAAGTACTTAGGGGTATACTTGGAGAGGTCCAGGAAATTTACTGCCTGTGCTAGGGAGACTGTTGCAAAAGCTGAGAGGATCATGATTGCTCTAAGGAAACTGATACCGACAAAGTCTGGACCTAAAGCTGGTGTAAGGAAGCTTATTTTATCAGCAGTAACATCTGTTACTGTTATATGTGGCCATATCAGTTCGAGAAATCAGAGATCAGTTCGAGAAATTAAGAGGAGCTGTGGGCTTTTACAGTAATTCCAGCGTAGACTGGGGATCGCGTCAGCTAGTAGTAATAGAAGTAATAGCCAGTGTGCCACCTATCAGCCTCTGAATTAATTTTATTTACAGAATTCACGATGGGATCCCCAAGAAACAGACAAACCAAATAATGCTGTAAGAATGGCAGACGTCCTGGGAAGCCTCAAATAAAGGAGCGTGGACTAGGCGTCTGATTCCCCGACTTCAACCCTGTATCCGGAGGGGATATGGGGGGTATCATACACCCCCCCCCCCACGCAGTTCCTCTCGGACCACGGGGAAATTGGGGCATACCTAAACAGGTTCAAAAGAAGATCCTCACCTGACTGTATATATTGTGGGCGGAAGATACTCTGGAACATGTGTTCTTTGTTTGTGACAAGAAGCTTTTAGTCTTGCCTGACCTAGCCAGCTTGACATCGAATTATGTGATAGAATTTATGTTGAAACTAGACAATGGGATCGGGTATCAAGTACGGTAGCAAATATTCTCAGTACTAAAGAAGTAGAAGAGAGAACTGGAATACTGGCTGACTGAGTTGGGTACTCGGTAGGATTACTATAGTGCCGCCAGCGGAGTGATAATTTCTGGGAAAAGTCCTCTGAGAGAGGCAGAAGAGCACGACCGGAGGACGAAGGAGTAAAGGACAACTCCCTGCTTAGCTGTCCGCAAGTCCGCGCTTGCGTGGATCGGCGACGGTGATGACGCACGGGGACTCTGAATCCCCTGAGTCCAAAGTCTCCTGCCGGGTCCATGGTAATGCTTCAATGCCGGTCTTGCCCAGGGGTATTTGGTGAGGGGGTTTAGGTTTAGTCGGTAGGGCGCAGGAACACATACCTCAATTAACACCTTGCAGAACCTGTGGCGAGTCCGACACTGCCCCTTATGGAGCGTACGTAACAGGTATTCCCCTCCTCGTAAAAAAAACATATTTAAACAAAAAACAAGGGATAATATTAAAAATTAAAAAACACGACTGGCAAAAAAAAATTTCTGACAAATATTGCTCTAATATAGGATAATTAAAGAGCATGAGGTTGACAATTTTCTATATAGTATAAATTTTTATATAATTTATTTATATAAAATTTGTTATTTTTATTTATTTAAACATATATATATATATATATGTGTGTGTGTGTGTGTGTGTGTGTGTGTGTGTGTCGGTTCAGCCGTTGAGCTGCTACGGTGAAACAAACATACATATATACACCCTTAATACATTACACTCCTTTTTGGGCAGTCGTGTATTAAAAATAAATAAGTTAGCTTTTTTAAGAATAATGTATTCATACAATTAAGGCTAAATTTAAAGTTTAAAGCACATATTTTCTTATAGTGATAATATACAAGAATATATCATAGTAAACATCATTTATCTTTATTTTGGGCTCATTTATTATCTTCTTTAATAAAAGAAAACAGTGGTTATTTTTAGCAATATTAATTAAATTTCCCAAAGAAAATAATAAATCTATTAGTAAGTAGCAACTCCTTATATGTAACCTTGACCTATACAAAGAATAAGTAATCAGAAAAAAGATATATCTAAATAAAATTTTACATAACACATAAAGATAAAACCTAAAATCAATGGGAAGAGTAAAATATATTTTAAAATACAAAATATCTAATGTATCAGCCGAAAATTTACATCAAGTACTAAAAACAGAATACGTTCAGTATTAGAAATCGAAAATCAATATTGTAACCATCATTACTGCTTATCATACAGTTCAGAACCACTTCTCAAAAATATACATTCTACCTATACTTCTAAACCATAAAAAAATGAATCTCTTTAGTAGCTTTTCAACAAAAAAAAAAAGAAAGAGAATATCAGTAAACTTATGAACCCACTGTAATCAATGCCACTGAATGTAAATTCCTGTTATTAGATAGCTTAATATGATTTATTTACTATTATCATTTTATATATATATATATATATATACTAGCCAGCCTGTGTAACCAGAATCTGGATCCTCAGGGTCCAGATCAACCCAGGCGAACTCCGGAGCCAACTCTGTGGCCCTTTAGGGCCTCCCAGGGCCACGGGGCCTACCCCAGGCCTGTAGAACTCGCTTCGCTCGCCATTTTCATGTTGCACGAAGACGGCGCTTTTCCTTTACATAACCCGAGTAGTCGAAATTTACTTCACTCCGTGAACTGAAGGCAAAGGGATGAGGTCATTTTTCACTCTTTTTAAAATTTTTTTAATAAAATCTTAATTTCATTATGATTTTTTTATAGGGAAACGTATAAATTGATCTTTAAATACTTCTGAAGTCAACGGAAATTATGAGAATGAAATAATTACACATGTATGGGACACGTAACTACATGATTCGTATACGAGGTGTGGCTATTAAATACCGAGAGTGATGCTGCTACAGAAGAACTGCGCGTGCGCTAAATTCGTATGATCGACTGCTGTGTAGTGTGAAGCCTTCTCTTTTGACTGTTGCCACTCCAGTTTCTGTAAATATATTAGTCTGGCCATAGCCTTCGTTTGAATCACATTGTTTTTTTGTTTTGCCGAAAAAATTATAAGTGTTTTATTAGAGCAAAGAATTGTCGTGAAATTACATATGAAACTTGGAAAAACCGCTACTGAATCTTATCTTTTATTAAACAAAAATATATGGAAATGAATGTTTATCACGTGCGCGGGTTTTTGAATGGTTTAAGCGTTTCCAATTTGGCCTAAGACATCCAAGACGTTGCATGTTAACTTATTAAAATAAGTGTTAGAATATACGCCTTATTCGCCTGACCTGGCACCATGTAATTTTTATCTGTTTCCCCAAGGTCAAATCTGCATTAAAAGGAACAAGATTTCAGACCGTTGAAGCTGTGAAAGAAAAAGCGGCATGCGTCACAAAAAAGCTCACATAAGAAAACTTATGTGAGCTACTACTACTGTTTCGAACAATAGAAAATTTGCATGGAGGGTTGTAGGGATAGAAGAGGAGTGTATATTGAAGGGAATAATAACTAAATATGTATAAATTTAAAATAAAATATTTTAAAGCATTAGTCTCGTTATTTAATAGCCACACCTCGTAAAGAGGGTCCAATTCATGGAGAAATCACAGTGTATAATTCTCCTGTACCAAGCTTCTAAAATTACACAAATGATTCTGTTTCATAACCACGAAGTTTACTTTGACAGAAAATTGCTGACGTCAGCGTGAAAACAGCAGCACCAACCTCCGAGGCAAAAATATACTGAAAATTGTTTGAAACGTTTTAAGAATAGACAATTTAAAAAGTTCATTATAAAACTTATTTTATTATAAAATTTAATTCGATGTGTTTTTAAAACTTTATATTATAATTAAGTTATATTCTATGGGATAGAAACTCATCAGTTATGACAGTGTAGAATATTTTAAGGAAACTTTGACATATGCCTCCACAATGTTTACTGCTGTTATAGATTTTAAAGCCTACTATATAAGCTGTGGTGTAATCAAAATGTTAAACCATGAAGATAACGACTCTCTTAATCGTATTTGGTTAAGTGATGAATCATCAACATTTCATCTTAGTGGAAAATTTAACACTCATAATGACCGTAAACGGGGATCAGAAAATCCCTTAGAACTCTTACGATGCAAAAGGGACTCCAAAATTAAATCTTTTTTGTTAAATATTCCGACGGGAAGTTTACGTGTCGATCTTTTTGGTTGAAGCAAGCGAAACTGGAGTTGCTTAATTGAATATCCTGCTTGCAGTGCTCTTTCCTCGACTGCAAGATAGACTAGTTAATTTTATTTGGCAACAAGATAGTGCGTTTCCTCTTTGGCATAATTCTGTACGGGAGTTTTCTTAACCGCATGGACCCGATGACAGAGCTTGTTTTCGGTAGCCTCCAAGGTTATCCGATCTGACCCCGTGTGATCTTTCCTTTGGGGTTTTATAAAGGATCTTGTGCTTGTACCTCTACTATTTACTGATCTACCCGATTTGAGACGCAGAACTGAGGGAGTCCTACTCCAGAAATACTGGTAAAAGTGTGGGACAAACTCTTCTATGAATTGAATGTTGATGCGTGATGAAAGGTACTCGCATAAACACTTGTAAAGTACAACTGTAAGTGTCACTTTTTCATTTTATTTGAGATTCATTACTGTAAGTCAAAATTAGTAGATATTAAAGAGCTTTAAAACCCCGATATTCTTTTTTGTACTTCTGTATATTATTGCGCTCCAAACAATCTTATGCTCCGTGACAATCTCTTTATGTAATTAATATGCTGATTTTTTACCGTTTATTTATTTTCAAACTTTTTTTAGGCCCAGGCTTTATTAATGGGCCTTTCTATATTTTAACTTAAAATAAAACTTGACAACCATTAAATTAAAACAATTTACGTTACCCTTAATATAAACTTGACTTCTCAAATAAAAATCTTATTAACTGAAACAGTAATATTTCTTACTTTTTGGCGATTTTTCTATTGACTATTAACCGTTCGTAAATTCTATTTTTTTTTTCTATTTAATTTAATTTAACTTTTAATTTCGTAAAAGTTCGTACAATTTTATTAAATTTATTATTACACTTTTATAAAAATTTAAAAATTTTTTGCACATAATTTTATCCCTACTGACAATTTTGGTAGAAAACCTAGTAAATAAATCAACAGAATAAATCATTTTTTTACTATCGGATGGTATTTCAGAAATAATGTACAATACGCGTATATTCATTCACTGATTAAAAGAAAAACTATCTAAAGCGCTTCTATACAAGGAAAATAAACACAAATATTGACTCTTCTTAAAGTGCTCAATAAAGGTTTTGAAGTACCTAAACAGTTTAAAATATCCAAGGCTACTTTTTTAAAATGACAATTTTTAAGATGAAACTTTTGATTATTACATGCCTATAAAAGGCATTTCACAAAGTAAAAAAAAAAAAAAATATATAATTATTAAAATAAATAAGAAGTATCTATTTCCTTATCTGTATAAGTACGAGTAAATATTTATAACCACACTCTATATCTAAAAACAAATATTTGCTATAAAAATAAAAAGTCCACAATTATCTAATGAATATTTCTTAAAATAAGTTTGTAAAATCTTACTTATCATGTAAGTTCTTCACAACATATAAAAACAGATTTGAAACCGAAATTGTAATTTAATTAAGTTATAAAATATTATCGAATAATTTTAAAATTCCCTAATTACAATGATTTATTCGAAATTATATTTGAAGAAATTAATACTCTTAAAAAAATTAATACTCTGAATTAGAAAATGGTGTTATAGAGGAAGAAGAGGAAGTTGAGGAGGATGAAATGGGAGAAACAATACTGAGATCTGAATTTAAGAGAGCATTAAAAGATTTAAATGGCAGAAAGGCTCCTGGAATAGACGGGATACCTGTAGAATTACTGCGCAGTGCAGGTGAGGAAGCGATTGATAGATTATACAAACTGGTGTGTAATATTTATGAAAAAGGGGAATTTCCGTCAGACTTCAAAAAAAGTGTTATAGTCATGATACCAAAGAAAGCAGGGGCAGATAAATGTGAAGAATACAGAACAATCAGTTTAATTAGTCATGGATCAAAAATTTTACTAGAATTCTATACAGAAGAATTGAGAGGAGAGTGGAAGAAGTGTTAGGAGAAGACCAATTTGGTTTCAGGAAACGTATAGGGACAAGGGAAGCAATTTTAGGCCTCAGATTAATAGCAGAAGAAAGATTAAAGAAAAACGAACCGACATACTTGGCGTTTATAGACCTAGAAAAGGCATTCGATAACGTAGACTGGAATAAAAAGTTCAGCATTTAAAAAAAAATAGGGTTCAAATACAGAGATAGAAGAACAATTGCTAACATGTACAGGAACCAAACAGCAACAGTAATAATTGAAGAACATAAGAAAGAAGCCGTAATAAGAAAGGGAGTCCGACAAGGATGTTCCCTATCTCCGTTACTTTTAATCTTTACATGGATCTAGCAGTTAATGATGGTAAAGAACAATTTAGATTCGGAGTAACAGTACAAGGTGAAAAGATAAAGATGCTAGGATTTGCTGATGATATTGTAATTCTAGCCGAGAATAAAAAGGATTTAGAAGAAACAATGAACTGCATAGATGAGGTCCAACGCAAGAACTACCGCATGAAAATAAACAAGATCAAAACAAAAGTAATTAAATGTAGTAGAAATAACAAAGATGGACCACTGAATGTGAAAATAGGAGGAGAAAAAAATATGGAGGTAGAAGAATTTTGTTATTTGGGAAGTAGAATTACTAAAGATGGGCGAAGCAGGAGCGATATATAATGCCGAATAGCACAAGCGAAACGAGCCTTAAGTAAGAAATATAATTTGTTTACATCAAAAATTAATTTAAATGTCAGGAAAAGATTTTTGAAATTATATTTTTGGAGTGTCGCTTTATATCGAAGTGAAACTTGGACGATCGGAGTATTTGAGAAGAAAAGATTAGAAGCTTTTGAAATGCGGTGCTATAGGAGAATGTTAAAAATCAGATGGGTGGATAAAGTGACAAATGAAGAGGTATTGAACAAATAGATGAAGAAAGAAGCATTTGGAAAAATATAGTTAAAAGAAGAGAGTGACTTACAGGCCACATACTAAGGCATCCTGGAATAGTCGCTTTAATATTGGAAGGACAGGTAGAAGGGAAAAATTGTGTAGGCAGGCAACGTTTGGAATATGTAAAACAAATTGTTAGGGATGTAGGATGTAGAGGGTATACTGAAATGAAACGATTAGGACTAGATAGGGAATCTTGGAGAGCTGCATCAAATGATGAAGACAAAATGACTGAAGACAAAAAAAAAATACTCTTAAACTGGGTCCCTGACACCAGTTTTGATTTTTTTGATTTTTTTACACGTAAATATTTAAGCATTTATTATAATTATGATTATAATATAATTTATAGATGAAAAAAAGAGAGATGATTGAGATTCGGTTACAGGTATATAAAATAGTAAAAAAATAAATATTTGTTTAGTTTTGATACACTATCAAAAAATGGTTATAAAATGAAGAATGGTGACAAGATCATATATATATAGTTTCAGTTTATTTAAATTGTTCTAGTTGAAATAAAGATATTGATAGCCATCATGAATCTTTATTCGTAAATGAAGATACAGACCTGATAATAATGGGAGATTTTGATGTAAGGATAGAAGAACAAAGGTTTCCGAAACAAATCTTGCCTGATTCTAGTTGCCCATTTTCTGTAGTTATTCGACATTTCAAAGGTACAGAGGTAAATTTTAACGGTAATATTTTATTAAACCTATTTAAAAATCTCAATTTAATTTTTGAATTGATCGTTCGGCTGTTTCGCGAGTTTATTTTTATAGGAGAACAAGGAACGTCAATTATCGATTATTGTAGTGTGTCAACTCAATTGTTACCACTCAATACATTATCTGAAGTTGGTAATGAAGTCTTTTTATCGAAAGTATTTTAAGTTTTTAAGCAAAAATTTCAAAAAATATTGATAGTGAAAACTTTTGCCAATATTTTTACCATTCTTCTGAAACTTGAGTGGGATCCAAAGGGAACTCAGTTGTAGACTATCAAAAAAGAGTGAAGCGCATTATGGAGGAACGAGAAGAGAATTTGATAATAGTTAACGATGTTAGCGCGTTATTAGATGCAATCTATAAATGTCTTAAGGTTAATGAAAATTGTAACAAAAAAGGCCTGTTATAAGGAAAACTGGTTGATTCGGACTGTTGCAACATCGTAAGAAATTTTATGATTTATTGAGATTATTTAAGGAAACTAATTCTGATACAGTTAAACAGCAATGCAGTATAAATAATGCGGCAAGGATAAGAAAAGATTATGATCGTTGTGGCGGATAGGTAGCGGTCTCAAGTCTTTCACCCGGAGGTGCTGGGTTCGAATCCCGGTCAGGCATGGCATTTTTCATACGCTAAAAATTTCCATTCTCATAGGGTAAAATGACCAAAGCAGTAATGTGTGGGACTTTTCTTGGCAGAATATTTTTCTAGCGAGTCTATTCAACTCGTTTAACTCAGTTTCACTGTACTTTATTATACCTAATGAATCCATGAATACTGGTACTGCATATGTATTCAAGGCATTTACATTATTTCTCCCGTTAAGTTCCGATCTTGAAATTAACTTTAATGTCTTTTCGTACGTTTTGTTAAGTTTTTCTTTAATGGCTTTCTGCTCCTGTTTTATTATTATTATTACAGGCGATAAACGTTCATTCTGCTGTGACTGACATATGAAAAAGAAGTTTTATTCACAGAATTTAAATTTGAACCTTATGATACTTCCTCTGTTTATGTATTTATGACGTAATTGACGCTTTTCGACTTTTGTAAATTTTTACAGTTAGGTTCCTTGGTTTTGACGTACATGACGTACAATGACGTACATGAAAAGAATTTTTTCATTTCAAAATGACTTTCACTAAAGGTTTAGCCGTTATAATATAACGGCTAATTATAAATTACAATAATACAAATTAATGACTCATTAAGCAGTAATAACGAGAGAGATCTGTTCAAATTTGGAATTTTATCTCAAGTTTAAAAAATTAAAGTATTTATAAAACTGTTAAAATGATAATTCAGTATCTCTGATAGTTTGCAAATTAGTGACTGGCCTACGAGTTGAAGAATTGTTATTATACTTTACTCACCACTTCAGTGCCAGACGCGTAGACTTTGTACATACTGCTTTGTAAATATTAAAGTTGTTTTTTACTTATTGTTTATACTGTAGATAAACAATTTTAAATATATAATAAATTTGTTAATAGATAAATAAATACATAAGGTTATAATGGAACCTCTATAATGGTACTTCTCAACAATTATCAGTCAGTTAAATACGACTTATTTGAAAAGAGTGTAAATAGGAAAATTTTAACACATTATTTTCGGATATGGAAAACAGTCAATTAATTTTACTGTAAATTTAATTTTATCACTTCATTATAGATTTAAATGTTGTTAAATTCAATACAAAATGAGGGAAGCCGGCTGTTCACAGAAGTACTAATAATCAAATAGTCAAATTTACTAGTTTTACATGACAAAAAAAAATAGCAAATGATTTAATATGTGTTATTAAAAATATTTAATCAATGATATTACAAATAAAAACATCTTTTTCAAAATTTAAAAGTTATATCTTAATTGTACCATTAAAATTATATTAACATAATATAGTGTCTTCAACATTAATATTTTTTTTTTTTTTTATTTTAAAGCAGCAATTTTTTTAAACAATTTTTAGTACGGAGGTCCTAGGTTCGAATCCCGGTCAGGCATGGCATCTTTTCATACGTTATCCATTTCCACCGGGTTAATGACCGTAGCTGTTGAAGCCCGCTCTTTCATAACAAAAAAAAATAATTTTAAATAAAATTCATTTCTATCGGTAAAATTTAAGAATATTTATAAGTTAGGCTGTATAATACGATGTAAGTAAATAACATGACGTATCAAGATTGATGGACCTTCTTATAAAACGTTATGAAGCGCCATAACAGAAAAGCTTGTCATGATTATTAAATATTTATTATGCTTATACATATTCCAATATTAAGTATATCACCGTTTTTGTCTGGTATAATCACAGCGAGTTTTTTTATGATAAACAAATTGGTTGTCAGAAAACACTGTTTGGCGCCCCATAAATTTTAATCACGTGGACCGATACGTAGAAAATGAATAATTTTAACATATACTAGTTTTTATATTAAAAAAAAAAAATCTATCTCATACCAAACAGGAGTGTTTTCGTAAATCTCAACACAATATTTCAGTTTTTCTAGAAATGGCCTTAATGTATTTCCGTCCCGATTTTTTAATAAATAACTAAACCATTTAAAAAATCTTTACACCAGTCTTTTTAAAAAAAATTAAAATATTTTCTTTTATATAAACTATATTACTTTGTTGAAAAATTTCTAAATTTTATTAAAAACCTTTTTGCACCCCGTTCAACATAAGGAGTGTATCATAGAGTTCTCCCGGGACATTCACAACCTATTCTACTTGTGAAAATAATGGAAAAATTTCCTATAAACATATGATCTAAAATGTTTCGTTTGTGAGTTACGGCTAGTGAAAGATTTCGCTCGGATTTCAACTATCCCGGTCGTACTGACCGGGAATTCCCCGAATGAAGTCGTACTGAGAATTTTTAGGACCTTAATAAAGGGGCAGAATTAGTGGTTTCTTATGGTTTTTGACCTGAAAAATCGAATAAAATAGGTTTCATAATCGTTTTTTTTTTTTTTTTAATCTCCGGGTCCACAGTTAAGTATTGCTTCAGAGGATGAGATGAATGATTTGTAGCGTGTTTGAAAATGCCATGCTTAACCGGGATTCGAACCCGGGACCTCTGGGTGAAAGGCTGAAACCCTACCATTCGCGCCAAGGAAGCCGGCACCGTAATCGTATCTGCAGTAGGTTTTCAGAATTCTGGGGTAAAGACCAATAAATTGGGGTAAAAAACCCTGATTTTTATGTTTAACATATAATACCTATATTAAATGGGTAATGCACACAAAAATTTTAAACAAAGCTTGAAGAGAATTGGTAGAATTTAGAGCTTGTGTGGACTGTATTTTTTTGGTGAGATGGTAGATGATGAAATGAAGCAACGCTATGTTCTTCTTGAATCATTGTATTTAATTTCTTGTCACCCGTGACATTTTAATTGAATTACAATAGTTACATTAAACTTAAGAATGAATGACACTTTAGTCATAATTGAACTTTAATATTATCAAGAAACTATGAGTCCCCTTGAACTAAAAACACGACCGCACTGTGCGGAATCCTGATGTAGTACACTAGTACGAGCCTCATCTTCCGGTTAGCGCTAGCACCCATTAGATCGCAGCACTGGACGCCTCGACGTGGAACGGAACAACAATTTAATTCAGAATATATTGGTGGAAGATAAGTTGAATAAAACACAGATAAGTGCAAGTGCAGATAAGATGAATTTAAATGAAAAAATAAAAAAATTCGAATTTTATTTAGGAATAGTACGTTACAACATTTGTCAAAAATAACTTATTTAACGTAAACGAAACTAAATTCTCTTTGGTGATGTGAAAAATTTCAAAAGCCGTAACACGCAAAAGAAGCATTTTAGGGCATATACGAGTATTTTTATGGACTTTTTTATTATCTTCATGAGTAGAGAAGGTTATGAAAGTTCAGTCTATATATTTCAATATATACATATTGAAATATGTATATATTGGGATACATTCTATATATTTCAATAATTTCCATTAACACCTTCTGAATTATGGATTATTTCTAATATTAAATATCTTCATGTATTTACCTTAATATTATTTCACGAGTTTACATTTTAAATAATTATTAATAAGGACTTTTTATAATATCTATTTTTTTTTTATTCTATGACTAATTGTGAATTTTGTGATCAAATTTTTAATCATTTATTCCTTTGGTTCATCTCGGCAAATCCTGGGTAGTTTTTTTTTATCCGTGGAGTAGCGTGTTAGTATCTACCATATCAATCTATATAGTTTATTATTGCGTACCTATCAGAATAAAAGATTTTATTTTTATTGCAATCTTTCAAGTGACATCAAATATTTGCCCAAATTATTTAAGCTATATTATACAACACAAATAACATAATACTTTACGAAAATTTTAACATAACACCGAATACTCATATCATATGAGGATTCATTTAGGCATATGAGCTACTTCAAGTAGCTCATATGCCTAAATTCTTTCATAACTTTTGAAGAAGAAATAAATATTGAACTGGCGCCAGTATAACGAATAAATATCTATATCTACGAGTACCTATTATTTTTTTTTTGAATTAGTTATTTTAACAAAACAAATTTTATCAAAAAAATAATAACTCTTAAGTTACATTCTTTTTTTTGTGATTTAAACATTAGATTTATACGCCTTGATGTATATATATATATATATTTTAATATTAATGTGGGAAAAAAATTAAGAAGCTACTACAAACAAAGTAGAATCGCAAACTTTAATTTAAAAGAAGTTAGAAGTTTCTTTAAAATAAATAAAGTAAACACTAATGCAGTAATAATTTGCTGGAAATTTGCGATGTCTACAAGTGGATAAAACAGTGTGAGAATATAATAAAAGAAGAATAGTATGAGATAATAGAAAGGCAATGTGCCAAAAATCTTGTTATAAATTATTCTCAAAATTAACATAAAAATAAAAAAAATAATGACGACAAAGAGGATCATAAATTATTTTTTATTTCCCTTCGTTATTACATATTTTATTGTTTCTGCACTTCATTTATTCCCTTAATGATCACCGATTCTTGAACTATTTTATAAATCCACCGAAATTTATTTTTTGTGATTTTTTCATGACGATAACAAATTAGATGACTTGCAACCTCCATATTTATTACAATAAAATATTAGAAAAGTTTTGTAGAAAATGCATTATTACCACAAATGCAATTGAATCAATGTGAAGAGAAAGGGAATTAACCAGTTTTCGCTATTTTTCAGGAGGGTGAATAAATGTTCTACTGCTATAAAATTGTAACATAAAAACACCACTGCTCTGTTGCTTCTGTTGCCGTGGTATATCTACTGACCTGATTTCTAAAGAATTGACGGTTTTTTAAAAAATAATATGGCCACCAACTATTAAAATCTGGAATATCTGAAGTTTCCACAACTTCAAAATTTTTCTTTGCATTACATCTTAACATAATCTTTTGCAACATAAATTCGATTAGATCTTTGAATTTTCATTTTACAAACACCAAAATCCCTGTCAAAGGGAAAATATGAATGCTCAGAAAATATGAAATATGAATGCTCAGGAAATTTCCAATCTATTATGTGAAATCTCTTGATGCTACCAGACCAGCACAAAATCTAAGTAAAATATGATTCGTGTTCTGATCAGGACATGAGTCAGTAAACAGGTAAAGCTCAGTAACATCTGTTGGAAAAAAACTATTAAAACAATGATATAAGAAAGAGGCTAACTCGTTAGCACACTTATTTGCTTGATCTTCATGTTAAAGGTACATTGCACAACGGTCAGTCTTCAACATCCTGAATACAAAATATATTTACCCACAACTGGGGCATATAGAAAATTTCTTGGACAGGTAATGCAGGAAGAGGCAAATTCTACATATAGTCAAAACACAATATTCCAGCAGCATCATTTGTGGCAAATTTCTGTTTTGCTTCACTTATCGAGTTGTAAAACTTATTTGATCGTTTCTTGATAATCATAAGTTCAGCTTCAGCTGTTCTTTTAGCACTTTCACATAGAGTTGAACTTTTTATTTTAGACTTATATTTGCACCTCATATTTGCTATACACATCAACCTATGGTCAGCCAAATCGAAAATTAAATAAAGATTTCAGTGAAGTATTTCCTATAAAAATCATATTTGATGTTTAGGTTAGGGAATCTTTTCACAAATAATTCATTAATTTGTAATATATTTAAACGTGGATCTAGATATGCTATTTCTTTGCCAGTGTAATGTGAATTTTTTAAAGAAAATTACGGATGTTATCATCAATAATTTTCAAAATTTCTTCGGAAGATTATTTTTAGATGAAATCTTTCCTCTTATATCTTCGGGAGTTTTATCAGCTAACAGTAGTTTAGTAAGTCTATAAACACGTTTCTTTGATATATCATGCAAACTGATAAATGCTCTTTGGTAAATATTTTATCTTTGTTCCGTAATTATGAATCACAGAATATTTAAAAGAAGCGGTTTTTTCTTACCATCTTCTTCTTTAGTGGATCATCTTTCTTTAACTTCCATAGCCTTCTATAATATCTGTAAATGTAAATCTTGTGAATCTTTGTTACTTATATTTAAAAGATCAGTTAAAATAAAATTTTGTGAATCAACATTTATTTTAATTAATTTTATTTATTTAATTTTTAAGAAACATTTATTACAACGATTACACACTTTTCCAGTAACTTTAGACCTAACCTCTTTACCAGCGTAACAACTCTTGTACTGTAAACAATGTAAAATTTCTTCCTATACCCTCTTACGTTTTGAAGTTTTTTGCTGTGGATTTTTTTTAACCTTCCCATTTTGTAATTTGTAAAGTAAGAAATGAAAATAGTGTACTACTAAATAGTATAAAAAAGATTAAACAAAATTAACTAACTGAATAAAAATACTGTGATAAATATTGGAAAAAAATTCATTATAACCTCTGAAATACTCAGAAACAAACATGCACAGCCACAGGTGGATAACATAGTTTAACCACTGCTCACAATGGTAGAGTGTATTGCCAACATAAAAGTACAAAATTATTGTACTGGGGTGAATGGAAGCAAATCAGTGACATGGTACTTTTCTCTTCGGTTTTTTCTTTTCAACCTCCGAGCTCTACCGTTAGGTATTACTTCAGAGGATGAGATGAATGATTTGTAGCGTGTGTAAAAATGCCAAGCCTGTCCGTTCATTACTTTTAATTTTAAAATTTAATAATTATTACATTTATTTATTGGTTATTTATTAGATATTTATGTAATTTATTGTTTACTTTTCAGTGCATTTTTATATTTGTTAATATATTATATTTTTTTGTTTAAAATTCTCAATTTGATTTAATTCTTATTTTTTACTTTTAGAGGATTTTTCTAATTTGTTTCCTTTTTTTATTAATGTTAATATTAATATTAGTTACATAAAAGCTTTTTTAAAATATAATTTTTTATATGTAATCAAATACATTTTTATAATTTTTTTGTTTTTTTGTATTTTTTTTAAACCTAAAAAAAAGTAAAAATATTTATTTTTACACATCGAAGTTACATACGTGTACCAAATTTCAATCATTTTCATACGATAGTTCATAAGAAATGAAAATTTTCAACTAAATGCATGAATTTAGCGTAGGGGAAGCGCGTGGGGGCTTGGGGTTGGGTCATATTAAATTCCGACACTGTAGTGCTGTATTGTCATCGAAGTTACATACGTGTACCAAATTTCATTGACTTTCATACGATAGATCAAAAGATACAGCAGTTGCAAGATTTGATTATTCCTAAAGCAAGTTAAATAATAGCTTTTAATAACTTAGTTTGCTGCATTCCATTGCGTCTAAATATATAGTTACAAAGAAATAAGCAGAAAACAGAATAAGATATAAGATGTCTAGTCGAAACAACTTAAGATTAATTTTTAGTTGCTGATGTTTAAAATATTCTATCAAACAAGTTAAATACATTAACCGGTTTAAAAAATTAAATCGTACTGACCCAATATTTTTTTAACGGCTGATAAAAAAGAACGAATTGTTATATACCTAATTGTTAAATATTAGCATATTATCTTTAGTATTATCAAAGAAAGGAAAGCAATTTTTAGCTAGCCATAGTATTTCGAAGCATGACTAGTATTTTAACACCGATGGCGGTCTATTTGACGTCAACAAAATTCTTCAGACGTAATTTGATTTTTTTTCACAATCAAACTTGGCACAAAACATGAATAAATGAAGAAAAGAGAATAAACAGCAAACCAAATGACTGAATGCCAATGTACGTGAATGGAATCGTCACAACCAATTATCTAGCGACATAAGCCAACGGACTTTAAAGTGTTTGTAGAATACATATGACTGTTGTTAAATAGCTGGTTTATGTAATGTGTCCACTGAACTTGACTTCACTTAACGCAGAATGATTTGTATTCTCAGTTGTAAGCTAACTAAATTTGAAAGCTAAGTTGCTTAGATGTTTTTTGCAATTCGGATGAACAGATAGTTGAGTTAAAAAAATAATTAGCTAACTGATTTCTAAGTATATCAATTAGTTTTGAGTTCGATCCCCAACAAAGATCATACAGTTTTTCATCAACTATTACGATTTTAATAATCGGTCTTTATAACTTATCTTTATTCTCCTATTAAATAAAAATTAAAACATAATAAAAATAAAAATAGCTGACGACAGAGTTGTAGGACTTTCTCGTCACGCGGTTTTTTCTAATGCACGGCTTATCCACACACAGATTAATTTAAAATTTATCATTTTAATTAAATATAATATTTTTTGTTTATTTAATTCAATCATTCTAATTAAAACACGCACACGCCTTCCGTATTTCATTATCGCGGGTGTGGCGGTACTAGCGGCCGCTTTAAATAATTTTTTACACTTTAAATTATTTTCATTTATTTAATTCTACCGCTCACCTTTTCTTTCTTTTTCCTGTTTAGCCTCCGGTAACTACCGTTTAGATGTGATGTCATAACATATCAGACGACTACAGCAGCTATACGGTCAGTGCTACACTAGCGCTCCTTGAGGTGAGAAGGGGTATTATTGACGCAGTATACTCACTTAGCCACTAGTTTATTTAGAAAATATATTGCGGTTGAGAAAAAATCGCTCCCCAATTAATTGTTAACAAATGCGCCTAAGAAAAATAAGATCTTAATTAGACAAAATCTCTGACAGTATCATCACCTTGACAATTTAAGTTGAAAATTTAATGGTATCATATACCCCTTCTATAGAAGTAATCTGACCAAGGTTGGTCAAAATCGGTCCAGTAGTTCTAAAGATATAAGGTGATTTAGTGACCGACACCGAAAACAAACACGTACATATGAAAATTAACATTCGAAAAATTTAAATCCGGTTTTTTTTTGTGGATTTCTTAGGTGTCAATAAGTCAGATTGGACCGATTACAATACTTTCCCTTCTGGAGTTATAGCTTTGCTATAGCGCTAGACGGGAAAGTAAAAAAGGGATCACCTCCTACTACTCTAATTTTTGTTAGTAATGCGTAATCCCTTCTATGAAAAGGTTTTCTCTCGTTGATTTTAATAAAAATTATATATATAATCTAGCAAATGAATCGAAGCATTTACAAAAATTAATCATCTCTTACTTACTATTTAATGTTACTATTCCTTTCTCATTTCTTTGAATCAAGAAAACTCATTGAAAATATATGGTCCTAATATTCTGTTGCCTATAATACCGAACCAAAAGTATATAACGTGAAACCTGTGTTTGTATCTGGTTTCGACGGTGCTGGGCAGATTTTCGTAGTTCCACTCGTGTCTGTTTATTTTAATTAAAAAATCCACTTCGAGTAAATGTGACTTCATTTGTAAACGAAATATAATCTACACTATTAGTATTATTCAGGATCCAGGGCCAAAAACTTAAACGTACAGGAAGATCTCTAGGAATTAAATTTTTTACCTTTTCTAGATTATACGGATGGAGTTTATTTTTTTCAAAGTATTCGTCCTTCCTTTAAAGGGCGGTAAGAAATCCTTCTGATACAGATGCCCGGATTTTGTTCATTGTGCTGAATTTCATTTTCATCTTCCCTGACAGAATGATATTCATCTCATTCAACAGTATATGAAGACGGCAATGAACCGGTCATATGTAAGCACCCAAATATCATATCAAAGGTTGTATGATCTGGAATCCTGTGCACTGACACATGTATCACCTCAGCAATTACAACTAAAATATACCAATTCAACATTTATCCCTATCAAGATTGATGAGAGGAACTACAATTGCAGGACATACATTAAGAAAGAAGAATTAAAGAATAAGAAACTTTTATTAATTATTCGAGAAAACGATCTTTTTACATGGAATCACAGGATAAAACAATCAAGAGGATCAAGATCCCTTCTGAACAACGGGTTCCATCCAGAATTTGATCTATCCAAATTTAATTTCTACAAACTCTATCCCACTGATTTTGAAAAATTACATAAAAAAATTCACGAACTACTAAACTCAGTGATAATCTGCTTGAAAGATCACCTACATAAACACATTTGTGTAAGGTGCACTTTAAAACCTTTACTGTCCTGGTAAATGTTTGTTAAAATGATAACAAAAAGAAATGTCTAATAATTTTTTCGTGTATTAGGGTGTCCTTTTTTTCTGTAGTAACATGCGAATCTAAAAGTTATTTTTTTTTTTTAATAAAAAGAATCATTGTTCCATCAATTTAATGAATAATTTTAACACAACACGTCGTTAGAGCCAAGGCTTGCACAGTTTACTCCGAACAAAATTTAATTATTTTTCATAGTTGTATACAAAGTTAATTTAGGGTACGATGAGTTGATTTTCCAGGCTGCGTTGAAAGTACCGACTATTCTTCGTCTGTTAACTCATACTTTTTTTTTTCTTTTACGTCGGAAGTGGAACATACTGGGTGTATGGGTGGGACTCACTTTCTTTCTTTTTCCTGTTTAGCCTCCGGTAACTAAAATTTAGATAATACTTCAGAGTATGAATGAGGATGATATGTATGAGTGTAAATGAAGTGTAGTCTTGTACATTCTCAGTTCGACCGATCCTGAGATGTGTGGTTAATTGAAACCCAACCACCAAAGAACACCGGTATCCACGATCTAGCATTCAAATACATGTAAAAATAACTGGCTTTACTAGGACTTGAACGCTGGAACTCTCGGCTTCCAAATCAGCTGATTTGGGAAGACGCGTTCGCCACTAGACCAACCCGGTGGGTAAGACCAACGGTGGGATGGGTGGGACTTACTAAGAAACCAATCCCTCACGCAACGTGATGCAGGAATTGCCGCTGATGGCATAACTTCAACACCATGCGCATCACGGGCACACCTCACATTCATACAAATATTTACCCCTCTCATTCACACTTTATTTACAAAAAAAAAAAAAAAAATATATATATATATATATATATATATATATATATACACATAACTCCTAACAATGATGCCAACCCCAGACAGCAAGGCCGCGTCTCCCGAGAGCCATAGATGACGACAATGCAAGGGTACCCCGCCATTGATCCCCGAGAGCTGGCGCCCTATGCCCACCCTCACCCGACATCTTCACTGTTCTCCACGTGTTCTTCTTCAGCTAATTTTATATATATATATATATATTTTAGGAAAAAAATATAAATAAACATAAGTAATACCAAGAACTAGATACATCTACCTAGTATAGATTTTGGATGTAAAACTAATTCTAATTATTATTATTATTATTATTATTCAGCAAGACTGTTTATCATTGGATAAATACTTATCATTGTCCAAGTTTTCTATTACTAAAAACTACCACAAACAAACAATCTACAAAATACAACCTACTCTTATTATAAACAATGAATATCTTGGAAAATAATTACTTTGATTAAAATTTGTTTATTTCATGGTACACAACTGCAGGACAATAAGGAGGAAATATAATAATCTGATACCCGCGTAGATAGTTTGGAAATTTACTTTGTTAACAGTAAAGCAGAAACTTCCTTTTTAAACAAAATTAGGAGGCCTGTATCTAAAGCCTAACTGAATTTTAAATTCTTAAATGAAAATTTTTATTAAAAATTCTTCAGTGGAAGTTTTGAATAACAATTTTTAACGTTTACTCCTCCCTTAAATTTTTGTGTAAAGCAGAGATATGTCTTTGATTGATTTACATTTTATGTCTTCATCTTTCTTAAGATAAGTTTTACCTCGTCGTCATGTGGTAATCTGTGTTAGAGCACGTCCGATGCATCAGTACGTCCCATTCTCCTATAATCCCATCTAATCTTTAATAGCACTCACTTCATTTTTAATCTTTATCCTTCTGCGGTGTTTTTGCAATATCTATAATTCTTGTAGCATTTTTTTATTTAATAATTCTCTTAAAATAGTTCCAACCAAATAGAAGATTAATCAAAACAATTCAAGAAAGTTATTGTTTTGATTAATCTTCTATTTTCGTTAACTATTCTCATTACTTCGTTTTTTTTTTTTAATTTTATCTACCCAATTTATAAAAGAGGGGTCCTCCTAAGTAGTAGTGTATAGTTTATTCTTCTAAAATATTTAACTATTTCGTTTTGTAAATTGACTTTTTTGTTTTCTTTAATACGTAGTTAAACTCTGTCACTTTTTGATATTTTTTGTTTTTAATAGATTTCAAAATTTTACATTTATACCTTATGTTTGTAGTTTTGCGGACTTTCATACCATTTTAATCAGAATGAGATTCTCTATAATTTTTTTAGAAGGTTTATGTGTTCATTACCATCTTGAAAAATTATTTTTTACCAAATATAAGATAAAGTATTTTTGACCTGAATCTTTTGACTTTTACGTCAAATTTCTCGAAAACTACTAAAATATAGTTCTGGAATTTTTTTTCAATTTTTCATATATAATCGCTAAATTTCTCCTTAATTTGAGTCCCAAGAATTGCAGTTTAGGGTTTTTACCTAAGGCGCAGAATTTAGGGCGAAACTTTTCATCGCCAATATTCGCTAATGAAGCGTTTCCGAACCTACGAGGTGTGTAAGAAAAGTAATGAGACTGACTTTTTACTTACCAAAGGTTTTATTTTTTTAAAACCATATTATCCCCTTCAAAGTAGTTCCCTTGGGCAGTTAAATGTAAAATTCAGTGAAGGTACCTTTAGATACCTTTAACAATAAAATGTTAGGTCCTAGAATGAACTTTCTGCTTCACTCTTGGGCGTTACAAACAGATAGTTTTGAAACAAGGCAAAGAAATATGAAGTATATATAAAAATGAAGAGACTTTTCAAAAATCTAATAGATTTTTAATAGAATATCTGTCTAATAAAATTTAATATGTGCCCCCTTTACCCTGAAGAAAATCATGATGACATTCGACTTCTTGTCATTAATGACAGGGAGCATCCCGCGTGATATAGACAAAACAGGTTTGTTGAGCTATTATTTTAAACGGTTAAAATTTTTAATTTTAATGCAGAACATTGTGTCTTTAATCATTCTAAAATTAGAATCCTGAGGGATAAGAGGTGGAATTTAAGAGGTTGGAAGTTTTGGCCAGGATATTCACCCTTCTCATCCTATCCAACGATGAGGAAAAGTGTGTTTAAGTAATGTCTCACGAATTCGGTGCAGTTCTGGTATGTATTTTTGTGTGTACGGTCATGACAGGAAAATAAAAATGTTAGATCTCGTAGAAGCCTAAACAGAATTTTAGAGGTTGGTTGTAGGTTTTGTTATAATTTTAGCTTTTAGTTTTTGCTACTGTTTTTAAAAAAAGCCGAAAACCGTCATTTGATAAATAAAGTTAGTATACCGAACGACGATCAAAAGCCATCTGCCAAAAACGTATAGTGAAGGATAAAAACTACTAATCAAATAGTTATGCAACAGTTGATAATGAAAAAACAGAATCAAAGCAGAGATCGAGTGAAAGTAGTAAAGGAAAAATTACTACACCCGTGATGTAGATAAAAGTCTTTTTTTCATTTTACTTCCTTGTACAAAGTAAAGGAAGTATTGTGAGAGGGAAAAGTTTCGGTTTTCAGATTTCAACGGAAATATCCATTTTGACCATCCTTGAATCCATTTTGACTAGTTTCGGCGTATGTATGTACGTACGTATCTCGCATAACTAAAAAACGATTAACCGTAGGATGTTGAAATTTTGGATTTAGAACTGCTGTAAAATCTAGTAGTGTATCTCCCCGTTTTATTGCAATCGACTGGACCAAAAGCATAAAAAAAGACCAAAATCCAAAAAATTTGGATTTCGGACTTTTTCTTAACGTAAGTAATAGCCCTTATTGAGAGCTTTTCAAAGATATATCATAAGTGGAAGATATTTATTTGCATTGGTTCCAGAGTTATAGCCAAATAAAATTTTAACTACTGAAATACTTGGATTTTACAAAGAGAAGGCACATCGGTTCGAATCAGACTCATCTCCTTTTTCTTAACATTTTTTTTTTATTTTAAATACAAATATATTGATTTATTAATAATTAGTAACCTCTGATTATAAAAAAAAGTTTACAATAAATAATAACTCAATAATAATAAAACAATTTTTTTTTGCCTTCAGTCATTTGACTGGTTTGATGTAGCTTTCCAAGATTCCGTATCTAGTGCTAGTCATTTCATTTCGGTATACCCCCTACATCCTACTTCCCTAACAATTTGTTTTACATATTCCAAACGTTGCCTGCCTATACAAGTTTTCCCTTCTACCTATCCCTCCAATACTAAAGCGACTATTCCAGGATGCCTAAATATGTGGCCTCTCTTCTTTTAGCTATATTTTTCCAAATTCTTCTTTCTTCATCTATTTGCCGCAATACCTCTTCATTTGTCACTTTATCCACCCATCTGATTTTTAACATTCTCCTATAGCACCGCATTTCAAAAGCTTCTAATCTTTTCTTCTCAGATACTCCTATCGTCCAAGTTTCACTTCTATATAAAGCGACACTCCAAAACAAAAATATAATAAAAAATATCACAAGTTATTAATGAAATAATATTATATACTTTTCATTTTAAAAAAAAGTATATATGTAATTTAATAAGCGTACAAGGAAGTCATGTAGTGCCTACGTTACATTTTTTTTATTAAACAAGTCGGGAAAACAAGATAAGCAACAGAAATCTAAAGTTGTAGTTGTTAAACCGGCACTGAAAGAAAATAAAAATTAAAACTGATTAAGAAGTAAAACGAGAATAGCAAAAATGTAAAAAATGTTTAAAAATAAAAACAGAATACTTAGAAAACTCACAAACGTAGAAAATTTGAAGAAACAATTAGATTAACGTAAGATTATGATAAAGGAGAGTTGGAGCAGGCAAGTTATTGGAAGGATAATAAAAAAAAAAGTTGTTTTATTATGAATGTCGAGGAAGAATCTTGCGGTGATAAAGCTAAAAAAAAGGATATACCCAGTCCTTTATTTTAATCTCTTCAGAGTGACAATTTGGACAGTACAGGGCCCACTAATTGGGTTTTAGATTTCCCGTCGCATCTTTGCTAATGAAATACATTATAGAATAATAAACACAAATTACCATCACGATATGAATCCTCTATGAATCATGAGACCTTGCCGTTGGTGAGGGGGCTTGAGTGCTCAGGGATACAGAGTAGCTGGACCGAAGGTGCAACCATATCGGAGAGGTATCTGTTGAGAGCCAGACTAAGGAATGATTCCTGAAAGAGGGCAGCAGCTCTTTCAGTAGTTGTTAGGGGCGTGAGTCACAATGACTTAAACGGCCGTATCAACATCACTCAGTCCTCTGAGTACTGCGCAGCTGAAAGCAATGGAAAACTACAGCTGCTTTTTTTCCAAGAAAATGTGGCTCTCTGCATTTTCACATAGCAATAATGGAGGCGCCTTCCTTGGTAAAATATTCCGGAGGTAAAATAGTCCCCCATTCGGATCTCCGGGTGGGGACTACTAAGGAAGGGGTCACCAGAAAATTAAAAAATAACATTCTACGAGTCGGAGCGTGGAATGTTAGAAGCTTAAAAAAGGTTGGTAGGCTAGAAAATTTAAAAAGGGAAATGGATAGGGTGAATGTGGATATAGTAGGAATTAGTGAGGTTCGGTGGGAAGAGGAAGGCGACTTTTGGTCAGGTGATTTTAGAGTAATTAACTCAGCGTCAAATAATGGGCAGGCAGGAGTAGGTTTCGTGATGAACAAGAAGATAGGGAGGAGAGTGGAGTATTTCAAAACGCATAGCGATAGAATCATTGCAATAAGGATAAAATCAAAACCTAAACCGACAACGATTGTTAACGTTTATATGCCTACAAGCGCCCATGATGATGATGAGGTAGAGTGTGTATACGAAGAGATTGATGAAGCAATTAAACACGTAAAAGGAGATGAAAATTTAATAATAATTGGAGATTGGAATGCAAGCATTGGAAAAGGCAAGGAAGGAAATATAGTGGGTGAATACGGGCTGGGCAGAAGGAATGAAAGAGGGGACCGACTTATAGAGTTTTGCACGAAGTATAATTTAGTAATTGCCAACACCCAATTTAAAAATCATAATAGAAGAATATACACTTGGAAAAAGCCAGGCGATACTGCAAGGTATCAGATAGATTATATCATGGTTAAGCAAAGATTTAGAAATCAACTCGTTGACTGCAAAACTTACCCTGGAGCAGACATTGATAGCGACCATAATTTGGTGATAATGAAATGTAGATTGGGGTTTAAAAACCTGAAGAAAAGTTATCAGATGAATCGGTGGAATTTAGAGGAGCTTGAGGAAGAGGAGGTAAAGAAGATTTTTGAGGAGGACATCGCAAGAGGTCTGAGTAAAAAAGATAAGGTAGAAAATGTAGAAGAAGAATGGGAGAATGTTAAAAAGGAAATTCTTAAATCAGCAGAAGCAAACTTAGGCGGAATAAAGAGAACTGGTAGAAAACCTTGGGTTTCAGACGATATATTGCAGCTGATGGATGAACGTAGAAAATATAAGAATGCTAATGATGAAGAAAGTAAAAGGAACTATCGGCAATTAAGAAATGCTATAAATAGGAAGTGCAAACTGGCGAAAGAAGAGTGGATTAAAGAAAAGTGTTCTGAAGTGGAAAGAGAAATAAACATTGGTAAAATAGACGGAGCATACAGGAAAGTTAAGGAAAATTTTGGGGTACATAAATTAAAATCTAATAATGTTTTAAACAAAGATGGTACACCAATATATAATACGAAAGGTAAAGTCGATAGATGGGTGGAATATATTGAAGAGTTATACAGAGGAAATGAATTAGAAAATGGTTTTATAGAGGAAGAAGAGGAAGTTGAGGAGGATGAAATGGGAGAAACAATACTGAGATCTGAATTTAAGAGAGCATTAAAAGATTTAAATGGCAGAAAGGCTCCTGGAATAGACGGAATACCTGTAGAATTACTGCGCAGTGCAGGTAAGGAAGCGATTGATAGATTATACAAACTGGTGTGTAATATTTATGAAAAAGGGGAATTTCCGTCAGACTTCAAAAAAAGTGTTATAGTTATGATACCAAAGAAAGCAGGAGCAGATAAATGTGAAGAATATAGAACAATTAGTTTAATTAGTCATGCATCAAAAATCTTAACTAGAATTTTATACAGAAGAATTGAGAGGAGAGTGGAAGAAGTGTTAGGAGAAGACCAATTTGGTTTCAGGAAAAGTATAGGGACAAGGGAAGCAATTTTAGGCCTCAGATTAATAGTAGAAGGAAGATTAAAGAAAAACAAACCAACATACTTGGCGTTTATAGACCTAGAAAAGGCTTTCGATAACGTAGATTGGAATAAAATGTTCAGCATTTTAAAAAAATTAGGGTTCAAATACAGAGATAGAAGAACAATTGCTAACATGTACAGGAACCAAACAGCAACAATAACAATTGAAGAACATAAGAAAGAAGCCCTAATAAGAAAGGGAGTCCGACAAGGATGTTCCCTATCTCCGTTACTTTTTAATCTTTACATGGAACTAGCAGTTAATGATGTTAAAGAACAATTTGGATTCGGAGTAACAGTACAAGGTGAAAAGATAAAGATGCTACGATTTGCTGATGATATAGTAATTCTAGCCGAGAGTAAAAAGGATTTAGAAGAAACAATGAACGGCATAGATGAAGTCTTACGCAAGAACTATCGCATGAAAATAAACAAGAACAAAACAAAAGTAATTAAATGTAGTAGAAATAACAAAGATGGACCACTGAATGTGAAAATAGGAGGAGAAAAGATTATGGAGGTAGAAGAATTTTGTTATTTGGGAAGTAAAATTACTAAAGATGGACGAAGCAGGAGCGATATAAAATGCCGAATAGCACAAGCTAAACGAGCCTTCAGTAAGAAATATAATTTGTTTACATCAAAAATTAATTTAAATCTCAGGAAAAGATTTTTGAAAGTGTATGTTTGGAGTGTCGCTTTATATGGAAGTGAAACTTGGACAATCGGAGTATCTGAGAAGAAAAGATTAGAAGCTTTTGAAATGCGGTGCTATAGGAGAATGTTAAAAATCAGATGGGTGGATAAAGTGACAAATGAAGAGGTATTGCGGCAAATAGATGAAGAAAGAAGCATTTGGAAAAATATAGTTAAAAGAAGAGACAGACTTATAGGCCACATACTAAGGCATCCTGGAATAGTCGCTTTAATATTGGAAGGACAGGTAGAAGGAAAAAATTGTGTAGGCAGACCACGTTTGGAATATGTAAAACAAATTGTTAGGGATGTAGGATGTAGAGGGTATACTGAAATGAAACGACTAGCACTAGATAGGGAATCTTTGAGAGCTGCATCAAACCAGTCAATTGACTGAAGACAAAAAAAAAAAAAAACCATCACGATGTTTTCAAATTATCAAAAATTGATTTGATAGAGAAAGCATAAAACAGCAAAAATGTAAAAACCTTTTTTTTTTTTACCACTTAAAATAGTAAATTTAAAAAAACCCCAAGAATAGTTTTTAGATATTTATCTATAGAAAGAGAAAGAGAGATGTAGAAGAGTATTTACGAGCCAAAATAGAGTGAATATCTCGTATAGTATAGTCAGAAATGGGTAAAATTTGCAATCATAGTTCAAATTTTCTTTTACCTATATTCACCCTGCAGAAGATCGAAATTCGAAGATTTAGAAATTGGTTTTTAGATATTCACAGATTAGAAACACTAAAAATCAAGTTGATATCTTCGTTTGTTACCGAGAAATTAAAAAAATATTAAATTTCATTGTTATTTCATTTTAACCCTTTAAACTCAGAATTCAGTAAAATCCTTTTTTTGTATGTATTTGCACGTAAGAAGAACGTATATATAAATTTTCATCAATTTATCTTCAGTAGTTTTAGCTGGACGTTGATTATGAATCACTCACGACATGTTTTATATTTATAGATTAAATATTTTTAATTATCTTATGAGTTTATTATCTGTATTTCAGAATTAAAGAAGTTCAGTCAAAATTTTTGTGTAACTACAAATAAGAAGCTTATTAATGTAAAGTTATAAATTCAGATAAAACTATGTTTAAGATGGGTAATACGCAAGTCGGGTGGGTTATCTGTAAGACAGTTTGGTATAACTAGCTTCTAGAATAAGAATTTTTCAATGTTTCCACCAGAGGAAAGATTCGAGAACAATAATCACCTTTTTTTTTTATTAATTTGGATTTCAACAATCACTGAACATTTAGCCAATGTGATCTGGAATATGTTTATTAAGTTTTGCTGGCTTGAATACTATGTGACTTGTTAGAACCTTTAATTCTCCCCGATTCCTTCTTCTATCTATATCAAGCTCTCCTAGTTTCAAACTTTGACTATTCTATGATAGCTACCTTCACTTGGATCAGCGACAACAGAAGTAAGTTGAAGAAATTAAAGGGGAGAAACAATACTGAGATCTGAATTTAAGAGAGCATTAAAAGATTTGAATGGCAGAAAGGCTCCTGGAATAGACGGAATACCTGTAGAATTACTGCGCAGTGCAGGTGAGGAAGCGATTGATAGATTATACAAATTGGTGTGTAATATTTATGAAAAAAGGGAAGTTCCATCAGACTTCAAAAAGAGTGTTATAGTCATGATACCAAAGAAAGCAGGAGCAGATAAAGGGGAAGAATACAGAAAAATTAGCTTAACTAGCGATGCATAAAAAATCTGAACTAGAAATCTGTACAGAAGAATTGAGAGAGAGTGGAGAAGTGTTAGGAAAAGACCGATTTAGTTTCAGGAGAAGTATAGGGACAAGGGAAGCAATTTTAGCGCTCAGATTAACAGTAGAAGTAAGATTAAAGAAAAGCAGACCAACATATTTGGCATTTATAGAACTAGAAAAGGCTTTCGATAACGTAGACTGGAATAAAATGCTCAGCATTTAAAAAAAATTAGGGTTCAAATATAGAGATAGAAGAACGATTGCTAATATTTACAGGAACCAAAAAGCAAGAAGCCATAATAAGAAAGGGAGTCCGAAAAGGATGTTCCCTATCCCCGTTACTTTTTAATCTTTACATTGAACTTAATGATAGCAGTTAATGATGTTAAAGAACAATTTAGATCCGGAGTAACAATACAAGGTGAAATGATAAAGATGCTACGATTCGCTGTTGATATAGTAATTCTAGCTAAGAGTAAAAAGGATTTAGAAGAAACAATGAACGGCATGGATAAAGTCCTACGCAAGAACTACCGCATGAAAATAAACAATGACAAAACAAAAGTAATGAAATATAGTAGAAATAACGAAGATGAACCACTGAATGTAATAATAGGAAGAGAAAAGATAACGGAGGTAGAAGAATTTTATTATTTGCGAAGTAGAATTACTAAAGATGGACAAAGCAGGAGCGACATAAAATGCCGAATAGCACAGGCAAAACGAGCCGTCAGTTATAAATATAATTTGTTCACATCAAAAATTAATTTAAATGTCAGGAAAAGATTTTTGAAAGTATATGTTTTTGAGCGTAGCTTTATATGGAAGGGAAACTTGGACGATCGGAGTACCTGAGAAGAAAAGATTAAAAGCTTTTGAAATGTGGTGGTATAGGAGAATGTTAAAAATCAGATGGGTAGATAAAGTGATAAATGAAGAGGTGTTGTGACAAACTGATGAAAGAGAATCATTTGGAAAAATATAGTTAAAAGAAGAGACAGACTTATAGGCCACATATTAAGGCATCCTGGAATAGTTTCTTTAATATTGGAGGGACAGGTAGAAGGAAAAAATTGTGCAGGGAGGTAACGTTTGGATATGTAAAACAAATTGTTAGGGATGTCGGATGTTTGGGGGGGTATACCGTAATGAAACGACTGGCACTGGATAGGGAATGTTGGAGAGCTGCATCAAACTAGTCAAATGACTGAAGACAAAAAAAAATTACATTTATTATTAAATAATTAAATATATTATTATTATTTTATTTTAATATATTATTATATATAATTAAATATACATACGTATATTTATTATTATAGTATTATATTTTGATACAGTTTTATATAAAGCGCATAAACATAAATTAAAATAATAAAATGTTATAATTATTATTTCACAAGTATGTAAAACAAATTGTTGGGGATGTAGGATGTAGAGGGTATACTGAAATGAAACGACTAGCACTAGATAGGGAATCTTGGAGAGCTGCATCAAACCAGTCAAATGACTGAAGACAAAAAAAAAAATTATTTCACACTACGAATATAAACCCTTCTTAACCCTAAAGTTTATATCGTAACTTCTTTTAACTTTGATAAATAGAAGAACTTTAGCTTAACTACTGACAAAAAGATAATACGATAGCAATATTGCAAATGACGTTATCATTTTCATGCTATAAACTTATTCTTAACTCTGGTAATTCGTTTTTTTACTCTTCGCTGTTTACATCTCTCTTCATTCTATTACTTCCATTCTCTTCTCACAATCGCATTCACTTACTTCACCGTTGAAATACTACTGAAATACATTAATGAATCATCTGTATAAAAGATATTCAATATTACACGAACAAAACTTTTAAACTGATTAAATAAATTCTCATCGGAACATATAAATACACTGTGTAAATCACGTCATTATAAGATGGATTATAAATATTATAAAAACAAATAATAAGGTAAAGAAATAGATTTATCAAAAATCCATATTATTTATGTAAATACAAATACGTGGAATAATTTTAAAATAAAGACATTAAATTTAAAACTTACAAAAAAAATTATTTAGTGAAAGAGATTCAGATAAATTGTTTTTTTTTTTTTTTTTTTTAATTGGTAGTATTTAGATTAAAAATTCATCAACAAATTAATGCTTTTCCACTAAAAGAAATTCGATGAACAAATAATGGGTGGCGACGGCCATATATTAGTTGTGTTTGATAGAGATTGATGGGAAGATTTTTCAAATAGACCGATAACCTATTAAAAATGCCAACGTTAGAATAATAAGGCCCATCTCGTAAACCGAAGTATTATACAAAAACAGTTCCATCATCTGATTTTTTTTAGTGAAAAATTTTTCACTAAAATAAGTTAAAATTTTAATTTATGCTTTATAAAATACTTTTTAAGCCTTCAGGTGAATTAAAGAATTTATATTTCTATCATACAGATGTGACTGCAGGATAAAAAAAGCTGACAACAGAGTAGTAGGACTTTCCCGCCACGCGGTTTTTTTTCTGATGCACGGCTTAAACACACAAATTAATTAAAAATATTTATCATTTCATTTAAATATAATATTTTTTGTTTATTTAATTCAATTATTCTAAGTATTATTGTAAGTAAAGCGCTCTCGCATACCGTATTTCATTCACGCGGGTGTGGCGGTACTAGCGCCCACTTTAAATAATTATTCATTTATTTAATTCTAACGCTCAGCTGTGTGACGTTACAACGTAGCAGACGAGAGAAACCAAGTAAAGGCAGTTACTTTTTTATTACTAGATCGTAGATACCGTTGTTCTTTGGTGGTTGGGTTTCAATTAACCACACATATCAGGAACGGTCGACCTGTACAAGACTACACTTCATTTACATTCATACATATCATCCTTACGGTGGTTCCGGAGGCTAACAGAAAGAGAAAAAAAGACGCAAAAGGGAGACGACAACAGCAGCTGTACATCATTGCTGCACTAGTGCTTCTTGCGGTGAGACGGGGTACTAACGACACAACAATATACCCATTTAGCCACTAGTTTATTTAGAGCATTTTTTGGAGTGGGGGTGCGATTTTGAAAATTTTTTTGCCATTATTATTATTTTTTATTTGTTAAAAAATGTGCCTAAGAAAAATAAGACCTTAATTAGCTTGCCCCTGACCTTGCCCCTAACAGACTCACCCTCGGACCTTTTAAGTTGAAAATTGAATGGCAATAATGCCCCATACATAGAAGTAATCCGACCCACTTTGGTCAGATTACTAATCGGTCTGGTAGTTCTGGAGATATAAGATGATTTAGACGCCAACACAGAACGCACGTGAATATGAACATTAATTAACATACGGAAAATTTCCATCCGCCTTTTTTGGGTTATTTAGGTGTTAAAACGTAAAGACCCGGTGGAAACTGCATATGGAAAAATTGGACCGATTACAATATTTTCCTTTCTAAAGCTATAGAGCTCTGCTATAGCGCTAGGCGGGAAAGTAAAAAGATTGAGACGTATACAATAATAATACTATTTTATAAAATACATGAATTTTCTGACCTTCTTGAATCCGACTTTAATTTTTAAACAGAAACGTTGTCATATGCTACAGAATATTAATATGCATACATTTGACAAGAAAATCGATGTTGAAACCAGTTTGTGACAATTACTTTTCTTTTTAAGATATTACCAAGCAAAAGTTACATTAGTAATGAAACGAAGGAATACATGCCATACGATTTTTTTTTTTATATTCTGTTTCACCTTTAAATTGAATTAAATTACGTTTTTTTTCTCTATAAAAACATTAACATTATTAAAAATAATCAGATATCTATTTCTATATATTTTTATGAACTTTTTTTCCAACGTTCATTAATATACAAACAATGTTATTTCTTCTATTATTTTAATGATTGTTGTTTTTGTAAAACAAACTAATTAATATCTTCTGTCATAACAGTATCGAAAAGATTTTTTCCACTACAATAAACAGTTTTATAAAAGATATTTAATCATTTTTAAACCATCAAAACACAAATAAATTGTTTTTTCAACTTTAATATGTAATAGATAGTTTTTTTTTTTAATAAATTCTCTGTATTTTTTATGCATGAGAGAATCAAATTACACAGTGTGGACTGTATTAAAATTACAACAAAATTCTCTTAAAATAGAACAATGTATGTTTTAAAGCACATTCCTATTTTTTATAACTGGGCAATAAGTGAATTTATTACGGGAATACGTTATTTATTACGGGAATAAAACTGCTGTGGTGCAGTTTTGAATTTTTCTTCTCTTCGTTTACTTTTCCCCTTCCTTTTCGATCAAAATTCATAATTTTTTTAATTACTTTTGTAAATTTTATATTACAGTGAAAAATTTTTTGTGGTGCGATATTTAAAGATGAAAATATTAGTCAAAAATGTTCTTTCCTTCATCGAAATTTATTAACGAAATGTAATGAAAGTTTATGAGGATAAAAGTTTAAATTATATAACTACTCTTTTTACATCCTAGTAAAGGAAGTATTGTGATCGCGAAATTATTTCGGTTTTCACATTTCAACAGAGATATCCATATTGATCATACCTGAATCCATTTTGACTAGTTTCGGCGAGACGTCTGTACGTACGTATGTAGGGAACTAGGACTAAATTTCGTTGTTGCGATCAACATGTTTGGTGGTATTTGCCTCGAATTACGAGACAATCACGGAATTGGCTCATAATAAGTAGAACGAGGCGCGGGGTTTGCGCTTCCGCGAGCTCAGTTAGCAAGTTCAGAGGGATACGATATAGGACATTCAAGATGTCCGGAAGAGGCCTACAGCGAAGGCAGTAAGCTGAGTTATTAAATCACTGATGCAAATGTCTATTGCATCTATTGCGGTGGCATCCCAACGAGGCCAGTCTTATTTCTATGAGATGTAAAAAGTCAGAGGGTGACGATAGACGACTCCCGTTAAAGCCAACAGGGCATGGAAAGGAGGGGGGTGTGGCAACCGGAACGTCACTAGGCGGGTGTCTCATCCACCGGGTTGGTCTAGTGGTGAACGCTTCTTCCCAAATCAGCTGATTTGGAAGTCGAGAGTTACAGCGTTCAAGTCCTAGTAAAGCCAGTTATTTTTACACGGACTTGAATACTAGATCGTGGATACCGGTGTTCTTTGGTGGTTGGGTTTCAATTAACTACACATCTCAGGTATGGTCGAACTGAGAATGTACAAGACTACACTTCATTCACACTCAAACATATCATACTCACTCATCCTCTGAAGTATTATCTAAACGGTAGTTACCGGAGGCTAAACAGGAAAAAGAAAAAGGCGGTTGTCTTCACCTACGGGATTGGGATGTATGTACATATGTACGTCTGTCGCATAACTCAAAAACGATTAGCCATAGAAAGTTAAAATTTTGAATTTAGGACTGTTGTAACACCTAGTTGTGCACCTCGTCTTTTGATTACAGTCGACTGGACCAAAAGCCCAAAAATCCAAACGAAACTGAATTTTGAATTTTTTTCTTAACTGCAGTAATAATCTCTCATTGAGAGATTTCCAACAATGTATCATAATTAATACACTTATTTTCATTGGTTCCAGAGTTATAGCCAAATAAAATTTTAATTAATGAAATTCGGATCTTAGGGGAAGGCATATCAGTTCGAATCAGACTTCATCTCTTTTTTAAATTTAAATAAATTGATTTATTTATATATTAACCTCTCATTGCAAAAATTTTTTTACGATGAATAATTCAATAATAACAAAAAAAATATGAAAAAATATCAGAAGTTTTCAATTAAATAAAATTTTATGTACTTTTAATTTTAAAAAAAATGTGTAAATGTAATCTAATGGACGTAAAGGAAGTCATATATGTCCACATCACATTTTTTTTAAATTGTTTTATTAAATTTGCATAGTTATTAATCGCACACACCAAAATAAGTTCTAAAAAATCGTATTCTGTGTTTTAAAAGTTTTTCGATTATTTTGGATAAATGATTTTTCAGTAAAATAAATAAAGTATATCGGTTATAGTACATCGGTATACTAGTATAATATGATTTTTTTACAACGATATAGACCTTCAAGCTCAGGAGTTTTCAATCATTAGAAAAAAATATATATACAGTATATATATATATATATATATATACACACATACACTATATATACTGAATGTATCCCGAAGTTGTCCAAGGGGGACATTCATCACCTGTCTACTCGTAAAAATAATAGAAAAAGTTCATATAAACATATGTAATAAAATGCTTCGTTTGCGATTTACGACTAGTAATTATTTCGCTCGAATTTCAACTACCCCGGTGAAATGAGATCGTACCGAAATTTTTAGAACGTTAATGAAGGAGCAGAATTTGTGATTTTTTATGGTTTTTGACCTGAAAAATAAAATAAAATAGGTCACAGAACAGTATCTTGAATAGTTTTTAAGAAATTTTATTTAAATAACATATTTAATAAATATAATGCTAATTAAAAAAAAGAATAAACTTATTAATGACTGGTTCTCAAATTGCAATTTTTTTGTAGATTATTCTGTACCTAACCTCTTCCAAGCAATAATCAAGTCATATATTGAAGCACGAATTGTATTATTTAAATAAATAAATTATTTATTCTGATCAGTACATAAATAATACATTATATAGGTCACGCGGTAAACTAATTAACGGATAAAAAAGTACTTCCGTAGAATTTGTCTCTACGGATCAAGGGAAACTCTGGTGAAACCTTGAACAGAGCTTAACAAAATTCACAATTAATTATATCATTAAAATAATAGATGTTAAATTTTATAGTAATAATAATAATAATACTTTAAAATAATAAATACATTAAATAAGTGAAGATATTAAACAAATAAAATAAATAGAGAATAAATAACTATTTACAAGGCGTTAATGAAAATTATTTGAGTACATATTATTTGTACTTATTAGTAAAAAAAAAAGAAAAATGAAGATTTTTAATTGTTTTTTAATAAATACTAATTAAAAATTCATCAACAGATTATTTACTGATTATTTCGATAAAAGAACAGTTTTTGTATATTATTTTAAATAAAATTGTATAAAAAATTTTTTAAATCTGTAATTTATTAAAAATGATAACGGAATCACAATAAGAGATTTTCTCTTCGGTGAAACATTGTTACATTAAAACTAGGGTTATCCGATTTGATAGAAGTGGATATCATGTTTTTTTTTTTAATTTAGAGTTACTATCCCTTTTAACAAAGGTAACACATTCATATTAACTATTCTATGCGATTTTGTTGTTGCAAACTCTCTTCCTGATTGAAATGACTCGACTAATGTTTTGAAAACCACTTAAAATTTGTTTAAAGAGTGCCCTGAGAGCTGAAACTTCAAAGATCACTAAAAACTCATAAAATCTTAGTGAGGTGACCTTAAACTCAACTGGATAATACGTTGTTATGATATATAAACAAGCAAGAAATATATAGAAAATTAATGAAAATTTATATAAATGAAGATACAACAAATTAATTTCTCTAACAGAAGACAAAAACCTTATCTTGAATAATATATAACGTTTGAAGTTTGCTTTTTTTGTAAAATTTTAAATCATATATAAAAAATAATTAAAAAAACTTGACTTCACCGGAAAGGAGTTTGTAATTATTAGATTAATGGACAGAAAACAGATGATGCCGCAGAAAATCTCGCACTATTTAGACTAAATATAATTGCTCCACACATTCTTAATATTATCTAAGGATAATATTAAGGATAATATTAAGGATAATATTCTTAATATTATCACAGGATCAGAGTTGAGAATAAAAACCAGAGATAAGCAAAATGGAAGATGGGCAGAATCGATAATCGGTCAATCGAAGAACTACCAGCAGTCAGTGGTTTCTACCTGAATGGTTTATAGATGAGTTGGAAATATATCACTCAATTCCAGGATGAGAGGGATTTGTTTCTTTTGAAACCTTGCCGATGTTCTCGAGTAGCTTTTTAATTATTGAAGGAAAAACCATTTTTGATTGCAGCACATTAATCCAAGCAAAATCATTTACCATTAACGTGTTGCTCCCGAATGGGTAAAAATGCTCTGACCTCCCGAGGGGGTTAAAACGGAGTGAGCATTCATCTAGAGAAGAGCCTTGAACTGTTCTCTGGTCGGAGCTTTTAACTTCTACTGTAGCCCCTCAGAAGACAGATAGTTCTTTAACATCATTCACCACTTTTTTTTCCATATTATCGGTCGTGCGGATGATAACCTGTAAAATTCTTCTTGCAAAGGATGCTGGAATCTTTACTACTAGTGCATCCTTGATGTTTTCTGGTGAGGAGAAAACCAGTGGACAAGCTAGGAGACTCCGTTTCCAGTTCAAAGTCTGTGCAATAAGCCTATTGATAGAAGTGTCCGCTACTATTTCCTAAAATTGTTTAATTACAACACCAACGGAACAACCTTGGGTATGGATTCTAGAAAAACTTCCCCATCTAGCTTGAGGATCGGTTAATGGTTCTCGTCTAGAATCCCTGGAGTGCATCCCACCCAATACCGCTTTGTAGATTCTTATCTTCAAAGTAATACCCTTATCTCTTTACTAATAAAGAATTCCCATAAGGAGATTCTTATGGATTATGAGATAAAGATCTATCTTTTGGATGTGAAAGGTAGGATCCCGATAAGAGTATCCTAATCTCTTGATTCATTATGGGAGCAGCACTTTACTGTTTGATCATTTTCTGTTCACCAGCTAAGAAATTTGTCGGTTGCAACAAAAATTTATTTTTCTCCAGAAACTATCCACGAACAAACTCAGTTTCTTAAAAGAACACTTTAGTTAACCCCTAGAACTAAGTTGCAGATTGAAGTATCTTATTGAACTTCTCCAAAAACGCATAACCAATTCCCGCTGTTGGAAAACTATTTATATTACCGAGTTTGCAATCGACGTAATTTACTTTTAATTAAATATTATTTCACAAGATTAAATAACAGTGTCAAATTAGGATCTTCAACATGTAATTTTTTAATAAATTTGATGAAAATAAACTTTTCTTTTATTTTTTAACAAATTATAAATACATCATGTAAATTAAGAACTATCGTATGGAAATACGAGAAATTTCAAAATAAAATATCTTTCTAGAGAATAAGAATTAAAATTACAAGAGTACTTGCAAGATGCAATTGTTTAGATTATCTGAAACAACTAATTTTGTGTGAGGTGGATTTGCAACAGAAAATTAAAACAAAGAAGAGTCGACATGAAGGACATTGGAAATGAAAAAAAAACCAATATAATTTTTTTTTAAATCGTAATTTAAATAATAATACCTTATAACACATAAAGTTTGTATTTTTTAATATTTTTTTGGGGATTTCTTTTCCCCAAGATATATACGACTTCAATTTAGCCAGAAATAATATATAAATTATGAAAATTATACTCATACTTACGAATTACAAAGGAAAAGTTGAAATAAGTGTTACTTAATTTTGCACTTTGATACGAATAAAGGGTAAGGTAAATGTAACAGTAAATAAATGATAAGATTATTGGTGAGGCTATGAATTAGAGAAAAAAATTCGTAATCTAATAAAAGGGATAAAATCAGATAAATTGATATAATCGGAGATAAAAGAGCAAAAACGAGAATCGGAAATAAATACAATAAATCATTATTTAACTCCAAAAGATATATAGAAACTGTGTCTCTAACAGACACGTGAAGAAAGAAATTATATATTATATTTTACGAAAGTTTATGTGATAACGATTAAATAAGGAATAGAAAGGAATGTTGAAAATACTTTTAAAACATTCAGTATTTAAAAAAAAAAAAAAAGTTTTTACTCCCTGTATATTGTATAATAATCATAATGAACTTAAGTAAAGTTATTTGTGTTAAATGCCAAAACCGTAACTATCGAATGCATGAAGTGTGTCATGAGTTACCTTTTCATAATTCTTTTTCCATGTTTTACTGTTTAACATTTTTTTTTTAAGAGATGCTGGAGACCAATTTTTAAACTAGCTGTGAAAAATATTAAAAGGCTGCCTGCCATTATGGTTATTTTGTATTTTTTTATTTTTTTGCTAACTTCGTAGACCACCGTTAGGTATTGCTGCAGAGGAAGAAATGAATTATTTTTATAGCGTCTGTGAAAACGCCATGCCTGACCGAGATTCGAACTCGGGATCTCCGGATGAAAGGCAGAAACGCTACCACTCGCACAACGTAGGTCGGCTATGGTTAAAGTTTGTTTGTACTTCACGTGACGTTTACCCGATGCTATTTTTACGTTAGAAGTCTTTTTTCATTGCCCTTTAAAATAAATTATGTTATAATCCTATTTCAAATTTTTGAATTGAATTCTCATGGGAACCTCCTAGCGCCTGGGATGAGATAGTCTGATAATGAGAAATAGATTTTGAGGTACCAGCATTTGCTAAGTTTAATTTTTCTTTGTTTAAATGTTAAAAACTTATTTAAATTTCGCCATATTTTGTTAACACTATTGTCAATATTTTGTAAATGAAATGATGTAAGAAATCCTTTGTTGTTTCAAAAATATTTTCTTTGTAGTACTCGGGATACAAAATAATTTATAAATTAATATTTATAACAAACAATTAAATAATTGTAGATAGTGAGTGTTTGGTTATTAATTGTCATAATTTTTTTTAATATTCCTTTTTTTTAAATTAAATTAAAATTAATTTTTCCGAATTGAATTCCATACTTATTGGTAAATAAATGAGTATTTAACGTGTATTAAAATAAAATAAAATAAACTGTATTTATTTTATTTCTTATTTGGTTAATAAATTTAATAATATTTATAAAACATATTGTCTTATAAAACATATTGTCTTTGTACTTTATATTTAAATCTATACCTAAGTGATTTTTCCAAGGTCACGTGCTGCTATAGGTCTATAGATGGCAAACGTATAGCGCGCACTTATTGGTTGATAAATGCAACAAAGCCTCCCTGAAATTTTCTTATTCAAATATAAGTGGTGGGGTACTTATAACGTAAAATATTTGGTTTAAAAGATTTGTCATCACATAGTAACTGTTTACATGTTATTTGTCGTTCAGATGTTACTGGTCGTGTTCATATATTAATAATTTTACTTTAAACAAAAAAAAATTAATATATAGTGAAAACTATTTAAATTATTTTTTACGTATATTACTAGTAGTAGTGTGTTTTCATATTAAAATAAGTGAATTTATAGATTAAAGTTTACCTACGTAAATTATCTTAAAAATACGGAATCTATAAAAAAGGAGATTTAAAACCAATAATAAACATGGTGGTCAGTAATAAAATTTATTATTATTTAGAATAATTATTTTTTTTTTTCATGGTTTATTTATAGTCTCATCATCGATTTATTTGTTCCAGTTATAAATTTCAAAATAATATAATTATTAATTTTAATAAAAAGAATTGTTTTTTATAATAGATGTTTCCTGCATTATACAATTATGGTTAAATATAAGTAATAAAAAGTTTAAAAGGTGTCTGGTAAAGATATGTTAACATCCTGCCGGAAATCTAATTTAGTTCTTTCATCTTCTTAATTATATTCTTCAGGAAGAATTTCTTCTATTATTATAACTGTTAGTTATTTTATATTAATTTATCTATTATTAAATTATTTAAATTGATAAAATAAAATTATTATGGTAAATAATTTATTTATAAAGTCACGTTATAAATTAAATTTTTAAATTGTAATTTAATTTGTTTTTTTTAGATTTATTCACTTTATATGCTTTTATTGAATTAATTTAACTAATTTACTGTACATCTAAAGTAATCTAATTAAGATTTAGATATTAATTAAATACCTAAATTAGTATAAAAATATTGAATTTACTCGTATAAATAAAAGTTCATTTTTTTTCTTTCTTTAATCTTCCATATGACAAATTCAAATTAATAACCTTATCGGGGATATGAAAAACGAATCATAATAATTAGAAAAACATTTTTTTTTAATTTAATAAAAAAACTGTATTCATACTAAATTCAGTAATCTGATATTGCAGTCACCAACGCTTTTATGTATTAACAACATGATATACCTCAACAGATTTTTTTTCATTAAATCTTTTAACCTCTCGATTTTTATTTAATCCTCAATCTTTATTAACCTACTTCATGAATTTTAATATACAATTTCCATTTTTATTACTGTGCTAATCCAGATTGTACAACGTTATTAGAAAAAGGTAGAATAAGTTTTTATTGCATTATTACACGTCTTTTACTCTTTCGTATAGCTGTACAAATCATCTAAATTAAAAGAAACAACAGTTAAAATTGCTTTCTCAGTATAACCTCCGTAGCGAACACAGTGAACGTGTCGCTTTCAAGGAATAGTATCAACATTCGAATGGGCTCGATTATTTATGTTATAGTAAATTCGAATCCGTGAATAAAATGAGAAATCACTTCATTCCTTATCTTTCTTAATAAGCCTAGCATTAGATGTTTGTTATTCTTGAGAGTGGCTATTTCATTTTTGGAATGATTTTATTTGTCAAGTCATGTGACCTAATCTATATATTTCATACTGTATTACATTTATTTTCCACAGTTCCTTCTATTTCAGATTTACAAAAATGGATGTTTCAAGAGATAGGCAATTAATCTACAGTTTTTTCATAAAATTCTATTTTATATTATAATCTTTTTTCGTTCATCTATTACAAAAATTCTTAATTTCGATTAAATATCTTCTTTTTTTGTTGCTTTTACGACCTCATAGGATCAGTTTAGTTCAATTTCTGGGTCAGTCCATTTTGTATTCGGTTCTTATTTCCGAATCGTGTGAGTCGTTTTATTTTTGCTTCTTTTCTTTTTGCTCACATATATTAGAGGCGTTCTGATCTTTGGTGCCTGTCCTCGTTTTAATACACCCTGTTGGATTTTTTTTTGATTTTAGGTTCAAATGTTACCATATTAGTCTTAATTAGTTTGTTGAATTTTCCAGATTTTGTGATTACATCTTCTCTGGAGATTCTCTTCCACATCTTTTCGGACTTCCTTTATCCATTTCGGTTTTGTTGTTCTTTCCCAGTATAAGTTAATTATTTGGTTTGCAAGTCTGGTGTTTTTTGCTCTAAGTAAGTGCCCCAAGAATGAAATTCTTTTTTTCTTGAATAAATTTGTTAGTGCGGTTATTATTTTATATACTTCTTCATTTGGGATTATCCTCCACTGTCCTTCTACTATATTTTTCTTGTTTATGAATTTTCTGACTGTGTCTTAATAAATATCTTTATTAATTAATTTTTTTATTAATACTTATAATTTTGTTATTAATATAATTTATTAACATTTAATAAATGTATAAATGTTTTTATTTATATTATTAAAATAATAAAGAATTTTTAAATTAATATTTACATATTTTGTTTTCTGTAAAGTAGTTTATTTTAATTTAATTTAGGTAAATAATAGTATGACGGCCTGTATGGCGTGAGTGGTAGCATCTCTGTTTTCCATCCGGAGGTACCGGGTTCGAATCCCGGTCAGGGTATGGTATTTTCACACGCTACAAAATTGCCATTTGATCTCATCCTAAAGTAATTGTAATTTATTATGCTATATGGTATTGAACACTAAATTCAAAAATCTAATTTTTAACCAACAACGAAAGAAAATTAAGTGATTAAAATGTTGTATATAAGCAAGAGTTCATAAATTATGTATTAAATAATTCATCATCTCAATCGCATGATTCAACGGCAATGTGGACACCATTTGATATGATTATTTTCGACAAAAAAAAATCAAAATTTATTTGATAACCATGAAATCATCCAATAGCTGGAATAAATTTCAAATTAATTAATTAATAAAAATATAAATAAGTAACTGAAAATAAGTTAAATAAAATTACATACTTTTTTAAGTTTCTACAAAAACAAACAATCAAATGAGAAATCTCAATGTACAAAATGAAATAAAACAAATTAAAAAATAATTGATTTTACAAATATTAAAAAATATATCTAATTTTCATAAATAATATACGAGTATATTAAACTCTTTATCTCAATCTTTTAAGTGTTAATAGGTAAATGAAATAAATAAACTTCTTAATATTCGTTAAGCTCAGTTTAAAATATACCAGAATCAGAATCACATTACTTTTTTCTTCTTCCTTAAATTGTTTTTTTATTCCTTTTTATTTTTTCACTCCAAGGATTAATCTGTTCGATGCCCGTTACCTTCCTTTATCACGCTTTCCTGTACCTTGTAATTCAAGAAAGTTTTCTGTTAGAGTCTCTCCTCTAACATTCTATTAATATATCTGTACCATTCTCGCGTATAATTACCTATCTTTCCATTTAAATCCTTTAAAACTTACAACTTGCTGTCAATTTCATTTTTTATCATAATCAGCCATTTTTTCCCTTCTCCCCCGAACCGAATCCTGCAGTTAAATATTACACAGCCCAGGAGAGTGCCTTTACTCTAACGAGCCTCCACGTCTCGGCCCACCGGTCGGATCTTCTTTGCGCCCGCCTCAAACCCCCAGAGTAGGATCCACTAGGCTCGGTTATGGCGTCCCTGGGTCCCCACTCCGGGAGTTGGGACTCGGTCTTTATGCCAATGCCTCTAACGGGGACAACCGGAGTGGAGCATCCCCCCGGGACTCGGGTCTTTATCGCTCGGGAGTGCGAGAGTCCTCGTGTCTCATCGCTACCGCCTAATCGTGCAAGCACGTGCGAACGGTAGCTTTGCAAAAGGCTGTCCCTCATCCCCGAGTCCTCCGATCCTTTTCCTCAAGAACCCTCGCCAGGAACCCTGCAATGGTGTCAAACCTCTTGGGGCTCTCAGCCTTGATAGCATAATCATCATAATTAGCCTTAATAGAACAATTGTTAACGCATTTCGGAAATATGGATCTTCCTAAACGGCTGCAGTTACAAATTTATAAAATTTGTGGGGGATTCCTCTTCCTATTCCTTAAGGGTTTTTGGATTAGCCATATATATATATATATATATATATATATATGAATGAATAAACTCAATTTATTCCAAGTATCTCTTGTCGTATTTATAAGGTCCATCGCAACTTAAATAAAATGAGACACTTAATCCGATAGCCTACTACAAATAGTAACAATCATTTTTTCGATCGAATGCACAACATTATTCCTATAAACTCACAGAGTTGGTCTAGTCATGAGCTCGTCATCGCAAATCAGCTGATATCAAAGTCGAGAGTTCTAAGGTTCAAACCCTAGTAAAGGTAGTTAGTTACTTTTACTAGGATTTGAATACTAGATCGTGTATACCGGTGTTCTTTGATAGTTTTTTTTTTTTTATTTAACCTCCGGGCCCACCATTATGTATTTCTTCAGAGGATGAGATTAATGATAAGTAGCGTGTGAAAATGCCATACCTGACCAGGATTCGAACCCGGGACCTCCGGATGAAAGGCCGAAATGCTGCCAGTTGCGTCACGGAGGTCGGCACGGTGGTTGGATTACAATTAACCACACTCTCAGGAATGGTCGACCTGAGACTGTACAAGACTACACTTCATTTACATTCATATATCATCCTCTGAAGTAATACCTTACGGTATTAGCCCGGAGGCTAAACAGAGAAAGGAAGATCCTTTCTTATAAAAACTTTTGTTTTAAGAGTAACCATTATGTAACTGATCATTTGAACGCTGAAAATCAACTGTATCATATGCTTACAAAATTAAGCTGAGATTCACCACCAGATCTAAGATGTATTTCTGTATAAAAATTTATTTTCCTTCCACTTTTTACATCATCTAAATAAATAATCTAAATGAGTTAAGGAAATGCAGCATCATCTACCGCACACCTTTAACATTAGGTGTATGATCGTCACCATTCCATTCAAATTAAAAAAAAGCAAACGTTTATTATTATTTTAGACATTTTATATATATATATATATATATATATATACATATATTTATTAATTATTCAATTTATATGCTGAAAATTTTTTTGTAAATGCGTACAATAAAAATTTTCCATAGCCAAATTTTTGTTTTAGTAATTTATCTGACGTGTTTTAAAAAAAATTACGTAACCTGATTAAGACAATGGTCGTTGTAATCTGATTAAAAATTCAAACAGTAATATTTTAATAATAATATTTTAGTAATATTCAATAAAATTGACCAGTAATATTTTAATGCTGACTAATGATTGTATGTCAGATATGATGAATGTATATTAAACAATGAACTATAGATTTTTATCTTTATAATTTACCTATCACTAGTTGGAATTCTATGTTCTTCAAGGGGAAATATCTACCCAGTACTACCTTATATTATTATAGTACATTTATTTATTCAATTTTTATAGTACAAATTTATTTTTTCATTATTAATTATGTTTTTTTTTTTTTTTGCAGCGTATAACTATACTGTAACTCAAATTCAATTTTATTTTTAGTTTTATATATATATATATATATATATATATATATATATATATATATACTGAATTATGAATGAATATTAAATTAAATATAACTTATTTAAGTTTATTTTCTTCTTAATTGGATAGAATTAAATATAATAAAAAGACATATCTTACTTAAAAATATTACCTTTATTAATCTCTTGGGTTAACTAATCAACTACATAAACTTATAAATTAAATACACTATGTTTCACTTAGAATTCTGTAAGCTTCCTCAGGTGACAGTACACATTCATACACACACATCACACAAAATTCTTTTACATACGTTAATTAGACAAGGTTAACAAATGAAGCGAGCGTTGGTTATTTTTCGTTACGTTATGTTGATATATACATACGATTCGTGAGTACACGGAATCAACATAATCTAACCAAACATAACCTGCGCTCGCTTCGCTCGCTAACCTCGACTAGTTAACAGTAATGTTTCGATTATTTAAATAATACTACAGTATTTACTGTTTACAGTTGAGTTGTAATTTTAATATATTAATTTGGAAAGTATGTAAAATGACCGGTATATTTAATAAATTGCTGTATATTTATTAAATTCTCTAACACTGAAGGCAATTAATCAAATTAACTGGTAATTATGCATACAAATTTACCTCTCTCTCTTTTTCCTGTTTAGCGACCGGTAACTACCGTTTAGATAATTCTTCAGAGGATGAATGAGGATGATATGTATGAGTGTAAATGAAGTGTAGTCTTGTACGTTCTCAGTTCGACCGTTCCTGAGATGTGTGGTTAATTGAAACCCAACCACCAAAGAACACCGGTATCCACGATCTAGTATTCAAATCCGTGTAAAAATAACTAACTTTACTAGGACTTGAACGCTGTAACTCTCGACTTTCCAAATCAGCTGATTTGGGAAGACGCGTTAACCACTAGACCAACCCGATGGGTTATACAAATTTACCTAACATATGCAAAAGTTTGTGGATCAACAGCATACGAAAACCAACCGACCGATTTCTTTAAAATTTTCAGGATACATTCGTGTTATCCCATTAAACGTTTTAACCTTTCTAAATCCGCATGGGTCACGAGTCTTCTCTCGCGAGTTACTAATTACGTCCGCGAAAAATTGTAATTTGTCACTACTCATTCATTTATGAATGAAAAAAATAGAAAAAAATTGGAAAAAATAGAAAAAAATACAAGTTATAGAAAAGATTTATAGATTCGAAAAAACTGAACCGTATGTCTGTGCGATTTTTTTTTACGTATGTTACAGCTGAAAATCCGAGTAGCATAAAAAAATTCGGAAACAATGCGTGACTTTCTTCGTTTAACCCTTTCGAGAGTAAAAATCTTTTTATCGGAAAAAAATTTTTATACGAAGTTTTATAAAGCATATTTCGCAGATTAAAAAAAAAATAAATTTGTCCAAATCGGGCCAAATTTAAGTAAGATAAAATGAAAACTAACGTGAATGGCGAGACCGGGACGGGTGGGGTCGCTTGGCAACAATACGAAAATGATGGAATTCAGCCCCACCCTGCTGGAGTGATATAAAGTGACAATTTTTTCTCATTCTCCTATCTTTGTTCTATACATTGAGTAACGGTACAAGAATCTTGGACAAAAGGCTAAGCCTACACAAGAGTTTGCGTAAACGTTGACAAAAAATCCCCCTCCCACTTTTAACTCGACCAACTCTGTTAGAAATAACACTAACCGAATGATCCCGATGTCGCTACGCTTTACGAAAACAAACGATTCAAACTGAATACAAAGCTAACGTACGAGGTTGCAGTGGGAGATGTTTTTCATAGCATATTCACACGACCGGCTTCCTACGCTGGCCGCAGTGATGCAACTTCAAATTTCTATAACAAAATTTTTTCTTTACAATGTACAGATACAAACTACATAACGTTAAAGATTGAAATCTGTTCTTTCCAATGATAATAACAGCTTATGAATAGAACGATCGGTTCATATTTTACAGGCGGCAAAAGAATAGCCTTACAAATCCCCGTTATTGGGTTAACGGCATTTAACAGGTTAAGACGTAGATCGAGGCCATAGACCCCCCCCCCCCCCCCACCTTTCGGGGTAAGCTATATTTATTAAGGAACAAAAATTAATTATACTTCATTGTATTTCTATTTCTATAGCAGCAGAAATATAACGGTAAAATTCCTAGTCATTTTTTCTTTAATAGGAGTATCTATATGATATTTCATATTCTCACAACCATCAGGATAACAAACACGTTGGGGGTCCAGAGGGCAGAGGCCCCTAGCTAGATGGTCGAGTGAGAGAAGCAAGCACTGATCAGCTATTATGTATCTATATTATGCTATTGCAATAAAGCACAGTTAAAATATATACAATTTAAGTTTTATAAATAAATACAATAATGCTTTTAGAGACATAGATACCGGTAAGAAAATGTAATAAATTAAACTATACATGGGCCTAGCTTTCGTTTTTTATTGAAATTAATAATATTTTAATTAAATAATATATGTTTCTCAAACAATATTACTTCATTATAATTTTAACGTTTATTAAATGAAAAATTTTGTCCTTAACAAAAGAACAAATATTTGTTCTTTAAAAAGCATTTTAAATAATTTAAAATATTTGTATGGTTTTACTATGTACGATTATTATAAATTCAAAGAATAAAAATCTAAGATTTCCTTGAACGCCTATTAAATTACATTTACACATTTTTTTTTTTTTTTTTAAATGAAAAGTACATAAAATTTTATTTCATTGAAAACTTCTGATATTTTTTTCATATTTTTATTATTATTGAATTATAATTCATCGTTTTTTTTTTTTTGTTTTTTTTTAATAAGCGGTTAATAATTATTAATAAATCAATATATTTAAGTTAAAAAAAGGAGATGAAGTCTGATTTGAACCGATGTGTCCTCCCCTAAGATCCAAATATTTCATTAATTAAAATTTAATTTGGCTATAACTCTGGAACCAATGAAAATAAGTATCATTTATGATGTATTGTTGAAAAGCTTTCAATGAGGGATTTATTACTGCAGTTAAGAAAAATTCGAAAATCCAGATTGTTTTAAATTTTGGGCTTTTTGGGGTACTTGTGGTTTATTCGATTCAAATCAAAAGGGAAGTGCGCAACAGCATGTTACAACAGACCTAAATCCAAAATTTCAACATCTTACGGCTTATCAATTTTGAGTTATGCGAGATACACACGTGCATACATACATATATATATATATGCATACATACGTACGTCCAGACGCCATGCTGAAACTAGTCAAAATGGATTCAGAAATGGTCAAAATGTCAAAATGGATATTTCCATTGAAATCTGGAATACGAAATTTTTCGCGATAACAATACTTCCTTTACTTCGTACAAGGAAGTAACAAAACAACAAAAATAAATAAATATTTACAAAATTTTATGTTTTTTTTTCCTGATGTGTATGTTTCAATCTGTTCAAATAATAAAAGTAAGCAACCCCCCCCCCTTCGAACGTCCACAATGAGATGAAGGTGATATGTATCAATGAAAATGAGGTGTAGTTTTGTACAGACTCAGACCGACTATTCCTGAGACGAGTGGTTAATTGAACCCCAACCACCAAAGTACACCGGAGTCCAATGTCTAAGTAAGTATTCAAATCTATATAAAAACAACTTGCTTTTACTAGCATTCGAACCTCAAAACCTTCAATTTCAAAATTAGCTGTTAAACAACTGATTTGCGACGGCGAGTTAACCACTAGACCAGCTCGGAAATAAAATGAAATTTTTCGTCAATAAAAAAAAATTATTATTAAGAAAAACAAACTATTTAAACACTGATTTGTTTCTAACTTTAACAAAACACTTTTATGATGCTTTTAAGAAAATTATATATTCATTTCTTTTTATTAATACTCAAGTCTAATCAAAGAATGCATTTGTCTTTAAAAAAAAATAATAATTATAATGTATTATTCCAACATTGACTTTACAATAAAATTGATATGACATAAGAAATTTCTCTAGAATAGCAAAATCATGGGCCCTAAACTCATGACTCGCGGCACGTCTTAATGATTTTTGAGGTCCGCGGACTCAAAAAAAAGTAGTAAAAGGTAATAAATAGTAAACGCACAGAAGTGAATTTGGTGATTATATTACAGTTTAAAAATTTCGTAAGACAAATGAGATGTATCAAAGTCTGAAATAAAACTTTTTAAATAAATAATATAAGTGTTAATTAATAAATTATTTCATAAGAATGGACTGAAATCCGATCACTTGAAGAAAAATATGTAAAAAATATTTATAAAATCTTACATTTCACAAATGCAAGCAAATATGCAAATATGTATGTATGATCAATCAATGAAATTTGCACCATTTGAAAATGCGCATCCTAATGTTTCAAATACCGACTTCCAGGTTGCAATGCTAGAGTTCAAACGTAAGCTGACCTCAGTCGTAAACAACATGGCGTCTATGCAACAAAGACGTTTTTTGTTCTACAATTTAGCAAGGCAAGAGTACAAAGTATCGGTTCAGCGTGCATTTCAACAGCGTTTCATTATCGATCCACCATCGGCTAAGAAAATTACATTCGTCATTGATATTGTTACCACATATATGTCTAATTTAATATTGAAGCTTTTCGATCATTTTTGACATCGGTTTTCTTTTAAATATTTTGATTGTTTTTTTTTTTTAGTTGAAGAAAATCATATCTTCCAATCAACATTTCTATTTTTTTAGATTTTTAAGTAAGCAACTTACTTGACCAATTTTCATTAATCGAATGATTAATCCTCTTATATAAGAACTGATAAACCTCTTCTGGATTAAAGTGCATATTAACAAACATACAACTCAATTTATAAGTTAAATTATATTCAATTCCATATCTCATGAAAAAAAAAGTTCAGATAATGGCCAAAAAAAAATTAACTTATATAGATTTTTTGATTTCCGGCCCTTTTCAAAGTTAGTAATAAACAAACGGTTTATTTTTAAGCAACTAAAAACTCGTCATAGTTTTCTCTCGTAGACTATAATTTGCAGGGAATTATGGAACGCTTCCGTTTTTATGACTTCCTAACGTATTTTTATCTCATTAATAGCGTGTTTTATTCCTTAATATAAATTTAAATACAACGTGTATATATAATTACTATGAGATAAAACATAGAATATTTTCTAGATTTGTTTGTATACAATTTAAGAAATTTTAATGACAAAAATATTATTTTTATAGAAAAATAAATTAGGTATTAATAACATAAACTATACAGGCATCTATAAATAACCTTTATTTACGTTTATAAAACTTCTGAATATTTCTGTTCCCTAGTCGTATTTTATGAGGGAAATGTTTCTTTTATTTACCGGAGATTTCACTTTTTAGTATGTTTACATACTTTTAGTATGTATAATGTATTTATTTATATATATAATTTTTTGACAAAAACGGGTACGTTGATCAGTTGTTTTATTTTTCCATCTTCATCATTCTTGTAGTTATGACGTATATAAAGAACTTGAGATATAAAAAGAAGCAATATTTAACGTTAATTAGCTTCTGTGAGAGTCATGCTAACAAATATACAACCAAGTTTTCATAGTTTAGAACCTTCAGTAAATAGAAAGGTGATGCTTATACATAGCTAAATGTCACCGCATCGAGATAAAAAAAAAATTACAATTCTTTTAAAAGTATTGTTCTGTAAGGTTAATTTTTATTTAAGAGTAACTAATTTTTTTAATATTTTCAAAAAATTAAAAACAAATTTCATTAATGTAAAATATAGAGAAAAAATTAATGTAGCATGTACATAATTCAAAGCATGTTTTTTTTTTTTAAATTGTTAATGGTGGTGATTTAATTGGATTAAAATCCAATAACTTGACTTCTTGGTTCTGAAAAATTTATTGAGAAACTTGTAAATACTACCTGTAAACATATTTTACGAATAGATTAATACGATTTTGTTTTTCTATTAACGATCCGATAAAGTAAAACTTAATTTGTTTTAAATATTTGTAGAATAAGAAATAAAAGTTCCACGTTAAAAATAAATGTTAAAACCACAACTTTTTTCTCTAAACGTAGAAATAAAAATATTAAATTATGAAAGAAAGGGAGTCCGACAAGGATGTTCCCTATCTCCTTTACTTTTTAATCTTTACATGGAAGTAGCAGTTAATGATGTTAAAGAACAATTTAGATTCGGAGTAACAGTACAAGGTGAAAAGATAAAGATGCTACGATTTGCTGATGATATAGTAATTCTAGCCGAGAGTAAACAGGATTTAGAAGAAACAATGAACGGCATAGATGAAGTCCTACGCAAGAACTATCGCATGAAAATAAACAAGAACAAAACAAAAGTAATGAAATGTAGTAGAAATAACAAAGATGGACCACTGAATGTGAAAATAGGAGGAGAAAAGATTATGGAGGTAGAAGAATTTTGTTATTTGGGAAGTAGAATTACTAAAGATGGACGAAGCAGGAGCGATATAAAATGCCGAATAGCACAAGCTAAACGAGCCTTCAGTAAGAAATATAAGTTGTTTACATCAAAAATTAATTTAAATGTCAGGAAAAGATTTTTGAAAGTGTATGTTTGGAGTGTCTCTTTATATGGAAGTGAAACTTGGACAATCGGAGTATCTGAGAAGAAAAGGTTAGAAGCTTTTGAAATGTGGTGCTATAGGAGAATGTTAAAAATCAGATGGGTGGATAAAGTGACAAATGAGGAGGTATTGCGGCAAATAGATGAAGAAAGAAGCATTTGGAAAAATATAGTTAAAAGAAGAGACAGACTTATAGGCCACATACTAAGGCATCCTGGAATAGTCGCTTTAATTTTGGAAGGACAGGTAGAAGGGAAAAATTGTGTAGGCAGGCCACGTTTGGAATATGTAAAACAAATTGTTAGGGATGTAGGATGTAGAGGGTATACTGAAATGAAACGACTAGCACTAGATAGGGAATCTTGGAGAGCTGCATCAAACCAGTCAAATGACTGACGACAAAAAAAAAAAAGAAAGAAATTTAGGTGGCTTTTCTACTTAAAAAAGTTTTTTCTCCTTCCAAATATAGTTTATAAGTTACCGAATCCATTAGCATTTTAAACTAAACCATTAATGAGATTTTATCTAAATATTGAACTGATGTATTTTAAGAAGTCAGTTATCTGTAAATAATTTAGTACGCACAGTTACTGAGATCATACGAGCCGATAAAAACAATATATATGTATGCATGTACAAACACAGTTTATAAAAAAGAATTTTAAATGTAGTTCCCGCTTAATTATTCATATATAAAGTTAAATTTCAAGAAACTCATCCTAGTACATGAACAAACACACACACTCTCTCTCTCTCTCTCTCTGTGTAATCCAAAAATTATCTTAAATAAATGAATTTAGTTTCATTTTTAGAATCCTGTAAGGATACTCGAGCGGTGTTACAAAGGCACGTAATAAATACATACTCTTTCTTACTACTAATGAATTATTTTTTCTGGTTTAAACGCCAAAATGTATTCAACAAGAGAAAAATACTAAAAAATAAAAAAACACGACTGCAGAAAAAATAATTGCTGACAAATATTGTTATTTTTGTTCTGCTTTGGTTCCATAGTGATTCTGTATTATATTAGACGATACCCAGTTTTAATTTTCAAAAACCGAAAGCTCGGTTGTGAAGGTAACACTTCCCGATAACCGTGATCTGTAAAATCGATAGTCTAACTGATGCATGCAAAGTTTAGCCTTCAACGTACTAACAAATACCTCGTTTGAATTTTGAAAATCGAAGATTGTTTGCAGAAATACTATAAGAGCACCCTAATGCACCTTCAAAAACAGCGTCCCAGGGGCAACCCGTTTGTTACCAGTTGATGGTGATGATTGGTCTAGCCTCGCACGAGGAGTTGGCATCACCTCACCACTCTAGCCTCATATGCAGTCCCTTACGGGAAGACAGTTTTATTAAACCGTTTATTATTAAACAAAAATCTCTATTAAACAAAAAAAAAAACATTAATTTATTTAATACTATTTTGTTTTATTTAACGTAAATTTAATTCTATTATGTTTCTAATATTATTCATCCGATTGATTCGAATCTTTCAGTTCAAATTCAATTCACTCAGTGATAGAGACTCCCAGTTCACAGTTAATTAATTCAATTCAATAAAGTTTCTGCTTCAATCGGTAAATCTTCACTACTACATACATATATATATATATATATATATATATATATACACACATTTATATACCGTATGACAATCCCGGTAGCGTAAGGATTCCAACGCGAGGTAATACATCTAAATCGATTCAGCCATTGAGCAGCTACGGTGGAACAAACATACATATACCCTAAATACATTACACTCCTTTTTGGGCAGTCGTGTAAAACGAAATGAGAATATCTGAAGTAATAATACAATCATCCGAAAATTTGTATACATTTCAAAGCTTTCCAACAGAACGAAAAAAAAGAAAACCAACAACTCTCGTCAGAAAATAAAAGGCGAGTCAAAGCGAAAAAATTAAGAACTATTGGAAGATTAGTAAATAAACGCCCAAAAGAAAGATAAATAAATGTAAAATGTTGCTTCATGTGTTCTTCAGTCGGCCAAACTAAAAAAAAATTTAATCAATACAAAGTTATTTTTTGTTAATTTTTTGGATAAAATTAACTAAAATTTATCATTGTAAATAAAAAATTGAAAGCTGATATACGGATTTAATGTTTTAATAGTTTACGAAATAGAAAGCAGTAAAACGTAATACAGTGACCAAAATATCCAATGAATTATATAACCTGGATTATTATTATTATTTTCAGGTAATAAATAAATGATATCATAAAATTATACGTGTATATAAATAACGAAATGTGGTATTTAAACAATGAATAGTAAAATTGAATGTTTGTTCATTTCAAACAATATAATGATAAAAGAATATATATATATATATATATATATATATATATACTCCAAGTATATATATATATATATATATATATATATATATATATATATACATATATATATATATATATATATATATATATATATATATATATATATAGTATAGTATATATATATATATATATAGTATATATATATATATATATATATAATACATGGTTAAGAAGATAAATTATCATTATTAACATCGATTTTCACTATTAGATTTAAAAGCCACCTATTATTTATTTTTTAATTATTTCTGTTTATTATATCTTTTCTTAATATATAATTACATTTTTAAATAACTAATGCAGTATTAACCGGTTGTATTAACCAGTTTTTGTTATATTAATAGGGTATTATAAAAATGAATTTAATATTACAGAGGTGACCAGAATTTAATATATAATAATAACAGTGAGTTGAAACTATCTTAAATTTTACTAACGACGAAAATTTAACAAGTATATTATTATAATAAAATCAAACTTAAACATATAATGATAGTAATAGTATAAATTCAGTTATATTAAAATGAATATTATTAAATCATAGTAAATTCATCTCTTGTAAAATTAAAAAATTATATTTTCGATAAAATTTTATGAATCGTACGTTATATGTCTTGTCAGTATGATAAACGCTATATTTGGGTTGTTCAAAAAGTTCTCGGTCCGACACAGAGAGGGCCCAAGAATGATCAAATGACTACGATATTTGTCAAGTATGATCCTTTATTTTTTTCAAACGCTTTCAAACGTTTTAGACGCTTGTTTGTTACGATGGAGTAAAGGAAAAACGTTTTGACATTTTCTGAAAAATGGATAAAATTGAAATTTGACTCTGGCGTTTAACTCTGAAGGACATACAGAAAGAGTTAAACAATAAGGGGATTCTTTTTGTTAGAGGATTGAAAGGGATTCTTCCTCTTCGTTTTAGATAGTAAAAAAGTGGGCTGCTGAACTTATACATTCATTCAAGATTACGAACGTACTCAAATCGACAAAATCCTCTCAAATATCCACTTTGCAGTATTAAATAATCGCTGACTTAAGGTAAGCGAGCTTGCTGATATTGCAATCATCTTGATAAACCGTGTCCACTACATTTTGACACGACGTATTGTGTATAATAACGCTTTCTTCGATAGTTGTGTTTGATAACAGTTGACCAAAAACGATTTCGAACGGACACTTCTCAAGGGTATTTAGACCTATTTAAACGCAATTTCGCTGAGTTCTTCGACATTATATACCAGTATATGAAATATGAATTCACCATTAAACATCAGAAACCATAAGCAGTCCAAATGATGGGTGGGAGCAGGTGATAATGCGCCAAAGAGTGCGAAAACGGTTCCATCTGCAGGGAAAGTCACGGCTATAGTTTTGTTAGAATTCTCTTGGAGTGGTAGCCATAAACTATCTTAAAAAAAAACGCAGGTCCATCTCCAGGGAAAATTACGATACTCTACTGGCCCAATTAAAGGGTGCTATTCAGGCTAAACTTCCACATCTGGTGAAAAAGAAAGTTACCTATTACTACGATAATGTGCCTGCTCACATCGCTTTGTTGCTGCAAAACTTCATGATCTATACTTAGAAATGCTTCCACATGGCCTATATTCACAGAATATAGCCTTTAGCGATTACTTCCTCTTCCCAAACCTGAATAAATGGCTAGGTAGGTGAAGATTCACTTGAAATTATGAGGTCAAATCTAAGACAACCGCTTATTTTGCAGAATTAGACAAATTACATTATTCTGATGATATTAAAATGTTGGGAAGTGGTTAGTATAAATGTACTGAATATAAATAAATTTATTTATTAAATTTTATTTTATAATTTTATTTATGAAATTTTTAAATAAATTTAGAAAAGTTGTATTTTTGGTCATATCGAAACATTCCTCCTAGTTTTCGATGACTTAATATTAAAAATTGCATTTTTAATAAAATTATATCTTTATGTACAAATAACAACAAGTTTCCAATTCTAAATAAAAAATGTTAAAAACCCACAATTAAATAATTTACAGTTCCTGCAGTAAGGGCAAGCTTAAATGCAACGTATCATCATTATAAACCTACTGAAATGCAAATCAACATTCAGCCTTTTTTATGAGACCTTCATTCTTGTCCTTTTTTAGAGTGTTTATGTGTATGTAACACCATTTACTATTAAATAAAGTAACACTGAATACATTAATTTATATAAGATATTAAAAAAGGAATCGTTTCTTTTTTTATTAATTTGTTAATCTTTACACACAGGAAGTCTTGATTATACGTGATGGCTTAAAAATCAATTTTCCCTGCAAATTCTTTAACAAGTGGGAAATTTTATATTTTTATTTGTTAGTTTCAAGAAAAAAAATCACTATTCAATTATATTTATTCGGTTAATTGTTTTACCTGTACTGAGAATAATAGTTTTTATCTTCACAAAACAATAACGAATCCTTCGGTCTCAGTGCAAGAATAATAACGATACTTCTTTCGTCTACATAGAATTACTTGTAAGATTTTTTAATTCTCCATAACTAACATTTATGAAAGCTGAATATAAAGTTTGAAAATACTAGAAGCATTGAAGATGTTTCATGATCAGACAGGCCTACAAGTAGTAACACTTTAAAAATCAAACAACTTGTTGCGAGGGTATTAAAAAACAGATATGAAATGTCAACTAAAAAGTTAGGCTTGATGTGATAAAAATAAATTTACAAAAGTTCTGAAAGAATTGCAGTTCTTGAGAACGAAAGCAAAAAGCAAAACAGTATTTGCTTTGGTGAAAACGGCTTTGAAAAAAAGGGAGAATTTTGTGAGAAATTCTGTACTCATTGTCAAGTAAATCCTTATTTAGCCAGTTTTGTAATGTAATTTAATGAAGCAATTTAAATTTTCATAAGCAATTCAAATTAAATTTTCATAATAGTGTTTATTAGTCTAAAGACAGTCTTAACATAGATGAAGAAATTTAATTTACCTGAAGTTGATGTCTGGTCTACGTGATCACAAAAGAGTGTGTTAGTATTTATTGTTTTCAATAAATATATATTAGGTGATTCGTATATTAAGAAGTTATAAAATATTGGTATTCTTGAGCTATCATGCTACAGAAGATGATATTTAAGTTAAAAGAAGTGATGAAGGAATACAGCAAACAAACAATGAAGGGAAGCAAACTTATGAGAGTTAATCATAAAGAGAGTATGAAACTGCAAAGAAGTGAATGTGGAACAAGTTGAGAAATATACATATATTTAGGAAACATGTTAAATAATAATTGAAGGCGTGATACAGAAATTAAGTCAAGAATAGCCGTGGCAAAGAAGGCATTTAATAAGAAAAAGAAACTGCTTTGTAAAAAATAGACTTGGATTTAAAGAAAAAGCTGATTAAGTGTTACGAATAGAGTGTGCTTTCATACAAATTCAAAGCGTGAACTTCAGGTAAAAGAGAAATAAGATCAAAGTTCTGGAAATGTGAGTGTAGAGGAGAAGCAGATTAAGTGGGTAGAGTTAGTAACCAAATCGTATTGAAAAGGATAAAGGAAGAAAGAACACTGTTGGAAACAATAAAAAGGAGGAAGAGCAATTGGATTGGTCATATATTAAGTGGAAGAGATATAATAACAACCGTGAATGGAGAAAGGAGAAGATTAAAGATGATAGATGACATCAAGAACGAAATTTACAAAGATACCAAAGAGCTGGCCTGGGTCGGGGAGAACTGGAGGTGTCAATGGTGCAAGGGATCTGCCGATGAGCAGAATACCAAGTAATGATGATAATGAAAACGCCATGCCTGACAACGATAAGAATCCAGGACCTACGAATGAAAGGCCGAGACGCTACCACTCCGCCAATCGAGATCGACTAATTTAAATGACCATTATTTCTATGCAATTTTTTTTTCTGAGGAATAATGAAAGACAGGATGATTGTTTTAAAAATCCAAACGAACTGAACCGCTTAAAGTTGCTGGTTAAAAATGTAGTTGATTTTAAAAAATTTTGAGAAGAAAAAATAAAATAATTAATTCAATGACTAAACACTACTATAAAGTCAACAGAAAGAACACTTTGAATACTTTCTTTGATGAGTATTAAACTTGAAGGAAAAAACCTTTTTATTAATCTTTAAAAAAACCGAGTTTTAGCTCATCCGATAGTACTAGTTTATTGTTTTCAGTAATTTTTTGTGTAGTAAAATAAAATAATACGTATTTTAAAATCGATTAAATACTAATTGAATATTAAACTGGAAAAACAAGATTCAGCTTCATAGTTAAAAGAATCACATGTAGGTATTCTCTAATAACATGTAGGCTTTCGTCACCCAACTCGTATAAATGAAGGATTATTACATAATTAAATTAAAAGCAATATAAAAATTCTGTTCATTCACAATGAAATGACAGTAATTGATATAATTAAAAGAGTATTAAAAACTTATGCAACATATATATTCAAAAGGGAAATCAAATACAAAAACGGATCACCTTCTGTTCAATACATCACGTCATTCTTATGTCATTGTATAAGGAACATTGTGTATACTATTGTGAAAGTACAGAAGCTTTTTATTCGATTAGTGACAAAGAGGAGTCTGATATATGTCATTCATTCAAAAAGCCTTCACCTCTTACTTTTTTACTATTTTTTTGCAATTATTAGTAATAGAAATAGATTAATCAAAGTGTTTTTAAACGTTTAATAAAAATGTTATTATTCAAATTTCATCAATTCGTTAGTTTACAAAATAAAAAAAATGATTAATGTTAAAGGGCTACGTACTTAGTTTTTTGTTTTATTATTATAAAAAATAAAATTCCTTTTTTAAACTTAATGGTCTTTATTTTTGACTATAAAGGGCAATAGTTTAATTGCATGAATATAAACAACAGCAATAATATGAAACAAATTTGGAAAAATCATTACGCTCAATAAAAACTCAATTATGTTGTAGAAACCAAGAAAGTTTAATTAAAAATATTTAAGTTACTAACGTTCTGTAAGTGGAAGATGGGTTGAACTTAATACGTAATAAGTAATTAAGATAATATCTTAATACAGCCGTTTTACCTCTAAGCTCCCTCGTTTACCTCTCTAAGCTCTTTAGCCGTTTTACCGGCAAAAGAGCTTTTTTCAAACCGTATAGTTTTGATTTGAAACGCCATAATAAAAACACTAAGCACGTTAAAGTTAATATACAAAAAACCGTTTACCAACAATTGAATTCGAAGCGTTCAAGCGCTTTCGGAATTAAATTCCATCTTCCGAAACTTTATATTCGCATATTTGTAACATTAATTAAAACTTTACATGTAAATTATAAAAAATCGTGATATTTGTTTAAAGCATAACAGTTGATCGTCATAAGTAATAAAATATGTCAACGTAAACGTCCTGTCAATTTGGTGGTCTCAACTGTTGCCCCGGTTTTAATTAATATTGCAAATAGGACGAATATGAGAGTTCCGGAAGATGGAATTTAATTCCGAAAGCGCTTGAACGCTTCGAATTCAATTGTTGGTAAAAGGTTTTTTGTATATTAACTTTAATTATGTACTTATACTAATGGGCCATGCTTAACAAAATTATTATAAACCAAGCCTGTTATCATTAAATATTTATTATGCCAAATATATATATATATATATATATATATATATATATATATATATATATATACACACACACACGAGGTGCTACCCAAATGTTCGGGGAATTTGAATTTCACGCGCGAATAATTGCTGGTACGACCTGCTGCCGCTAGATGTGGCTAACAGCACTCTTTGTGAATCAGTATTCCAACAGCTGCGACGGTAAGAGGCTGCATTGTTGACTTTCGTGCGGTTGCGTAACGTTGTGTTTTACTGCTTCGGCGAAATTATAAATTGCAGATTTTAAACAGCAAAGAACCTGCATCAAATTTTGCTTCATGCTTAAAAAGTGGTGCAGAAATCCATCGCATGCTTGTGGAAGCATTTTGTGACAATGCTATGAGTAAAAGTAAAGGTTTTTTGTGGTACAAACGATTCAAAGATGGACGAACGACAGTCGATGACGATGAGTGTTCAGGAAGACCATCAACAAGCGCAACACCGGAAAACATCGCGAAAGTGCGAGAGGCTATTGTTGCAGATCGTAGACAAACAATCCATGATGTTTGTGCAATCGTACAACTGTCATATTGGTCCGTGCAACGTTGGACAATTTGAACATGAGACGCATTGCTGCAAAATTCGTACCGAGACTGTTGAACAGCGACCAAAAACAAAATCGCGTAGATGTCTGTAGCGAATTGAAAAATTCAGCAAGAGATGACCCTAACTTCATCTCCAACATCATAACCGGTGATGAGACATGGGTGTACGGGTATGACCCTGAAATTAAGCAGCAGTCGTCGCAGTGGAAGCCGCCAAGTTCACTGCGGCCAAAAAAAAGCACGCCGCTGCTTTGTTAAAATAAATTATAATCAATTTTTTTTTAAATTAATTATATAATATCACTGTAGGAATCTTAAGCTGAAAATATAAATTTATCTTTAAAACCATTTAACTCCCCACTTGACTAACAAATCCGAGTCAGTTCTTCAGCTAAATGTTCCTTAGCCAATTCGTACTCTGATTTCTATAAAATATGAAGCATTTAAGTGCTTTGAAACTTAACTTTATGTTTTCAACAAAGACTTTATGTTTACCTAAGACAATATTGTACAATAATTATTAAATCAACAATTGTTTTTATATTTATTATTAATTGATAAAAATAGAGAGAAATACTACATTTTAGTAATTTACTAATTTCAAATGTCCATAATTTATTTATTTATTTTTTTTTATTAATTCTAATAATTAAATCTTTTATTGAAAATATTTTTAAATTCATTTATTTATTTTAGATTTTGTTTGATATTTATACATATAAAAGTAAATCTGTACAAATATCATTTCATCTTCTAATGATGATTCTTTAAACACTGAAAGGAACATCAGATTTTAATGTTTTTAAACTCTTTTTGAGGTTTTTATTTATGCGATTTATTTTTTCGGGTTGATGAATAATTCACTACGTAAGCAAGAATTTTGTGCATATGTAATTTGGAATGTAAACCTTCGTAAAATAAAAAGAAAACTCTATAGCAGACCGGAATTCGAACATACAACCTTTTAAATAAACGGCAAAGTTGCTGCTACTGTAACACCAAGATAAGCAAACTATTATAAATTTTCTTTATACTTTAATCTATAGTAGCAATAATTATCTATATTAATCTAGCTCCAATTTACGTACATACAGGCTAGGTTGTATTTATATTATTATACAGGTGATCATAGAAAAGGTAATTCATCCGGACTTGATTTGAAACTGAACTGTTAGAGATATTAAGTAAATACGTACGGGACACCCTGTCACAACCACATAATAACAGGAAGTAGAAACTAATTCTAACTCGCTCAGTGAGCAATATGTCACATACAAAGTTGTACACTTACTTAGATTAGATCAGAGGTATAAACTAACTTAAATATAATATGCAAACATACTAATATTACGGTACTATATTATACTAAAACATTTGTTTGTATAGAAAATTAAATGATTACACCCTCATAAGTAATGTAATATCAGAAGTGTTTAGATTATAGTTTGGTTTACGAAGGGGACGACAAACTTTGTCTAAAAGAACTGCTTGCATTTCTTTTATTATTACACTTTATTACAAACACCTGCTAAAAAACCACTGTTTTATAGTAATTTCTAAATATTGGCAATATTTCAATTAATATTTCATTATTACTTCTTTAATCATTTAATTATATTTTTATACTTATTCCGCAATGTCTAATGATAATGAATGTCTAACAATCGAAATGACTACCTCTAGATTTGGATTTAAAAAAAAATTTTTATAAATTTTTCTAAATTGAAATAATTTAAATATAAAAAAAATTTACTATACATAGTATTATTAACTTGGTCCTTTTTAGCAATTAGTTTTCTTAAAGGTTTTTACCCGTACAAACCGGAAATCTTTTTGGTTTAATACACCACAGAAGCTTACAGAGAAGCCTGGACGTTGGAATATGTAAATTGAATTTTGTAGCGTATGAAAAATTCCCTACTTGACCGGGATTCGAACCCGGGACCCCCCGATGAAAGGCCGAGACGCTACTACTACTTCACGAAGGTCGGCGTAACGGTGATATTAGAGATAAATAATAATTGTGTTAATTATTATATTGTCAATCCATGTTTTAAACAGAGTGGAGGGCAAGATATAAATAAGTATATAGAGGTGAAATGTAAATTTTTAATATATTTAAAAAATAAATTAGCTCCCCGTCACAGCTTCGCCCGCAATATGTGATTACTTGTGTTTCCCGTAACGGTCAATCTTTTTATTTTATATTCTTTGGTCAAGTAACCGGAGGCAAGTGCAGTTATTCACTCGTACAGTAACGATGACAGTGGCTATGTTGGTTGAGCCACAGCGCCGTATACCTTCGCAACCGTTAAAAAAATCGGAATTAAAAAAAAAACAAAAACCGATTTCCAAATATTTATTTGAAAAGTATTATTTTCAAGCACAAATCTACTGAATATCTCGTTTATTATAGTGGAGATTAGGAAAATTTAAAATCATTGTTCAAAAGCTTTTTACCTTTTTTCATCCTCCTTTAAGGTAAAATTTCAAAAAATTAGAAATTTGCTTATTAACATGAAAATTACAATCACCAAAAATTAGATTGATTTCTTCATTTGTGACCGAAAAACTAAAAAAAATATATCAGGGTTTCAAAATAAGTTCAAAAATCACTTTTAACCCTTGAAAATCGGAATTTCTAAAAATCTAGAAATCCATATATTGATATTCATAGTCATTCAGTTAAAACTTAGCTCACACAGTGATAGATACTCGCACTTCACAATTCATTAACTTTATTCATTAAAGTTTGTGTTTCAACCGGAAAATTTCCACTACTACATATATTTTTTTTTCAAAAGTTTTCGAGATGAAATATATCTAAAAACCTTCTCAATTAGGTCAAGAAACATAGGTAAAAATTTGGCTGTGATTAATCGGGTAGTTTTTTTTTTATACCGAACAAACAAAAACCCTTTTCCTCTTTATATAATAGTATAAGAAGGTTATTTAATGTAGATTTAATTGTATTACGTAATATTATTCATTCGACTGATTCGAATTAATCAGTTCAAACTCTGTTTACAATTATTAATTCATTTCATTAATGATTGTTCTTCAACCGGGAAATCCCCACTACTACATATACGAGGTATGTGAGAAAAGTAATGAGATTGGTAACAGTGTAAGCGATCAGGCAACGCTGTGTCTACCGGTCTGTGCTAGACCGGTTTGTTCATCCCTTCCACATGAGTTTCAGTAAGAGTATCAACTCCGTTCAGCCAACACATTATTTTTGACAGCGCCATCAGTGAAGTTGTGTTTTTGTTGTGTTACGAAAATGGAGCATCGGAATTTAGAGCGACGTTGTGCAATCAAGTTTTGTGTTAAACTTGGGAAATCCGCGAGTGTGACCTTTGAAAAGTTGAAACAGGCCCATGGGGAACATTGCTTATCAAGAGCACAAGTTTTCCGGTGGTACAAATCATTTTTGGAAGGCCGAGAACACGTTGAACAACTTCGCTCAGGGAGACATTCAACTTTAAAATCTGACGAAAACGTTGAGCATGTGAAGGTTCTTGTGAGATCAGACCGTCGTTTAACAGTAAGGATGATGAATGAACAATTAAACTGACAGACGATTTGGACATGCGGAAGGTTTGTGACAATTTCATGACAATGCCCCGTGTCACACGGCCATTTTCTTCACGGAATTTTTGACCTCAAAACTCATTCCTACGGTTCCTCAACCACCCTATTCACCTGATTTGAGTCCTTGTGACTTTTTCCTTTTTCCGAAATTGAAACATGTCTTAAAAGGACGTCATTTTGGAACTCTGGAGAACATTCAAAAGACTGTGACCGACCGGTTAAATGCCCTACCAGTTGAACCCTTCCAGCGCTGCTACCAGGAGTGGGAACAACGACTCCGCCGGTGTATAGCTGCCCAAGGGAATTACTTTGAAGGGGATAATATTGTTGTTTGAAAAAATAAAAACTTTGGTGAGTAAAAAGTCAGTTTCATTACTTTTCTCACACACCTCGTATATTTCTTTTTTCGAAAATTTTCGTGATGATATACGAGTATATCTAAAAAGCTTCTCAGTTATGTCATGAAACATGAGTAAAAGTTTGGTTGCGATTGATCGGGTAGTTTTTTTGTTTATCCCGAACAAAGAAACATCCTGTTCCTCTTTACGTAATAGTATAGATTATAATAAGTTTAAAACTTATAAAATAGAATTATCATCATTTATTATAAAACTCATTATTTTTAAACTTAAAATCAATTTACTTATAGTATTATTAGAAATGACTGCTTTTATTGCATCAATTTTTGGTTTATATTCATATAATAGATTGAAGAAATTATATATAATTCAATCTATCCAGGAAATTTGTTCAGGATAACAATCAGAATAGATCTCCTTGAAAAAAATTTCCAAATATAAAATCAGACACATCGAAAAATACAGGATATATCAAATTGTAGTAAAATTAATCACATGTTTGTAAAAGCTTTTTATATAGTAGGAAAAACAGTGTTCTTCGATATATTTTAGACCGTTTATCATTTTTACGATCTCTGGTACGTCGCCCACCCTTAAAATAAATACAGGCCAATGTACCGTAATCATCATTCTTACCAACGAAATTGTTATCGTTTAAAGTAATACAAAACGAGTTAAAGATCACACTTCCGATGTAACAGATGACGTACTCCAAATTTAATTGTAAAAAAAGTCATAAAAACATTGACTCAGTTATAAAATTTTACTACAATTTCTTTTCTAAAACTTATTGCTCATCATTAAACATAAAACTCTCTGCTTAATGTTTATTTTAATGGCCGCCCCGCTTATATAATATAGTCTTTCTCTTTTTGACTCCACCAGATTGCAACCTTAAAACACATTAAAACAAAAATAAACTAAGGTTTGAATTTCCTGCGTTACAAAATTCGTTAGGGTTTTTTCATATCTACCCAATTTTGACTCCGTACTTAATTAAAATTGTTTTAATAAATGAATTCTACATTGAGAAATAATATATAAATATTTATGAAATTATTAATACCATTTATGATGTATTTAGACCATTCATTCAATAATACAAAATACTATTATTTTTCCATCAAACACTATTTATTATGTATTGCGTTATTGTAATTATGTGTCTTCAAACACTGATGAAAAAAAAGTAAAATAAAAGAAAGGTTTCAAATTAATGGATAGTGATAATTCATTAATTTTTGAAATGATTTTTTTTAGTCTTCAGTCACTTGACTAGTTTGATGCAGTTGTCCAAGATTCCCTATCTAGTGCCAGTCGTTTCATTTCAATATATCCCCTATATCTTACATCCCTAACAGTTTGTTTTACATATTCCAAACGTTGCCTACCTGCACAATTTTTTCCTTCTACCTGTCCCTCCAATATCAAAGCGACTATTCCAGGATGCCTTAATATGTAGCCTATAAGTCTGTCTCTTCTTTCAGCTACATTTTTCTAAATGCTTATTTCTTTATCGATTTGCTGCAACATCTTTTCTTTTGTCACTTTACCACCCATCTCATTTTTAACATTCTCCTGTAGCACCACATTTCAAAAGCTTCTAATCTTTTCTTCCAGGTACTCCGATCGTTCAAGTTTCACTTCCACATAAAGCAACGCTCCAGATATATACTTTCAAAAATATTTTCCTGGCGTTTAAATTAATTTTTGATGTAAGAAAATTATATTTCTGACTGAAAGCTCGTTTCGCCTGTACTATTCGGCATTATATATCGATCATGCTTTGTCCATCTTTAGTAACACTAATTCTCAAATAACAAAATTCTTCTACCTCCGTAATCTTTTCTCTTCCTATTTTTATATTCAGTGGTCTATCTATTCTATTTCTGCTACATTTCTTTACTTTCGTTTTTTTCTTGTTTATTCTCATGCGGTAGTTCTTGCGTAAGACATCATCCATGCCATCCATTTTGAAAAAAAAAATTAAATATAATTGTGTCAGGTGAAATAAAAGTAATAGAAAAAAGTATAATCCTACGACGAATAAAAATAGGTAAAAACAATTACAAATTCAAAAATTATTAAAGAAGTGAGAAAATGTCATATTCCATACGAAAAAGGAAATGCCAAATTCTTCGGCAACATTAGTGAGAATGAATGATAACAGGCTCATAAAACAGATCTTCAACTACATTTATAACAAAAAGAACGGAAATCAATAGATCTCAGTGAATAAAAAAATACCTAAAAGAAATGAATATGTCTGAAGAAACAGTACAAGATAGAACACCTTCAGAAAACTGGTATATGATTATAGTTTCCAAGAGAGCAGGAGAAAAAAACAACATGTGGTCAGTAGAGAGAAGGCAAACACAAAGTGAAAGAACTATTGGAAGACCAGGAAAGAAAACCCCCATAAAAAGAGAAATTGCAAGGTCTTGCTTTACATGGTCCTGAGTCGGCCAAACTCAAAATAAATGTTATGATTTCAAAAAAGTTTTATAGTAATTCATCAGAAATTGAGGTATTTCAGATTTATTTTTAGCGACAGAAAATGTTATAAATTATTTTTGTCAAAAATCGTAAAATTTTATTTGAGGAATAAATTAAAGAATATTCATAAAAGAATAAGAAGGCTTGATTTTTTTTTTTAATTTAAATATAATTAAATAAAAGTATTAAAAAATCCGAATAAATTAATGAAAATTTCAGAACAATTCGGTAATTTAGTACTTGTTATAAAGAAATATGAATTCTAATTTTGTGAAATAATGGAATAAATCTGCTACAGTTTATCATAAAACAAAATCATTTATTCTAAAAAAAAGAAGAACAACCTTTTTGTTTTGTTTTTTCTCCAAAAAGAAAAAAATATCCAGACATTGTTATTTCTTATTAAATGACTTAACCATGTAAACAATTATTCCATCACTTAATTGGTAATAAAATTTATAAAATTTTGTTTTGAAGACGAGGTCTGTAAATAAAGTAATGAGAATACGTAGATTTTTGGCAGTTAAAGTGGCAACATTGTAAAGTTACTGGTTAACATATGGTTTATATGAACAGCTGATTTATATTAGGTATTAATATTTTTAGTCTATTGCTGCCACGTAAGACGTAAACAAACTTCTCGTGAAACGAGTTTCTGTTGTACATTACAAAAATGAGTGATCCTAATTACGAGCAAAGTTGTGCAAATCAAGTTTTATGTTAAACTCGGTGAGAATGGTACTGAAACTTTATCATAATTGAAAAGGGCGTATGGAGATGACGCTTTGTCACGAGCCCAAGTTTTAGGTGGTTTAAAGCACTTTCAGATGGCCGGGAATCAGTTACGGACGATCCATACTCTGGAAGACCGTTAACGTCAAAACGTGACAATGTTGAGCTAATCAGAGACTTGATACGTTACGACCGGCAATTACCTGTCAGAATGATTGCATAACAACTGAATTTGAACCGTACCACAGTCCGTCAAATTTTGACAAACGAACTGGGCATAAAAAACGTTTGTGCAAAATTGGTCCCAAAAAACCTCACTGTTGAACTGAAAAACAACAGGGTGGAAGTGTGCCGCGATCTTCTAGGGCGAGTTGAAGCTGATCCTAACATTCTAAAAAATGTTATTACTGGTGATGAATCTTGGATATTTGAGTACGATCCAGAAACAAAACGCCAGAGCAAGGAGTTGCACACATAAAACTAACCACGTCCCAAAAAAGCAAAAATGAGCAAATCAAAACCAAGCTAATTTGTTTCTTCGATAGTATTGGCATTGTACATAGGAATTTTTACCTACAGAACAGACTGTAAATCAGTATGTTTACCGAGAAATTCTTGAAAGACTGCGGAAAAGAGTTGCCGGCGTGAGACCAGCCATCAAAGAACTGGTTGCTGCATCATGACAATGCATCTTGTCTCACTGCACCCTCAATTAATCAGTTTTTGGCAAAGAAAAACATTCCTGTAGTTCTTCAACCGCCTTATTCACTTGACTTAAGTCCCTGCGACGTTTTCCTGTTCCCGACTTTAAAAAAAAACCTCAATGGACACCATTTTAAAACAGTAGAAAACACAAAAAAAATGTAACCGACCATCTGAAGGTCATTCCGGTTTCTGAGTTCCAACACTGTTATGAAGAGTGGGAAAACCGTTTGAAGCGTTGTGTGGCTTTCCAAGGGAACTATTTTGAAGGTGATAAGAGTCCATGTAAAATTGGATTGTAAATAAAGAGTTTTACTAAACCAGTCTCATTACTTTATTTGCAGACCTCGTACTACCTTTTTTTCAGTAATTTTGAGTTTTCTTCAAGCTCGTTTAACGTGGTTGGTAAAGTAATTTGTATTTAAATAATTTCAATTATTCCTTTAAAAATAGTTTTATGTTTTCAAACATAAAAATTGTTATTACCTTCATATCGTGAATATATATTACATAATTATTGGTTTAAACAATTTCCATTAAAGTTACGTGGAAAAACTTATGAAGAGGCTTCTAGTCCTGTTTTAGTTTTTTTTTTAAATTCTTCAAAATCGTTCCAATTTTTGAAGATAAAGATTTGAATATACCTTAAATAGAATATTAAAAGGCCAAACGTAGAAAATATTAAACTTTTTTTTTAAATTTTGTTAAAAAGGATTAATTTGAGTGTTATTTAGAAATATATTATTAAAAATTAAATCAAGTTGTTTATGGAGGACAATCACCAGAACAGTTGTGAAAAAAAAAATTATTTTGTTTTATACGCCCCTAATTATATTTCCTTTTAAATGAATAAAAATAAAATTAACAATTTTATTTACGAATTAATTAAAATTTCTGTACTCATTATGATAAACAATGGAGGGGAATCGGTATAAATGTAATACATAAACAATAATCTAGCCTTCAGAATGATGTATAATTTTTAATACATTTTTTATGCAGAGTACCTTTATAGATAGAAAGTCACATTCCGACCCGGTCAGATCATTTTATAAGTATTACAAATGAAAATATTTCGTTATATAGGATTTTATTTTCTGGATCACTGTGTTTTAGCCAAATTTAATTTTCCAAATAAAAGGATTACATTTTTCAGCATATACTGTCATTAGTAATTTACTTTGATTACTAATAATCAAGAATGATTACAAAATAATTATTAATTAACTATTATAATGCAATTCATCTCAATTGTGCAAAGGAGAGGTGAAATCCGGTCAGGTCACTTAAATATTACACGGTCTGTTCATAGTTCTAACAATCTAATTAATGATGTTCGAGGCATCAAAGCATTAACTGAATTTGACAAGACTAAGTACTGTAACCACCAATTTAAACTACTACCTAAATCTATTTACAGAACTGCTAATATTTGCTTGAATAACATTATTAATTCACTTATGCAAATCGTTTATTGAACTGCTGTAGTATTGAGTAAGCATGTTTTAACATCAACGCGTAAAAACTTCAAATGGCCTTCAGCATTCTATATAAAAACAAGATTTCAGGATAAATGAAAATAAATCTCATAAATAATATGAGAAAATGTTTTAATAAATAATTTGTTTCAAAATTAACATAATTTATATCGTATATACCTCATCAATACTCCTTTATATGGAAATAGTCCTACAACAATCACATTGTATCTATGGTGATGAGTTTAAATCCATAATAAACGCTTGGTAGCAGATAAAAAGGTGTGATATTTTATTTTTGAATCATCTTTAAATAAATATTTGTAATTTTACTTTATTATTAAAATTCATCTTCAAAAATAACTGAACAAAAACTAAAAATAATTACAATCAGCTTTTGATTAATTTTTAACTTAATCGGTATGAAAGTTACAAAAAATCCCAAAATTATGACCTTTTTTCATCTTTATTTTCCCCGCCCACCACCCCGGAGCCGGAAACGCAATTAAGAATACATTCAGCTCCGAGGGGTGCCATCGCCTAAAACTACCTCGACAGGAACAAGGTCCTACCCAGGCAGCCGGGACTCGGTCGTTTATTGTCATGCCATGCCTCTAATGAGGGGAACCCAGAGGGCTCCTCCCACCGGGACTCCGGTCTCTCGCCTCAAATGAGAAACCCCCAGAGGGCCCCTCACCGGGACCGTGGTCTTACATTCTCCTCAGAGGAGCTGCAAAGGAGTCCTCACCCGATCATTGTTGGTGAGACGCCGGAGCCTCCCCTCTCCCAGACGAGGCTTTCTTTCTTTTTCCTGTTTAACCTCCGGTAACTACCGTTTAGATAATTTCTTCAGAGGATGAATGAGGATGATATGTATGAGTATAAATGAAGTGTAGTCTTCTACGTTCTCAGTTCGACCGTTCCTGAGATGTGTGGTTAATTGAACCCAACCACCAAAGATCACCGGTATCCACGATCTAGTATTCAAATCCGTGTAAAAATAACTGGCTTTACTAGGAATTGAACGCTGTAACTCTCGACTTCCAAATCAGCTGATTTGGGAAGACGCGTTAACCACTAGACCGACCCGGTGGGTTCTCAGACGAGGCTGTCCCATGCAAACACCACGCCAGGACAAGCACTGCCAACTCATGACATGGGTGAAGCCTTACAAACTCGACCCCGGAGTACATGTCCATGCAACTTAAGGACAGCGAGTTCCCCGCTTACAGTCTTTCCGCAAGCGGCTGGCCTCTCCACAGACAAAACAATGGCCACTCTTATCCGGACCGCAACAAAACTGAGCCCTATGGCTCGAACTCCAGCACCGGAAATACAAGTCAACGGAAGGTGCGCTTAGTGACCCTACAGGCCACCATCCAATACTGATCCGCCCATCTGATAACAGCTTCTCCGCAAGGACGGCCGGTACCGCCACCGTGACCACCTTTGTCGCCCCATAGGCCAGCCGCATGGACAATATGTCTACCGTTACAGACTTCTCCGTCACTTTGTAATATTTTGCAATGAAGTTTTATCTGTTGTAAACACGTCCACATCCTTAACTAAAATGTGGACCCTCCGACCGCCCCTCTCCGCTAGAACTGTGTTGGCGCCTTCCCCCTTCGTAGAGATCTCCTGACACAGCGCTCTGCAGCGCCACCAGCAGCCCGCACCCAGATATATAGGTCCTCTCCGGAGCCCTTACGCGCGGAGAGAACCCCGGCTTCACCCGGTGACACGACACCTTTTACGGACCGAGGAGATCAGCATAGGTCCTCCCCTCCGCCTTAACTATTACTGTAATCGTCGGAGGATCCACCGGCTTTTGAATAGTTTCATGTTTACTCGTTATCCTTACCAGTGGCCAGTTGTTCTCACAAAATTTGAATATTTTCAGATCATTGATTTTCCGGTAATAAACCACTTCTCAAAAAATAAATATTCACTTTGGAATGCTTATTTTAAATTAAAAAAAAAAAAAAAAAACATTTTTATGTTCATAATGTTACTCCTTTTATCAGTATAATAAAGTAAATTAATTTTTTTACAAATGCACAACTCATTTACTCGTGAATATTTTATTATTAAAATACATTTAATTAAAAAAATACATTAAACTATTTAATTAATTAAAATAAATTTTTAAAAAATAGAATATTATATGTCACAAATAACAAGTTTAATTCTCTTACAAAATTTACAATAACTAATGAAAATTAATATAAAATTAAGTAATGGTTATGGAAGTGAGATTACACTTACAAAATGAATATTATACAAGGATTATTTACTTCTACTATTTACAAATGTAAATTAGCTTATACATTTAACAACAAATAATTAACAACCTTGTCATTTATTCACAATGAACTCATAAAACAGCTTCTGGCACGAAACCACAAAACAGAACACTATCCGTTTAATGCAAAATTGGATACACCCGTGACATACTGTTGCTCGTACGGTCTGGCTGTTATTTCACCTCGTTGGCCTTCGGCAGTATTTATACCCATGTGCTAACAGCTATTTCCTGTAGTGAACAGATTAAAACGATTTATAGTTTGTAGATCTGAAGATCGTCTAAACGATATTGTTTTGCATACTCGTGGGCAAAAGCGTATTCTGTTTAGTAAAGAAGGGAATAATGAGAAAACACCTTATATCTCATTTTCTGTTGTAATCCTGGTATTCAGCTTGTAATTTTTTTAACGGATGCATCCTTTTCAGGAAATGTTATATGAAAGATTCTTACAAACTTTTAATTGAGGTATCTACCACTTTCAATATCTATGGCTTTTACAAAAAACTTCGTAACGTAAATAAAATAGTGTACTTTCAGCAATGTTTAATTTCAGTTATTACAAATTTTACTACATAGATTGTAAATTATGAGAAAAAATTGTAAAATTGTAAATTAAAGAGAAAAATAATCTTTACAAGGTGATAAGCATAAAAAAAGTAAACGAATATTACTGTTTATTGACAACGGTTAAACTTCAAATTAACCCACAATAATCAATTTTGTAAAAAAAAAATTGCAAAATTTTATTTTTAATCGAAAAAAATACTGAATATTTTAAAATTTGTCCTGCATTAAAGAGATCTGAATAGTAATTATTCTATATTAAGAGCCCTTCACTGAATTTACATTTCTTTTTTGAAGGACTAATTTTATTATCATGTAAGACCTGATGAGAACTTAATCATTAGACAACTTTAAATGCTTGCTATTTCTACAACAAGAAAAATATATTAAAATAAATGAAAACTGTCAAAGTTGATTGGTCATACATTATTTTATTTAATTAAATACGGCATAACAATGTTTAGTTCTTTATTTCCAGACCTTATTTTTTTTTAGTTCCATTTATTTAGTTATTTTATCTTTTATTCCATTTATCTTTTTTTAGTTCAAATATTTTTTTTATTTTTTGGGAGTCGTATTTTTTCATTTTGTAATTGTTTTTATTTTATTAAAGTAATTAATAAATTTTATTTTCTATTATAACACAACAAAGTAATAATATTAAAAAAAATAATTAATTAATTAATGATGTACAATAGGATTAATACCATGATATAAATAGATTGACGTCACGAAATTTTTTTTTGTTTTTTCTATTTGTAATTGGGTTATCAAAAAATTAATAGCGGATGAATGCAACGCATGACAAAATGCAATGCATGCAGAACACACACGACTAGAGCTTTTATAGTGCTCGTCAAATTTATAGTATAAAATACTGTATTATAATCGTCTATTGTGTTATTGAGAATGTATAATTTTCGACATGACTAGGCTGTACTTCCTTGAATTCAGTTTGTTTACACCAGGAAGATGTTTACGAGAGCATAATTAGTCGTAAACATCTTACGAACATGACGTTACAGTCTCGTTGATGCATAAATTAAATTTTTTATTTCTTAATCGACAATTATGAAAGTTTAATTTAAATATAATTATACATGTGACATATGAATTTTGAATTAACATCTTATAAGAAATACCTGATGATGGAGTAGCGACTCCGAAAATACTTGGAAATATATTTGAAAATTGTTGGAAAATGGAACTTCAATTTATACAATTACAATATATAATATTAAAACAAATTTCAGAGATTTTTAACGAAAATATAGTGTTGTGTCATTAGATTTATATAAACAAGTTTAATTTACCAAAGTGGTGCTTTGTTACTTGGCTTTGTCAATTAATAATTATGCTTTGAGTCCTCTCACAAAGAGGATATATTATCTTAATGTTTTCTAACCGAATATTAATGAAATTACGGTTAACACTGCTTAGAGATTCAATAATGGTCGTAAAATGTTCTCCGAATTTCAGCTGTCTATGGTAGAAGCCCGTTTCATAGAGTAGTTTAGTAAAAATAATGTGTGTGGGTACGTACTGGAGAACCACACCTTTACACTCTCATTCATTACTAACATAGAGCCAGAACATATTCTGGTTGCCTGGAATTATTACAAGACTATAAAACTTTCACATTACCAGATAAAAAAACTTATTTAAAGTTATATCTATAATTATTGCATTATTGTATTTATATATTTTATATTATTAAAATATATAATATATATATATATATATATATTGGTTAAATATTAGTATTTATATAAGATATAAATATTATTATTACCTTATTCTACGACAGATTTTATTTTTCTTAAAAAATTGCGTAGAAAATAAATCTATTATAGATTCAGTTAAATAAATAATTCATGCTTGATACACGAGTAAACTAACCTTCCTCTTCATTCGAACAGTAGAAAATGCAATATTAATAACAAAGAACAATAAATCAATCACTTATCAAGTTCTGAGTAAGTGCCAGAAACTTTTTCCGTATAATTTTTTTGCAGTTCCTTTTAAAGGATTTCACACTTGAATAATTCTTTTTTTTTTTTGAAGGACGAAAGAATTATTTTGAAAAATATTCTTTTAATGTTTTTAGTACATAATGTTTCATATAATACATATATATATATATATATATATATATATATATATATATATATATATATAATTGTATTACTGCACAAATTATAAAATGAAGCACAGCAGAATTTTCCATTTAAATTTCTTTAAGTTATTTATATTTTCTAGTATGTTAGGTCGGGTGGACAGCCTCAGCGGTGAGCCAGCATGCTTGGGTGTGCTGGTTTCAATGATCCGCTGAGGACTCCTTGGGGTGTGCTGTAGGGACAAGAGAGTATTATGAAAGTTCCGGGTATCACATCACGACTTGTAGGTATCATGTGGTTCCATAGAGGACATAATAAAGAATAAAAAATCTCAAAAGAGCCACCGGTAGGCCTGATCTGCCATGCCGGTATATAGCCGGTAGGCGGGGAGGGCCTATTAGAGTAATGGACACTCCCCTGGGTGGCGTAATACCATCAAGTCGGTCCGGTAGAGGAAAAAAAAAGAAAAAAAAAGATATTCTACAACTTCTTTCTCTTACGATAAAAATGAATATCTCCAGCAAAAAATTACAAAATGACATCATTTCCACACCTAAGACTTTGTTTAATTTTGTAATATTTTTATAATTTAGAAGTTTTATGAAAAACATATTTAAAACATAATTTTTCGCTACAGGTAACTCAATAACAAAACGTTTTCGGACATATGTTTGTATAAATCTTTTCTTATTTCATACTCTAGAATCAGTTCTCAAACTATTCTCTTTCCTCTTGAATTACTTTGTATATACGAGGTGTGTGAGAAAAGTAATGAGACCGACTCTTTACTTACCAAAGTTTTTATTTTTTTCAAACAACACTATTCTCCCCTTCAAAGTAGTTCCCTTGGACAGCCACACACCGGCGGAGTCGTTGTTCCCACTCCTGGTAGCAGCGCTGGAACGGTTCAACTGGTAGAGTTTTTAACTGGTCGGTCGCAGTCTTTTGAATGTTCTCCAGAATTTCAAAATGACGTCCTTTTAAGACATGTTTCAATTTCGGGAAAAGGAAAAAGTACAAGGATTCAAATCAGGTGAATAAGGGGGTTTGAGGAACCGTAGAAATGCATTTTGAGGTCAAAAATTTCCTGATGGAAATGGCCGTGTGACACGGAACATTTTCATGATGAAGCATCCGCTTGTCTGCAATGTCTGATCTCACGCGAATCACTCTTTTCCTGAGTCTTTCAAGGACACCTTTGTAAAACACTTGGTTGACATTTGTCCTGGAGAAACAAATTCTTTACGCACGATACCCCTAATGTCAAAAAATCAAATCGGTTTTGATCTTTGATTTGCTCATTCGACATTTTTTCGGTCGAGGAGATGACGGAGTGAGCCACTGTTCGCTTTGCCGCTTTGTTTCAGGATCGTACTCAAATATCCAGGATTCGTCACCTGTGATCACACGGTTGAAAAATTCTTGGTCACTGTCGATCCTCTCAAGAAGATCAACGCACACGTTTCTTCGATTGCCCTTTTGTTCCGTTGTTAGGTTTGTCGGCACCAATTTCACATGTCCAAATCGTCTGTCAAACTTTGATGTACGATGAAAGTGTTTAAATTTAACTGTTCACTCATCACCCTTATTGTTAAACAACGGTCTGATCTCACAAGAACCCTCACACGCTCAACGTTTTCGTCAGATTTTGAAGTTGAAGTCTTCCTGAGCGAGGTTGATCTTCAACATGTTCTCGGCCTTCCAAAAATGATTTGTGCCAGCGGAAAACTTACGCTCTTGATAAGCAATGTTCCTCATAGGCCTGTGTAAACTTTTCAAAGGTCACACTCGCGGAAAAGCTCTCAATGAGGGCTTATTACTGCACTTAGAAAAAGTCCAAAATCCAATTTTTTTTTAATTTTGGACTATTTTAGGCCCTTTTGGTCCACCCGATTGGAATAAAAAGGAGAGGTGTACAACTAGATGTTACAACAGTTCTAAATCCAAAATTTCAACATTCTACGGTTAATCGTTTTTTTTAGTAATGCGAGATATATACATACATACGTACGTACAGGCGTCTCGCCGAAACTAGTCAAAATGAATTCAGGGATGGTCAAAATGGATATTTCCGTCGAAATCTAAAAACCGAAATTTTTCGCGATCACAATGCTTCCTTTACTTCGTACAAGTAAAAAGTTTTTGTTTTTTTTTTTAATGCAAGTTACTCTCGTCTTTTTTTTGTTTATTGATTTTAAGAGAGTTTTTTTTAACAGTAAAAATAAAAAGGTATTTATTTTAAAGATGCTACAAAATAAAGAAATAATACAACGATAACATTTGTCATTTTAAAAATATATTTTAATTTAAATCATTATTTATTTAATTTGTTTCTTTCTTGTTTAATGTGATTTCGGCGAGTAAAGAATAAATATTAAGAATTTATAAATCTTTAATGAAATCATATAAAACCCACTGCTGTCTGAATAAAGGTATTTTAATTCTTAGCTTTGTTTTTTACTTATAATATTTATACTGCTGAACATTTATATGTACACTCTTAACGTAATAATTTGTTGATAAAAAAATTGAATTTCTGTTTTTATAAATTAAACCTAAAAATCTTCCTGTTTACGTAAGAGTTTAATAAAAATAATAATAAGAGTTGAAATGAAAATCTATTAGAAGAAAGACGAACGGTACTTATTTTGTCGGTATAGTCCCGTACAGCTCTGTTGATAGCTAATGCTTTTTTACTCTCTAGAGAAATACATCTCTCTTTATTTATCTTTTCATTTTTTTTTCTCTTTAAACTTGGAACTGTATCAAGAGAATCCCTCACTATATTTTCTACACATTTTTCCAACGTTTTTTTACTTTTCTTCAAGAATTTACTTCCTGCCATTAGAGAACGCATAAAAAAAAATATTGTTGTTAAGGTTTTAAAATGAAAGAAACATTAATTAGTTCAACATTAATAAAAATTAAATTATTCAAAATATTATATTTAACAATAGGAATTACGTATTATAATTAGAATTTTTTTTCCGATATAATTTAATTTCCTTAGGTCAGTATTACAGCAAGCTTTTACACAAAAAAGAGAAAAAAACCATTTTCCCCTTATTAACTTTATCATAAAAAGCTATTAATTATAACTGGGCTCAACAGTACTAGATTATTACTATTTATTTATGCTATTTTTTTAAATAGTCAAATACTTTTCAAGATCCATCTTTTATTTATTTATTTATTTATTTATTTATTTTTTTTTTTTTTTTTGTTATCTTTTATCTTAATAGTACATTTTATGAACAAAACTATAGGTAATTTTTTGGATGAAGTTAAGGTGAAATGATTGTTAATGCATTGTTAAGTTCTTTTTTCATCTCCTTCCCCGGGCTGGATCAACCTTGAAATATAAATACAGCCCAGGGGAGTGTCCATTACTCTAACGAGCCTACCGGCATGACAGACAGACCCGCCGGTAGGATCTTGATTTCTTAGCTCTGCCACTGACCCGTGCAAATTTAACAGTGTTAAATTCTTTATAGATGATTTGTTACCTTTTATTTATACATAAACGGGAAATCCCTTCCATTTTGTTTTAAGGATAAATTAAAGGAAAATTATGAAATATGTTTTCATAGAATATGAGCCCGTGGGAATTTCAGGAAAACAGGATAATCATGGATCCCACCCTTTTAGAGTTAGTTAAGAGGGAAGTCTTTTTACACGACTGCCCAAAAAGGAGTGTAATGTATTTAGGGTATATGTATGTTTGTTCCACCGTAGCTGCTCAACGGCTGAGACGATTTAGATGTATGACCCCGCGTTGGAATTCATAAGATATATACACTCTTATGACACTCCGCGTTGGGAGTGTCATAAGATATATATGTTTAAATAAAGTTAAAAAAAATTATACTACACACAAATACTCGTACTATATACGAAACTGTCACCCGCATGCTCTTTGATTATCTTATACAGAGTCCGGCATATAAATCTTACGGTTTTGTAGTAATTGTTATGTTAGCACCACTGTCAAAATGAGAAGGCGGGAGTGTTGTACATCGACAGCTCTATTCATGCTACTTCAGTAGCCAGTATGTCGTGGTCGGGTGAACAACGAGCGTTTGTGATCGAAGCCTATTTTAAAAATAACGACTCGGTTATTGTAACACAGCGTTTATTTCGGAGACATTTCAATTTAAATCGACACGCGTCTGTTCCTAGTATGAATACGATATAGTTGCGGGTGAAGAATTTTAGGAACACATCGTCTGCTTTAAAAATGAAACCGACAGAACGAAAACGGAGTGTGAGAACGCTTGAAAACATTAACGCTGTAAGGTCAGCTGTTACGCGGTCTCCACGACGTTCAGCAGCGAGACATGCTGCTGCGCTAGTCATTTCTGATCGAAGTGTACGACGAATTCTTCATGCCGACCTGAAATTCCATCCGTATAAGATGATGTTAACGCAACAAAAACAACTTAACTTGTGCAACTTAATGCAAATGATCGGGTGTCTCGCAAATCAGCTTGCGAGGTCATCCTCGAAAATGTCCACCAGGATGCCTTCTTTTAAGTGACGAGGCGCATTTTCATCTGTCAGGATTTGTGAATAAATAATATTACCGTTATTGGGATTCGCATAATCCACGGAAAATTCTTGAAAAACCATTTCGCAGTCAATATGTTAGTGTGGTGTGTGGTTTCAAAGTTCGACATAATTGGCCCGTATTTTTTTGAGGAGTTAAATCGCAGAGTAACAGTAACATCTCATCGGTAAAAAAACATGTCGAATGAATTTCTGCGACCGAAACCGAATGACTTTCAAGGACATGAAATTTGGTTTCAACAGGATGGTGCCACCGCCCGTACGGCGAGAATCGCAATGGATGTTCTGCGAGAAACCTTTCCTGGACTATGATTTCCCGATTTGGCGACATTCCTTGGCCAGCGCGTTCACCTGATCTGGTTGTTTGTGATTTTTTTCTGCGGGGGTATCACAAACATAAAGTCTTCAGTAGTCGACCACAATCGATTGCAGAACTCAAGGAGGCCGTTCAACGAGAAATTGAAGCGGTTCCACAAGTGATGATTGAGCGAGCAATGTCAAATTTTAGAATGAGGTTAAGTGAGCGTGTGAGGACTAATGGAAAACATTTGGACGACATAATATTCAAATTAAAAAAAACTTCTATGTAAGTAATTCACTTTAAATTGCAAAAATTGATCTTAATTTGATATATTAAATGTTTTAATAGTACGAAACACAGTTTAATTATGATCCCTCAAAAATCGTCAGGTTTATATGCCGGACCCTATATTAGTAATTATCCTGTATTAAAGAGCTTTTTTTTTGGCGGTCCTGTTTTCTAATTTTTAATATTTATCTTTAATCTTTAATATTTTATTTTCAGAGTAATGGATTACAGCTTCTGTTGTAATTTGATTGTAAGATGTATATCCTTTTAAAGGTAGTCAAGAAAAATAAACCTGATTTTTTTAAATGGAATTACAATTTTTGCTAGTTACAAGTTTTTATCATACTACATTCTTAACATATAAGCTTAAGAAATGTAACCTTTATCCTATTTTTAACCCTTCTAAGGAAAAACTTTAAAAATTTAAAGTATTACTCGGATACTGTTAGCGTAAATATTCCTAATAGATTTCGTATTACATCTCAAATGAGGCAAGATATATAGATTTCTAAAAATGAATTTCCATCCCATTTCACCCTCCGATGGATTAATGTGTAAAAAAATCACTTTTTAGATAATTTACTATCGTTAAAATAGTGTAGGAAATATTCTTTCCCGACTAAAATTTTCCTATCTTTTTTTTTTGTATATTTTCATACAATTTTGTAGCTAGTTTGTAGAGATAACAATTTTTTTCTAAATTAGTCGTTAAGAGAAGAAATCTTCCCAATCTTTCGATCCAATAAATAAACAATATATATATATATATATATATATATATATAAAAGTTAAAATAACCCAAAGCATTAATATTAGAAAGAATTGAATAAATTTCTTTTTTAATCTTTATTATGAAACTCCAAGGAAAGTTGAATAAATTTAAATTTTAAAATACAAAGAAATTTCATCAATATAGTTATCAAATTTTTTTACGATTTTTTTTTTATCGTTTCAAGTGATGAAGTTGAGTAATTTAAAAGGAAATATTTTTGACAGTACGAATTATAAGGGTCGACCTAAATGTCCAGTATACATGACAAACTCAATTTACCAAATTTTAGACCGTGTACATATCATTAATACTCTAGAATAATTTATTATATCCATGTTCAGAACGAAAATTAATCTGCATATGTAATTAGCATAAAATATTAGTTATGAGATAATACGTATGAAATGAAAAATAATATCAAAATTTAACTATTTAAAAATTCAGACGTGTATATGGAATTCTTCAAAAAGAAGAAAATTATTTTAAAAATGGGATGATAGTTATTAATTTTTCACAATTCTTATCCGTATAATAATTTTTTAATTACTTCAAATTCTTATCTAATATGACTAATCCATGTAAACCATCTGATGTATTAGACGATTAGATTTGCTTTCTATGACAATAATGATGTCGATTTCGAAAAAATATGTTTTTGACTTTTTGAAAATTTGAGACCTCATGCATCAGGGGCCTTATTTAATGATTAAAATATTCACAAAAATTGATTTTAAATAAATTAAAATTTAAATTAAAAAAAATAGTTTTAATCGTTTTTTTTTTAATTTGGAAGCTCCCCCATCAGGAGAGGGGTATTAATCTATTTTAGTATCTATTGTTTAACAAAATACGTTTTGAAAATTAAAATTTTAAAATTATGAAAAAATTGTTTTTTTGTTTTGAAAGCTCCCGTACTCAAGGGGAAGCGATCCAGTAAATTTTGTTTCTAACAAAACAATCCCTAAGTGATTATAATAAATTAAAAATTCAAAGATACAACAATAATTCTAATAAAGAAGATTTTGTTTTCTAAGAAGGGGGTGAAAATTGTTGTATAATCTTTTTCTTGCCTGTAGGAAGTAAAGGAAGTATTGTGATACCCGACAAATTTCGGGTTTTTTCAAATTTCAACGGAAATATCCATTTTTATCATCCCTGAATCCATTTTGACTAGTTTCAGCTTGACGTCTCGCATAACTCAAAAACGATTAGCCATAGAATGTTGGATTTAGGACTGTTGTAACATCTAGTTGCACGCCTCTCCTTTTGATTGCAATCGACTGGACCAAAAGTGTCTAAAATAGCCCAAAATCCAAAAAATCTGGATTTTGAACTTTTTCTTAACTGCAGTAATAAGCTCTCATTAAGAGATTTCAACGATATATCGTAAGTGGTACTTATTTTCATTGCTTCCAGAGCTATAGCTCAATAAAATTTTAATTAATAAATTATATTTGGATCTTACAAGGGGACGGCACTTCGGTTCGAATCAGACTTCATCTCCTTTTTTTAACTTTTTTTTTATTTAAATATATTAACCTCTGATTGTAATTTTTTTTACGATAAATAATAATTCAATAACAATAAATAAAAAAATTATGAAAAAATATCAGAAGTTATTAAAGATATAGAATGTTATGTACTTTTCTTTTTTTTTTAAATATGTATATGTAATTTAATATGTGTACAAAAAAGTCATTTGGTTTTTACATAATATTTTTTTCATGAAATATTGAAGAATAAGGGCTATCAAAAAATTAAGATTTTTACGTTTAACATGCAATGGGTAACTTGCGAGATGGATTTAAATTAAATTTTTTTTTAAAAATATACTCATACGTTTGATATTAGAATCCACCTTAATTTAACTAATTATTCTATTTATATGAAACTATAAATTACATTAAATGATAAACAGAAATAAAAATTATTTTTTACATATATAAGTTAATACAGTAAGTGAGTCATTACATTCCAATTGCCACGAACGGCTGGATATCAGTAGATTCCACGAAATCATTACGCTCAGGAATGGTTCCCAGCTGCAGCCTTTGTTTAAAATAAAATAATTTTTATTCAGCATTCTTCAAGATGTCGAACTACTATTAGCATGTACTTTAAATAGTACTCTTAGATACTCGTTCCTTAATATATATAATTAACGTCCTATTTTACATTATTAGCATACACGCCAAATAATGTATTATTGCACGATTAATATTAATCAAGTAAATGTATACTATTTGGAAATATTAATTGAAATAAATAAATGTTCCGTTTTTTTTTTAAAGAGAACATCCTTGTAGATTAACATAACATATGAATATAATATATATATATATATATATATATGTCTTTTGTGTTTTTTTAGATGATTTTGTTTTAACCTCATACTAAGCACACTTCCTTTGTAAGGGTTTTTATAAAAAAAAAATATATATCATTTAAGTCAAAAACAGTTCAATGAAATATAACAGAACAAATTTCTGTTAATTAATTAATTAAAAAATAAATAAATCCAACTTTAACAAGGTAATCAACAAAAATGCTTTGTTTATTAAAAATGTTATTATAATACTAGAAAAATCTTTCCTAAACCATTTACTATAAATATATATAAAAAGGCAAGAATATAAAAAAAATTATAAGGAAGCATAAATTAAGTGACTAATCTATAGCAAAACATGTTTAATAATAATTGACAACATAATTTGTTAGTTTTTTCACAAAAAAAAAAAACACGTTTAATTTAATTATTTTAAGTTCTTTGTAGTTTTTTTTTTTATATATCCTTATTTATTCCTGAGTATTAAAATGTTTTATTTTAAGTATACAATAAAACTTGTCAAAAAAAATATATATATATATAAACTTTTTTTAAATGTTTGTAACTCTTTTTACTTTACTAATTATTATCACTTTAGTTCATTTTTTTGGCAAGTTCTTTCTTTTCTTGCTGATTTTTTTTTTCAGCTTTTCTTTTTTGCCAGTAATTTCTAAGGGTTTCAGATCTTCTTGCCCTTTCTTGTTCAAAGTACACCCGGCTTATTGTTTTCTTGGGTTTTGTTAGGAATCTTGTTTATTTTTTAATTTCTCATAGTTTCCGGTTTTCGTTTTTAAGTTTTCACGGGTTACGTCTAATTCCTCCATGTCTTTATGTTCTTCGTAAAACCGGTTCGGTCTGCTTTTCTTGTTCCAAAAAAGTTCGATTATCCGTCTGATAAGTCTGGTCTCTTCCATTCTGATAATATGTCCTAGAAAGGAAATTCTCTTCTTTCTAAATTTATTAGTTATCGGGATTATCGTTTTGTAAATCTCTTCGTTTGGAATAATTCTCCAAATCAAGTCTCTTTTAATATTTTTCCCGATTCATCGTCGTAGAATCTCTTTCAGTCTTTTCCATTTTGTCGGTAAACCTTGTCTGGTACGGTCAAAATATGGTTTCGCATCCGTAAAGTATTTCCGGTCGGATAACTGAGTTATAATGTCTTATTTTTGTGTTTATGGAAATGCATTTTTTGTTATAGATGTTTTATGTTTTTATTGTGGCTTTGATGAGTTTATTTATTCTTTCATTCCAGTTTGGATTTTCTTGGAGGTTGTGTGTGATGTTTTCCCCCAAATATTTAAAGTTTTCTACTAGTTCTATGATACCCTATAATTAATTTTAAATTTAGAATTTGAATTTTATAATAAAGCTATTTATTATTTTTCTTTATTTATTGTAACATTTTATCAGTATAATTGACATGAAATATGAAAATGTAGAAAATAATTAAGGATAATAAATTAATCAGCAGACTAACACCTTTATCGAATTGCTAATCGAATCGATTTATCCATCATTCGATTTTTTTGTAATAAAACGAAACTGTTGAAACGTTCAATTATTTAATCTTGATGGGTTTCAAACCAATTAGGTTTAAGGAGAAGAAACTCTTCGAAGCGAATTTTAGATTGTTTTTATTGTTTTGGCTAATTATTTTATACTATAGTAATTTTTAAACAATTTGTTTTTTTTTTTAGTTTTTAGACATTTGAGGGTATCTTTTGTTTAATGTAAATTACAGTGATTGATATCATCGAAAGAATGGGAAAAAATTAGCTTAGAACAATAAATTAGTGAAAACGTCTTTCTTTTATAATAATTAATTCAAAAAAGTAGCTGTTGAGATCCGAGTAAATTTATATAATTCTTCTTATATTTAGAATAAATCGGTCTTTTTGTGGTCTATCTCTATAATTTAGCCTATCTACATACAACGGGTTTTTTTTACATATCTATTCTATTATCACAAAATTTGAATCTTTTTCCCAAACTTCAACAACTCCATTCCGTCCACGATCATGCTGACATGGTATTGCCCCTTTAAACGTAATCATAAACAGTAATTGTATCATAACTATTAAAAAACAATTCAACAAGCGCTTATATCTAAACGGCTGCATGTGCCATATTCATAATAATAGAGAGTATTTATATTATCTGTCATATCAATAATCATTTTAAGGATCCTGATATTAATCGCAAAAGAATGAGCCAGCTTTCTTTAACAATCTTCCCATATTAGGGCTACGAAGAAAAAGTGAATAGTGAAGTGGTTTCCCATCGCCTCCTTTACCAAATTTACTGTCATATCAACATATCAGACAACCCGAAATTCAGGTGATCAGCTTTATAGTGGTGAAATGAAACCATCACAAGGACGGGCTGCATTTAAATATCGCTGCTGAAAGGTGGTAATTCCTAAATAATGCCTATTGTACTTTAAGTGCTTTACATATGTCAAGGAAAAAAGAATGGGATATGCAGCGTAAACATAAAATTAATGTATCCTTTCCGTTGTGAAACGATGAGTTATCTATACTATTTTAACTCGGTAGGGAAAATATAAAGTTAGGTATAAGGTTGAAATTGAATTGTGAGAACGGAATAGAAAGAAATTGAGTGTTGCATCAAACCACATCCTAACTCCCGTAGGGAAAGACACCCTCCTTATGACGATCCCGGTCGCTACACTACCCCGTCCGTTTCTAGCCCTGATGGCTTTACCGGAGGTCGTCGTTTAGACCCTCTAAACCTGATAACACAACACAGTCATCAGTCTGGCCTCTGTCAGGATGCTACCTCTGCAAATGCATAGGCAGACATTTCCATCAGTGACAATCGCTTCATTTGCCCTCTTCCAAACACGGCAACCTACCGTAAGTTACAACCCTCAACTATCAAATTAACCGATTCGCGGAAACGCGATCCCCGCGTTTTCCTCTAACACCTAAGGTTTCACACAAAAAATTCTTCCTATATGTAATTTCGGTTGGACTATGCACTTAGGTCATTACCCGATTGCGTCTTTAAACACCAAAAATACTATTCTCATACTAATAAAACAAGTTTTCATCTCGACAAACACAATTTGTACTACAATTCAACTTACTCAAAGTCCTCTTTAGTTACTTAAAAATCAACAAACAGATTCACAAATTTAATATGACTGTAATGAAAACTTATAGGCCACATACTAAGGCATCCTGGAATAGTCGCTTTGATATTGGAAGGACAGGTAGAAGGAAACATTTGTGTAGGCAGGCCACGTTTGGAATATGTAAAACAAATTGTTAGGGATGTAGGATTTTGAGGGTATACTGAAATGAAACGACTAGCACTGGATAGGGAATCTTGGAGAGCTGCATCAAACCAGTCAAATGACTGAGACAAAAAAAAAAAAAGTAATGAAAACATACCCTACCTCTTTGCACTGGTCCTCTTTCAGGAGCGAGGTCAATGCCTATACCCTTCCAGACCACAGCTCCATCACAAAGTTCTCCATATATCCATTCTCATCCTAACAGCGAATACCTCAGCTAAACAGGACTCGATGCAAAAACGCCTATCTTGACGAAGTAAACAACCAGGAGGGCTCCTAACAACCCTGGTTGCAATTCTATCTAGACATTTATAACAGCATAAGTTAAGAAACGATAATAATTTATGAAGAAATGTTTTGTTTTACACATTAAAGCTATTTTGTTATGCAACTCGAAAGGAATGTATCGCTTTAGTTAAAATATTCACATTTTAAAATTTCTCATATTCACGAAAAATAAAATTAACTTTGTCGTACCTATTAGAAAAAAATAATCTTATTTTCGTTAGCATTTAGTTTCAAAAAAATATTAAAATAAGTAGATTATGAATTCTTACGTATTTATTACGCACATTTATTATTGAGTATATATATTTATCAATAAATCATTGACACTGATGTTTAATCTCTGGAATAATTTTTTTAATTTACTTTACCATGAACATTATAAAACAATTTGAGGAAAAAAAAAGAAAATTATTCTTTGATGAAATTGGAATCGGTTAAAAAAGTTTTTTCTTACATAAAACCAGTGTTACATTTTTTAAAAAAAACTTTTTATTAAAACCCAAATTTACTTAAAATATTTTCTTATAAAAAATATAATCATGCAACGATTTATTTTTTATTATTATAATTTTTGATACTTTGTTTTATCAAGGAACGGTTGTCAAAAATGTTATATGAGGTACTTTTCTAGCAACTGGTACACTGAATCTACACTGAATCACAAATTTAGATTTTTTTTAAAAATATTTTCTAAATATAATTCTGATGATAAAAACGTTATTTGGAAAAGGGATTAAACATTTTTATATATTTTTATGAGTGGTGATTTGGAAACATTTAATTTTATCCTTTATATAATGAGTGTCCCCAACATTTATGATGAATGAAAATCTGAAGTCTAAAGACTTAAATGAAGTCTAAAGACTTCAGATTTTCATTCATCTGTACGCAAACTAGATGCAAGAAAAAAATTTTATTTTAACAGTTGTTACAATCATACAGATAAAATCTCCACCAAGACCTCATGAAATTTAATAAATTATTTCAGTAATTTAGAATCCGAGAGTTTATATGTTAAAATGTACTTTAAAAAAACAGTAACTAATTCTAATTTCTAATTTTCATAAAAAAATAACGTGTTTTTTTTTTTTGTAAACAATGATTATTATAGAGTAATGTTAATAAATATCGCGAAAAGATTTATAATGACAATATGCAAACGTCGTATTCAGAAAAGCCTTCCTTAATATATAGAGAGAGAGAGAGAAAGAGAGAGTTAGAGAGAGATTGAGACTGACAGTGATTTCATTCTTGTATTTGTGTATGTCTGTGTTTGTATGTATATGATAAAAAAATTACAGAAAGACAACTGATGCTTTAAAAATAGATTTTCTCAACTGATGTACGTTAACCCCAACAAAACAGTAACCTACTTCTTTGATATTTTAGGAGTAGGGATTCTTCAGATCGATTATATCACTACTACGTGAAATACTTTTGTAATAATCATAAGTGGTGAACCGTAATTTTGAAGTGTTTAAATATCTCTAAACAAAAAATAAATCTCATATTCTCTCACAAAAAGTTACAGTCTAAAAATAATAATAAAAAAAAAATAATCAACTAAATTGAAATAACTAGAATTATTTCTTCCTGATATTAATTTCCTCTCGAATACTTTTCCCCTCTTGTTGCTTATTTTAAATCATATTTTTTCATTGAAAATACCGTTACTATAATTTATACTTTAAAATATGTTTTCTCTTTATTTAAAACTGTTTAATACAGAATCAATAAAATGCCGTAAAATATAGAGGACAACAAATCTCTCTGATACGACTCTAAAGAGAAATAAAATATGATAATATTCGCTGGCTTAGTAGGACAATTCTTCAAATTATAAAATGTTTCTACTCTATTACCTTTTCAATCTTCTCTACGAGTGTGGTTCCCTTGGAAGATAATGTGACACGCAGTAGGTGGTAGTCGATGATAAAAGAACGCGTTTGACACGTGGACAGAAACGAAAGAATGTATCATGAACATAAACAAATTGTAGATCTTTAAAGCGTTTGCTTGACATCGTACCGAAATAGGTCAGCTGTCAATTGACAGACCACAAATAATCGAGTCCGATACAGCTAAACCAAACCAAAATTTCTGCTTGTATAATGTTACCTTCAATTTTAATAATGGACTAAGTCGTCCGAGAAGTAATGAGAAGAGATTTTTCCTCTACTTTAGGAGCTTACATTTTGCGTCAATATGTTCATTCCTTGTGAAACAAATACTAATTTTATAGTCCGAGGTAATATGCTTTCTGGACTTGCAGAACCGTTTATTAAAAAAACTGGTTATCTTTGAGGAAAGTATTATTACATCATCTAAAATTAAAAGCCTTTTATATATTTTTGGTGTGGTGTTAAGTTCAATCGGCCAGTCTAAAGTCCACTGTTCAAGTTTGGAAATATTATGTTGTCAACTGAATGAAATTTTGTTTTCTTTGAAGAAATGAGTGAAACCGTTGTCACTTTTACGGATAATTTGTAATATTAGATGTAAATATATGAAAAGAAAACTATCGAGGAACACTTTCCAGAATAGGAAAGAATTTAGACTGGGCTGTTCCTTGATAAGCAGAATAATAGCATACAATAAGGAAGGATTGCAGAACCAAGTAAAATCTATGTTTAGAAAAGTCTAGAGAAGTAACAATTATTTTCAAAATCAGCGCCAACGAAATTAAAACGCAGTGAAGTTGACAGATGATTAAGTGTTTAGGTTGTAAGCCAAATTGAAGATTAGGAGGAGTTCATGGATTATAAATATTACTATATTATTTGAAAATTGTACAAAGTAATGGTTTCTTCTTAGTAATTTAAAGGAGAGAGAAAGAAAGATGATGAACCACGGACTACAGTTAAACTTGGAGAATCTAAATTTAAATATTTTGAGGTGAATTAAGTGTGAGGTGAATAAGTCGTTGAGTTTCAAATATAAAATAAATTTTTTTATTATAAAATAATATTAAATAAACACTTCATTCACATATATTTGTTTTTAAAACATCTTGGACACAATTTTAACGAAAAATAATCAAATCAAAAATAAAGTTATTTATAAAAAAATAGAATATTTTGTAATTAATTAATAAAGGTTAACTACGAAAGAATACAAAAATAAAAGCATCATAAAATAATTTAAATAATTGTAGTTTTGTTTAGTTATTATAGATTAAAAATAACATCAATATTACTGAAAAATTAAAATTTCTTAGGAACAACTTTTAATAAGACAAGTTTAAAATCTGTTAAAAATTAGAAAAATCGACTGCAAAAAAAAATTTTTTTAAAAAGTAGAGTTCGACACCTAGCGGTCAAAATCGGAAACTTCTGGGCATGGTTTTGAAATTCACATTTGATTTTCAAATGAGCGTGTTAGGCGTGCGGGTGAAAAACACTGCTCTTTAATGCAGGATAATTACTAAGATAGGATAAAATTAAACAGCGTTCGGGTCACAATTTTGTATATATTTATATATACTCGTAGTATAATTCTTTTTCAATTTTTTTAAAATTTATTTAAAAAATTTATTTATTTTTTAAATTTATACATATATATATATATATATATTTACAGAGAGAGAGAGGGGGGCGGGGCAGAGAGCCTATGACATTCCCGGTAACGTAAGGATCCATCGCGCGGAGGCATACATCTAAATGGTTCAGCCGTTGAGCTGCTACGATGGAACAAATACACATACACCCTAAATATATCACACTCCTTTATGGGCAGTCGTGTAAAAAATAAACGAATTAAACATAAATAGTAACAAATTTAAAAAAAGTAATAATAAGGCGTTAGTCTAATAGTAACTCGCATCACAAAATCAGCTGATTTTCCAAGTCGACAGTTCTAAAGTTCAAGACCTTGTAAAAGCAGTTGCTTTTATATGGATTTGAATGCTACACTGTGAATACCAGTGTTCTTTGGTGGTTGGGTTTCAATTAACCACACGTGTCAGGAGTGGTCGGTCTGAATCTGTTTCAGACTAAATATTTACCGGTACATTTACACTTACACTGCAGCTACGTCAGGCCTGGCAAGACAGAAGCAGTAACTGCACACACACACACACACACATCCAGACCCGGCAATAGCTGGAAAACTAGTTGGAGAAAACAAAGTAATAAGCATTCAGTTAGTCTAATCGATAACTTAAGAGGAAAATAAGAAAAAATACATTGTCTACATATACTCGTACAATCTTTTTTTTTTACAATCGGCTCTCCTGCGGAGCCATAAGTAAGTTTCCTGACAAAAGCACGTGATAAGGAGGTGCTTAAGGAACCCCCAAAATAAATAATACACAATAAATAGTTGCAAGTAAACTTAAAGTCCAATATGAAATTTCAAGCTCACTCATAATAAATCACAAACCATTAATTTCAGCACTAGTCCACAAAACAAACATTAATAACAAATAAAAAAAAAATAAAAAGAAAGAGAAGAAATTAGATACGACACCACTAAACTTGACGACGTTACGCAGACCCTAGGTCGAGTACATGGACACGTTTCAACCGTCGGACGTCTCTGCTGTTATCGAGTAGATTAATTGCAAACTGGTTTACATGATTTTCAAGCCTCTGCAAGTATTTCACACTGCGCTGTCGTGCAATCCCACGAACCGACGGGAGCTCCAGATAATCGTGAATCTCATCATTCCGCGTGAACCACGGCGCTTCTGCAATTACCCTCCTATTTAGTTCTGAAATCGTCGTATAATTTCCACATTATTAGTACTAGCCGTTCCCCACTATTCTACACAGTCCAATATTGGGCGCAGGATAGCCTTATAAATAAAGATCTTGTTGGATAAGGTGAGGCCTGAGTTACTCCGTAGCAGCCGATGATGTTCCCTGTACCTTGCGTTTAGCTGTTTCCTCTTCATCCTCACATGGCACTTCCAGGTCAAACGCCGGTCCAGGTGAAGTCCCAGATACCGCACAGTTTTCGTTTGCAGGATCAAAACACCATCCACACCGGGACAGTCACCCCTCCGCATGGCAAATGTGACGTGCCTTGACTTACCCTGATTAACCTTAATCATCCACTTTTTCTGCCACACGCAGATACGATCTAGCGCCATTTGTAGGTTCTACGAGCTAGGCCAGGGTTTTTGTTAACGGCCGAGATTTCTCCTAATAAATTTGCAATTATTTGTTTTTTTAATAATGGGTATTTAAAAAATTTCCCCACAGAATACTATTTAATCAGAAGAAATTAAATTAGATTAACTTACAACACACCCTTGATTCATGATCGGTTAATCATAAATAGATTTATATTTCAGTATCATTATTTAATCGTTGATGTACAATTAACGAGACTGATTCTGTAATTAACAATCTGAGATTAGGCTAAATCTACTGTCAATTTGAAACTGATCTTTAAATTTAAATAATTCCTTTCATTATTGAGAAAAATTATTGAAAGATGCAATAGAATAAAAAAAATAATAATAATATTTTTAGAAGTTGTAAAAATCTTATTGGAAAATTTTCATTTAAACAAATACAGTACTATAAAAATATAAATTGTGCATCCTGTTTTTCTTAAAACAGAATTATTTCGTTCAAAAATAAGAAACGCTTCAAAAATAAGAATTTAAAGAATGAAAAACTAAGTAGTGGGGGGAAATTTAATTTTATGACAATCATAAAGTTATTCAACAAAACTTTATATAGAAATTCAATTTCAGAAAACTTTCAAATTTACTTATAAACATAAGGCTTACAACCAAGTGAAGATTTTCTTCAGCTGAAAGATTTCCATTATATACTATTTTCTTGCTCTTTATCTCATGTAAAGCTTAACCGTAACAATAAAAAAAAAATCAAGAAAAATCTATAATATTCCTTTTAAACGTTTACAAATAATAAAAAAGCTAGTATTTTCTACGTTTTTTTTTTGTTGATATTTTGTTTAAATTATACGTAAGTTTTTTTTAAATTTATACAAGTAAACTATATGTAATTTCTTTTTACTTGACAAAAACTATGTGAAAATTTACGTACTTGATTCCGTATAACTTTCATGAGAAAGTAGTTGATTGTTTTATTAAAAAAAATTAATTAAATATCGTTTTTAAATAAATATATTTCAGTGAACGACAATTTAATTAATGATAATAATTACTTATTGCGATAAAAAAAAGGAAGAGATTTTTAATTTTTCATTTTTTTTTTTAATTTAAATATCAATAATAATAAATTAAACGTACCAATAATAAATTATTCAAGTGTTTGTATTGGCTAACGGGTAGGGGTTATCAGTTGTCTTCTATACAAGACCTTCATGAAACCGGTGTGGACGTATGGGGGATTCAGCTCTGCGGGACAACTAGTGACGGCAGTGTTAAAATGATCCAAAGATCACAGAACAAGATATTGAAGAAAGTGACCCAACCGCCTTGGTTTGTCAGGAATTATGAAATATATGAATAGCTGGGGATTTTGTACGTTCGAGATGAGGTTGACCGTTCCAAATCGAAATACATGGTTACGCTAAATAGACATCCCAACCCTGTAGGGGGAAGACACCCTGTGAGGGTGTCTTCCCCCTACATCCCCCTACATCCGGTAACCTCACCTTGTAAGGTTACCGGTCCCCACACCACCCCCTCCGTTTCAAGCCCTGAGGGGCTTTACCGGAGGTAGTCTTTAGATTCTCTAACTGATTACATCTCACAGTCATCAGCCAAGCCTCGGTCGGGATGCCACCGATGTAACTGCCTCGGCAGACAATTGCATCAGTAAAATACATATTAAATTTTGCCTTCACGTAGGCCTCAAACGGACATCCTCACATCCAACCTAATGTGATTCCCTCAAACTAACTGACCGAAACGGCGGAAGCGCGAACCCCGCGACTAGTCCAGATTTGATAGCACCGTTCGTTACTGTGAAGGCCTCAGAAAACGAACGAGTTTAAAGTTAAATCAATGCTACACTCATACCACTCAAAATTGTGTCTTACGCAACATAGAAATTAAGACCTACACCCAAATAAGTCGACCAATTTAGATCACCTAATAAGGAAACGCAACCTCATTCCAGTCCACGCAGAAGCCGGGAACAAACCCCGCTCTCCCACCCGGTCCCATCATGGTGTCTCGCGTGGCAATTACCAAGTCACGATCAGGACCGCACGGAAGGGAAGCCACGCTTCCGATCGCACGGGTTAATACACCCCGGCGGCGCGGCCACCCCCACCAGCGGGAGCCCCAAATCGAATCGCAAACAATACCAATATAACCGTGGCACGATGCCAATGCGCCTACTTCTAACCAATCCAATGCGTAAGTCGGAATCCTACCCGCTGGGATCCTACCACGATCGAATACCTCGATTAAACTCCCTCTTCAGACCTACACACCGCAAAGGTGCGAAGAAAATCAGCCACTATAGACCACTGCTCGCGAATTATCCAGTTAATACGGAGATCCAAAAAGGAATGCATTCTCTCAAGTTCCCTAACAGCTCGTGAATGTTCGACCTCGTATCGGGGACAAACGTAAAGGACGTGGTCCACTGTATCATCAGTCCCACAATTCGGGCATTGACTCGAATCCACCAAACGAAACTTAGCCAAACCCGCCCGAAAGGCACCATGCCCGGAGAGAAACTGTGTGATATACCGACCGGGGGAGACCCATCCAATCGCACCTAAACCAGACACTATAGGAAATATACCATACCTGTGGGAAATTCGTCCCACCTGACCTGCCAAGACACAAGGCCCCGTTCTTCAATCTCCTGCATTAATAGGTTATTTACCTTGGAAATGTAGCGTTCCTTACGCTCGTTAGCCAAGATATCTATTGGTTTGACTCCGGCTATAACACAGACTGCTTCCCGCGAGACTGTTCTGTAACCGCCTATAACAGCCCGCAAGAGGAGTCGCTGGACCCGCAGCAAAATCTCCGCGCAATACCTAAAAGCCATGCGGTGAGCCCAGACAGGCGCAGCATACAGCAAAATAGCTTTGCTTATACCTTTGTAAAGGATACGCACGGTACGGCAATTCAACCCCCAATCCCGATGAATGACTACGGATTCCATAAAAAAAATAAGTGGCCTTTTTTTTGCTACATACCGTAATGTTCCTTGAACCAAAAATTCTCATCAAGTTTAACAACCAGGTATTTTTGAGCCGTAACGTACCGAATGGAGAGACCAGCCATCCGAACCCGGATTCGTCGGGAAGCAGCCAATCGGCCCATAAACAACATCATTCTGATTTTCTCTGGGCTGAAAATCATCTTATGTTGGAGACTCCACAGTCGGAGTGTCTCACAAGCAGCTTGAACAGCTTGGAACTCTACCTCGTTACGCGAATCCCCTTCAATCAGTAGGCTAAATAGACATGTAAATGCCCTTGCTTTGAACTTGCTAGACAACGGTAATGACATTAGACGACTGAAAAAAGTTCACGTGCTGAACCTCAATGATGGCCATCGAAGATACTATATTTTCATGTTTTTTTGTTAAATATTGGGCTTAATAGTTCTGCACTCGAAAGGTAAGCACCCAAAGAATATTTACACAGAATATGTCATAATTGAAAAATTGACGAACTAAGCTGGCAGTCAATTCTTTCAATCGACTTAGGCTACTTTTATCGAGTGCGAGATGGACTACAACAGTTGCAGTTATTCACTAGAAAACCGAGTTATAAAAACTGAAAAATCATATTATATAATTCCCCTGTTTCTTGATACTTAAAAATAATATTTTTAATAATAATTTTTTAATAAAGTGAAGGTGTCAAACAATCTTACAAATATTTAAGTGTGAAATACAGTTAAGTTTTAAAATATTAAAATGCATCATACTTCGAGAATTCGGGAATATAAATAGTTTTCTTGAGAGATACTTCGCTGAAAAAAAAAATTTATTTTTTTCTCCTGAAGAACTTAACTAATCGTATAAAAAAAGATTCATCATCTTAAACGCCCAGATATCCTTCTAAAGACTAAATAGTAAAATAAAATCTAAGCGTTATATCTTTCTTAAAAGTGTATCGATGTCTATGTTTAAAAATATAACAGATTTTGAACAATTTTTTTTATCGGATACAATTAGTAACGGATATAATTTACCTGTTAATAACAGTAAATTTTTTTAAATAAAATAAAAGCCAAAATTTGTCTATAAAATCGTTTTTATATTTATCTACGTTGTTCAAGTGAGTTGTACTAGTGTAGTATTACGGAATCTGAGTCTGTACTTAAAAAAGAACGGCTACAGCCAGCAGCTCAGAAAATGAAATCATCGGCATTGAATTTTTAAATTGGGAACGCCTAAAGGAAGACTATATATATTAAATACAATAAAATTTAATAACTTTAAAATTATAAATTTAATGTTATAATTACCTTTATTATGCAGCTTAATTATATCAATATTCATGATTAATTACATCATTCCGAATTTATATCATCAATCTACATTGTAAGTTATATTTTATGTGACGTTCATAAATTAATGTAAAAGCAATAACCCAGTCAAAACTCTCCCATTGATGTAACATTAATAGCTTTTTAAATCATTCTTTATGAATAGCAAAGAATCATTTTTAAGGTATTCAGTTTCATAATTCATTAGATAAAAATGCAAATTATAATTTGTGTTTGTGTGTGTGTGTGTGTACAAGCTGCAGAGACGTGCCATAGGTACGCCTTCCGGGCGAGTGGCGTCTCGGAATGGGGATTATTAGGTATCCAAAATTGATTATATCTTGTGTAAAAATATTTGTTTTTGAATGATGAAAATTGATATAACGAAAGTTAAATTAGAATTTTTTTTAACTCTGGGACTACCGTTAGGTATTGCTTCGAAGGATGAGATGAATGACAATTTTTGTAGCGTGTAAAAATGCCATACCTGACCGGGAAATGGGGATTTTCCGCTAGTTATCGGTACATTCCGGTTCCTATTTTTTGGTTATAGTTCATTATTTTATGAAGAAACACAATCGCATAAATAAAAAAATATATTATTATATATTTCGCATATATATACGATATATCGATATATATAATAATATAAAAAGTATACACGTGGCTACCAAGAGACATGTACTAACGAATCGGTATTTTCCGCTAGTGATCGGTACATTCCGGTTCTAAGCTAAGGGGCACACACATACACATACACACATACAAATGAAATTTTAATAACTTAATGTGTATTATTTTACTGTAGCAGTTGAATTTATTTATTAAATTGAAATGTACATGTAGTTTTATTGGATCCTAGATTCATCACACCAATATTAATTAAAACACAGAAATAACAATGATTTGATTGTACATTTTGGTACAGTCAAATCTTCTTCAACAATAAATTTAAGGAGTACAGTTATAAATTAGTCTGCTTTTTTGAAAGAAAAATCTTTCTTTTAACCTCTATTTATACCAACTCAAAACAATTACTTTTGAGACGAAAGAAACTTGTAAATTACCATAATCTTGACATATGTGTAAACTTTTCCAGGGATACCTAGATGTTTAAATAATAGTAGATACTTGCTTTAAAGAAACAGATATTTTATTCAGACATTACGTAAATTGATATTATTTTGAACTAGCATACCCCGTCGCGACTTTGACCACAATATAGATGTAGCTTCACTCGCAATGCTTTTTTAATAACAAACTTTTTTTTTATAAATAAAAAATATTTAATCACCAATATTATACTTAGATTTTCATTAAATCCTGATAAAACGGTAAATAAAAATTTCTATGAAAAATACTGAAGGAATATACGATAAACAATGAATTGTTGCCCAAAACTTAAACAAAGGAAAACAAAAAAGGAAGATAAGAAACTTGAACAATATTTGTTAAACCGATCCATTTTATGACTGAATTAAAATAGTTCAATATAAAAGTCCATAAACGAAAAATGTATTATAATCCCAAATCTAGCATCCCCATCGCGGCTTCGCCCTTGCTCTATGGTTACTTGCACTTCCGGTCACGATCAGAGGGTCATGGCTCGCTTCGCTCTCCCTTCCCGTTTAATCCCGTTTCTCTTTCCCTTACTTTTTCGCCTTCCTCTTCCCCTTCCTCTTTTTCCTGTTTTCCCCTTCTTCACTTTTTCTCTATTTCCCTTTTCCGATTTTTCCCTTTCTCCCTTCTTCCCCGCGCGTAAATCGGTCTATAACGGTCTATTATAAGTTTTTTAGTCTATAACGGACACACACATCGGAAACATTGCAATGGAATTGTAAAATATTTAGTACAGCGTATGTTGCTTTTACGTCCAACAGATAGCGCTGTTAACACGAAATTTAGTTTTTTATCGATTTAAACCCTTAAAATCAAAATTTCACAAAATCCTTTCTTAGTGCACGCCTACTTAAAGATACGAAGGTACCCTGAAAATGTCGTCTCTACATATAATAGTTTTGGTTGTACGTTGATTATGAGTCAGTGAATCAGTCGGTACATTCTCTTTTATATAAGAGATATAAAAGGAATTGTAAAACTAATAGTTTAAAAGAATGGACTCCCTCCCCTTCAGTGTTTTCCTAAATAAATCAAGAGAAACCTTTAAAAATCCTGAATTTACATAAAGAAGTAAAATAAAAATTTTTAGTCCGCTTAAATGAAATGTAATTCTCAATTAGAATCATATTTTTTTCTTTTACGTGTATTTATATTTTAGTCTTCACCAACTGCATTCCATTTCGATAATGCGATGGTTATTCGTTTTTATTTTGTAGAGGAAGTTCATCTGGTGGTATAACGTAAATTTGATTCCAAATAAATTAACTGTAACTTTTTCTTTAATGATTTGAAAAAAAATTATTTTTTGTCTTCATTGTTTTAGTAATGTTTTTTTTAATTATACCATAATAATATATAGTCTGATCGCATTATAATATTCAAAGTATTTTCATGCAAAAATTCAATTAAAAATAAAAAATATAAGCTTTCTATAGACTTTCAACTCTCTCTTATTAGTTTTTTTTTCAAAATGTACTAAAAAAAATAATATATTTTGATTTTTTAAAGAGATTTGGCTCAAGGTGTAAATCATTTTTGTATTTTTTTCTGTTTTTTTATTTTTTTGCCTTTACCTTTATTACAATTTTTTTTCAGACACTCACTGTTTTTTATAGGGCAACGGAATTTTAAATAAAACCAAAAAATACAAAAATATATTTTTATTTTCTTAATGTGTATGTAGCAATTTGTTCAACTAGTGAACAATAAGCAATCCCCCACCTTGGCTCAATGAGATGAGAATATGTATGGCACGTAAATGAGGTGTAGTCTTGTACAGACAGGCCGATCATTGCTGAAAAGAGAGGTTATTGAACCTCAACAACCAAAGTACACCGGTATCCACTGTGTAGTATTCAAATCCATATAAAAGCAACTAACTTTTACTAGGACTTGAACCTCAGAACCGTCGACTTCGAAAATCAACTGTTAAGCAACTGATTTCATTTTTTGGTTGAGACGTTTTTTTATTTGATTTTTCCAAAAAAAATCTTGATATTTTTTGAGTCCGAACCAAATTATTGAGTAGTAAATTGTAGCGGTTATTTATAATCGATTTAAATTGAAGGCAACGACTTCAAATATCAGAATTTATAAGATTTCATGGAAAAACATTATTCTATTAAGTTTTGCTGCAGCTTTTTGATGAATCGGTTTTATTTTTTCGTAATTTAATTTTATTATCTTCACCAGTGCTTGGTAATGGATTTCTGCGGTCTTTTCTGTTATTCCCACTACTTATAAAATTTCAATTTTAAGAATTTTTTTATATTATTAGCCTTAAACCGCCTTAGCCTTAAAATATAGTTAAAAGAAGATACAGATTTATAAGCCACATATTAAGGCATGCTGGAATAGTCGCTTTAATATTGGAGGGACAGGTAGATGGAAAAAATTGTGCAAGCAGGCAACGTTTAGAATATGTAAAATGAATTCTTATGGATGTAGGTTATAGGGGGTATACCGAAATGAAACGACTGGCAATAGATAGGGAATCTTGAAGCTCTGCATCAAACCGGTCAAATGACAACAGAAGAATTGAAAAAAAAAAACCTTATTCTATTAAGTTTCGGTGCAGCTTTTTGGTGGATCAGTTTTATTTTTTCGTAAATTAATTTTATTATCGTCATCAGTGCTCAGTAATAGATTTCTGGGATCTTTTCTGTTATTCCCACTATTTATAAAATTTCAATTTTCACCTTAACCTTATTCTTAACGTGATAAAATATTAATGGGATAATTTTCTCATTATTCAACCGAATTTTCCGTAAAATACATATACCTCATGACATCGACAATCAGCTGATTTTGCGATTACGAGTTTAACCACTAGACTAACCCGGTGGGTTTACTTAATAATTATTTTTGATATTATTATCTCCAAGTATTTACCTTAATATTATTTCACGTTTTTATATTTTAAATATGGTCTTTAATCGTAACTATTTTTTTTATTTTTCAAATAATTGAATATTTCATTTCTGAAGTGATCTACATATTATTTATAGTGAACCGGATCGGAACAAAGAATTTATTTATTTGTTTCTCTCCATTCCTTTTTTAATTTATATCAAGAAGGAGGCTTATTATACCTTTTTGTTTCACGGAAATAGTTTTTTCATACGAGCCGCATTTTTTATAGGCCTAATCTTATCTGACAAAAAATATATATAATTTTTTTTAATAAAATTTACTTTTAAATTAACTGCTCAAAAACAATAAAAAGCATAGTTCTTTAAATTTTGATTTTTTTTTTGAATTCATCAACGAAATAAGGCTAGTAAATTTTTACTAGTAGTAGTTGTTTTAAATTTTACTCGACTTCTAAAGGTTGAAATTTACAGAATTGAAAATACAAGTTTTTGCTTTTAATCGGTTCTATTTATAATAATTAATTTATTTATTGCTTTCCACTATCTTTTACAATCTATCATTCTTATGATTGAGATAGATGAAAAACAAAATGAAGTATGAGAGATACCAGTCAAGTTATTTTCTCTGAGCGTATTTATGTTTACTATACATTTAGTCCCCGACTATGAACAGAGTCAAATTGTCACTTACAGGGCTGGATATCACTTTATTATAGTGAGCTTGGCATGTTGACATACAAGAATACATATAGTTTCAATGAAGAAGCCAACAGGAAACTAATTCACTTATTAGTTTTCCTAGTAAGCCTGGCATGGATTTGCTATTATTGAAAATGTAGTTTATCTTTGGGAGTGACTTGTGTTGTCATGTATCGTATATTTTAGCTTTCAACTGTTTTATTTTTTACAGAAGATCATTTAATTTTAAGTAAATCAATAAAAGGACTTCAAACAAATTGGGAATTTATTTAAAAACGCAATGGAGATATAGTTTGGTCCTTCTTAGATATACTTCTGTTGTCTGATTTAATAGAAATGGATATTGTTATATTTTAGGAATGAATAAGTTACAAAGTTACAACAGATCCACCTTTAATAAACACAAATAATACATTAAATAACAGACTTTCCTTTAAATCTAACTTTTTTGACAAATAAGAAATATAAAATTAACCACAATTAGAATATTTAAAATATAAATTTAAAAAATTTAAAATGAGGAAAATCTTAACTTATATACACTTTAGTTTGTAAAATATTTCAATAAATATATGTTTATTTAATATATTTATGCAAGTCATATTCATTAAGTGAATATTTTATGTTCAAAAATGTTCACTCATTACATCAAAATATTTAATAGACTATTAAATAAACATAACTAGTTCACTAATAAACAGTAATAAATATTTATTTATACATTTACATCATCCTAGATAAATAAAAAATAAACATTCATGACTTCTTACTTTTAGTTTTTTAAATTCAAATAAATCCTACCACACCGTTTAAAAAATGACTGGTATATTCATTAATTAATTTTTAACGTACAATTACGTTTTATAACAGATTTTAAAGAAAATAAAAAACACAACTATAAATATTATTTTCTTATTTTTAAGAAATATTTAAACTATAAAAATACATTGATACAACTAAAATTACAGGCAGATGATAATGGGACTGGCCTTGAATTGGAGATGCCGACTAAAGAACAACTATCAGAATGGTATGCTGAAGTAGGAATAACACCCGATGGAATGAGAAGAGATATAAACCATTTAAAAAACTGGATGTCAAGACAGCCACATTTACCTCACATTACAGGTATTACATTGCTATTTTTAAGAAATGAATATTTATGTATGTGTGATGTTTTTATATTATGATATAGTTAGGTTTTTAATTGTAGAAGTTTGTATATATGAATTCTAGGCCTGAGTGAGGTACGAATTCAGAATTTTTACATTAAAAGATGTACATTCTTAACTCTATCTGCAAGATTGGCAGAATAAAGAATAAATAAAGAAATCAAATATCATACAGAAAACAAAAAAAAATTGTTTTTGAAGCAGCGATATTGTCAGCCTACATCAATATCTGTAACTAAACATGACCTTTAAATATGTCAATTTCTAAGTAGAAGCACTGCATAGGCTAAAACACAATGTTTATAATAATATAAGATTACAAGTAAAGGTAAAGTGATTTGTTGCTTTTCACTATCTGTTTCAGTCATTCTTTTGGCTGTGATATATGTAAATCAATTGAGGAATAAGAGATAATAACCAGACTGAATATCTCCTGCATTGTCTGCTCAACATCTTTTTTAAAAATTTGTTAAAAAAACCTTAAAATTCTAAAAGTAGATGGCGATTTTGATTGTTACACAAACATCATGTCATTATTAATTAAAAATTTCCTACAAAAGAATCAGAAAAAAATAAATACCCTCTTATTAGCAACAAGTAAAAAAATCTTCTTTTTTTTATGTAACTACTATTAAGGCTATAATTAGGAAACTGGCCTCTGTCCTCAGAAATGGTAAAAGAAAAAATTAAATCCAACAAAAAAATGGCTATTTATAAATTGATTTGTAAAGACAATAATTGTAATTTAGGTTATGTAGGGCCAACTAAAAGACAAAACTATAACTCCAAAAGGGAACATTTGGCTCATAAATTATAGAATACCACAAAAATCACCAATATTCTGACATTCTCAAAGCACAGGTCAAAATCAATTTATTAGAAATGAATTTTTAAAATAAGTGTTCATAATAAACAGGAAATAGGTAGTTTAAAGGCAATGACGAAGAAATTTCATTGTTGAATAACCAAAATTGACCAATGTACAATGTCCCATTAAGAGGTATACACTTTTGATTTAGTATCACTCGCCCAACCCCCCCACTAAAGCATATTGGTCTATTTTAATTTGTATAACCTTTTAACTAAGGTTCTACCAATCTTCAGTGAAAATTTCAACCTTCTAGGATTTATAGAAACAAAATGGCAGCTTTCAAACAAAAACATCAATTTCAGATAAACCACATTTTTTTTCATTGCAAAATAGCTGGTAAAAATGATTAAAAATAGACAATAATTAGAAGTAGAATAATTAAAAACAATTAGATAATTAGTCATAGTTACTACCTTGTTTTATTCGATTAGATCAGTTATTCAACAATACAACATCTGTTTTTAATCATTTTTACCAGTTTTTTTTTAATAAATAATAAATGTGGTTTATCTGAAATTGTTCCTGTTTGAAGCTACCATTTTGTTTGCATAAATCCTAGAACGTTGAAATTTTCACTGAAAATTTGTAGAACCTTACTGAAAAGGTTTGTAAAGTTTCAATAGAATTTCAGGGGGAATGGGCAAGTAATACTAAATCAAAAGCATATACCTCTTCGTGGGGCAGTCTGCACTATAACCTTTTAAAACCTTTATTGTAGTAATTAAAGGTTTTAAAAAACAGTCATTATAATTATTTTTCAGAAAATTTTTTATCATAAAAATGCTAGATGTTTATTGGTTTCTAAAAATTTTGTTCATGGGAGGGAATATTTCTTTGTTTGTCAGTTCATTCTCTCTCACTCTCTTTCTTGTGATAAAGTTTTGTCTTATCCTATCCTGTACAAGAACCATGCATTAGGTCATGATAGGCAAATTTTGAAGTTTCTGTGGCTTACTTCTTTTATTAACAGAATTTTTATTCCATATTCTCATTCGCTAATGTTAGTAGAATCACTTATTTTGTACAATTTCATAAACATTATTTATTTGTTTATTAATTGCTATTATTTCTTTGTTATTAAATTATTATAATTAGTTTATTTTATTCTAATTACTTAGTATCTTGAGATTTTTTTTAAATGAAATAGCAATTTTGGATTCTAAGTATTTTTTTTAAAGTAAATTTATACCACTTTTATTTTCTAATTTATTTTAAAAACCATTCCACATAGTTCCTTCTTTGTATCTGCAGCGAGATGCTTTTATTCATAGAAATGACTGTACCATTTTTAGGAGTATCTGGTTTGTACCATTCTCAAATTGTCAGGTTGCTATAACAATTTCAGTTATATTTATTAGTTAAGTTATACTACTTACATAGATATATCACAAATGAACAACTGGATTTCAAAAATAGTTAACCAATACAGAGAATTGCTACACTCTATGGATTTAATATTATTAAACAATGCATTTCAAAAACATTTTGAAATTTTACATTAAAAGTGTTATTTCAATATTAATAATGTTCATTTTAGTTTTAATTTTTTTATTACCTAAGATATTGAGAATAATTCTTCAGAAACAATAAGTATATGTAACAGGATAAATGTAAATAATGAACAGCAGCCAAAAACATAAAATAAATATGCATTGTGAAAAAAAAGCTCTGAAACTGAAAAATAAATTAATAAAACCATTTATTTTCCTTATTAATCTATTAAGATATTGGCTGACTTTTATCATTCAAGAATTAACACATATTTTATTTTAAAAAACTTCTAACCTTAATTAAAATAAAAAATTAACCTTAATAAAAAAATTAGGGTTCAAATACAGAGATAGAAGTATGATTACTAACATTTACAGGAACTAAACAGCAACAGTAATAATTGAAGAACATAAGAAAGAAGCCGTAACAAGAAAGGGAGTCCAACAAGAATGTTCGCTATCCCTGTTACTTTTTAATCTTTACACAGAACTAGCAGTTAATGATGATAAAGAACAATTTGGATCCAGAGTAACAGTACAAAGTGAAAAGATAAAGATGCTATGATTTGCTGATGATATAGTAACTGTAGCTGAGAGTAAAAAGGATTTAGAAGAAACAATGAACAGCATGGATGAAGTCCTACGCAAGAACTACCGCACGAAAATAAACAAGAACAAAATGAAAATAATGAAATGTAGTAGAAATAACAAAGATGGACCACTGAATGTAAAAATAGTAAGAGAAAAGATTATGGAGGTAGAAAAATTTTGTTATTTGGGAAGTAGAATTACTAAAGATGGACAAAGCAGGAGCAATACAAAATGCCAAATAGCACAGGCGAAACGAACCTTCAGTCAGAAATATAATTTGTTTACATCAAAAATTAATTTTAACGTCAGGAAAAGATTTTTGAAAGTATATGTTTGGAGCGTAGCTTTATATGGAAGTGAAACTTGGACGACCTGAAAAGAAAAGATTTGAAGCTTATGAAATGCGGTTCTATAGGAGAATATTAAAAATCAGATGGGTTGATAAAGTGACAATTGAAGAGGTGTTGAGACAAACAGATGAAGAAAGAAGCATTTGGAAAAATACAGTTAAAAGGAGAGACAGACTTATAGGCCACATATTAAGGCATCCTGGAATAGTCGCTTTAATATTAGAGGAACAGGTAGAAGGAAAAAATTGTGTAGGCAGGCGACGTTTGGAATATGTAAAACAAATTTTTAGGGATATAGGATGTAGGGAGTATAACAAAATGAAAAGACTGTTACTAGATAGGGAACTTGAAGAGCTGCATCAAACCAGTCAAATGACTGAAGACAAAAAAAACCTTAATTAATTCAAAATTCTCTTTACCTCTAGAATTTTTTTCACTTATTCATTAATTAACGCATAATAATTCTTAACTGATTTCCATCCTTCATTTTACTTTAAAAAAGTTGTTGATAAAATTGTCAGTGGTTTTATCACACAATCAAAGAATTACTGTCTTTAGCATAATATTGAATTTCCAGCAAAAAATGTAATATAAAACAAAAATAAGATTCAATCAACCAATTACCATTTCGATCTTGATTTATTTAAACATAAATATCTTTTTTATTCATATCACTGTATTTTATTACCAGTTCTTACTAAGAGAAGCGATAATAAAATATGAGAAATGATGAGTATACTTTTCATTTTATTCTAAATAAAAATAAAAAAATATCCAAATTAAAGGTAAATTGTCAATAATTATTGAATTGATAAGGTGTAATTTTATGAACACCTGATGGAAAAATAGAAATAAGGTAGGTTAAGTAAAATAGTGAACTACGTGAAGTAATTAAAAGAAAACGATAATAAAGATGGAAAGATTTATGGAACAATGGAAACAGATAACGTTGAGAAACATCTCAGCCCAAATTCATGTATGCCTAAATGAGTATACACTAATGAAGAGTAATAATTTATCTTTCATATTTTGACAGAAAATATATCATAACAATTAATTATTAAATTCTAGCACACCTTATTAGCATGTTTAGTGGTAACAGAAGATTCACCAACCTCAATAGTAGAGTAGTACTATCCAAAAAGTCTTGAGTTCAAATTCTAATCAGGCTTGGCATTTTTTTTCATATACTGTAAAATAGTATAAAATATGAAAAAATCCATGCATATAACCTTCAACTTTATGTGAAAAAAGGACATGCTTAAAAAATTTAACAAATGTTCATTAAAAAGAAAAGCTCAACCTTATCTAATTTTCAAACATCTAATACAGCCATGGACACAAATCTAATACATATTAAAATGTTTTCATTATTCAAAGAAAGAAAGAAATGAAAAGTCATTAACTATTTTTTTTTTTTACTGTAACTGATCTTTCTAATGCATAAAGCATTTGTTGTGGTTCAGCTCTAGCCAACAGAAAACAAATGAGTACAATGCTTTATTACTTGCTTATGATTAGTTACTAATGTGGTGGAGATAGATAATTAGACAAGGAGTGGAGTAGGGTAAAAGTGGGAAAATTGAAGTCTTTTAGATCCATGGTGGGTAGAACAAGAAGGGTTAAAATGAGGAACTTTGGCATCAAGAGGAAAAGTTGACTGCAATAAATTAATGTGATTGGAATGTAAGGTAAATGAAAGATTTGAAACTACATAAGAGAATGGCCAGGTTTCAAATTGAATATCATAGTTGAGATACCACATAAGGATGAAATTAATTGTACTGTTTATTTATTTAGACATGTCTGGTAAAGTTTAGGATATAAATTATTCTCTCTTCAATTTAACCATAATACACAATATTACATTTAATAAAAATCTAACTGCTGTACAAATTTATAAAATATAATATATTAAAACACAAAATAATAAAAATTAAAATAAAATCACAATAACAAATAAAATGCAATTTAAAAAGAATGTTAAAAAATAAAACTAAAACAGTTACTGAAAATATATAACAACAAATAACACAATGCAGTAAATAGGTTTCTACTAATACCCATTTGTAAAGAAATACAAATAGCTTTTTATTATACAAGTACTTACTACGTTACTTGGTTAAGAGGAAGACAGGAGAATTTAGGTCAAATGAAACTTACATTTTTAAATAAGTATTTTATATTTTACACCTTAAAATATTACAAATTCCATTAAATCTCTTAATTAGCTAAAAATAATATTTTTATCTTTTTTTTTAAATAAATGTCACAATAAAATAATGAGAAATATAAGTAACAATAATAGTAACATTGCAATAATTCATGCAATACTTAAGTATATAAATACTTAACTACTGATATGTATTTTTATTATGTTTTATGTACTGAAGTATTTTTACATAATATTTATAAAGATCTAGAAAGTAACATGAGTGCAGAAAAAAAACAGAATATAACACTTCTACAACCTAAGTGGTTTAATGGAGAAATATCATATTTTTTCATCTAGAAAGCCTCAGATTTGAATTCCTGTTTAACATGGCATTTATCACATACTAACCAATCTTCATTCTAGAACCCTGCACTTGAGCTTTATGCTTATGTAGGAAATTATTCCTACATAAGCATAAGCGTAATAAAAGTCTTAAATAAAAAAGTGCACAAAAAGCTGAATTACAGGGAATACATTGCATTAATATAATTTAATGTTTTCTTTTATGTTAAGAGATATGGAAAAAAGAGGTTTTCTGTGGGAAATAGTGAAAAGTAATGGTAGTGCGGTAAGAGAAGATAAGGCTTGATTACCCCTTCCATACCCACTGATTTTAAGTAGGAGATTAATATTAATTTATTTATTAATATAGTAATAGCAGGATGATGAGCAGATAAAATTATTTTCCTTTTTAAGATGAATGTGAATTGAATGTAACATCTTATGAAAATCTGACTGGAATTCAACTTTCAGATGAAAGATAGAGAGCTATTTCTTAATATTATTGATTGTATATTTGTGAGAAATGTAATTAAAATGGCACATTTTTTCACAAACCAATATTACTTACTCTTTCCAGGTTAGTTGGAAAAGATTATGGCAGATATACAATAACTTTAGATTTGTTTTCAAGTTAAACAAATGTATTTATTTATTCGTTTATGTTTTATTAGATTAGTTTGGCATCTTTACACAAATTCTTCACAATTTCTCAGACTTTCCCTTCTAAATAAGGAATTTTATAAATTAAAAAATATGCTATCAAAGGAAGCCATTAATTTTTTTTGTGATGATTTTAATTCACCATATAAGCTTCAAAGCTTGTGCAATGGGAATTTGAAATGGAAATTTTACAGCATATGAAAAATACCATGCCTTACTGGGATTCAAATCCAGGATCTCTGGATGTAAAGCCAATTCTCAAGAGACAGAATGTAGCATAAAATCTACAATTATATATTTCATTATCAATAGTACACAAGGTAGTAATCAATCACATCATTATATATATATATATATATATATATATATATATATATATATATAAAGGAGATCATTCAATAATTAAGGAGACAAATGACTGTAGAAAAATTATTGTTTACTCAATGACAATAAAACAAAGTTATTTTTTCCACGTAAACCTCATCTATATTTAGGCACTTGACCTACTTTCTGTGACCTTCCTTATTCCAGAAGCAAAAGATTGTTCACCTGTGTCTGAGCCATTCTTGTACTGCGTTCTTAACCCACTCATTGTTTCAGAACTTGGAGTGTCGTAAAAAACTATTCGAGAGAAGGGAACAAAACAAGATTTGATGGTGAGACATCAGAACCGTAGGATTGATGTGACTTCTCAACCCAAATTTTGAATAACTTCCTGTGTCTTTTTAGCAATATGAGGTCGGCTGTTATTGTACTTAAAAATAATGCCTTTTGAGTGAGAAAAAGACTTTTTCCCCTTATAGGGATTTCATTTTATTTTCTAGCATGTCACAATAATAATATTTTCTCATGATTGTATTTTCTCCCATATAATCGTAATAAAATGGGCAATAAAAAACACAGTTTTTTTTTTTTTGAGGGTTAATGCACTTATAAACGGAGTACGACTACTACTGATTGTCTTATCCGACCGCCATCAGCAGACTGCCGACTAAAACCACCCCCGTTTGCAGTAATCCTGCACACTCCGAAACCACGATTAGACAACGTCAGAGTACGTAGGCTCCAGACCGGTTCACTCTAGCTTCAGCGAGAGTTCGAACCAACACGCCACAACGACATATTACAACACTAACCTACTACAATAACTATATTATGTATAAAATATTACAACTGCAACACGAAATTTTTTTTTTTAATTAGCCCTAAGACTACACAGGTGGGAATTTCGCTGCGGATACAAATGTAGACACGTTAACACTTAAACTCAAATAAAAAAAATCCGAATCGCAACAAGTTAAACGACCCGACACAAAACGATGGTAACACGGTTACGAATAACGCAATAACAGCGCCAAATCCGTGAAATAATCCACCAACACGCAAATTACACTACAAGGATTTACAAATATACAAAATTATATTACAAGTATTTATAAATACACAAATTATAGTGTAAATTAAAAAATTATACTTACACTCAAAATAATATTACAACACAGTTCTCTTGTTTTTTTTTTAAACGAAGACGGATGGAAGATGGTTGAGTCCAACGCCAAAACAACCGTTAGCATCGCTCTACCGGCTGAAGCGTAAGTTTTGAATTTTTACCTGGTTGGGGAAGTCGGTTTTTACCATTCCATATTCTGACGTTTAGATTCCCGCTCAAAGTGATGACTCCAAGCAATTTAGCTTATCGTGGAAATTGGAATCGACAGAGCAAATACTTGAATTACTATTTTCAGCAATTTCCCAAATTTTTATTCGTCTGATCTTAAAAATAAAATCATTAATCTAATTTTGCAACACGCCATTCGAAAATTCCACCATTCTTCCACTACGATGAAAATCGGCAAACACTTGTTCTGCCCGATTTAAATTGTTCGATCCACTTATAGAAATTTGCAGGTTAATACACTTATTTCATACTGTTGTAACATTTGCGAATGAATTTCAGCTGCTTTTATAACATCAAAAAATATAAATCTTATCACAGCACTCTATAATTTCACAGTACGCATTTCTAGCCGAGATGACATTATAAAATAAACAAAGAGGTTATAATAGCGGAAATTTTTTCGAACAGCTGAATTTTTTATTTAAAAGCTGCCAACTTAAACAGCAGACATTTTCAGTTTATTCTATTGAATATTTATTCCTTTGTTTCCATTTGTCTCTCATACACAAATTTATGTAATAAATGTAAAAACCCTGTACTACATCTCCAGGTAGTGACAATTTAACGAACTTACAAAAAAACATCTTAGGCTTAATACAAATACAAATTAATAATTAACTTACTTCTTAATATAATTAACTATATTTTCTTTTATAATTTTGTTTTGTTTTTTTTTTTTGTATGTATACATTCACTTAGTCTTCTGCCGTTTGCCTAGTTTGATTTTCAAAGAAAGAAATGGAGATGATCTCCATTTCGTTTTGTTTTGTACTAATCTTTTAACTTGAATATATTTACTACAGTCCACATGCTAAGTTATTTGTTTATTTATTCTAATTAGTTACTTTCCCTTTAGTTTTTACTCCCATACGTCCCTCTATTATCAAATTATGGAAACCTGGATGTCTTAGTAAATTGTCCACTGCCTAATTTGTTTCTTCATTCTCCAAAGTTTACTCTAAAACAGACATTGATAGCGACCATAATTTAGTGATAATGAAATGTAGAATGGGTTTGAAAACCTGAAGAAAAGATGTCAGATGAATTAGTGGAATTTAGAAAAGCTTGAGGAAGAGAAGGTAAAGGAGATTTTTGAGGTCATCACAAGAGGTCTGAGTAAAAAAGGTAAGGTAGAAAATTTAGAAGATGAATGGGAGAATATTAAAGGAAATTTTTAAATCAGCAGAAGCGAACATAGGTGGAACAAAGAGAATTGGTAGAAAACCTTGGGTATCAGAGGATATATTGCAACTGATGGATGGACATAGAAAATATAAGAATGCTAGTGATGAAGAAAATAAAAGAAACTATCGACAATTAAGAAATACTAAAATAGGAAGTGCAAACTAGTGAAAGAAGAGTGGATTAAAGAAAAGTGTTCAGAAGTGGGAAGAAAAATGAACATTGGTAAAATAGACTGAGCATACAGGAAAGGTAAGGAAAATTTTGGGGTACATAAATTAAAATCTCATAATGTGTTAAACAAAGATGGTACACTGATTTATAATACAAAAGGAAAGGTTGATAAGTAGGTGGAGTATATTGAAGAGTTAAGCAGAGGAAATGAAATAGAAAATGGTGTTGTAGAGGAAGAAGAGGAAGTTGAAGAGGATGAAAGGGGAGAAACAATACTGAGGTCTGAATTTAAGAGCGCATTAAAAGATTTGAATGGCAGAAAGGCTCCTGGAATAGACAGAATACCTGTAGAATTACTGCGCAGTGCAGTTGAGGAAGCGATAGATAGATTATACAAACTGGTGTGTAATATTTACAAAAAAGGGAAAGTTTTGTCAGACTTCAAAAGTCATGATACCAAAGAAAGCAGGAGCAGATAAATGTGAAGAATACAGCTTAACTAGTCATGCATCAAAAATCTTAACTAGAATTTTGTACAGAACAATTGAGAGGAGAGAGGAAGAAGTGTTAGGAGAAGACAATTTGGTTTCAGGAAAATTATAGGAATAAGGGAAGCAATTCCAGCACTCAGATTAATAGTAGAAAGGATTAAAGAAAAACAAACCAATATACTTGGCATTTATAGACCTAGAAAAGGCATTCGATAACGTAGACTAGAATAAAATGTTCAGCTTTTAAAAAAATGAGGGTTCAAGTAGAGATAGAAGAACAGTTGATAACATTTATAGGAACCAGACAACAACAGTAATAGTTGAAGAACATAAGAAAGAAGCCGTAACAAGAAAGGGAGTCCAACAAGGATGTTCCCTATCCCTGTTACTTTTTAATCTTTACATAGAACTAGCAGTTAATAATGTTAAAGAACAATTTAGATCCAGAGTAAGAGTACAAGGTGAAAAGATAGAGATGCTACGATTTGCTGATGATATAGTAATTCTAGATTAGAGTAAAAAAGATTTAGAAGAAACAATGAACGGCATAGATGAAGTCCTTCGCAAGAACTACCGCATGAAAATAAACAAGAACAGGATGAAAGTAATAAAATGTAGTAGAAATAATGAAGATGTACCACTGAATGTAAAAATAGGAAGAGAAAAGGTTATGGAGGTAGAAGAATTTTGTTATTTGGGAAGTAGAATTACTAAATATGGACAAAGCAGGAGTCATATAAAATACCAAATAGCACATGTGAAATGAGCCTTCAGTCGGAAACATAATTTGTTTACATCAAAAATTAATTTAAATGTCAGAAAAACATTTTTGAAAGTTATGTTTGGAGCGTAGCTTTATACGGAAGTGAAACTTGAACAATTGGAGTACCTGAGAAGAAAAGATTAGAAGCTTTTGAAATTGGTGCTATAGGAGAATGTTAAAAATCAGATGGGTGGATAAAGTTATAAATGGAGAGGAGTAGTGGCAAATTGATGAAAAAAGAAGCATTTGGAAAAATATGGTTAAAAGAAGAGACAAACTTATAGGCCACATATTAAGGCATCCTGGAATAGTCGCTTTAATATTGGAGAGACAGGTAGAAGGGAAAAATTGTTCAGGCAGGTAGCATTTGGAATATGAAAAACAAATTGTTAGTGGTGTAGGATGTAGGGGGTATACTGAAATGAAACGACTGTTACTAGATAGGGAACTTGGAGAGCTGCATCAAACCAGTCAAATGACTGAAGACAAAATAAACTTTATTTTGCCATAAATAACCCTTCTCTCCCATTTGTCTAAACATTTCTTTAACTCTATTTTATCTACCCACATAATTTTCAACATCCTCCTGTAGTACCACATTTCAACGGGTTTTCTTTCTGTTGCTACATTTCACTACTATTAAACATTGTACTCCATACAGATATTGTCAAGAATTTCTTTTTACTACATAATAGAAAATATTTTTTCATAAAAGTTATTTTTTTGTGACAGTCAACTTTTGATTTCTGTTTTACTTCATTTATCTGTAATTTTATACTCATTTGAAATTTTTTACCAAGTTTAAAAAATTCTGCAACTTTTAGTTACTGTCCTTTCCTAACAATATTTAATTCCTCATTATCCTTTTTTTTATCACAATTCATTACCTTTGTTTCTTTGTTTTACTCCTATTTTCTCCTGTTTTACTCCTTTTTCAAATTTAATTTCTCTCCTAGAAATAAATTCATGCCATTCAGTATTTTTCTTTAAAACGTTTGCCAAAACGATCAATATTGTATAATAATAAAGTACATAAAAAGGACATTCATATTAAATATAAAAAAAATATTATTAAATGTAGTGTTGAAAAAATAATAAGAGCTGATTACTATTATTAAAATGAACGCAACTTAATTTTACAAAAAAAAAAATTGTGTATGTTGTGGCTGTCAGCTGTAAGTGGTAGAGTTTTAATGGTTTATGAAAAACTAAAATTCATCCTTTTGTAAGCATTTAACATTTATACCATTCTTGAATTTATGTTTAATATTTAGGTAAAATGTAGTCTAATAATTTAACTTTTTCTGAGTGGAAGCAACCTATAATGTATTGTTTCCCAGAAAAAGGAACACATTATTTTGTTGCTTTACACTATGTCAGTCTTACTTATGGCTATGATAGATCAAATATCTGAGGTACATGTGACTATAATGACACATTCTTTCTAAAAGTAATGGTGTTCATTATACAACCATTCTATATGATAAACAGAGTGAAGGTAGAACTAGATATTACTTGCATTTTGGTGGGATCGGCATGCTGAATGCAAGGTATATTCAGCTCAGTAAAAAAACAACAGGAAAAAACTTCATTCCTCCCTTTTCTTATTAAACATGGTATGAGATGCTTGTATTTTGTGGAACTGGCTGTGTCATTTTTGCAAAGATTTTGCCTTATGTTACCCCCCCCAAAACCTAAATACAGTTATGGGACCTAATATATATATATATGTTTTATGACTTGTATATCTACCTCCTGTGGACACCACATAACTTCCTTCTTTCTAGGTTTATTAAATACATATACATATTTTTTAAAATGAAAAGTATATATATATATTTATTATTATTGAATTAATAATTATTGTAAAATTTTTTTAGAGGTTAATAATTATTAATAAATCAATACATTTAAATTAGAAAAAAGCCAAAAAAAAGAAGATGAAACTGATTCGAATCGATGTGCCTTCCCCTAGTAAGATCCACATTTTCATTAATTAAAATTTTATTTGGCTATAAGTCTGGAACCAATGAAAATAAGTACCACTTATGACATATCGTTGAAAAGCTCTCAATGAGGGCTTATTACTGCAGTTAAGAAAAAGTCTAAAATCCAAAAAAATTGGATTATGGGCTTTTTGGACACTTTTTATTCAGTCGATTGTAATCAAAAGGAGAGGTGCACAACTAGATGTTACAACACTCCTAAATTCAAAATTTCAACATCCTGTCTAAACCTTTTTGAGTTATGTGTGATACATACATATATGTATGTACAGACATCAGGCTGAAACTAGTCAAATTGGATTCAGGGGTGGTCAAAATGCATATGTCCACTGAAATCTAAAAACCGAAATTTTTTGCAATCACAATACTTCCTTTACTTTGTAAAAGGAAGTAAATATGACAATTTAAAATTAATATTCAATATATTTCTTTATTTTCTAGATGATGTGGTGTATGAGAGGTTTTTATTTGGATGTAAAAACAGTCTGGAAGGAGCAAAATTAAAGTTAGAACAATACTACACAGCCAGAGCAACAATGCCTGAATATTTTGCTAACAGAGATCCATTGGATGAAGAACTGAGAGAAGCACTCAAAACAGTGTAAAACAGAATTGATTTTTTTTTTTTTTTATGTATTACATGTATCCTGTAATTGCATGTGTTGTATGTGTTATATATGTTGTATATGGTGGAGTTGGGGGAACCCCAAAGGGATCCCCTGTCTTTACGCCTTGTCTCTAGTGAGGAATCCCCAGAGGCACAGAACCTCCTCACCACTTTCACAACAACGATTATTTTAGGCAGCCCCACCAGCCTCTTCTATGGAAGACGACTCTTCAGCACCTGCTTACTTGATGCCCTGTCATCAAGGAACTCCTGGAATTTACAGCCACTCCTTCTGCCAAAATGTTCCACTAAGTAGCTACTGACCCATCCAGCAGGCCCGCAAAAATACAACCCACTATCAGCCATCACCACATCAGGGATGCCATCATAAGGCTTTAAACCATCCTGTCCTCCCCCTTGGCAGAGTCAACGACAATAATGTAAGTGGTCCGCCCAACTTCAACTGTATTACCAGATAAAACAGTGGTGCTTGAATTTTCGACAAGCACTTGTCCAGCCTGTAAACTACCTTCCCAATCCAAGGTGCCTGAAGAAGAGCTGGAGAATATTGAGGGTGGACAACACCCACTGCTGTCCAGTAGCCATGTCTGAGAAGCATCATCAATTTCCCCAGGATCTGTCACCAGTGTAGAAAAACAAAATGTCCTTTTCGGCCGACTCTATTGAACCAGTCGAAAAAAGATCCTCATCAGAGACCCCTTCCTCAAGGGCCTGAAGTAAGTCACACTGATCATGTCCTCTATCAGGTATCTGAGTCAGACCCCTACCCAGAGTCTGATGCAACAACGTGTTTGCGATGATGCTCCATGATCTGAGCAGCTGGGAGAGTGTGGCCCGATTTATCAAGATCATTCTCAGGGCAAAGAAGGACAACCTGGAAAGTCCTGAGCCAGATGAAAACTAGGTAACGACCTCAGGCTAGGATAGGAGAACTTGACCTGAAGTAATGTGTAAAACAGTTCCTGGTCGAGTCTTGGTAGAAAGTGAAGTGGTTTTAGTACCACCAATGGAAGCCTGATACTCTCACATAAATTCATTTCTACCTACCTCCCAAAAAAAATAAAGTTATTACAGAGTGAAAAACAATAATTATTATATTTGTTAAAGATTTCCCTATTGAGTAGGGACAATGATAATATTAATACTGCTATCTGTTATAATGAATACTATTATAACATTAATAATACTAATGATGCTTTGTTTGTCAATCAGTATTACTTTTACTGCTTTACACTATCTTTGTCAGTCTTCTTTCTAAAGACAGTAATCCGTGTTAAGTGTAAAAGTGAAGGTGTCACTTGAGATGAATATTCATTGAATTTTGGTGAGCTTGTATACTAATATGTAAAAGAAACGTTTCACAGTGCAAAAGATGACAGAAAAAAAAAGATGACTTCATTTCTCACTTGTCTTCATAAGCCTTGTTTGGTATTTTTTATTGTCTTTAAGGATGGCTACGCCAGTTTCAGGAGTAATTTGTTTTCATGTAGGGTTGTCTAAAACATATTTGATTATATCAACTAGCACACAACTTGTTTCAGTAAAAGACGTTTTTTTAAAATAAATATAAATGAAATACTGCATCAGACATGATTTTGCAAGTTAGTTATTAATTTTTGTTGCACATATAAGTTTTTATTTATTTTATAATAAATAGATATACATATTTATAGACATGTATATTTATATATTACATATTACATGTATATTACATATTTATATACATAAATATAGACATGTAACTTTTTATAACTATTAATTTATAATTTTTCTTACTCTCAGATGTTATGTAGTACTACCACGACTGACATCAAAAGGATATCGTATAATTATATGTAAAATGTTTAATCATGATATAACAAAATTCAAACCAAACCTATTATTTAAAGGAGCCTTGATGTTGTCTGATATGACCAGACATAAGTGTCAGTCTAATGGTGTAGTAATCATATTTGATCTTTATGGAAGAACTATGGCACATGTTGCATCCGTCACTTTTCCAATGCTTAGAAATGTAGTTCATTGTATTATGGTAAGTATTCTGTTTAATTTATATTATAATAATAATTACTATACATTTTTTATCTTTAAATATTAAACAAATTCCCTTTTCTTGCAGATATAAAAACTTTTAGTAGACTTTTTATTTAGGTTTTTCTCTTTTAGAACTGCACACAACTTCAAAATCACTGACATGATTGATTGAATAATTATATGCTAATATATTACAAAAGTAACTATCGTTAGATAAACAGACGTAAAAAAATTAATACCAAAAACTACATCATTTAGTATTCCCCAAAACTAAAAGATTCTATATTATATTTGAAAATACAATACTCTGACCTTGGGTTTGGGTACAGCTTCTTAAGAGCATTGACAAATTTAGGCAGGCATTCCTTGGTTTACCACTTTCCTGTAACTGTCTTGCTATAGCGCTAGACGGGAAAGTAAAATTGAATCCACTTTGTTTCCCTTGATCAAATGATGTTTTTATCGTAAAAATTAACCAATATTAAAATTATAATTGATGGAAAAGAAATCAAAATTCTTAGAAAAATATTTTAGATTTCAGATCAAACTTTTCATTAAATTACGTTTTTATAATTAAAATTATACTATACCAAAATATAATTGCTAAAAAAGAAATAAATTATTTAGTAAAAACATTTGGGTCCCAGTGGACCACTCGTATAATCCAGTCACAACTTGAAAACCAGATAGTGTCAAAAATTATAAAAAATCGAAAAAATAACCTGTTGTATGTTTATCTTTAAAGGATGTTTCATTAAAACATTTTATAAGTAAATCTCGTGCTTTAATACGTAATTCATTTAATGCTATAGGAGAAAACTAATAAAATATGAAATCCAGCATCTCCTTACCACTTATTGGTATGGATGCAGATTAAAAATTATGCCGTCTGGTTCAATTATTTCAGTCGTATATGTACTAAACCCTCCGGGTTGGTCTAGTGGTGAGCGCGTCTTCCCAAATCAGCTGATTTGGAAGCCGAGAGTTCCAGCGTTCAAGTCCTAGTAAAGCCACACTCATACATATCATCCTCTGAAGTATTTTCTAAACGGTAGTTACCGGAGGCTAAACAGGAAAAAGAAAGAAAGCCATATCTGAACTGAAGTAATACCTTATGGTGGTTACGGAGGATAAACAGAAAAATAAAAGAAAAACCTGAAAAATAAAAGACAAACAACTGTTTGTCAAACTATTTGAACAAATCAATTGTTATTTTATCTATATAAATAAAAGACAGTCTTTGTTCTGTGTCCCCCAATAACTCAAAAACTATTTAACCGATTTCGCTGAAAATTTCGCAATTTATTATTTGTCTAGTAAGTGTCTGTTAATTTTCCATAATATTTAATCACATTACTGTCCATGAAGTCGATATTGACCTAGAAAACGATGGATGTAGATAATGACAATCGATATAGACGATGGATATTTACAACGTCATTAAATTTAGTAAAAGAGGTTGTAGGTTATTTATTTATAAATTATTTTAATGATTTATACTGTAGTGAAATTGGTGAAGTTTGAATTGTATAAAGATTACGGAGGTTCATAAGAAGCAATAATGAATTAATATTGTACAATCTATTGTTTTCGTAATATTGTCAGTTTCTTTGTTTTCGTAAGTTACAAAAATGTAAAAACACGTAAATGATAATATTAATATTTATTTAGAAGTTAAAACTTTTATAATTTAAAATTACCAATGCTTCCAAAACGACAAAATATTGGTCGACACACAATGAGTTTAACGTACACAAGAAGGGTCCAGGAAGAAATTTCTACGGTTTTTTCTTCACGTTTTTTGGTCTTGGGGGAGGGGAGAGGGTCGTAAAAACATTCGAAAAAATCCAACATCAAAGTTTTGGGCAGAATTATATATTTTCCCTTTATAGGTAAAAATGCTATATATATTAGTATTTGAGCTACTTAGACAAAACTGAAAATTAAAAAATGAATGAAAATAAAGGTTAAAAAAGGAAATTTTATAAAATGATAAAATAATTCATAAATTATTTAAACTGAAAGTTAAAATAAAACCAGAATTAAACTATTCATGCTATCTCAAAACAAGGTCCCTGTTTTAGTGATTTCAGTCACTCTTTTGTGTCTACAACACATTGGATATTTCACTCATTTTTTTACCAAATTTAAAAGTGTAATAGCTAAATAAATTAAAGCGAGGTTATGTATATTTTTCCTTTTTCTGTTCCATTATCTACTGGCCAAAATTCATTTACATTTTTATTAAAAAAAAAAAAAAAAATTATTATTATTATTGTTATTCTTATTATTATAAGAATAAATTGTTTAACATTAAAGAAATTAAGTTTTAAAGAACTATGTCATTTTACTATGAAATTGTAGTGTGCGACATACTATTACATAACTCCATTAATATGTAAGTCGAATTTAGCTACATAATGAACATTAAAAACTTAAATGCAGCTCATTTCGAATTACAAATGTTTTATCCTAAACTTTCTTCATACATGAGATGACATCCCAAGGTTTAATGCAAACAGCTTGGAATGTTAACTAAAAATTGTGCAAAACATTGGATTACAGCCAATTTTTATCACTGCCAGTTTGATATAATAATGTATGTTAATCATATTATTATTCTGGATTGATTTTGAACCCGCTTTTATTAAAAAATGAATTAAATAAAAATTTAAACTTATTTTTTTTTAATTCAAATGAAATATTTTGTGATATCTGTATAAGTAAATAAATTCGTTATTCAGATTAAGATATTATTAAATATTTCATAAATCACATCAGATATGATAGGTATGTTCTTTATAATCTTCCCAAGTTACTATGTTATAATTAGTGAACACAAATTCCTAATCATTTAGGTCAATCCTCTATGTAAAGCTCTGTAAAATAATTAAAAATAAAAATGAAAATGACCCAAATTGATTATTAGAAAATAACAATGTATGTACAGTTAGCCAACCTAAAGTACTGATTTAAGCCTTATCATCACTACCACCTGTAGTTATAAAACATCTATACAGTATAGGTTAAGGTGCACTAACTAGATAAAGGGTTACGATGGGTAGAGTTCCTGATCTTTCCTTTATAAGAAATTTATAAAAATGAAAAATGATAGGTATCGTTCCTAATCAGAAGCCATTTTTATGATAAGGTTAATATTTATCGTATACATATACTGGCAAAAATATTAATCAATTAATTGTACAAACCACAACAAATTATAATTATTATTTAAATGAATTAATATTTTATTCTGATCAGTATAATTGTAAACATTATAGAGATCATGTCAACTAAGTGTTTTACTTTGTGCTTAAAAAAAAGAGAATTATACGACAATATTTGTCAATGCATTAAAGCAAATCATGGTAAAATTCATTAAATATACAATTAATTCTAAAATGTAATATGCTTATTCATTACAGAAAAAAAAGTGGAATAAAAATAATAATAAACCTAATTTATGAAGATAATAGATGAATAAATAAAAAATAGAGAAAAGCTGACAACACAGTTGTTTCTGTTGCATGGCTTACACACACAACTTAATTTTAAATATTTATCATTTTATTTAAATATAATATTTTATTCATTTATTTAATTCAATGATTCTAACCAAAGCACGTGGGCAAACCGTATTTAATTCGCATAGGTGTGGTGCTACTAGTGGTAATGGTCCGCACTAACTAAACTAATGTAATTTCACAACTTACATAGAACAAATTTTGCTTTCACTAGACTGGTGTAGCCACAAGGCTTAATGGACCAACTAGGTGATCAAGTTCAAGACATGGTCCAACTGAGTTACTTTTTATACTTAAAATATTATTCATTTATTTAATTCTACCGCTCATCTGTAATATCACAACATAACAGACGACTACAACAGAATTTTTAGGGGTGGGTGTGTAATTTTGCAAAAATATTTTTTTCCAAATATTTTTATTTTTTAATTGTTAACAAATGTGCCTAAGAAAAATATAAAATATAAATATTTTGTCTTAAATAGGTTAAATCTCAAGATACTGAGGGTGACCTTGCTTTACAGCCTTTCCCCCATGACCTTTTAAGCTGAAAATTTAATTGCATCATTGCTCCATATATAGAAGTAATCGGACCCAAGTTTGGTCAAAATCGGTCTAGCAATTCTGGAGAAATAAATTGATTTAGAAGGTGACACCAAACATACATTTGAACATCTGAAAAATCTCCATTTGGTTTTTTGAGTTCTTAAGGTGCCAAATCGCCAAGATCTGGTGAAAACCGCTTATGCTCAAATTGGACTGCTGATTACAATACTCTCCCTTCTAGAGCTATAGCACAATCTAGACAGGAAAGAAAAAATTATAATTTAGAAGGCATTAATGGAAATTATTTTAAGAAATACTTCTTGTACACTTTAAATCAAAATTCATAAAATTCAAGTTTTTTTAAATTAGTTATATTTAAAAATTAATTAAAAGTAATATTGATTCTACAAAAGAAATCTTTTTATTTAATTTGAAATTAGCAGAGAAAAGCTCTTTTAAAGGTGATTGTAATTTATCAAAATGAGCCTGAAGATGAATTTTTATGATGTATCTGATAAAAATAAATTTTTTCTCATTTGATGAGGATGAATATTAGTTTGATTAACTGATGAATCTATATTGCCCAGAATGGTTTCATGAAGTATTAATAAATTGAAGAGAGGCAGAGACAAAACATCAAAATGATAAAAAGAAATGCTTAATGAAAAAATGAATTGATAAACATTTATTTATTAACAACCTAATTCCTAAAGTTAAATTAAGATTGAGTGATCAATGACTGCAGTGTTTGATTCCAAATAAGATAATGTATGTATCTAAATTAGGGTAAAAATAAGTTTTCTATAAATATAGACTAAAATGAGTTTTCACAATAAACAATATCAGAAAGGTCAATGAAAATATAATAATGTACGAAAATAGTTTAGCAAAAGTTTATTTATGGAAAAGATCAGGTAAATCAGTGATTTTCAAAGTGGGTGATGGTATTTTCCATATTAGGAGTATTAGAAAACTAGAAGTTGATAATAATGGTAAAGAACAATACTTTCATTACAGCTTAAATTTCCAAAACAAAAGGTATTTTTTGATTCCAATGATCATCAAAATGATATAGAAGCTAAAAGAAAAAGATGAATTTTCCTGGATTTAACGTAACAAACACTTATGAACCAGTAACAAATATTTTAATCTGAAGATCCCCTTTAAGTACTTTATGTTATAGATATCCTGAAGCAGCTTCCAATTACTCAGTGAATCAATAACTCAGAAACTACTCTGAATTACATCTGTTAAAATAATAATAATCATAATCTGTTAAAATAATAATAAGTAATTGCTTTCAAATGGAATGACAATGTACTGGAATTTTGCTAACCATTCCCAAAAGTTTGTGTACTTTAATAGGATTATAATTTATGTTTTTGTGAAAAGTTTTTATCAAAGATAATATGGCTACCGCATACTCCCAAACATCTATCTAAACAATGCTCTATTAAATACTACATTTTTGTACCACTATTTTTAGTGGTTTTTATTAAATGAGAATAATTCATAAATTTCATAGGATATTTCTACCACAATCTCATGGTACATCAGTCATAAAATTATTAGTTTATTTTTATTCTAAGTCTTGGGAGTACAAAGATTTTTAGCTCTCCTAAATACACAGTCAAATATTACAAAGTAACATCCAATTATTTACAATTAATAAAACATATCACCAATAATTTCAATTTGAATTACAATGAAATAACAAAAACCAATCCGGACTATTTATTGGAAAAAAACTGTTGATATGCCATTGAATTTGCTTCAATATGGATTAAAAAAACTTTCAGTGTATTTTCAATCTAATTTAAATTATTTTAAAAGCCCTTGTGTAATTCTTAAGTTTATAATATTTGTAAACAAGTTAAGTCTACAAATATAAAGATCTTTATTAAATTTCATTCACCCAGTTATTTAATTTAATTATTTTAATTTGTGGTAAAAGCGTAGAAACTTTTACATTCAATGGAAAAGTAAAATGTAACAGGTGGTTTCATAGAAGCGTTCCAGTAATAACAAATTAGATACCTTAATATAAGCTATCTTATTGTGTAATGTAACTTATATCTTGATATACCTTATTATAGAACTACTCATAAAAATGAGTACTCAAAATTTATTGAGTATATAGTATTAATATAAAAATTTATACAGCATAAAAACAACTTATTCATTTTTAAAATATTGCTAAGTTTACAAATTGTAATTAATAACTTAATATTAATTCAAATATATAGACTTAAATATTAAAACATGTAGAGATATCTTGTCATTTAGTATTAATAAAAAATAACATATTCTTAAAATTAACAGTTATATTATGTAATTATAATATGTATTATAATAATATAATTTATAAAATATGTTAATTACAGTAGAATATAAAAATACTAAACTTAAGATTATATCTATTTTTTTACATTTTAGTCAGCATTTCCAGAACATATGAAAGGCTTTCATATAGTCAACGCATCTGGTTACACAAATACATTAATAACACTTGGAAAATCACTTCTAAAGGATAAACTGAGAAATCGTGTAAGTAGAATATATTTTGTTCGAAATTTAATAATTAATGATTTATTTCTAATTTTGAAAAAGTATTATTGTAATTAAATATGACTCAATACATCAGATAAATTTAAAATTAATATATAAATATGATGTAGAATACAGATAGCCACTAATTTTATTTAGAAAACATTTTAAATTCTTATTTAAAAAAACAAAATCATATTATCAAAATTTATAATAGTTAACTTCATTAAAACATTTTCATAGTATGAAAACAAAATAATTGATTTCCACTGGTAATTATAAAACGTTAATATATTTTTATTAGCTTTGAATAGTCATATTTCCACTAAATATTTATTTTTGGTTTAATTAACCCACTCTCAAAGTTTGAAACCGAAGAACAATTGCTGTACTGTTAGGCTTTCGCTGCCTGTGAGGCAGTATAATATCAAAATAGAAATAAAAACTAAATATAAAATTAACCAATATACAAATTATATTCATTTTAAGAAATTAATATCTATATTATTTAAGACAGTTTTTTTTTTTTATTTGACATACCTTTCCTTGTTTTTTGATAATGTTTGAAACGAGAAGTGAAAAGCATCAGATTTTTCCAAGAATTGAACTTGAGACCAGCTGGTTTAGAAGCCATTTTTTGGTTTACTAATTTTAATTTTGAATTATTTTAAATACATACAAGTTTATGTGAACGTAATGATTTAAAAAATTTAATATAAAGGTTGTTAGTAGAAAAGAAAAGTATAAAAAAATAAACTCTTAAAACATTATAAAAAAGACAGTTTCATAGCCAGAAGTTATCAAAAGTAATTTGAGACTCACAAATGGTAAAGAAAAAGGAAAGGAGAAGTAACTAAAAGTATTATATGTATTAATATTTATTATAAAAATCTGGGATTATGAGAATTAATAATTTACTACAGTATCAAATCGCAGAAATAATGTTTTTGAAACAGTGATGTAATTTTTTTTATTAGTTGTTATTATCTAATAGCTACTTCTTATTGCATAAAAAATATCGTTTTCTACCAAAGTTCATTAATTTTTTATCTACAGAAGCTGTTCTAATCTTATTATGGTTCTAACAGATCTTAGATGCAAAGAGTAATAGTACTGGTTGTTTTCTGTGAGAGTAATGATGATCATTATGTGGCTAGTCTGAATAGATATAGGGAAAATTTGTAGAAGTGAATGTCATTTGTATTTTGATGTATTTTGTGTCCTTATATTTGATGTATATAAGTCCTAAATATAAGTAGTACTTCATTGATAAAAAAAGATGGTATTTGCAAAAAAAAAGTTGTTTTATTTAAATACTGTAATTATGTTTTTTTTTTTAATCTAATTTACAATCTTAAATCCTATATTAATAGTTTGAATGTATTCCCAGTTTTATAGAAAGAAAAAAACTGATTTAAGATTCTTATATTTCACAAAGATATTTATTTATATTTTTTATGAATAAAATTACTCTTTCCAGTTAATTTCATAAATTAATACTAGTATATAAAGTATAAAAATCTGGCAATAATCAGAAAAAACGGGCAAAACGGTTGACAGCTTTTACCACTGAATAGCTGTCTTTGGCAACTTTTTGAGAAAAAGTTGTCAAACGATATCATTTATACTAGACAATGTAAAACAATTTTTCAATTAATAATAAATTTGTTTATTTGTTGTTTCAATTAAATTAATTTAAATATTGTTTATGGGTCATTTATTAATTTTTCAGTATAAAAACAATTTTATTTCATATATTTATAGTAAAGATTAGTATTTTTTATGTTTTTATAGATATTGATTTGAATATTATTGATTTTTATTTTACAGATTCATACACACTCAAAAGGAGTTGCCACTTTAGCTGAACATATTTCAAAAGATGTTTTACCTGCAGAGTATGGTGGTACCTATGAACATAACATGGTTAAACTTAGAGGTAAAAATATATATAGTTTATTTTTCAGCATTTATTTTTTAAGGTACTATATCCACTGCCAGTTTCTATTAAGCAGTTACTACTTACTGAGCATTTTCATTAGCAATGGCAGTATTCGAGTGAAATCTAGTCCAGCAGACTAGACCTAGAATTCTGAGACCAGCAGATCTAGAAGCCAGCATGCTAAGTAACTAGTCTTGAACTAGACAGTTTTGTTACTGATGCTTATCTCCATTAATGAAACACTGCAATTCATAGATGGTAAAACAAATCAAAAATGGTGCCTCAACATCACCTATAACAATATTGCTTCAACAACACCACCAGTTTCATTGATCAAAGAACTCCACAATCCCCTCCAAGTAAGAAGTTTTCTGCCACTATTCCATATATTTTGAAAGTAACATTTTATTCTATTTTTTTTTTTTTTTAATTTTAGAAAATTATGCATTAATCTTTCCCTGATGAACTAAAACGGCATATATAATTCATAGTTATAGAAATACCATAGAAAAGGGCATACATTAATATGTTGTTGCTTTACACCATTGGTAATCTGTCTCAAATTTTGTACACCAATTTGTCTTTCTTATGGTTGTGATCGATGTAAAGCAACTCAGATACAAGCGGCACTAGTCAGAACTGATTTCTCTAAGAATATTATGTTCACTATAACGTTAGTTTTTTTGGTGAACAGATTGAAGGTATGATTTAAAAGGCTGATTATTATTTTCTTTGGTAGGTTTGGTATGCTAATATGCATGCTGTTATCTGGCACAGGAGGCAGCAATGGGAAACCACTTTATTTCTTAGTTTCCCTGGAAAAATTAGCATGAATGTTTGAAAATTTTTGTGACACAATTCATTTTTGAATCATTTTTTGAATATTGTCCAAAGATTTTTAATTGAGTTTAAGTTTGGGGATTTGCCTAGCCACAAGAGCACTTTAATGTTTCGTTCTTTGGAAAAATTTTCCACTTTTTTGGCAGTATGGCATAGCTTCAAATTATGTTGGAACACTCCATTGCCTAGTGAGAATTTGTTTTAACTTGTGTCACAACCCCTTCCTTCAGAATATTGATATATCCATCACTTTTCAACATTCCATCTACTGGAGTTAATGAAGGAGTTTGGTCTTCAAATGTGAAACAACCCTGAAAAGTTTTTTTTTGGGGATTAACTGATTGTTGGATATGAGCCGTGATGTTTTTTCATCTGATGCTTTTTTATCATTTGAAACCCTTTGCCCTTAAACATAAAAATCTGATGTGGACACCACATGACTTCCTTGTATGCCTATTAAATTACATGTACACATTTTTTGCTGCACTTCATTTAAACTTATTTCGTTTGAAAGTCACTTATATGATCCTCGAATTCTTTAATAAAGTGGATAAGTTCCCCAGTTGCTGAAATATTAATTTTTATTAACATCAAATATTTATACAATTATTAATTCAACAATATTACATGAAATATTAAGATGTAGTAAAAATCCCTTTATTACTCATATTACTAGATCAGTATTATTCGTATCTTCATAAGTTGCTGATTTCTGATGTGTCCGTGTAAATAAAAGTTAATAATAGTTAAACCATTCCGTTGAGTGAACTACTGTATACTGGTTGCAAATGTTAGTTTCAACCTTACAGTGTAAAATATTCAGTTTTGATTATTGGATTATTTGGTGAATAATCAAAAATGAAAAAGAAACAGTCATACAGGAAAGAAAGATAACATTAAGAAATATATTTCAAAAAAAAGAAGATGAGTATAAAGCGGAAGAAACTGTTAACAACAAGGGAAGAATAAAATCATGATGAATATAAAGAGAGAGAAAATTTGAAAACTGGAGAATGTTTACACAAATTAAGATCAGAAGAGTTATTTCAAACCAAAGAGCGATTAAATGTTTGGCAACAAAATACAAATAAATAAAGTGATGATCAACTCCGACTTAGGGAGAATATTGTCTGACAATATCAGATGAGTAATGAACTAAAAGATAAGAATTTTTTGCAGTTTATAAGATCGGGTATGTATGCCTCAGTGTATATGTGTTCTTGTGAGGGTCTATTTTTCAGTCATTCTGTAGTTAACATTAATGTAGTAGATAAAATTAAACAGAAATTCCAGAATAATTAAATAAAATTATACAGAAATTAAACTAGAAAATCCAAAAATAATACGATTCTAAATTATAATTTTCAATTAATATTAAATAATCAATGATTCACCAAATCTATTAATATATACGTTTGTAATAATGCTTATTAAATTACATATACACATTTTCAAAATTACATAAAATTTTATTTCACAAATAACTTCTAATTTTTTTTTTATAATTATTGAATAATTATTTATAAAAAAATTTTTTTAACAGTCACGGGTTAATAATTATTAATTAATCAGTATATTTAAATAAAAAAAAAGTTAAAAACAATAAATTAAAATAAAGTTAAAAAAAAAGGAGAGGAAGTCTGATTTGAACCGATGTGTCTTCCCCTTATAAAGATCCAAATGTTTCATTAATTAAAATTTCATTTGGCTATAACTCTGGAATCAGTGAAAATAAGTACTACTTATTAAATAGCTCTCAGTGAGGGCTTATTACTGCAGTTACGAAAAAGGCCAAAATCCAATTTCTTTTGGCTTTTGGTTGGGACACTTTTAGGTTCAGTCAATTGCAGTCAGAAGGGGAGGTGTACAACTAGATGTTACAACAATCCTAAATCCAGAATTTCCACATATTACAGCTAATCGTTTTTGAGTCATGCGAGATACATACGTAGTACTGTAGTACTTATACTTACGTACGTACAGATGTCATGCCGAAACTAGTCAAAATGTTTTCAGGGATGGTCAAAATGGATATTTCCATTGAAATCTGAAAACCTAAATTTTTCACGATTACAATACTTCCTTTACTTTGTACAAGGAAGTAAAAATGTTACTCATCAGAAAACATAACACTTTTCCAGTCTTCTTTGGTCCAGTTAGCATCTGGTTTGGCCTACAAGAGTCTTTCTTTCCAAATTGCTGTTGTCAAAGCTGCTTTTTTGCTGGCTGACAGGTTTTCTGTCTAGCTGCAAGAAATTGATGAAGGTTGTCACAAATAAATCTGTTCCACTGACTGCTAATTCTCAATTTTAGTCCAGAGGATAATTTTGGATCAACTTTACTTTTTCTCACTAATAACCAATTCTGTGTTGGAGTATTTTTTAGATTTTCTTATATGGCCACATTTGCCTGTACTTTGTGGTGAAAAGGTACCAGTTTCTCTAAAGTGTTCTAGTTATGAATTTATGATTTTTGAGTTTTGGAGTTATGTCCATTATTATATATTCAAGATACATAGAACAAAAAATATGAAAATATGATTTTCTAATAAAAAATGAAATAAACTTTTACAGATTACTATTTATAATCATGAAAATTTCTAAATAACAAAAAAAAACAAAAACCTCATATTACACAGACAACTTAAAAATGGATGTGGTCAAGCAGTGTAGCCATAACATAAAAATAAACAAAAAATTCCCTATGTTCAAATTAATTTGCACAGTAGTATAATATACTGTGTATTTATATTACGATGATTCTTATTGATTAGTCAATAAGAAGTTCTTTACTGGAGAAAGATAATAATCTACCCTGTTCAGAATCAGTCCCTGATAGTTTCATCTATCTCTCCTTTTTCATATTATTTATCCTTTACTCCTTCTTCCTTGGATGAGTGACGTGGGAACTGGATCAGCTGTTCCAAGGTTCCAATTGTGATATCATATCTATTTCTATTTTAAGGTTCAAATGGTGATGATCCTTTTTTTATACCTTTGGAAACTAAAGTTTGTACAAAAAGCAAACTAATGATTGGGGTGCCTACTTATTGAAACAAGGCATCATATAATTTAATCTAATCTAAAGCTATTTCTGATAAAATCTATTTAATGTGATTATTGTTTTAAAAAAGTATTGCTCTTTTTTTAGATTTCACTTATGAACTGTTAGTAAGACAAAGAGATTGGTATTTAAAGGAACAAAGTGTTAAAGCAGATCTCACCAAAAAAGTTGAAGGTAAAAAAGAAGAAAGAAATATATTTGGTATTGAAGGATCTTTTAGAGCAATCAGAATAGATTGAAAGGTAACGTGTCATAATTATTAAAGTAAATTAATTTATTAATACAACATTGCTACCTGTGACATTCATTTATTAACTTTCTGTAACAGCAAACAAATATTTTTTTTTTTATTTATCAATTTTTAATTTGCATTACTAAAACATCATTTCACGTAAAGAATCTTTCAAAATATTTATTGATTTAAGTATTACATATTAATTAAGAGAAATACAGTTATGTATTTTTTTCAGTGTATTAATTAAATTAGGGTACAACCTTTCAATGTTACACCCTGATCTGGTTGTTTGTTTAGATTTATTTTTTTTGCATAACATCATTACCATTCCACTGACCTAATTAAACTTTTTTTCTTATTATTTTTAATTTGGTATGATTTTTAAGGTATTAAACATTGCTGTTCAGTTTGGAGATAATTAATTAGTTCATTAAAATTAATTAGCTGTACTACAATCGTATCTGTATTATTTTTCTCTACATCACCTATTGACATATGTGATGTGCTTAACCATACTCTTTCTCTATATTTTCTTGTAAAATTAGCAATATTTCTGCACCATTTTAGATTAGAGAGTCACTCTTCTTACTCTTTTATTTCATTATTAATGCTTTCTTTACTCCTATGGAGTTATGAAAAACAATTTTGATAACTTTTATGTAAAAGGTTAAATTTAGAAAAAATTCTTGTAATTTTTTATCTTCATCTACCTTTCTGTTCTAATTATTACAAATTTGAATATTAGTCAGAAATTGCTAATCCAAAAACAAAAATTAAAAGCCACTAATCTGTGACTGATTTAGAACATTTATTTAAATTTAATAATAATGTTTCTAAAATTAAATCAAGATGCTTGCTCTGCAAATCACCCACTAGTTGGACTGATTTTATAAACTCGCTTCCCAGGATAGGAATCTGTAAATTTGGACACTGATTATTGCCATAAGCTTGGATATGATTGCTCTCTCTCTTTCTCTCAAGGATGTATGGAACATGCATTTCTGAGGGTTCATATTTTTTATATGAGTGCAGCTTGTTTGGGAAGATTGTTGGCCAGATGCCCTGTCTAGAAGATACTGTGGTCTCCATTCTTAAGTCAGGTAGGCAATAGAAGAGTTTTTGTTAGCATTCTGAAATTATATAAATCCAGTTAGAAAATGCTTATAATGGGGTTACTAATGTTTGTTAGGATTATGTAAATGAGGAGATAGCTTTATTAGTTATCCAGTAAAAAGATAAAAAGATGCTTGATGGCAGTTGAGATGGATAGTGGAGTGAGTACTATAAAGAAAAAAAATAAGAACAAAAAGCAGTTGTACCTTGATTGATTGATTGTTTTATGTGCTGCTAAATCTTGACAGACTTATGTCAATGTATGTTTGTATGTCTGGTACACACAAACATTATAAAAACAAATAAAAAAGCACAGTTCAACAGATAATATTTATAGGAAATAAAATTAAAAATATCAAATAGGAAGAAAAATAGATCATTTGAGAAATAAAATAAATCAAAAATGTTGAAAGAAATTACAAATTTTATTAATCTCAAAAAAACATTTTTCTAATATTTTGAATGAAAGAGTCATTTTCCAGACAGCTTTTTCACAGATACTGCTTTCTAAGCGATAGGAGTAAGGGTATGTTCATTTGAAAGAACTACAGAATGCTCTTGGGAGAGCGGGATAGATAGTATCATTTAATCTTGAGTAATGAAGTTACTTAAATTAATAGTTAGTAACACTACTCCTTACTACAATAACTAGATTTTCCTGAATTTAGTAAAAGATTCAAATCAATAAATGACAGTAATATTTATTAACAGTTATTTCAGTGTATTAACTAGGGCATTTCATGGCTTTGGTAATGCTGTTTCATCCATCCTGCAACATTACTAGGTTGCTATAGTATACTTAATCCTTCAAATACAAATAGTTGTATAAAAATAATTTGATGATACAAATTTAATGAGGAAAAATAGTTAAACACTATAGTTTACAGAGTATTGTAACTTTTTGTTTAGAGGTGTGATAAATCAACAGTAATGTTATTACATATGGTTAAATTGATGTATGATCTTTAATCATACATCTGCTGATTCTGAGTTGCAGTTATGTCAAAAAGAAACAATATGAAGACATATACACCAAATTCCCAAGGCAGAGTGAGCATCCACGTAATGCGTTAATTTAGTGATCCCGATCATGCTTTCCTTCGGCTTGCTACAGGTGCCTTTAGATCAAGCCCTGTTGTAAGCATCCTTTTCAACTGCAGTAACTCATCACTTTGAGATAGGTGAAATCAGGTAATAGCATCTTATTTTACCCACCTTAAGGGACAGCCAAATCACCCGGCTTTTGATACAGTTCTTGGAAATACTTACTTTCACAGGTATGAGGACCACCCATGTTCTATTGTAACTGTAAGTATTCATACCCAACGTTTTCTGCACCTTATGAATGTTGCTGCACCTTCTATTTTTCCTATTTATCCGTGTTCATATCCTCCGTGGACAATCACCCATATAAATTTTATATTTGACCTCACGAAATACAATAAAAAATCAACACCAACTTTTTTCTTTCAGCAAATGTTTCACCATATTCTCTATAAGGCAAACCCATATGCAGTGGTATACACAAATGGGTCAAAACAAAACAATACTGTTGGCTGCATATTTATTGTTAATGAACAAACCTATATGTTTGGTCTTCCTGGTATTACGAATGCTTTTACTGCTGAACTGTACGCTATAAATAAGGCTTTGAATATCATTAATCCTTAATACTGTCGTATCCTTATTTGTAGCCACTCGTATAATGCTCTCCAAGCCTTAGAAAATTTTTATTCCAGGCATCCTATCATCACTGATATCTACAATGTAATCGCCGAGTTGAACCATCACAACACACAAGTGAGTTTCTGCTGGATCCCTATCCACGTGGGGATTCCGGGTAATGAATGGGCAGATTCTGTTGCTAAAGACACATGTAGTCTTTATTAACTGTGTGAAACTCACTCTTCCCGCAAAGTGGCAAGATAACTAGACGGCTACAGTAGATACCAATCTCCAGCACATTAAAGGTTCTGTGTTGCTATGGGACTCCTCATACAGGAAAATTTGTTGTGAGGAAGTAGTCCTCTGCCGATTGCGAATAGGACATACGAGAGCTACTTACAGGTATCTGATGTCAGCAATAAACGCACCAGTATGCATACGATGAAACTGCTGCTTGACTGTGCACCACATTCTTGTGGAATGCATACATTATGCAGCCAGCCTTGCGTCATAAATTTAAATTGCTCAGGAATTTTCATCAAATCCTGGAAAATAATAAAGAAGTTTAGACCAGGTGTTTTTATTTCTCAAAGTTGTTAATATTTTATATATCTTTTAATACTGTTTTTCAATATTTTTTTGGTGGTAATTGTATGTTTTTTGTGTTTCAACATTTAGTTTAAGTTTTTTGTTTTGTCTTTATTTTAATATTTTAGTTTTTTTTTTGATTTTGTATTTAAATTTTGTATTGTGAATTTTTTTACTTAGTTTTTAAAACACATACATGTGTTCAAGTGATAACACCAAAGCGTTTTTCACCCAGAAAAACCAAAAAAAAATTAATTTAATGATAGAGCAAACAGTTCTGGCCGCTAATAAAACCATGAATAAATGTATATAGATTCTTTTACCTATATATGAAGGCTGTAGATATTTCAAAAAATCTTTAACTAACTTCATTATAATCAAGAATCTTCATTCAGTCTATTTTTTTTTTTTTTTCATTTTAAGTCCAAGTTTACTCTTCATTAAAAAGACCAATTTTGTTGGTTATTCTTTTTTTGTTTTGTAAAGGAAGTTCTCATGGTCCTCTTATATTCTTCTTTTTAAAAGAAAAAAAAGAATCTATTATAAATAATCTGAAAAAATTGTCATTTTTTTCAAATGAAACTCTGCTTAAAATTTTGGATTATTTTAACAATCATTTGAAGCCTGATATAATTGTGTTAATCAAAGTATTTTCATATGAAAATTCAAAAAGTTGGTTGAAAATGAAACGATAAAAATAATATATATAATTCTGTATTCTAGATTGATTTACCTTATCCTTGATATCATCCTCTTTATATCGTTTCTCTGCATTAATTTTATAATTTTATCGATACATAGATTTCTCACAGTTTCGTGTATTTTTTTTATACATTGTTGTAGAACCATAAAATTTAAAAAAAAATACAATTACAAAATGTAAAATAAACTTCAAAACAATATAAATAAAATTAGTCAAAAATGTACATTAAAAACTAAAATGAAAAAATTTTCTTTTTCAAAATTCTTCTTTAGATTTCAACTTTCCAAAGTATGCACCAGTTCTTTTTGAAGGTTTACTTGATTACAGATTAAGGATTAGTAATTTTTTGTAGTTAACTTTTTCATTATCAGTTAGTTGTAAACTGATAAAAATGTGTATCCATTAAAAATGACATGTTTTTAAAAGAATAAAGCAAACAAAAATACAAAACAAATAGCAACAAAATAAAATGAGTATTTTCAGTGAACACTGCCCAGTACATTTATATAAATAATAAATTTTAGAAAATTTTGCTCGCACTAAATGACATAAGTTAAAATTTATACTGTAACACGTATTAATTGAAAAGAATATTTTTATTTTTAAATCTGAATGTTTTCACAGATTTCAATAATTGTAAATAACTGATAAGTATAACAGCTGAGGAAATCACTTTTTTTTATTTTTAATGTGTGCACTGCAACCGGTTCAACTAGTGATCAATAAGCAGCCCCTTCCCATGGACAAATGAGATCTAGGATGATATGTATAACATGTAAATGAGGTTACCAATTCTTAGATGTGTGGTTAATTGAACCCAATGACCAAAGTAAATCGGTATCCACTGTCTAGTATTCAATCTGTATAAAGGTAACTAACTAGAATTTGAAACTCAGAATCTTTGACTTTGAAAATCAGCTGTTAACCTAGTGATTTGTGACAGTGAATTTACCACTAGACCAGCCCAGTGGGCTAAAAATCATGTATAAAAATATTTCTTTAATTACTGGAATTATCACCTGGCTGCTTATACTTGTGTTGGTGAAAGGACTTTGTTAACTCATCTTTTCCATATCTATAAATCTGGTTCACTGAACTAGAGCTTTGTAAATTTAATAATAATAGCTGATTCCAGCATCGTTTAATATTAAACCAAGTTTTTAGTTTTGCCTCAAAATTAGAATTTTTGAGTGTTGTTTTTTAATAGAGACTGTTTTCAGAGCAATAAGCAAACAGAATTGAGAAAAAATTAATAGAGAAAATATGGTTTTAAATCTGGTTAGATTTAGAAAGCAAGTAAACCTAAAAACAAATATCAAAGTTCAGACAAATTTGAAGAAATTCTGTTATTAAAGTTGTACAAAATCAATTTAATTAATAATTACTGAAATAAAGTGTATATCATGAATTAAAAATTTTCTGAATTATTATAATAGTTAAGTTTAAAATTAAATCAGAATCTACATTTATTTCTGCAATGTAGATATGTATAATAATTATTATTTATATTAGTGATTAATTCTTAAAGAAACAGATTCAGGATATAACAGCATTTGATAGGGGATATAGTAAGATTGATATGAAGTTAGTTCGTGAATACAAATAATTATATTTAAAAAATTATCTAATAAAAGTTATGTCTTTCAAAACCAAAAATAATCATTGTTTTCATCAAATAAATCTACATTATCAAACTTTTGTTTGACAGCTTTCTAATCATACCTTTGAATAAAATTTTCTAGTATTTTGATAACAGTCAAATACTTAAAAAAAGGATTGCAATCATGTATTCAGCAGTTAAATTTATAGTTTCCAATTGAGTAAAATAAGTAATGTAATAAGTAAATAAGTAATTGAGTAATGTAATTGTACATACCTACCTATACATACTGCGTAAATGTAATACTTGAGCATACATGTGTTCAAGCACATCATAATATGAATACAACAGTTACATTATTTTGAAAAATGTTTCAAGTTGATCAGTCTAAAAATGACTGAATAAGTGTTGATGATATGCAAAATGTGAGTTGTCTTGTAATGGTTACAGCAGCTCTGAAATTTCATATTAATGAATACATTCAAATGAATAAATGAATTACAAACAAATATTTAACAATTTTAAAGGTATATTAATAGAATAATCTATAATCAGGATATTTGCAATGTGTATTTAATTTGACAGTAAATGGATATCTAAAAAAATCTAAAGGAACAATAAAGCTGGAATATATAAAACAGATTGTTGAGGATGTATATTGTAACACATATGTCGAGGATAAAATGTTAGAACAGAACAGAAAAAAGTAACATGAAACCAGTCAACTGACTCATGATTAAAAAATATTGATAAAATTAATTAATAATTTTTTATAATATTCATTTTAAACTGAAACAGTTGATTTTTTAAAAAAATGTTTTCAAATTAGTAAATATAATTAGTTCAAAATTAAATATATTTTTTTATGTTTCAGATCAGTTGAGAATTTACATGTCACATGAGAAGAAATTATTTATTGAACAACTACATATGATAAAAAATATAGTTTTTTAATCTAAAAATACTTAATAGAATTGAAGGTCAATTTTGGTTATTATAGTGTTTAACAAAATTGTCTACATTATCTGAAAAAAGATCCAGTATATTAAGCAATTTATAATTTATTGATAGAATAATAGTAATTCTGCAAAATAAATTATTGATGAAATTAATAACTGGAATCAGATATTTTTGTGAATTATTTTATAAGTTTAATACATTTATAAATAATCAATTATTAGATTAAGTTAGTTTAATTAAAAATAATTTATATGTTAAGATGAAGAAGTATCATTGTATATTACATCAGTTACTTTTTATTAGATTACTATATATATATAATATAGTATGGTTATGTATTAAATAAAGATTTTTGATTAAACTGATTAAAAATATATGTATACTAGCTCCCCATCACTGTTTTGCATGCGCTTTATGGTTACTTGCATTTCCCTATAGCGATCAATTCCTTTATTTTATGTTCTTTAGTCAAGTAACGAGAGATAGGTGCAGCCGACACACATACAGTTACAGTGGCAGTGGCTGTGTTGGCTGAGCAACAGCATCTTATACTTTAGCCCTCCTTAAAAAATTAGAATTCAAAAAACCCTAAAATGGTTTTTAAATATTTTTCTGAAGAGTATTTGCAAGCCCAAATCTACTGAATATCTAGTTTACTATAGTCGGGAGTTGAGAAAATTTACATTGTTAAAAAATTTTTTTACTTTTCTTTATCCCCCTCTCAAAGTCAAATTTAAAAAATTTAGAAATTGGTTTACTGACATGAAGATGACACTCACCAAAAATCAGGTTAATTTCTTCATTTGTTACTGAGAAATTCAAAAAATAACACAGTTTAGAAAAATCAAAAATCCATTTTAACACTTTTAATTTCTGAATTTCATAAAATGTACAAATCCATTTTTAGATATTCATATTAAGATTATACACACCAAAGATTAAGTTTATATCTTTTGTTACGTTTATATTCTTTATATGTCTGTTACTGAGAAATAAAAAAAAATAATAATTTCATTGTTACTACATTTTAACTCATCAAATTCAAAGTTTCAAAGTGGATTTCCTTAGTATGCACTTACACCGTAAGGTGTGGGCATTGTTCACTTACATGTTATTTTATATATATATATATAGATCCTTGGTCCAGGCTTCACTCAAGATTATGATGTAGCCAACCCATTTTCTGACAGTATTTAACTGATAGAACTTCCGGGTATATGATATTTTTTGCGGTAGTTTCATTTTCTGGTAGCAGAATGTATTGACATTCCGAATCACCAGTTCTGGAAAGTCCAGAGCTGGAAAACCTGCAGGATTAAAAGAATTCAGAAATTCTGGAGGATGGTGGACTGCATCTTCAGTATGGATTTCAGAATTTATATATGATTATTTAACTTGCTTTGTCTTTCAACTGTTTCTAAAATCATATTATTAATTTCAAATGCAGAAATATTTTGAGGATTTATGATAGATCTTTTGCAAAGCCATGTGTACAGTTTTTGTAAAAGCTTACTAATTTCTGGATAAATATTGGAAATGAGCTCATTGTATACACAACGTTACCAATGTTTTCATTGACAGAAATGTAACCATCATTGTGAGGAGGAGGTCCCATTCCAATGTTTAGTAGTTGTTAGGAAAAGTTAGCATCACCACCCCCAAGATAAACTCTCATATTAGTTCTTAAGTTAATAGTGAGAAGAAATTTCCGTAAGGGTGATGATTTATGGCGTGCCTGAACAACATCAGCCCTAATTCCTCTTGCGATGACCAGGCATTATACCAACCATTAATTTACCGCATGATCTAATATCTCAACGGTTCAATCAGTGGCTTTAATATGAGCTCGATGACTCATTGTGCATTCATCCCACAATATAATTTTACCATTTTGCAAAATTTGTCAAATTGGACCATTTTTATGAAAAGAACCAATAGATTCCTGCCCACGTGCAACATTTAACGGTAACTTAAAAGTGGAATGTGCAGTTCTCCCAACATTTATAAGTGTAGCAAAAAAAAAAAAAAAAAAATTCCTGATGATGCTACACTGATTGCAACGTTTTTAGTTGAGTAAACTAAAGAAGGAAGAAGCAGATTGATTAAGAAAGTTTTTCCAGTGCCTCCAGGAACACCTAAGGAAAAAATATTTGGGTTGTTGCTAGCAATACTGTCATTTATATCATCAAGTGTTGATGATCTGGTACTAATTTAGGAAGATTAATACTTAAAAATTCTCTCTGTTCATCAACATCAAAAGAAAGTCTTAAAATTGTATCATAAGCATTAACAGCTTCTTCATTATCATGCGTTTGTGTTGGTAAACCAAAATCATGTAAGTATTTCTCACTTAATGTAATGACAAGAAGCTCAATGAGACCTCTATTCAATATTTCATATGAAATTGTAATCTCAATATTATTGGTTTGATGTCGGATTTGATATAAAATATCTTTACAAAAATCTTTTTGGAACATTTCCCTTAATGCAAATATTTCTCTCAATTTAGGCAAACATTGAAAGATAGAAGCATCAGCAAGCATGTCTTTCCAGTGATTATCATTTTCCAAAAAGTCAAGTGCAGCACAACTGTTACTTATATGTTTGGTATAGCACACCATCAACAGTTTTCAAGTAACCAAAAGATGTAGGTCCTTTAACATTCACTTTGTCACTAAGCATTCACTTAGGTTTGGATGAATTGTATATATACTATACCCAGATCAGCAACCTTTTAGATTCCAGGAAATCCTTTGACGTCCAGGAATCCTTTGATGTTATTATTATAGGAACAGTATCTAGGAAATTCAGTAAATAACAGTGTCTTAGCGTTGGAAACGCAGGGCAAATTCTTAAGGACTTTATTTGAACACAAGTAAAAAATTGTATAGTGTATGTAAAAATAATAAAAAAAATTTGAAATATACAAAGTAAAATTTAAAGTAACCATAAAAGTATCTACAAATTCTGTACAATAGGAACCATTCAAAAATTATTAAAAAATAAATATTCACATTCATTATAGCATTTTTGAAGTAGAAGACGTGAGTCCTTAATTTGGAGAAAAATTTAAAATAAACTCATCCATAAATACGCTGAGTAATAGTGGATAGAGATGTATTATTATTTTACATCTTTACTAGATGAGTAAGTTTGAAAATCTAGTCTAATTTTATAAAAATACAAAAAAATTTAGCGTATCTATTTGCATAAGTCATCAAGCCATGTTATAGTGGGGCTGTACTGTACTATACTTCTCAAAATAAGACATCTAGAATTTGCTGATCAGCAGGTTCAGGTGATCTTTGTTTAAATATTCATCGCATTACATAAATAATAATTACCAAAATTAAATACAATAACAAACTCCTAATAGATATTGCGGTAGTAATTTTTTTTTTTTTTATTTTTGACAGGTAACAAATTTTATCTAAATCTAATATTTTTCATTTTATAGAAAATTCTGTGTGTTAGCCTTATCAAAATTTAATTCATTATCATTTTGGATGCCTGCGACTTTCACTTGCCTACTGTACAGAGTTTTTCTATATAATTTTACTATTATTAGGATTAATAACGTATATTCCTTGAAGTGTTTCAGTTATTGTGTCCTTGTAATTTTCAATTTTTCTTTTGCGACATCCTTGCCAAATAATATTACATCTCTGGTATCCAATAAGTAAATTTTTTATTAACTTTTAAAGAAACATATTTACAATAATTATTTATATTTACTAGATTGAATAATACATTTTCACAATTTATTTCTGCAATATAATATAAAAAGAACATAAATATTTAGTGTAAATTTTATCTCTACATTTACTGTCTAAGCGTACAATTTTTGATTTTCCTAATTTTAACTTTTGTTGTAACAAATATTTTATTTTTGGAATTATTGTAATATATTCTGAACCTTTGGTAGGATGAGAAATCAATTTATACTAATTAGAATCTAATTGTTCTACAATTTGCAACATAAGAAAATTCAGTATATCCTTAGAACTAATCTTACTACTGTAAGAACTTTATCTTACCATTAACTTTTAATAAATTTTTGAATTTTCTATTTCGGTTCCACAATAGTAGTTAACATAATATTTGGAACTCCCCTATTTCATTAAATAACTCTCTAGTTGATACAATGCTGGTGTGCAGCATTCCTCGTTATAAATCCGTATTTTGTTTTATGTTATTAAATATACTGAGGGTTCATCTAATATATGAATGCAAAATTTTGTGGATCTGTTTGTTTGTATTAGAATAACGTGAGAACCAACCGACCGATTGCTTTTAAATTTTCAGAATACATTCAGGAGCCTTAGATCAAAGCTCTAGCCTCCTAGGAAGATAAGGTATAAAGATATTCATTAAAAAAATATATAATCATTTTACACCTTATATTTCTGTCACCATAGCCAAAAAAATATGAGTAAGAGAATTAATTTTTGTATACTACATAATAAATTAAATTTCTATAACCTAATTTCGATTATTTTCTTTTTCAAATGATAATTCTACATATTAATAATTTATTTAGTCTGATACAAAATGAATAGTAAATATTTTTTAATTGTAATATTTTTTGTAACTTACTATATTTTCTTTCTTACAACTTAAACATACGTTTAATATGAAATAAAAACCATGATAATGGAACATTTATTTTCCGAGGGTTTTGTAAGTGGAGAAAAACCAGCCCAGAGAAAACTGAACCATACGAACCACTCTAAGATGGAGAGGACGACCAGCAGCTTATTGGTGGTGGCTCTTACTTCAGAACTAGAAGATCAGACACAAACGAGTCGTTTCAGGTGTTTTAGCTTTTCCCTCCATCACTTCCCTTTTTCCTTTTCCCTATTTTTTTTTTCCTCCTGTTCTTTTCCCTTTTTTTTCTTCCCCCATTTTCCTTCTCTTTCCTTTTTCCTTCTCTCCCGCGTAGCTGTAGATTAGTGATAGGAAACAATGCCTCCAAAAGACTGTGTCTGAGATTTGACTGGACCCTCTCAAAATTTCAAGGCTTAAAACCCACACCCAACGTCGAGCATGAAGGTGCTCGCTGCCGGATTGGGCAATACCTTAAGCATTTGGAGTCCTCCGGGTGTTATGTCCCTCTTTCCGTCAGCAGTCGGGGTCTTGGGGGGGGTTTCCTCCTGGGATGGCTCGAGCGTGCCTTCTTCCTTTCTTCTTCTGGCATCAACATTATCCCAGAAATTTGAAATTCGCTTTGAAATTATCAAGGAGATAATCCGTTTTATGACGCAAGCATACCTATGAGACTAGATGACTAGAAAAATACAAGAACATCCGTGTTTTTAAGTATCACTCGTTAATATTTTTTGAAGAGTGAAATGCAGCAACAAGAAAAAATGCTCAAGCCTGTTCAATTTATAAAAACATCAGTGTATTTTAATCTCTTCAGAGCAACAGTTTGGTCAGTACAGGACTCTCTTATTGGGTTTTAGATTTCCTGTCGCGGCTTCGCTAGCGAAATACATTATAGAATGATAAACACAAATTACCGTCACAATGTTTTCAAGGCTATCAAATCAATTAAAAATTGATTTGATAGCGAAAACATAAAACAGCAAAGATGTAAAAAACCAATTTTTTTTTACCACTTAAAAAAATAAATTTAAAAAAACCCGAGAATAGTTTTTAGATATTTATATGAAGTGTATTTGCAAGCCAAATTAGAGTGAATATCTTGTGTAGTATGGTCGGAAATGTGTAAAATTTGTAATCGTAGTTCAAATTTTCTTTTACCTATTTGGTAAAAATAGGTAATTTTTTTCCTCCTGTTCCCTTTTTCCTTTTTTCCTCCCCCCTTTTTCCTTCTCTCCCGCTTTGCTGTAGATTAGTGATAGGAAACAATGCCTCCGAAATACTTAAAATAGGTAATTTCGAAGATCTAAAAATTGGTTTCTAGATATTCACAGAATTGACATACGAAAAATCAAGTTGATATCTTTGTTTGTTACGAGAAATTAAAAAAATATTAAATTTCATTAAAATATTTCTAATTATCTTATCAGTTTATTATCTGTATTTCAGAAATAAAGAGGTTTAATCAAGATTTTGTGTAGCTACAAATAAGAAGCTTATAAATATAAAGTTGATATGTTCAGACAAAACTGTGTTTAAGATAACGGGTAATACACAAGTGGGGTGGGTTGTTTGTAAGACAGTTTGGTATAGTTAGCTTCTAGAATAAGAATTTTTCAATGTTTGAATCCACCAGAGGAAACATTCAAAACAATAATCAACCTTTTTTAATTAAGTTGGATTTCAACAGATAACTGAACATTTAGCCAATGGGATCTAGGCTGTGTTTATTAAGTGTTGCTGACTTTAATGCTATGTGACTTCCTAGAACTTTTAACTCTCAACATTCTCTGTGATTCCTTCTTCTACCTATATCAAGCTCTCCTAGTTTAAAACTTTGACTATTCTGTAATAGCTACCTTCACTTGGATCAGCGACAGCAGAATGTTGTATCTGCAAGTAATTATAAATTGCAATGCATGATCGTGCCTAAGTAAAGAAATTAACATCTAGCGACTGAAGCCTCAATAATTATTAAAATCATTTACACTTCCCTTTTTTTTAATTAATGGAAAGTGGTTACTTAACATTTTTTATCTTTCTTAATGAAAGAAGAAACTGTAATCATTGGACGAGGTCTGTTCAGAAAATAACCAAACTTTATTTTTTTAATCTTTATTATTCATTTTACAGAGTAATGGTCCTTATCCCCTTCAAAGTACTCCTCTCCCTTATTCACACACTTTTCCCAGCATGTTTCCACTTTGTGAAGCAATCCTAGATAGCTTCATTTGAAACAGCCTTTAAGGTCTGTGACGACTTTGCTTTAATGTTATCAATAGTCTCAAAGCAGTGTTCTTTCATCACTGATTTTAATTTTGGAAATAAGAAAAAAATCGCAAGGTGCTAGGTCTGGAGAGTAGGGAGGCTAAGAGAGAACATTCAACTGATATTTGGCACAAAATTAAAGAATTGACAAGTTTGAGTATGCGGATGCATTGTCATGGTGAAAGAACCATGCTGGTCGAGGGTCATCTTCAATTGACTGACGACCACTTTTAAATCATGAAAACCAGCCATAATATTGCGTACAACCCAAAACATCATCTCCATAAGCTTGTTTCAAAAGTTGCAAAATTTTACGTTGTATCTTTGCTTCCAAAAATCACTATTACGTTACATTCAGTAACAGTAACATGAAAACTAAACGAGGTCTGAACAATCTATGAACATGTGTTTACAGAGGAGAAATATATCTGCCTACCGCTGTTACTAAATATCTCCATGGCATGTAATTAAAAATGTTTGGTTATTATCTGAACAAACCTTATATTTGGGTCTCTATCTGTCTTATCTCAGTTGATTAAGTTAACATGCACTTGTTATGTTCAGTCCACAACCATTGATATAATTTCAAACAGTCTTGTCAGATACATAATAAATATTCACATTATCTGTTTCCTCTTAACGGAGGTATGTTGAACTTTAAACTATTACTGGTGGACCATAAAATTCATACTCCATTTCGCTAATTAATTTTTCCCACAATTGTACATTAACCTTCATACTTCTTTTTTTACTTTATTTGATCGTCATCTGATGTGATCCCAAAAACTTCAATTACATTATGTTTGTTTTTTTTACATACAATTACAGAATTAAGTTTTCAAGATTTTTATTTCAGAATCACAATAATTTCCTGCTTTGCCTCATCTCTTTCATAACCAGAGACTTACAAGTAGTCATATTTAGTATTTGCTTTATGTTTGTATCAATTTATTATACTAATATTTTCTATACTTATATATTTTATTACCTTGTTCTTCATTATCTACTTATATTATTATCAAGATAGTCTTGCATAAAAAGTATTAATCCTATTTTGAAAAATCATTAATGAGATTAACTTTAAACTCCAATCCTAGAATACCTCCATATTATATTCCTATATATATATATTTTTTTTTTGTCTTCAGTCATTTGACTGGTTTGATGCAGCTCTCCAAGATTCCCTATCTAGTGCTAGTCGTTTCATGTCAGTATACCCTCTACATCCTACATTCGTAACAATTTGTTTTACATATTCTAAACGTGGTCTGCCTACACAATTTTTCCCTTCTACTTGTCCTTCCAATATTAAACCGACTATTCCAGGATGCCTTAGTATGTGGCTTATAAGTCTGTCTCTTCTTTTAACTATATTTTTCCAAATGCTTCTTTCTTCATCTATTTGCCGCAATACCTCTTCATTTGTCACTTTATCCACCCATCTGATTTTTAACATTCTCCTATAGCACCGCATTTCAAAAGCTTCTAATCTTTTCTTCTGAGATACTACGATTGTCCAAGTTTCACTTCCATATAAAGCAACACTCCAAACATACACTTTCAAAAATCTTTTCCTGACATTTAAATTAATTTTTGATGTAAACAAATTTTATTTCTTACTGAAGGCTCGTTTAGCTTGTGCTATTCGGCATTTTATATCGCTCCTGCTTCGTCCATCTTTAGTAATTCTACTTCCCAAATAACAAAATTCTTCTACCTCCATGATCTTTTCTCCTCCTATTTTCACATTCAAAGATATATATATAATGCATCTAGCATCTATTATGTATATATTAATTTTTCAGAGTAATGGTTCTTCTTCCCTTCAAAATACTCCCCTCCCCTATTCATACTTTTCCCAGTGGTGTTTCCATCTCACCGCACAAAATAACTTCACTCCACAGAACAAATAATATTCAGGTACCAAATAAGTCACTATGCAAATAATAGAAATAAATATAAATACGCAGAAAAATATTTAAATTACAAATATTTTGTATTATAATTCTTTAGGTAAAAACAACCATTTTACAATATTATGATATTATTAATTAAAATAAAACAAAATACAAAAGGATTAACACAAAGTTTCACCTTCAATGCGAGACTTTTTATTATTATTATTATTATTATTATATACAGTGTATATATATTTTATTCCTCTATACTATCTGTTTGCATCCTATTTTAAAAACTTATATAAAATGTTCTGAAGATGTAGCAAAATATTTACAGACCCTTATATCCTGTGCTAGCAGTGATAGTTTGTATAAGCTAATATATAATAGATTATACATCTACAATCCCTTGACCTCCATGTGTCAGGAGTTAACACATCGATGTCAAGTACATACATACATTTATGTATGTACATAAGCACACATATCCTTTCAGAATTTTAATATTAGAGGGGGTCATAACATATCAAAATATGCAAAAAAATTGATGAAAAATTTTACCCCATTTGCATATTTTCCCCTCTAAATTATCTCATATTATCAGGAAAATAAAAACAAAGAATATTATTCAATTTTCATCAAACATCAACAGTCATTTCTGGTACAGAGAATTCCACCATCAAAAAATCATTAGGAGAAACTTGCTTTTTTCTTTCTTATAATAAGCAATTCATTTCCTTTATTTCTTTTATTAATAATATAAATAATAAAAGAAGAAAGAAAATAAATATTAAAGTAGAAATAAAATTGCGTTCATATAGTTTAATTAATATTAATTATCTTTGGGGTATTAAATAGTGAATTTCTCTTTTTTATAATTTTAATATTTTAACGGTTAAACACACATAATGTTAATAAAGTAAAGGTATTACATAAATAATTTTGTAGCAGTTAAATATAGAAAAATTAAATTTAGCAAATGTTCTTACCCTTCAGCAATCTATTTTTCAGTATGAGACCATCACACTCTAAGTTTACTAGGGAATAACTCAAAAATTTTAAATGGAAAGGGTAAGAGTATAGCGGATCATTTTATAGGGCTCTGAAAACAATAAATTTTTTACTTAAAAAACTTAAATTCAAAACAGCTACAACCAAAATGGGTGTCATTTAATATTTTTCAAAATCAAATTTCAAATCAATAAATCCCAAGTAGTTTCAAACCAAAAAACAGATATTTTTTGGGGCATATCATTTGATAAATTTTATTTCTTTTCTGTTTTCCTGTTGAAAAATTATTTAAGAGATACTGTAGACAACATTTGAAACCAGCTATGAAAAGTATTTAAATTGTCTCTTTTTTAGTTACAGTCATCATGTCCAAAGATTTTAGGTCAAATTTTTATTTTCAGTGCTCTCTAAAATGATGTGTCACAACCTTGCCTTTACCATTTTTAAAGTTTAAACTTCTCTCTGTGGGGTCCCTTGGGGGCTTAGGACGTGGTAGTCTCATACAAAAAATTGGTTGTTTCAAAGTATTTGGTCAATTTCATTTTTGTATTTTTAAAGGTTAAAGAATTATTAAAAGTTTATTAAAATTGTGTATATATTATGTCTCTAACATGTAAAATTATATTATATTTGATTGTAGTTATGTACAAGTATATAACTAGTTCATATATAACAACTAGTTAAGAAAGTAGTATATGCGCGTGCGTGTGTGTGTGTGTATATATATATATGTGTGTGTGTATGTGAACATTTCACAAAGATTGGTTTGTCATTTTTGAGTTACGCACAATGTTATGTCGAAAAGAATTGAGGTAATGTTGACTGTGTAGTGGTGTATCATTCATAGTGCTCATGCTGTGAATCATAGTGATGAAGTGAGTATATACTATATATATATATATATATATATATATATATATACCTACTCAACTAGTTTAACATTTTCAATAATTTGGAAGCCCAAATTTTAAATCAGTGTTATTCAAAACTGCAGCATAATAATACATTTATATTCATATTCAGGATTGCGCAAATACTTCTTAAAACCTGCATGAAAGATATGCTTATAAAACTTAGGCTTACTACTCTTAAATTTGTTTCTCTTTACTTCCTCAATAATCTTTAAAAAGATGCTAGATTCTTGTCTTTTTCATTTCCTATGTAAGACTTTTTTTAAATCTTCGTGTCATTTTAAAATAAAATAAAAATATCAAAAGAATTTTTTTTTTTTTTTAAATAAAACAGTTTTATTTAAAACTAAAAGTAATATTGTTCAATTTTCTCTCAATTTCAGATTTTTTAAATTGGTAAAAACAAGGATTACAAAGATGTTTGTTGTTAATTTTGCCTGGTCTTCAAAAAGTGTAAATATACAGTAAAATGAAGAAGTTTTAGTTTTTAATGGGACTTTTTTAAGATTGGTACTTAGTATTTATGTGACTTTCCATTATAATATTTTTATGGTATGGTGTTAATGGTAAAATGTTTGTATTTCAATTATCTTTCCCCACACTTGATGAGTTTCACAGCTTTGTTAGATATGTAGTTACAGTGGCATAGTTATAAAATGACAAATTTCGCACCCAAATATATTAGCACCTTTTGGTATGGTCAGGTAAAATGTGCTCTCTGTGGTGTACTGATATCACTGACACAACTATTTATATATTCACTTGAATAAAATAAATAATTTTTTTTAAAATAAATCTTTTATCCTGATCGGTACATAATAATAAATTACATGGATCACTTCTGGAATGGGTGTTATGCAATTCCATGGAAAAAAAAAGAAATTCTCCAATACTTGCTCTGGATGGATCAGGGAAGATCGTGGTTAAACCTTGATCAGAGCAGCAACACAAGAAAAACAATTAGTTATAAGAAAAGAGATAGATGTGATTAAAGCCAATCAATATTAGTTAATTAAAACTAGCCAGTCAGGGCTTATTCGCTCCCCCGACAGTCAACCCGGGGGGGGGCTCCACCCCTGGATCCTCAACGCGTTCGTATCCTCATGTTTGGGAGATTATTAAGTATCTTACAGATATTCATTGAAGAAAAAAAATATTAATAATTTTACTTAATTATATTTCTTTTTTCATGACGACAACCATTTTTATTTTTATAAAAAAATGTTAAAAAAACTGACATACTTCTACAAGAGTTTTTTTTTTTTTTAATGTAAAAAATAATTAGTATAACAAATATTAATGTAAACAACGTACTGTTTACAGCACACAATACAATTTATTATACAGTTTTTAGTTCAATTTTTTCCGCTACATGATAGCGCTCAACAACGGTTGCGCGCTATCGTAGTCTGTACATTATCACGTAGTCCGCTCTGCGCTAATAGAAGCTAAAATAAAAATGTAAGCATATACAACAAACCAACGCACCCTGTGTTTTTATTAGATAACGCACCCTGTGTTTTTATTAAGGGAAGACATATAAAATAATTTCAATAATCTACAATTCTGGAGGTATTAATGAAAATTATTTGAGATACATATATGAATACGTTGAATAAGTTGCAGGAAATTCAGAGTTTTTTAACCGACTATTCGAATTAAAGTACTGTATTAATTTCAGATGTTTGATGAGACTAGGGGGGGAAAATTGATTTTCATTACATTTTGAGGTACGTGTTCGAAAATACCATTTACATAAATTGGGGTTTCCTTATACAGAGTGATTTTTTTAATCCTGTTACCCAATTTTAAATGTAATTTAAGAAAGGGAAATTTAGGTGGAATAAAAAAATGTATTTGTTACTTACAAGAGAGATATAATAAAAGCTATTACTTACATAATTGTTAAAGAATATGCTCAAAATGCCCACACCTTGCGGTTATACACGCACGGACTCTTTTCAGCATATTAGCAGAAACCTTTTTAAGAGTTGCATTGGAAATATTCGTGATTAAGTCTGAAATATTGACTTTAAGTTCATCAATAGTGTGAGGATTGTGTTTGAAGGCCTCGGACTTAATATAGCCTCACAGGAGATGTGAGTTCTGGGGACCTTGCTTATTATTCGATCGTCAAAGAACTCTTGCAGAAAATCCATGGTTTCTCATGACGTGTGGCATGTAGCGCCGTCTTGCTGAAACCAGCAATACCGTTCTTGAGGTTCCAGGAGGTACACAAATTGGCGCATAATATTCCTGTATACTTCACCATTTACTATCTGTTCGGAGAATATGGGTCCGACTATACGATGACGAGATATCGTACACCACACACCAATTTTTTCAGGATGCAAAGATTTGTCTTGTAAAGCGTTAGGATTTTCAACCGCCAAAATTTGACATAACCATCAAGATGGATCCAAGCTTCATCGCTAAAGAACACTCTGTTTAAAAATTCGATTCCGTTATCGTTTACAAGAGACCTAAACCGACGGCAATATTGCAATCGCTTGTTTAAATCTGGATGCTGAAGGTCTTGGACTAATCGTACCCGATACGGATACAATTTCAATATTTTACCGGCTTTCTAAACACTCGAATATGACAAACAGACTTGCGTGGAAAGTTTTCGTAAACTTTTCCGTGGAGAATTGAGCAATTTTGTTTTCACATTCTCTAAAACGTCATCTGTCAAGCGAATGGGTCGATCGCTACGTTTTCTGTCACAAACACTACCTGTCTCTCGAAATCTGTTTGCTAGCCTAGAAATTGACATTTTTTCCAATTTCCATTTTCCATTTTTTCAAATTGAGGAACACCACAATAAATTTAATCTGAAATGATTCTTTTATACTCGCGTACGATTTCGTAGCAAAATATTGTTCAAGAATGAAAACTCGTTGTTCTATGGTAAAACACATTCTGTTCGTAACACGACCGGAAACGGCACAAAAGTTTACACAGCTCAAGGAGTATCAACTCACACTGCCGTATCTATACCGGTTGAGTAGCGCTACAAACTTCGTGTCACAAAACAAAATTTCCCTTTCTTAGAAAAAAATTACCAGACATTAACAATTGGGTAACAGGACTAAAAAACCCCATATATATATATATATATATATATAGGTCTACATATACAATTTTGTGGCTCAAGAATCTCCAAAACTATTATATCAATTTTATTTAGATTTAAAGATATGCTGTAGTAGTTTATTTGAAGTTGTGGATATGAAAATTTCACAAAGATTGTGATTCACAAAGATCACAAAGATTCACTCAAGATTGACAAACCATCAATCTTGAGTTACGCACAATGTAATGTCGAAAAAAATTGAGGTAATGTTGACTACGTAGTGGTGTATCATTAATAGCGTTTATGCAGTGAATCACAGTGATGAAGTGAGTTGAAACTTGAGCTTGTGTGTAGGGTCAACTGGTTAATCGAAAGTATGTACTGCGTTGTACTGAAAATCAATGGTTTTCTGACTGCGAAATAGTGAGGGTGTCGGAAACAAAATTTCGGTCTTGTTACGTTAAACTGAACAAGATTTTATAAATTTTTAATTAAAAAATTCATCGACAGAAGTGATATTGATTGTTTAAAAGAGAATGTTATATTTTAAATAAATTTGGGAAAGATATTTTAAATAATTCGTAATTTATTAAAAATGCCAATACGTAGAATCATAGTAATGCTCTTTCTAATAAGGTGAAATATTTCGTTGGGCTACATAAAAACAGTGTTCTGTTGAAACATATTTTCTCGTATTCGAAATATTTCAAATTAATTGAAATATGTCCACTAGATAAATTATTATTATTTTTATAAAAGTTATTTAAAGGGAAAAAGGATTTAAAATTCCTTACAATTGGGCTTTTTTTCCAGCAAGAGTAAGTTTAATTTTATAAAGATCTGTTATTTATTAGAACCTTTTCATTACTATTATTTTTTGTTTATATTATTATTTTAATAATCAAAAACATATTTTTTCTATGGAATAAAGTAAAATTTTAAAAACGTCATTGTGTACAAAGCTGGTAAAAATAGTTATATAAACACCACTTATGCAAATGACGTGACATTTAAAATGATGTGCACTAACATATATTTGCCATCTTACTTTACTTATTCATACACATATTTACAACGTGCTAAAAGCTTTAGTAAATATTTAACTCAGAATAATATAAATAATTTAAAGACAGGGTCACAGGACTTCACTCTTTTATCTTTCAACAAATGTTTTCAATAGAATGCAATCCATTATTATAGCAGAATGAAATTATATTTTAGAATACCTATTACAATTTTTTTCAAAATAATTATCTCTGTCTAGATGATTTAATAAAATCATTTTTTTTTTTTAAGTAAGATCACTTGAAAATTTTTATTATAGAGTTTTTCGAAATTAAAAATTGATTTTCTGCAAACAGGTGAATTTTTAAAAAAGAAAAAAAAGTTGGATAAATTTCGAGAAAAAATTAGATTCAACTTCCTTTGTGTACTCTAAGGACGAGTGTCCGTGTGTGAGAGCGCAAGTATTTATAAGAGTGGCAATAAATTTACACAGATTTAAAAAAAATGTTTTTTAAAGGAATTTTATAATCAAAGTTCGGTATTTTATTTCTCCCCAGATCATCGTTTTAAGAAATAGCAATTTCAGTGTTGTATACTGTAAAAAAAGTGATATGTTAAATAATTTTTTGGCAATAGTATGCGATTTCCTAATACGCAAGCAATAATAAATGTTTATATGTAATATCAATTAAAAATGTATTAAATAACATGAATTGTTATGTAGGAGTTAAATTTAAAAATTCATGAAATGTGTGTGTGTGTGTGTGTGTGTGTGTGTGTGTGTGTGTGTGTGTGTGTGTGTGTGTGTGTGTATGTGTACGAGTAAATTGGTTACTGTAAACAGACAGTTGTCGGTGACTTACGAATACACAAGCCATTGAATATATTCTCAAAAATAACAAACATCTCATGTCACACTTATTAAAGAAAATGTGGAATGAAGTGGTTTTCCACTGCCCACTTCTGTGAACCGATTGAATTGTTTCATATCAATATGTCAAATTCATCAAAATGAAAATAATATTCAGTCCTAAAATCAACGAAACCTTTTCGGTGTTGTTTTCAATACAATAATTCGCTGTATAATTAATATCAACACTTTCAAAGAAAGTAACTTTGACTAGTATTTTCGTTTATTATTAATTTTCTAGCTAAATTTTCTGCATTTTATTTTTTTTTTCAAACCGCGAGTATCTCATCTTTGAGTTTCTTCTGAATATTTTTTTTAACTTATGTCTAGCAGTTTATTAACGTCTAATCATATTATAAATTAAAATGCAGACTATAAAATTATAGAATAAAAAAAAAATTGTATAACCAATTAAAATGTGTAAAAAAAAACCGCGTTAAACAGTAGAAAATACGGAAGATTTAGTAACAAAGCTTTTAACAAAAATAAATGGACAGGGACTCTGGCACCCCCGGGCGAAAAAAACCCGGCGGGGATGCTCCACTCGGGACGTCCTCGTTAGAGGCATTGTTATAAAGACTGACTCCCGGCTCCCGGAGTGTGGACCCAGGGACGGCATAGCCGGGCCTGGTGGATCCTATTCTAGGGGTTTGAAGCGACCGTAAGCGACGTAAGATCCGACCGGCGGGCCGAGACGTGAGTACCGTTATAGTAAAGGACACGCCCCTGGGCTGTGTAATACTTAACTGCAGGATCCGAGCCGGGATAGAAGAAGAAAATACTTTTTTAATTATTCTTTAAATCTTAATTTTTTTAATTATTAAGTATTTTAAATTAAAAAAATTGATAATTTTTATTTAAAATAAAAAAATTTTAAATTAGGAAATTTCTCATTTTGTGAATCACTCTGATTCCTGATTCACAAAGTGAATCACAAAAGAATGTAACAAACTTTCAGTACAAGTTCTACACTGAAAATGAAGAAGAAAGTTCATATAAACAACGGTTCGGAAACGCTCCATTAGCAAGTGTTGACTGGTGAAAGATTTCGTTGATTTCTGCGCCTTCGGTAAAATTAAATCGGTAAATCTTGGGACCCAAATTAAGGGGTAAATTTAGTGGATTTATATGAAATCTGACCTGAAAAATTGGAAAAAAATAGATTCCAGAACAGTATCTTTAGTAGTTTTCGAGAAATTTATGATAAAAAAAAACAAAAGATTGGTTTCAAAAACACACTATTTTATTTTTGGCGTAAAATAACGTTGTTAAATAGATTGGAATCCTCTAGCATTGCCAACTTATGAAATAAATTATTTCAAACAAATTTAGCTAAAATTAATTTTAATTAGCTTTGAAGATGGCTAAATAAACTGTTTTATTGAAGTGCTTTTTATTTGATTTCTATTTTTTTTTTTTTTTTTTTTTTTTTTAATTTTGATTATTTATTTTTCTAAAATATTTAATTCTTTTGTTTTACAATATTTAAAATTCTTTTTCGTTGAATACCTAATTAAAATCGTGCATGTTTTGTTTTTAATAAACTTTGAAATTCTTACGTTTGTATTCAGTCCTATGGACTTTGTTCATAACATTTTATTCAGAATCAAATTGTCTACACGTATTGTGAAGCTTAAATCAGAGTTAATTTCTTTGAAAGTAATGATACTGATTCTATTACTCATCCCTATTGTGATCAGAATGAAGGTATCCCTTATAGGACTGAATGTCATTTGCATTTCAATATGCATTTTTATATGCTTATCATGCTGATATGCTAGGAGAAGAAGGCAACCGAGATACTACTTTACTCCTCACTTTCTTTAGTAATCCTGGTATGAGATGCTTATTATTCTCTATTTAATTTTTAAGAGTGAGTTATGACTATATCCAATACCCTACAACCATTATGTAACACTTTAAATTAATATATCATTAAACAATATATCATTAAAAAAATATATACTTTTTGTAATATAAATAAATTTATAAAAGCGTTTATTGTGATATATTTATGTTTCTACTGATATTTATAGAAAGTATATTTAAAAAAACATTTTTTAATTAATAATTATATTTTAATTACGTGTATTTAACTTAATGACGTCTCTACTATTCTGTTATGATCCCACACTTTCACAGCTTTTACTTTTGCCGGTGACATTCCTTAAACTCGGAGTAATTTATACCAACGAGATTAGGTTTGCTATTGTTGACTGAATGCCTTCCGGGCAAGATGGCAGGTGTCAATTATCACGCTCCTTTGCACTGGCGCGTGGGTCTTCCGCTGGATCATCAGTTTTCAAAACTGTTGTGCGAAGTAGATGGTATTATTCCCTCCGCAGGTATAATTATTGGTATTATATAAACTTCTTTTTGATTCCACATTTCTTTAATTTCAAAAGTAAGAACTGTACTGTATATTTCTGCAGCTTCTCATTGTGTTTAGTGTTGATGTTGTTACTTGATGGGGTGCCTATGTCTATTAGGTAAGTTACTTTTTCCGTTTTATCAACTTCTACTATATCTGACTTATTACAGTTGATGGGTTTTGCCGTTACAATTCCCTGGTTCCAGAAAAGTTTTGCGTTGTTGTTCTCCAAAAAAGAAGCTGGCTCATAAGTACAGTAGGGCCCTTTTTTAAACTCTAACTTGTATCTATCGCAGAGTTCTATGTGTACAATTTTTGCTACGGTGTTGTGCCTCCTGGTGAACTCCGTCAGAGCTAGAATCGGACAGCCAGCGATTATATGGTCTATTGTTTCATTTTGTTGCATACATAGCCTACATTTGTTGTTGATATTTTCATTAAGAATACCTGTGTTATAATTTCTTGTTGCTACTGCTTGATCCTGTATGCTACATATAAACCTCTCCATCTCAGAATGTAACTTTCCTTGCACAAGCCAATTATTTGAAGCTGCTTTGTCGACTCCTTCCAGCTCTAGACGGTGCCTATATCTCCCATGCAGCTCTTTTCTTCCCCAATCTACAATTTTTCTGCATTGCATTATTAATATTATTTTTTTAATTATATTGATTTTTATTTCCGTGCTCGAATTGTAATCGCGAAAAATTTCGATTTTCAGATTTCAACGAAAATATCCATTCTGACCATCCCTGAATCCATTTTCACTAGTTTCGGGTGACGTCTGTACGTACGTACGTACTTGCATACATATATATCTCACATAACTAAAAAACGATTAGCTGTAGGATGTTGAAATTTTGAATTTAAGACTGTTGTAACATCTAGTTGTGCACCTCCTTTTTTTATTGCAATCGACTGAACCAAAATTGTCCAAAAAAGCCCTAAATCCAAAATAATTTGAATTTTGGATTTTTTCTTAACTGCAATCTCTCAAGTGGTACTTATTTTATAAGTATTAATTATAATTATTTATAAGTGGTACTTATTTTCGTTGATTCCAGAGTTATAGCAAAATAAAATTGTAATTACTGAAACATTTAGATCTTAGGCACATCGGTTCGAATCAGATTTCATCACCTTTTTTTAAAGGTTTTTTTTTTTAATTTAAATATATTGATTTATTAATAATTATTAACCTCTGATTATAAAAAAATCTTTACAGTAAATAATAATTCAATAATAATAAAAAACAAATATGAAGAAATATCAGAAGTTATTAATGAAAATAGGAGGAGAAAAGATTATGGAGGTAGAAGAATTTTGTTATTTGGGAAGTAGAATTACTAAAGATGGACGAAGCAGGAGCGATATAAAATGCCGAATAGCACAAGCTAAACGATCCTTCAGTAAGAAATATAATTTGTTTACATCAAAAATTAATTTAAATGTCAGGAAAAAATTTTTGAAAGTACATGTTTGGAGTGTTGCTTTATATGGAAGTGAAGCTTGGACTATCGGAGTATCTGAGAAGAAAATATTAGAAGCTTTTGAAATGTGGTGCTATAGGAGAATGTTAAAAATCAGATGGGTGGATAAAGTGACAAATGAAGAGGTATTGCGGCAAATAGATGAAGAAAGAAGCATTTGGAAAAATACAGTTAAAAGAAGAGACAGACTTATAGGCCACATACTAAGGCATCCTGGAATAGTCGCTTTAATATTGGAAGGACAGGTAGAAGGGAAAAATTGTGTATGCAGGCCACGTTTGGAATATGTAAAACAAATTGTTAGGGATGTAGGATGTAGAGGGTATACTGAAATGAAACGACTAGCACTAGATAGGGAATCTTGGAGAGCTGCATCAAACCAGTCAAATGACTGAAGACAAAAAAAAAAATTAATGAAATAAAATTTAATTTACTTTTCATTTTAAAAACATGTGTATATGTAATTTAATAGGTGTACAAGGAAGTCATATGGTGTCCACATCAGATTTTTCTTTTGTGATTTACTTCTTTTTATAAATAAAATAAAATTGTTGACAAGGTGTTTAAATCAACAGATTTTCTCGTTGAGTTCATAATTTTCTTCTCTATTTTTTTTTAAGCGTAATTTTCATTCTATATATAAAACAGATCATTGAAGTTTTTACCGATTAAAGGAATTACAATTTTCTTGGTACATCATTCTACATAATAAAATATCGTATATCCCATTAGAAAAATAATCTCTGTAGTCACTATACTTTACTCATCCTACTTTGTGGTGATAAAAAAAATCTGATACGTATTAGATAACGGTTAAAAAAACTGCAACTAAGGGTGGATAAAAAGAACAGTATGATATACTCGTATAACGACGGTATGATGTAATTAAAGTGATAAATTTAAAAAATTATTTTTTCTTACCCCTTTTTTCATTTTATTTTTAGATATCTTTACTGTGTTAAATGAGAAGGGCGAGTGAGTCTTGAAACAAGTTAAGCTATTAAGATCCTACATCAATAATATCATATCTGCACATATATCAAGACTAGTTTTTAATAAAATAAGGTTTCTTTCGAGATTTTAGGTTAACTGATTATCATTAATTTATTTTAGAAAAAAAATTTAAGCTGAAATTAAACCATAATAAATTTTTAAAACTGTTTTTTAAGACTATGAATCTTTCGCGGGGACTTTAATTTTAATACCTGTCGTCGTTATATATTTGTACTATGTTGTATATGGCCTTTTTACTTCCTTGTACGAAGTAAAGGAAGTATTGTGGTCGCAAAAGATTTCGGTTTTCAGATTTCAGTGGAATATCCATTCTGACCATCCCTGAATACATTTTCACTAGTTTCGGGTTGACGTCTGTAGGTAGTGGTATCTATGTATGTATGTATGTATGTACGTATGTACGTACATATGTATCTCGCATAACTCAATAACGATTAGCCGTAGGATGTTGAAATTTTGGATTTAGAACTGTTGTAACATCGAATTGTTAACCTCCCTTTTTGATTGAATCGACTGAATCAAAAGTGTCTAAAAAAGCCCTAAATCAAAAAAAAAATGGATTTTTAAACTTTTTCTTAACTTCAGTAATAAGACTTTATTGAGAGTTTTTTAACTATATATCGTAATAATTCCGGTCAGGCGTGGCATTTTCACACGGTACAAAATTGCCATTTCATCTCATCCTTCCGGAACATAAATAAGGCACTAAAAATACAGAAATAAATATGACTGATTACCGTTCTAGTCACTGAAATAAAGTGAATTATACTTTTTCTTCTATAATTTACGGCAGATGAGATTGTTTTTGACAATAACTTAAAAATAAGTTCAAATATTTAAATTAAGTGTATTTTTTCATTATTTTCAAATTTTTCTTGTTCATTAATTTTATTTTATACTGTTTACTGTTATGTACGAGGGTAAGTCAACTATTATCCGCAATTTAGTTATATTTTTGTTTATGTTGGTAGTACTGTCGTGTTGCGTAGATGACGCATGCGTAAATTATCCGCAATGTAGTTATAAATTTTATTGCAATACAAATAGGAAACTTACATGTACATCGTTTTTCAACATAGTCTCCTTGCATTTCAACGCACTTGGTCCATCTTTGCATAAGCTTCCTGATGCTCTCATAAAAGAAGGTTTTCGGTTGAGCTGCGAGCCAGGAATGCACCGCTTCTTTCACTGTTTTGTCCGAGGTAAATCGACGGCCCCTTAATGCCTTTTTGAGTGGACCAAACAAGTGGTAGTCAGAAGGGCAAGATCAGGACTATACGGAGGAGGAGCCACTACTTCAAAGTTGAGTTTCTAGAGCGTTTCAGCAGTGCGGGCGGGCATTGTCGTGCAACAACACAACACCTTTCGACAGCAGTCCTCAGCGTTTGCTTCGAACTGCAGGCTTCAGCTAGGCAGTAAGCATCTCACTGTAGGGGCACGACAATAAACAGTGCGCGCACTGTTTATTGTCGTGCCCCTTTCCTCATAATGTTCCAGTACTGGGCCTTGTGAGTCCCAAAAAACCATTAGCGTCAGTTTTCCTGCGGACGGTTGGGTCTTGAACTTTTTTTGCAGAGCGAATTTGGATGTTTCCATTCCATACTCTACCGTTTATTCTCCGGCTCGTACTGATGGATCCATGTTTCGTCACCGGTGATGATTCTGTCTAAGAAGATGTCCCGTTCGTTACCATAGCGATCCAAGTGTTTTTGGTAGATGTCCAAACGTTTGTTTATACGACTGTGTGAGTTGTTTTGGGACCCATCTTGCACAGACTTTATGAAACCCAAGTCTGTTGTGGATGATTTCTTAGGCAGAACCATGACTAATTTGCAGACGATGTGCCATTTCATCGATAGTTACCCGTCTGTCTAAGAAAACCAAGTCACGTGCACGCTCAATGATTTCCTCATTTGTGGCGGTAAACGGTCGTCCGGTTCCTTCGTCGTGCGTAACACTTGTGCGACCGTTTCTGAATTTTTCAGTCCATTCATAGACACTCCGTTGAGGCAACACACTGTTTCCGTACTGTATCGAAAGTCTTCGATGAATTTCGGCCCCTGATACACCTTCCGACCACAAAAAACGGATCGCTGAACGTTGCTCTTCTTTGGTGCAAACAGAAAGCGAACCAGCCATGGTTAACGGTAGGGCAGCGATAATGGAACTCTAACCTAGCAGCATCAAATCTGCACAGACAAAACAAGAGTTAAACCACGCATGCGTCATCTACGCAACACGACAGTACTACCAACATAAACAAAAATATAACTAAATTGCGGATAATAATTGGCTTACCCCCGTATTTAACTAGTCAATAATAAACAACCCCCTTACGACCAATGAGATGAGGATGATATGTATAAATGAGGTGTAGTCCTGTAAAAACTCAGACCGACCATTCCTGAAAAGCAACTAATGTTTACTAGGATTTTAACCTCAGATCCTGAGGTTTGAAAATTAACTGTTAAACGATTGATTTGCTACGACAATTTAACCACTAAACCAACCCTGTGTGGGCTTACGTAAATATGATCTCAAATAATCTTTATCAAAGCCTTCTGAATTTTTTTGAAGTTATTTTTTATATGTAGTATCTTTACGAATTTATCTTAGTATTAGTTCAACTGTATTGTGAACAGGCGTAATATTTTAAATCACAACTACCAAAAATACAATTTCATTGTAAAAGTGTTAGTGAATCTCCTTATCATAAAAACAATACGATATAAAAAATAGTGAATTGTATAAATTCCCGAAAAACATTTAGTGTGAAGGTATCCCTCATAAAACAATTATTTGCCTCGAATCGGAAAAAAGATTAATATAGAAACAAACCGAACACTATTTGCTACTGCAGAGAAAAGATATTTAATAAATTAAGTTATACAAAAACTAACAAAAATTACAAAACTTCTCGCCACGGAGCTGTTCGATTTAAAAAAAGAACTGGTTTAAAAACACGAAGAAAAACAAGCAAGGTTAGTGAGCTGTTCGATTTAAAAAAAGAACTGCTTTAAAAACACGAAAAAAACAAGCAAGGTTGGTTCATAGTAACAATTATCGATTGTAAAATTACTTGCCTATAAATTATTCTGTATTTAAAAGAGTCCCATGACAAGTAAATTTTTGTAATTTTTTTCAATTTTTTGCACGACTTAATTTATTAAATATTTTTCCCTGCGTCTGAAGCAAAGAATTGTGTTTTACAAAAGTCTGAGTGTAACAAATAGTATTCACTTTCTTTTTATACCATTTTTTCGGAGAGAAAAAAATTTGATTCGGGGAGAAAAATCGCTTTTTAAGAAGTACCTTCATACTGTAAGTGTTTTTCAAAGGTTTGTATTTGTCACCAATTTTTTTTAATAATTCTGTTTTGTGATAGATTAACTAACACTTTTACAATGAAACTATATTTTTGGTGGTTGTGATATCAGTTATTTCTATTATATCATGTTAAAGTCTATGTTGATTATTTATTTTTCTCAAAGAAAAAAGTTGCTCCTTTAGTATGCAATCTACCATTATGAACTCTAAAGTAGGGAGCGTCCTACCTACTTGGTTAGCGTTCCACCTAACTTATTAGTATACCAATATTATAACTTATATACAAATTGTACATAATTTCTTATTATTAATAAGCGAGGTTAGCCAGCGAAGCGAGTGTTAGGTTACATTAGTCTCAACGTTAGGTAACGTTGAGACTAACCCACCAGGTTCATTCTATCTCTATTCCTTCCAATACTGAATGCTGACCACCATGCCGGAACGGCATACAACATTGCAGAAGTCACTGTCGACGCAAGAAGTCTTCTCTTCGAAGCCCTTAGGAGTACTCTCAGGAGTTGTATCGGCCTACAGGACGGTCTCTTATGACGTCCTCTGTGTTCTTTCTGGAGTTTTCCCTATAGATCTTATCGCTAAATACAGAGTTGAGAAATACTTAGACAGAACAGATAATGAAGTAAAAGAAGAGATATATAACTTATGGCAGCAAAGACGGCTGGATGTAGGGGTAGCTAATTGGAGTAGATTATTAATACCTGACATATTAATATGGACAAGTAGGCGTCACGGTGAAATGAATTATTATGTTACACAATTTTTAACAGGGCGTGGTTGTTTCAATGCATATCTTCATAAAATTGCCAAAAGAGATCAGCCTATGTGTATGTACTGTGTAGAACAAGATGATGTTGAGCATACCATTTTGAGGTGCCACAAATGGCAGGAGTTAAGGCAGTATGCAGGTATTAGAGGAAAAACGCCGAAGTAAACAGTGGATTACATGCTTGACAGTGAGGTTAAATGGGAAAAGGTTGCTGATTACATAAGAACAGTTTTAAAGCAAAAGAGCATAGATGAAAGAAATATGGGGTACTAGTTTGTTAGGTGGAGTGGACAGCCTCAGCAGTGAGAGCCAGCATGCTGAGGTGTGCTGGTTTCAATGATCTGCTGAGGACTCCTTGGGTGTGTTTGGTAGGAATAAAAAATAACAAAAGATCCATGGACCACACCACGGCATTGAGGTATGGTGTGGTGCCATAAAGGACAAAAATGAAAGAAACCTCAAAAGAGCCACCGGTTAGCCCGACCTGCCATGCCGGTATATTACCGGTAGGTGGGGAGGGCTAATTAGAGTAATGGACACTCCCCTGGGTGGCGTAATACCATCAAGTCGGTCCGGCCCAGGGGGAAAAAAAACCCCACCAGGTTGGTCTAGTACTGAACTCGTCAACGCAAATCACCTGATTTCGAAATAGAGAGTTTTAATGTTCAAATTCTAGTAAAGGCATTTACTTTTATACAGATTTGAATACTAGATCGTGGTAACTAGTCACGCAGTGGACAGACCTAATCCACATGGTATGTACACAGCCCCTGCGCAATCACCTGGGCGCTCTTGTCACCGAATTAGAGTAGCCAGAGCGACGTCCCCAAGGGATCATCGGCGAACGATGACTACGAGGAGCCACCGCCGTCCACCCTCTAAGGCTGGCCGCCCACAGCCGTCCGGCATCGGTCGCTTCGCCTCAGGTCAACTGCAGTCTTCCAGCCTGCCTGCCCCTCTCCACTGCTGCCTTGTTTCGAATTATGGCTGACACCGCAGTCGTTACTCTCGTCCAAGCATCTCTGTCATCCATCACACTTACGGCATTACCCACATTTACTGCGCCGTGGCCCATCATGGCGAAGGTAATTACCAAGTTTGAAGAAATTCGTTCAACGGAGTCCAGAGTTACAAGACCAAATGCAGGACAACCTATTTACGTGCGTACGCAAAAATTTCTTTTGACAAAAATAATTTTTTTGAATTTGGGAGCATTGAAATAAAAATACTTTTTCGCAGATTATTCAAAAGTTATTTAAATTACTTTTTTGATAAAAAAAAATTGTATCTCTCCTTAAAGCATTTAACTTAAAAAAGGGCCAACTTTTTTAATCGACTGTATACTTTCCCGTTATAATTTACAGCTGTTCTAGCAGCATACATCGCTATTGGCGGGAAAGAAAAAATTATACTTGTACAATTTAGTTCTACATCATCATAGGATTTTTAAAGAATTCTGTAGTTGGAATCAGTAATTTTGCTTAAATTTTCTCCCAGCCTTCTACCCATATTTATTTTTATATAAGATTTTTCGGTTTTTAATGCAAAACATTCGAAAATTCTATAAATATAAACGTAGTCGCCTAACGGGAAAGATTCTATGGTCTTTGAAAATAAGATCCGTGTTAATATCATTTTTTTTTGCAATTTTCTTATTACAAGCTTCAGTGCAACCATTAATTGATCGATGACCACTCTTACATGCTCAACTCCAGCACATATATTAAAATTTATTATTAATTGTATTAAAATATAACATCCTTAGATTATAAGATAGACAAAATCCCAAATAAAAAAATGTCGTTTTGCCTGTTACTTATTTGATTCTTTAAAATTAATAAATCTCCATGTTAATCAGCTGTACAGGATTATTCCAAGGAAATTTACATTAACAGCTTGTTTATTTATCTCAGAGAAGCAATTAATCCTTCCCAGTCGCTGTAAACCGATTTTAAATTTTATGTCCTGCTTTTATTGAATCTTATATTGAATTCTAAAAAATTAATATCATTAAAATTTAATTACATTGCGTTGTTAATATTAATTCGTAATTCATGATTATTAAAAATAATAGATTCCCGTAATTTGTACGCCATGTTAATCGCGTAACAATAATTTTAAACACATTTATTCATTTATAACTTTAATAAAAATTATGCAAGTAATCTTTAATAATATTCAATTTAAATTCAAAAGTAAAGTTTTTTTTCATTATAAATGCATTACTGTAAATTTTAAATGAATAAATATTAAAAATCTTTAAAAATATTTGTTTTTTCTGTATATTAATTACAGCTATTTTCTTTTTTTAATTTTTCTTGAAAAATTTTTTTTTTCTCATGAATTCAAGGTCATATAAATGTATTGTTCAATTAAAGACTAATTTAATATAATTAAATTTTATTTAATCACCTTAATCAATAACCTACGTGACCGTAATTTATAATAACTACAAACCTATCATCTTTTTTTCTTCTTCTTCTTTGGATTAGACCTTTTTAGATCTCTTTTTCTTTTCCTTTTCTTTCCGTTGTTTCCAGTACTTTTTCATTTTTTACTGTTCTGTAAATTTTCTTGAGCTGTTGTTGCTTTGGTTTTTCTTTTTCATCTAGTTTGAAAACTTCAATTTTTTTTTTTAAATCTATTCTATCTGTTATTATTTTTTCTAATTTTTATAATTTTTAGCATTTGTATGTCAATTTTTCTGTTTAAAATCGTATCATTTTTCATATTCAGTTTGTACATTTTGTTTCTAATTAAAGTTGTACTTCTGAAATTTTTATTTAATTTTAATAAACGTTATTTTCATTAATATTTTTTCAAAATTAAATTCTCTACAAAGTTAACCAGAGATTTTTATATGTTTAATAGTAAATTAACAAAGTTATTTTATTCCTAACCTAAAAAAGTGTATTTTCCGATAAAAACTTTTCGTGTTTTACCCAGCTTTTCTTAAAACCTAAGCAAGACAGAGATCTAGAATCATTTTATTCAGTTTGTTAGATCAAAAACCATAAAGAAGCACCAAATTTATCACTCGATTTGAACCCCAAGAATTTTAGTACGGTTTAATTTCATAGTGGGTACAGAAAACACGGCTAGATGTTTCGCGAGACGAAATTCGCTAACGAACCGTTTTCCAACCTATGCTTATATGAACTTCTTTTCTTATTTGTTGGTATAGAATTATTTCCCGAGAAATTGCTATAAATTTTCAATCATTTTGTATATTGATATATCATAATATTGATATATAATGTATATATATTATTCTAGCTCTAGCTCTACTAATATATATACATATATATATATATATATATATATATATATATATATATATTTGTGGCTGATTCATTTATCAAGTATGGTTGTGAGCAGAAATATGAAAATTTAAATCTGTAGCTAATGAAAAATTCCATGCCTGACCGGGATTCAAACCCGGGACATCCGAATGAAAGGCTAAGACGCTCCCACTCTGTCACGGAAGTCGGAGATTACCAATATACTTTGTTTAGATCATATTCTGAGAAGTCTAATGGATTATTTTGTTTTTTTGTTGTTGTTTTTATTACATCAAATATTAATGAAATTAAATATCTAATTTAAGCGTAAAACAAGTTCTGAAAGTACTACAAGGTCATATTGAAATAATAACTAAGAGGGGATATTTCATTTAAACATGCCATAAACTAAAAAAGAGATAATAAACAAAACGAACGTAAAGAAGGATATAGCATACATAATAGATGTAATACAAACATATTGGTCAATAACATATAATACTATCGATACCACACAAGATCGACTTCTCAGTACAGCTTAAGTTTAGTGAACGTGCAAGTACCAGAGACACTTGATAAAATAATCTTATAAGATTTTTTTTCTGGGTTTTCAACAAAGAATTGTTAATAATATGGTAAGTAAACAATAAAATGTGCATATATGTTTTATTATAAATTAAAAGTTTATTTCTGTTAAATTATGTTCCAAAAAAAAAAGAAGTTAATCAGTAAAAATAAATGATGTTTATAAATTCATTTACTTTTTTTTAAATTCATGCAGTAATCAATAAAAAAAATCTAAATTTTAGGTTTTATAAAATTCATATTAAACATTTAATAAATAACTCAGGAAGAGTAATATTTAAATCTGACTCAAGCAAATTCATAGGTAAAGAATTAATTGAAAATTTGTATTTTCTAAATAAAAATAGTAATCGCATAATAATAATAATAATGATAGATTATAATATAGTCTAACTAAAATAGATAGTGATTACTTTAAGAACTATATACGTATTCTCATTTTCACATTGTATGTATACATATATATATTTATTGTTAACAAAAAACCTAAATCTTTGGCAGAACACATAGGTTATCTTGAAGATGAATGTAAATATAATATATTTATTTCAACTCAAAATCATTACAAGTAACAGCTTAATGAAAATGTATAAGTAATTTATCGAAAATAGAAAAGGAAGATTTATTTATAATTATAATACATTTAAAAGAAACTACGCCGGTTTATCATTAATAAACACTGTCTGCAAAAAGTCGCATTCCAAAATTAATGTAGAGCATCTTAAATTAACTTATCTACAACCGACTGTTTATAATTAAAATAAAAGATAAAATAAATAGGTATTATATTAGGCACGAAAATTACACAAAAAAATACATCAAATAAATTTAAGAATATATGAAAATAAAATTTTAAAATCTTTATTTTATTTTATTTATTTTATTTTAATCGTTCCCATAAAAAAATAATGATGAGTGGGTTTGTTTGTTTGTTGTATGTGCTCAAATTTTTATTTTAGCTGCTATTGGTGCAGAGCGGACCAATATTGATGCGCCGGGCAGCTGCGCGCAGCGTACGAACGATTTATACTCCATACGAACGATTTATCCTGAGTTATATATTTGTATTTTGGGAATAAAAAATCTGATATGGACACCACATAACTTTCTTGTACGCCTATTAAATTACAAATATATATTTTTTTAAATGAAAAAAGTACATAAAATTTTATTTCATTATAACTTTTGATATTTTTTCATATTTTTTTTAATTGTTATTATTGAATTATAACTTATCGTAAATTTTTTTTTACAATCAGAGGTTAATAATTATTAATAAATCAATACATTTAAATAAAAATAAAAAAGGATATGAAGTCTGATTCGAACCGATGTGCCTTCCCCTTGTAAGATCCAAATATTTCATTAAACCTTTATTTGCCTATAACTCTGGAACCAATGAAAATAAGTTCCACTTATGATATATCGTTGAAAAGCTCTCAATGAAGGCTTATTACTGCATTTAAGAAAAAGTTCAATATCAAATTTCTTTTGGATTTTGGGTTTTTTTGGACCCTTTTGGTTCAGTCGATTGCAATCAAAAGGGGAGATGCACAACTAGATGTTATAAAAGTCCTAAATCCAAAACTTCAACATTCTACGGTTAATCGTTTTTGATATGCGAGATACATAAGTACGTATAGACGTCACGCCAAACTAGTCAAAATGGATTCAGGGATAGTCAAAATTGATATTACCGCTGAAATCTGAAAACCGAAATTTTTCTCGATCACAATACTTCCTCTACTTCGTACAAGGAAGTAAAAAGAAAAACATTGGGTTTAGAGCTGTGTTAAAAAATCACAACTTAAGAAACAACTAAAAATGTTTTCAGGATATTTTGAAGCTTTTCGTTGTAAACGTTTTCATTGTCGGTACGCTAAATTTATGAACGTTATTTAGTTACAATCGGTAAAAACAATTTAACCCACAGGGTTGGTCTAGTGGTGAACGCGTCTTCGCAAATCAGCTGATTTCGAAGTCGAGAAATCCTAGTAAAGTCAGTTACTTTTATACGAATTTGAATACTAGATCGAGGACACCGGTATTCTTTGGTGGTCGAGTTTGAATTAATTACACTCTCAAAAACGGTCGACCTGAGACTATACAAGACTACACTTCATTTACATTCATAAAAAACTTCCTTTCATTCTCTGAAGTAATATCTTACGGTGGTTCCGGAGGTTAAAACAGATAAATGCAGAAATATTTAACAAAATCATGTGTAATGAAACATAAACCATGTAACATTTTAGCGGCGGGTCGTAGGCCCCTTTTTTTTCTAGTATTTAATAATATGAATAGAATTTTAATAATTCAATACCCAAGACTATGTATCAGCTCTTTCTTAGAATTACTACTTCTCTCGCGTACCAGAAAGGACAATAAAATCATTTTAAAATTTAATTTTAATGCAATATAAATAATAAAAGAGATAATAAAGTAGAAAATTGTGTTATATAATTTATAAATGAGTACTTCATAATAAAAGTATGAATAATAATAATAATAATAATAATAATAATAATAATAATAATAATAATAATAATAATAAATAATAAATAATAATTAATAATAATAATAATAATAAAGTAGAGTATGAGTACTTCATAATAAAACTCTAAGATTCCAATCTTTATTAAATATTTATTATAAATTAAGTGTATATTCACGTCCAAAGTACAATAATATCTCTGGGATTCCCTTAAAAAGTCAGAACTGTTTTAAAGATATAAAAATGAGCTATGAAATCAGTTTCGCACCCATAAGTATGAAATATGTAGGAGATAATTAAAAAATTAAATAATTTTAACTTATTCTTGTGTTTATATTAATGAATGTAAAATCTTTGCAAAAAAAGAGAATAGTCATTTATTGATAAAAAATAATATTATCGAACGCTATCAAATTAATCAAAAAACTAATTTTTTTGAAACAACACGATACTTCTTTCGAAATTTAAATTATGTTTTCGTTACCTCAACCGAACTATTTCAAAAATTATTCCCACAAATTTATTTAAGATACAATAATAATGTTTTTTTTCTTTTGTAGACAAAAAATTATTCTCTCGAAGTATTGTACGTACATTTACGTAAATATGTTGTAAAATATTTTCCGTTACCTCTTCTAAATTAATAATAATAATTTATTTTCCAACTAGGAACACACTCTTTAAGACAAACAATACAATATCGTTTACAATATACAACACGGTTGCAAATTAGACATAGCTTATGAATTATACAAATACTTCTGTTGACCTACAACAGGCTCACAAGAGTAACTATAGTTTTGTAATTTAAACTTAAATAATTAATGATGAAATAATAGTTTTTGTGATTTAATAATAACTTGAAAAATTAGATATTCCTTGAGGACAAGAGCCCTGTTTTAGAAGTTACCATCAACTTATCATTAAAACATTGAAGAATGTTAAAGATATGTAAATAAGGACAGAAGTGGCCGAGTAGAAATTTAACAATTACTATAAATTATAGAAATATTAAAGAGAAGGAAAATCATTCAGTTTTTCATTAGAAGTCAAAAGGTGATTCACAAAAGCCATAAGCTTTATGCTTCCTAGGATAACTTGTCAATTTTAGACACAATTGAATCAAAAAAAGAACTCAACGTTTTCATATTGAATGAACCAGCGCTCAAGAGAAATTCTGAATTTCTCTTGAAAGCGTCCAGAATTTAAAGCTAGACGTAAAAAAAAATTACGAATCTTTGGTGCCATATATGTAAAACGTCTATGAAAACACTCCTTCTGGGGTCTAGGAAGTACAAAATTACCTTTGCTTCCTATATCTCAGTCAATTAGTCTATATTTTTTTTATTTCTTTCCCCTGCTTCCCGGAGGTAGATCTGTATTAAAGCATAACACAGCTCCGGGAAGTACCTTCGCCTCTAACCACGAGGGCGGGCAGCCACGCCCGGCTATGCCGTTACCAGCCACCCCACCTCCGCAACCGGGTCTTGGTCTTTTGTGCCTGCCTCTAACAGGGGTAACCCCGAGGGGAACCCCTGCCGGGTCTCGGTTTTAATAGCTCAGGGACTCGAGAGTCCCCGACCTACATCGCCGCCGCCCACCTGTGTAACACGTTCCCACGGACAGACGACGACTCCGGCCCTTTCTCATCCCCCTCGCTTCCCTCTCTTTTTCTTTTAATATCCCCGACACGAACGTTGCAATCATGTGAAAATTTTTCTCACTTGCCGGCATGGTCTCTACTATGGACTCTAGGTAGATCGCCCTCGTTTCGTCACACCCCCGCCGCTGCACCTCCCATCTTGTGTATTGGAATACCACATGCTCGGGTGTGTCAGGATCCCCACAATAAGAGCAGTTGTGATCCTCCGCCCGTACAGGTACCTGTACGGGCTCCTTCTGTCTTTAGGAGCTCCTAAAGACCCCATGCCCTGTCAAGAACTGTGTGAGCCAGAAGTTGGTCTCACCAAACCTCCTTCCGACCCAGACCTCGATCCGGGGTATGAGCTGATGTGTCCATCTGTCCTTAGTGGACACATTCCATCCGTGTTCCCAATCGAGCATTAAAACAGCCTGTGCTTCTTCTCTTGATTCGCCGTCATATGTTAGAGCACGTTGTTTGACTAGTTACTGCAGAGGCGGAATTCCCGCCACAAACGTTACCGCCTCCGTTGATACAGACGCGTACGAATTAGTCCATATTTAAGAGCCTTAACTCCACTCCTAAGAAAAAAGTTTAAGTACCTTAAATAAGTATAAATGCCTCAAAAGGAGCAAGTTCAAGATACAAAAAAACGGGAATGAATGTGTCCTAGCAGGTATTCTACGTATAAGATGTTTCTGGCATATAACTATAGATCGGATTTTATTAAAATATTCACCACGCTAGCACTCAATTCATATCTTAAACAAGATTCAACGAAAGCCAAGTAAAGCATTTTTAGAACACCGATCGAGCAGAAATCCCGAAGATAATGAAACTTTTTCACTTATATTTCATTCTTATATTAATATATTTCATTCTTTAGACTAAAAATATGTTTTCCCACGAAAGATTGCAATCAATAGTTAGTTATCCCTTGATATTTCATACTATCGACTTGATCAATACTATCGGCAACTACACTCCGCTATTCTAGAGTAATTGAGATTATATCTAACGTGTGAATTGCTAATTTTCTCGCCTTTTAACTGGAAGATTATGTATTTAGAGTTAAGTACATTTAACGTAATTCCGTTTATGGTTAACCACAACCTAATTTTAAATAAGTTCTCTTCGACAGATTTCAAAACTCAGTCAAAGCTTTTTTCTCTATAAAAAAAAGGGCAGTATCGTCTTACATATGAGACCAAATAACCATGAAATTTGCCAGAACAGAATTCGTTAATATAAATTAAGAACAGAATTAGGCCCAAAACTGACCTTGAGGGACACCGAATTCTAATACTTCCTCGTTACTGAGCGTATTTTTAATTTTAACCTTTTGAGTTCTTCCCTTTAAGTAAGATTCAAACCAGTTAAAAACTAAACCAGTTATACCCGCTTGCTCCATCTTATTTAATAATATATTATGATCAACGACATCAAAGGCCTTCTGGATATTCAGAAAGATGGCGCAATTTTAGAATACTCATTGATACCGTTTACCAACGGTGAGACAAATTTAAGTAAGCCATTTTCAGTATCTAAATTTTTCTGAAAGCCAGATTGTTAACACTGAAAAAATTGATTTTATTAAGAAAGAAAGCCTTGACTTTACTCAGTTTCCAGAAGCTTTTAAAATTGTGAACGCAGGGTTATGGGCCTAAAGTTCCCAACATAATTACTATCTCCTTTTTTACAAATACGAACTACCACTGCTTGTTTAAGTTTATCTGGAAATTTATCCGACTATAGACTTAAATTACATAAATACGCAAACACATGAGAAATATGTTCACACACGAATTTTAGGGTATACGAAGAAATCTCATCAAAATCAGATGAGTTTATAATTGTTTCAAGATAATGTGTAGTCTCTAAGGAAAATAGTGGCTCCTACTTCGGTTGTGGTGAAAATATTGTTATATAAATATCGATTCTGAACTGTAATATTCTCAAGAGATGTTTTTAATTTGCGATTCCTAAAAAAATAGCTATTAAAAATATCCGAAACCTTTTGAACCTCACTAATTATGTGGTTATTTATCTCGGCCTTAATTCCGTCTATTTCATACTTTTTATCCTTTTTACCTATTAGATGATCAATTAGTTCCCACTGTTCCCTAATATTACCAATGTTATTAATAAAGAAGTTTCTAAAATATAATTATTTAGCCCTCCTTGTGTCATAGATAAGTCTATTCCTGTACCTACTGTAATAACTTTTTAAATCTAAATTATACGGTTAATTTTTGACTATTTTTAAATATTTTTTTCCTTTTAATTCTATTTAAAAATTATCGAATACCCAGGGTTTAATTTTGATGACATTTTTTTAATTTTTGTTTAAAACTCTACTTTTTCAGAACATACTTTTAAAAGTTCATAAAATATCTCAAAATCACTACGGCATTTTCATTAAATACTTTATTCCAATCAGCGTTTAAGATCTCATGTTTAAACCTAATTTTTTTTTGTCTTCAGTTATTTGACTGGTTTGATGCAACTCTCCAAGATTCCCTAACTAGTGCCAGTCGTTTCATATCGGTATACCCCCTACTTCCTACATCCCTAACAATTTATTTCACATATTCCAACGTTGCATGCCTGCACAAATTTTCCCTTCTACCTGTCCCTCCAATATTAAAGCGACTATTCCAGGATGCCTTAATATGTGGCCTGTAAGTCTGTCTCTTCTTTTAACCATATTTTTCCAAATGCTTCTTTCTTTATCAATTTGCCGCAACACCTCTTCGTCATTTTATCCATCCATCTGATTTTTAACATTCTCCTATAACACCGCATTTCAAAAACTTCTAATCTTTTCTTCTCAGTTACTCCGATCGTCCAAGTTTCACTTCCATATAAAGCTACGCTCCAAACATATACTTTCAAAAATATTTTCCTGAAGTTTAAATTAATTTTTGATTTAAACAAATTATATTTCTGAATTAAGGCTCGTTTCGCCTGTGCTATTCAGCATTTTATATCGCTAACTAAATTAATAACACTATATTGATTTAAAATGCAACATTCTGAGTTTACTTTATATATAAGCTTTTAAATATCACTCCAAAAATGTAGACAATTCTTTGAATGTTTTACATTTAATGAAAAAATTATCTACGAGTATACAAATGTTTGTATCCAACGTAGTAGGGGTGTTGACCAAAGACTCTATACCACTTGAATAAAGCATTTGTTTATTAACAATATCGTTATCCTTAAAAGATTAAAATTAATTGCTGTCCTACAAGCTTTATAGGATTGCTATTCTGGATAACTAAGAAATTACACAACTCATTAATAAATACCTTCGCTGTCGACCAATGATATTGTGAATTATTTTGTTATTTTTTTTTTATTTAATATCTTCGTGTATTTCATGCATTTACCTCAACATTATTCCACCAGTATTTTAAATATATACTTTAATCACATCAATAATTTATTTTGTAATTAACTGTACACATTATCCTGACATGATCTAAATAACGTATTATTATGTACCGACCAGATTAAAATATTTATTCATTTGTTTTTTTGCGTTGTTTTTTTTACTTCAAGAAATATTTATCAAATAGACATTTATCAAGAAACATTTTTCTTATTACCTTTGTATTTCTTGTAAACAACTTTTTTTTCAAACGAACAGCAATTTTATAACCACATTTAAAAAAACAACTTTTTTTTTAACCACATTTAAGAAATAAAAAAGATAAAATATGTTGGTTTTTTTTAAAATTTAAATTGATTTAAAATACCGCTCGAAAAATCCACTTTTTTAATTCTCTAAATTTCACCTTTGAAATCGGCATAAAAGTAAGACTTTGTGAATTGTTACCAGTAATCTTCTCAAATTTACGCTGATTTCTAAAGGTCAAAATTTACAGAATTAAAAATCTATCTTTTTCTTTTTAATCAGTATTATTTATTAATACGTTAATATATTAATAATAGGTTAATTTATCACTTTCTTTAATATGACTGTAATGCATATAAAGAAAATAATGCATAAGAGATGACAGTCATGTTACTTTTTCTGAGGGTAGTGATGTCCCTGAATACAGAAGCGAAAATTAAAAAATTAAAACTTGAGTTATTTTATTACAGATAAATAAAGTATATACATATACTAAACAACCTCATTAAACAAAAAATATATTTTAAAATACAGCAAATGCCTATAAATACTTATTCGAAAAGATTGTTATAAAAACTGCGCCCCGCTTTTATTTAACTAAATATTTTCATTACTTTTAATTTTAAAATTTAATAATTATTACATTTATTTATTAGATATTTATATAATTTATTTTTTAGTTTTCAGTGCATTTTTATATTTTTTAATAATATATTATCTTTTTTTGTTTAAAATTCTCAATTTGATTTAATTCTTATCTTTTAATTTTTAGAGGGGTTTTCTAATTTGTTTCAATTTTTTATTAATGTTAATATTAATATTAGTTAAATAAAAGCTTTTTTAAAAAATAATTTTTTATATGTAATCAAATATATTTTTTTGTTTTTTTTTTATTTACTTTGATTTTAATCCGATTTAGTAGTTAGCAAGCAGAGGTTAAATTGAAGGTACACCAATATGTAACTAAGTTTCTATATTACACTGTTTATCCTTTTGTTAATTATGTCGGATTCTGGGAAAGAAATGTTTTTAACATTGATCGATATAAAAGAAAAGGAAGAACATTGACTAATTACTAACCTATTGCCACAGAAATGAATTGCTTGATATATATTTTTTTTAATTAAAAAAAAAATCCATAACAATGTATTTATTCTATCATTGGTTTAAATCAATAATCCCAATATTCTCTCTCATAGAAAAGATACAGAACGCAACTTTCTATAATGGCCATTAATACACTCTTGCGAAGTTTACGACACTCGCCAAGTCTCGTGTAACTTAATTCACACACGTATATTTATGGCTATCATTATAGGTTCGATGTATAATGTACTACTTTGGGCTAAAAATATGTAAATTTGTATAATGCATATAATTTAAAATTACTCTTTTTAATTATTGAAATTTAGTTTAAAAAAAAATTATTTTAAAAAATCACTTTCAAAATATTCACTTTCATTTCTACATGAATTCCAGTAAGTCCTAATTCAAATCCCGGTCCAAGTTAGCCTGACTGGAAATACAACATTTATGCTACAAAAAAAAAACCCATATTTATTCGTACAAGTTTTGAGCTTACGTGGTAATCTATTAAAATAATAAATTATAAAATTAATTGAGTTACTTATTATCTTCAGAATTATTACAACTATTTTAAAGAAGAAAGGACTTATTTTTAGCAATTATTCAAGAATGTGAACTTTAGAATTCAATTTAACAGAAACTGGGTAAAATAATTCTATTTTCACTTCCTTGTACGAAGTAAAGGAAGTATTGTAATTCGAAAAATTTCGGTTTTCAGATTTCAACGGAAATATTAATTTTGACTATCCTTGAATTCATTTTGACTATTTTCGGCGTGACATCTATACGTACGTACGTATGTATCCCGCATAACTCAAAAACGATTAGTCCGTAGGATGTTGAAATTTTGGATTTACGACTGTTGTAACATCTAGTTTTGCACTTCCTCTTTTGATTACAATAGACTTGAGCAAAAATGTCCAAAAAATCCTAAAAAAATTTGGATTAACTGCAGTAATAAGTCCCCATTGAGAGCTTTTCAACGATATATCATAATTCGTAATTACTTTCATTGGTTCTAAGATTATAGCCAAATAAAATTTTAATTAATGAAATATTTGGATCTTAAAGGGGAAGGCACATCGGTTCGAATCCGACTCCATTTCTTTTTTCTTTTTTTTTTTTTTGTTAACTTTTTTTAATTGAAATATATTGATTTATTAATATTATTAACCTCTGATTGTAAAAATAACTTTTACAATAAATAATAATTCAATAATAATAATTTTAAAAAAATATATGAAAAAAATCATAAGTTATTAATGAAATAAAATTTAATGTACTTTTCATTTTAAAAAAATGTATATATGTAATTTAATAGGCGTAAAAGGAAGTCATGTGGTGTCCACATCAGATTTTTTTTTAGATTCATTAACTTACATTCATTTTTACAATTATATCCAAATAATTCTGAAGAAAACAAAAAGTTGACTCATGATCATCATCAAATTCTGTTTTGTAAATAATAAGTTGTAAAATGAAATTAAGAATTAATAAATTATTAACAATAAATAATAGAAATCATCACTTTCTGTGTGTAAATATCTTTCTAAATAAAACAAAGAATTAAAGCTTATAATATTCTCTAAATCTTATACACCTCTTCAATACTGCTGAGGCTTGGAAATTTTGATTACATTTAGTACAGGTTTTATTAAAATAACTAGCAATGCTTCGCTATTGCTATATATATATATATATAGAGAGAGAGAGAGAGAGAGAGAGAGAGAGCGAGAGAGATCTCTCTCTCTCGCTAAATGATCTCTCTCTCGCTAAATTTAAATGAACACAATTGAAAATTTGATAAAAAAAATTAAAAAACCGAACTTCACAAGTTTTACCTTTCACTTATTCTCCTTCCCCTTTTCCCTTTCCAACTTCTCCATTTCACCCTTCTCCCTCATCCCTCTCCCCACTCCCAGTTTCCTTTTTACCCTTTCCCTTTTCCCCTTTTCTCTTTCCATATCTTCCCCATTTTCCATTTTCCCCTTTTTCTCTTTTGCCCGCGCGTAAATCGGTCCATTAATTTTTTGATCTTTAGCAGATACACATACGAATATGCCTTTTATATATATATATATATATATAGAATAAAAAAGTCTGTTTATATATTTGTTTGTTTGTTTCGTAAATATCTCGACACCGGCCCCACCTAGCGAGTATAGTTTTTGGAAAAATATTTCTTTTCACGTAATTAATATTCATATTCTGAATACGAACCAAATCGGTCCATAAATATAATTTTTCTAATTATCTCAACCCCAGCGCCATCTAGCGGGTTCATTTTTTGCAGAGATAATTCTTTCCATGTAAGTAACATGTATTCTAAATATGAGGCAAATCGGACCATAAATACAATTTTTCGAAATATCTCGACGCCAGCGCCACCTAGCGGATCCAAACCAATTCAGAAACCTTCCCTGGCATGCGTCCAACCATTCCCCAAAGTTTCATTGCTATCGGATGAACGGTTTAGGAAGTCATAAGAGACATAGAGACAGACAAACATTCATTTTTATATATATAGATTATTGGTAGTTATAATTAATGTTTCATCAATTTTTCAGTTTGATAACTATCTCTACATGCGAGTTACAAAAAAAATCCTACATTTAACAAAAAATGTAATAAACTTATAATTTTTTTTTAAATATTGTAAGTTAGAAGAACTATTCATTGAATGGGAATAAATTTCCCTCCGAATCCGTTTATGTATAATGGAGATATTTGTATATAAATTAATATTTTAATAACAAAAACATTAATTATTGTTAATAATTCAGAAAAATTATCATATTTATTTTGTGATCATTTTGGTAATATCTTAACGGTGCATTTAATACGTAATACTACTAATTACGATTTTTTTTTTTTTTACAAATAAAATTTATTTCATCCTTAACTATTTTACAAACTTTAAAAACTGTTGCGCTATGTAATATTAGTTTCCCATCAAATACGTTATTTTTTATTATAGCTAAGTTACTCCACTTTAATTAAAGTTTAGATCTTTATGTCTTTTCTTTTTCATGATAATTTTCGTTAAAAACTAATTTCCTGATTATGTAACTTTTATCGGTGCGAAGAAAATATCTCAATCTAATTCCCAGATCCACTTCTAAAGTTATGAACCGCCAACGGCATACGTTCTACAAATACTTCCCGATTCTAAGACTTGAGAAATTCTGACTTACGGCAATATAAAAAGTTTTTTATTTTGTTTTTGAAATAAAAACTTTCATACAGTTCCACGTTTATTTCGGCATCGATTTTATGTATATAATTTTTTCCGTTACTTTTTAAAATCTTTTATTTAACTCGCTTTAGGAATAATCAAATCTTGCAACATATCTTTTGATCTATCGTATGAAAATCAATGAAATTTGGTATACGTACGTATCTTCGATGACAATACAGCACTACGGTGTCGGAATTTGATATGAACCACCCCCACGCCACCGCGCACTACCCCTACGCTAAATTCATGCATTTAGTTGAAAATTTTAATTTCTCATGAACTATTGTGTGAAAATGATTGAAATTTGGTACACGTATGTAACTTCGATGTCTAAAAATAAATATTTTAACTTTTTTTTTAGTCTTAAAAAAAAAAATTACAAAGATATATTTGATTACATATAAAAAATTATTTTTTAAAAAAGCTTTTATTTAACTAATATTAATAAAAAAAGGAAACAAATTAGAAAAACCCTCTAAAAATTAAAAAATAAGAATTAAATCGAATTGAGAATTTTAAACAAAAAAATATAATATATTAACAAATATAAAAATGCACTGAAAACTAAAAAATAAATTATATAAATATCTAATAAATAACCAATAAATAAAAAATAAATGTAATAATTATTAAATTTTAAAATTAAAAGTAATGAAAATATTTAGTTAAATAAAAGCGTGGCGCAGTTTTTATAACAATCTTTTCGAATAAGTATTTGAAATAAGACGTTTGCTGTATTTTAAAATATATTTTTTTGTTTAATAAGGTTGTTTAGTATATGTATATACTTCATTTATCTGTAATAAAATAATTCAAGTTTTAATTCTTTGATGGTTCAAATTTGCACTGAGATGACCTTTAAGGGTTAATAAGATTAAAAATAAAAATTAAATTTAGAAATCTTGCACAAAGTTATTACATTTTGACGGTAATCTGAAAAATTATTAATTATTATAATTGTAATCGTAATTATGAATTCATTAAATAAAAACTCATAATTAATTAAAATGAAACTTTTAGCGGAAAGAGTACGTTCAATTTGGCTTAGATTACAAGCAGAATTCGAAGATGAACTTCAACTATGTGAGAACACGTACAAAGAAAGCGAGTGGGTCCATTTTCCCAGATTGTCAGTCTCAACTGGAGAGGTTCCAGCAGACCTTATCCGCCTCCTGGCGTCGTTATTGAAAATGAAAATGAAGATTAATTGTTGTAAAAATAAATGTTGTGTTGTTTTAAATAAATTATAAAAACTGCGCCTCGCTTTTATTTAACTAAATATTTTCATTACTTTTAATTTTTAAATTTAATAATTATTACATTTATTTATTTTTTATTTATTGGTTATTTATTAGATATTTATATAATTTATTTTTACTTTTCAGTGCATTTTTATATTTGTTAATGTATTATATTTTTTTGTTTAAAATTCTCATTTTGATTTAATTGTTATTTTTTACTTTTTAGAGGGGTTTTCTAATTTGTTTACTTTTTTTTAATTAATATTAGTTAAATAAAAGCTTTTTTAAAAAATAATTTTTTATATGTAATCAAATATATTTTTGTAATTTTTTTTTTTTTTGTATGTTTTTCAAATAATTATTTTCTACTCTCCTGTAGAATGGTGTGGTTTTTCTTCTTACTTTGACATGTTAGAATAGTTAGAAAAAATTGGAATCTTTAGCTTCTCCAACCAATAATACGTAAAACGAACTATTAAATAAATAGAACGTATTTCTTTTTAAACAATTACGATTTCAAAATATACGGTTTTTGTTTTATTTTTTTTTAAATGTTTGATTTTTTTATTTATAGGCTCTTGGCATAATGAACTATTTCATTTAAAAATATGTAAATTCGTACAATGCGGTTTATTTTAAATTACTCGCATTTTAATTATTGAAATTTAGTTCAAAAGAAGTTAAAAGTTAAAAACAAATTAAAAATGTCAAAAAACCACTTTACAAATGTTCACTTAATCTTTTTACATGGTATTTCTACGTCAATTCCAGAAAGTCTTAGTTCAAGTCCCGGTCCAAGTTAGCCTGACTGGAAATTTAACTTTTATGCTACAAAATTTTCATGCCATATTTATTCGTACAAGTTTTGAGCTTACGTGAAAAATTTATTAAAATAATATAACCCAAAATTAAATCACTTATTATCTTCAGATTATTTTCAACTATTATAAAGATCGAAGGCGTTTTTTTTAGCTATTATTCAGAAATTTAAACCAGTATGATAGTGTGAAATGGACATTTTTTAGCATATGAAAAATCCCATTCCTAATCGGGATTCGGTGGTCCTGAATGCCTACCCGGGATCTATCACTCCGCCTCGGAGATCGGCATTTATATTATGTATCATTAAAATCGATTACATTAGAAAAAACAATCCAGTTTACAAATAAGCAATTTCATAATAATATAGAGTTCATTTTCAGCGTAAAAAATAATATTGCAATAAAATAAAAGTATTTGTAATATAAACTAATTATTTTTTAAGTATATGTTCGAAAAATGATATCAAACATATGTCCTGTAAGGGTTTGTTTGACGTAGCCAAGTCTATCACCAAAGTTGTGCGTGATTCTTTCACACAAATCACCTTGAATTCCAGTAATAACGCGTCGAATATTTGCTTTCAAGTCATCAATCGTTAGTGATGTTTGTTATAGACTTGTGACATAACATAACCCCAGCGAAAACGTTCACACAACAGTGGTGGCCAATTGTCATTTGCCATTTCATGAAATTATCGATCCATCAAACTTTTGACACAATATCTGAACTGTTTCAGCAGCTGTGTGGCATGTGGTACCATCCTGTTGAATCCACAACTTATTCAAATCAAAATTTTCTAAATTTACAAACAAAAAATCACGAATCGTAGCTAGGTAGCGTTCACCATTTATTGTAGCAGTATATCTTTGTTCATTACAAAAAAAAATGGCTGAATGATGCCACCATCCCATAATCCACACTAAACAGTGATTTTTTTTTTCGGAAGAAATGGTCACTGTTGGTCACTGAGTATAAAAGTAGCTTAGTAGACAAGGAAACTCAGACCTCCAGCCCAACAACCAGTATATTACCTTGAACTTCATGTTAATTTGCTTTCTCTTCTCCCTCTCAGGAACCTTCCATGTCAAACAATCCAGGTGAAGATTCAGGTACCTTACATTTTCTATATGCAGGATTAAAATACCATCAAGGTAGACTTATGGGCACTCTCCTCTTCTATTTGTGAATTTCAATAACTTCAAATATTTTTATCTGTTCTAGTAATCTTTTTACTTATTTACATTACGTAAGAAATTAATTGATTCGTATATTATTCCAGAAGATTCCATATATCAATTCTAATTCAGATTCTTTGGTTCATAACCACCTGTGTCGCTTCTACATATAATTATTTACCTGTAGATTGTTATATTCATAGACTATCAGGCTTTTAAGTAGAACCAACATCAAATGAAAAACCGTATACAGTATCGTTAAAATCTAAATTTTAATTGCTTCAACAGAGTATAGAACTATATTAGAAAAGAAAATGATTTGATGAAAAAATTAATTAAAAAGAAAATTAAAATAATGACAGATTTACTAAGCGACTTCCCACGATTATTATTAGAAAAATATTACTTAGTTTCTAGTAATAGTTTTTATTCTAGCAACTTGTATTTCTAGAAATAAACTTGATGACTCTAGCAACTTTAGAACCAGTTGTACGTAATTTTTTTTCATTCTTACCAACATTTGTTGTTAGATTATAAAAAAAAAAATGTCCACTGATTTATACCAGGTTACTCAAAAATATCTAGACATAATAATAATAATATCTGGACATAATAATTATGTCCATTGCATAGCAATTCCTTTTAATCCCAGCAGTTTGATCAAGACAAATATCATATCTTCACAAAAATGAAGCTCTAGTTAGTTATCCAGCACATTGAAACTAATTTTAAGATAACTGGTTGGGGTTATAACTGGCTATGTAAACTGGTATTTTTTTTTACACAAGTTTATAGAATGGAACGTAAGGGCTTGCACATTACCATGTTGTGTATTATATGGTGGAAGTTTCCAACATATAACACAAATATAAAATGACTTCGTATATTTATTATCCCGTATCATATATAATTAATTCAAATTCTGTAATTTTGCATTAATTCTCATATTAAAATATGTAAGATAACATTAAAGTATTAATAGTCTTCGAAATTAGTTATTTTAAAGAAAAAGGTTGATATTAACTAAGCAAAAATAATGGGATTATTATTTCACTTATTATTCCTACACTGTATATTATTTTATTGTAAATTATATCACAATTGTTTTAAACTAGATCTTTATTAAAATAACTGGAATTTTAAAGAAATATTCTGCACTGCATTTATCATTTTCTATATTGTTTTTTTTTTCAGAGAACTATAATACTTTTTTTAACTAATTAAAATAACTAATTTCACAGGAAAATTGTAAATTAGAGTGGGAGGTAACAAGCCAAGAAGTAAAAGACCGTCTATACAATGAATTTGGTATGACTAAGGATTCAGTTAAACAAGATATTGAGCATCTAAAGACTTGGGTAAATAAACAACCGCATTTACCACACGTAGCAGGTAAATAAATTATAATTAGCAAAATAAGAACTAACAAAAATATTGCTTACACTAATATTAAGTAAAACCAATTCTATGAAACAATATTTAATATATTCTCATTAAAATAATCATCATTTGAGAGTTTTAAGATATAACTTTATACTTATAAAATCATGAGAGTTATTAGATTTCCATACCAAATAAAGGTAAAATATTAGGTAATATATTGTTTTATTTCATAACAAGGAACATCAGTTTGTAAATTATCTTTTTATTCTCCTTTACACAGTGTATTCAACTTAAAAGAGGCTCCTTCACTTAATTTAATCTACAAATAATAATTTATTGGAAAACACTTTCATAATAATTTGCAAAAAATGCTGAAAATTATGTCCATCCACTTCTATGCTCATGATAACACATTTGATCATATTTCTGACTACTCTTATTAACTGTAACCTGTCAATTTCCTTGATAGTATTGATAATGTTTATCTTCAATTTTTGCAGTGTGTGTAAATTGCTCATATAAACAAGTCCTTTTAAGTAACCCCACAAAAAGAAGTCTGAACTAGTTAAATCAGGGGATCTTGGTGGCTACAATTTTTTAGAAATGGTTCTTCCACTGAAAAAATCCTGTAGCACCTCCATAGTAGAGAAAAAATGTCACTGTCCTGTTGTAACCAGTAGTCACATTCATCCTCTTGCAGTAATACTATGAACTGTTGGATAATTTCTTAGTAGACAAAACATCCACAGTTTAAAAAAAAAAGGGTTTCTATTATTGTCGCCTTGAAACCACAGACCATACACTTATTCTTTGTGGGTATAAGGGAGATTCAAAGAGAATGTGCAGGTTTTCAGTACCCCAGATCTGATAGTTCTGACTATTAACATATCCAACAAGTGAAACCGTGCTTCATCTGTGATAAACACTTGATCAAAAATGTTTCCTTTAATGAAATTTTTGAACCATTGACAATAGTGACTCCTTCTGGCATAATCAGCATTAGTTAGCTCATGGAAAACTTTCATTCGATACGGATAAAATTTCAGTATTCTCCTCACTGCAGTGTGAGCTGAATCTAGTGAAATATCTTTTTCTGGCTTAATTTCTGCAAAAATTTATGAGACCTTCTATCTAACTTCCACTTTATTGTCCTGTACGGCCGATGTCATTAAAACTAACCCTAGCCTGTGTTGAGCGTGTTTCAGGTCTAACACCGAAACTGTTTCACAAAATTATTTAACTAACTTCTGGATAAAACTTTTCACTGGTGCTTCCTTTTCAAATTTCTCCCTGAACATTTGCTGACACACATCATGAGATTTCCTCTCTAAATAAGTTTCCATTACAACAAATACATGTTCTTCAACAGTTAACCGCATTTTAACAAACAATTCATAATTACGCAGCCTTGTTCAAAAGCCAGTTCTTAATACAGATTGGCAATACTTAAATGTAGGCAATATACAGTCCTTCCCACTCCAGCTCCAACATTTTTGATATTATTTTACCCATTTCACACCAATATATGCACTTTAACCAAAATATATATATAAGCTAATGAGTGATGGGACCTCTTTTACGTTGAACACTCTGTAGTTATGTTTGTATGTATGTATGTTAAGTATCATAAGAAAACAGTTTGTAGATGTCTGAAATAAGAAATAAGATACGCCTGAAACTTGGATAATAATCAAGATAACAAGCAACCCAGACTAAGGTACATAAGAAAGTAAGGAATAAAGTGGTACCCGTTGGTTTCTACAACATATACGATGTCCCATGGTATTTGGTAAACTTCAAGGACTGATTCAGGGTGCCAAAATAAACCAAAAACTTCATGTGGGCAAATACTTTTGTTTAATTTTCCCTCTGTCCGCCATTTTATTTTTTCTTCAAATAACATTTAAATCTTTAGAGCAGATTGTATTTTATTTGATGTACAGATTGTATTTGATGTACATGCATCCAACAACATATTTTATTTTGTAAAATATGTTGAATATTTTATCTTTGAAAATTCAAAAATGGCGGCCATTTAAATTCTTTAATCAGTAACAGATCGGGTAAATGTTATTATATCAAATTATTTTGCATTAGATAAAATATTAAACTTTTTATTTTAAATGAAATTACTTCTTTATCTGTTGAAATCGGTTGATAAACAAGTGAGATATGGCTGAAATTGTTAAAATTGATAGCAAAAATTATGCAGTCCAGCAATTTTGTTCTTGTTCTATTACTATTTTAATAATAGAAATTAATTAGTTTTTAATTCAATTAGATTATAATAATAGAAATTATTAATTACTTTTAATTCACTTATTGAAGGGAAATTTGAACTTTTGGATCGAAGGGAAATTTGAACTTTTGGATCGTTAAACATTATTTATGTCCTGAATCAGACTTTTAATTTTGGCCAATAACTTATGGGAAACCTTTACTTACCAATGTTAACATACTGGTATGCCAAGCCCATTGAAATTCCTCCTAAGATATGCAGGTACACAAGTGGTGTCTTCAATCTGAACACTGCAGGGTATATTTGTGTAATTAACACCATTACTTTTAGAAAAGGAGTGTCTGTTTTATCACAGATACTTTACATGTGTCGCAGCCAGAACAAAGACTGAAAAAAATAGGGGAAAGCAACATATTACTATATTCCTCTGTCGAAAAACAGTGCATTATACATGTTGCACACTCAGTAAAGAAGCATTATGAAAATAAGATATGTAAGATACTTCAAATATAAGAAATACTAATAAAAATTGCTGTCTACGGTAGTACAAAATTCCTCTCCCTTCAGCTCATGTAGAGAAGAGAGTGAAGAAATCGATTATAAAATAGAATGTTTATATTTCAGTACTTATGATAAGGTAATATGTATCAGGGAGAACAATGGGGAACCACCTCTTTCCTCAGTAAGTCTGCCATAGAATGCTTGACATTCTTGAAAACAGTAATACCATTTTTTATAACCGACTTGTATTAAATGTCAAGTAATTTACAACTGTTATGATCATATACCTAATAGATAAGCATAATAAGAATAAAATTTTTATAATGAAATATTAAGAATCTATAATACTCTAATTATTATTAAATATTAACTACAGAAAAGTAATAAACTCTTAATTTTTTTTTAATGTTTTAATTATTTCAACATTTAAAAAACGGCCTATCACTGGAAAAAATGACCAGTAAGTGAAAAACCGTTTGTTCAGTATAGGCAAGAAAAATGAGAATATTTTGGGGCCTATTTTTTTAGAATACGTTTCAGTTTCATATAAGTTTTAAACTTTGTAAGGCTAAAAATATATCTTTCATTAGTCGTCAGAGTTTGAAGAAAAATAACGGGATGAAGTGATATAGCATAACAAAAAAGTGATATGAGAGTAAAATAAAACCGCCTTTTATAATTTACAGCTATTAGAATTCGAATTATTAAAATTTAAATTAATCAAATTTATATTACACTTAACTTAGAAACCCAATTAATAAAATTAGCGAAAATATGAACACAGTACCAAATTGTATTCATCCAATTAATCTGGAATTCTTAATTTGGAATTCATCTAATAACACAATCGTTCCCAACCTTTTTTGTTGACTGACGAGATTTCACTGAACCCCCATGATATCGCGACACACATTTCTTTTTGATCAACAATAATGATTATACTTGTAATAATATGTAGTATCTAATTCTAATCATCAGTTACTCAATGTACATAGAACGGTGTTAACAAGTAAGCGGGCGGATTCTTCTAAATCCAGCATGTCGATCGGCGTCAGAAAAAAACAAAGGCCTGAAATCTATACTGAGAAGTCCGAATAAAAAAATTACATTATTGTTCATTTAAAAAGTCACCGTTATTGAAATTTGTAACTTCAATAACAAAGTTAATGAAAGTACTTTCTTAACTTCTAGTACTAAACTTTATTAACTTCTTCAGGCACTGTTTCTTATTTTGGGTAAACTGATTTTCGAAACTTTCCCTCAGTCTTGAAAAATCCCTACTCTGAGGGATAAATCCCTCAACACGGCAACAATGAACATTCAGTTTATTACCAAAGAAAACGTAACCTAAGTATTGTTGCTGGTATTCACCATCACTCAAAATTATCGACAGGAAGAAAGATTAAATGACCGACAGTCTGTCTCATTTAACCGCATAGAGACTTTCTGAATGATGTAAAATCTATTTTTATATTCTAAAAATTCGCGACAATCCCACGATACTAAGTGACACACTATGTGTTGCAACACACCGTGTTTGGGAACCAAAAATAACAAACAGCTTCACTACCCAACTTAAAACCAACCTTTTAACTACTACATCACCTATAAATAATTAATATTTCAACATTAAGACTTAATGCTTATTAAAAATGGTAATAAATAGAATACTGCAATTTTTTTTGTAAAAAGAGGAAGTAAAAATAGTAAATTTACTAACAACTTTCAAAATAAAAAAAATGTGTTTTTAATAAATATTTTAATTAATTATGTTATAAATTTAGTAGGTCAGACGTAAAGTATATATTTTATTGGCTTTTTTTTTATTGCAGATGATGAATTACTGGAAACGTTTCTATTTAGCTGTAAAAACAGTTTAGAAACAGCTAAAACAAAATTGGACCAATATTACACGGTTAGAGCAACAATGCCGGAATATTTTTTGGAGAGAGATCCAACAAATCCTCAGTTACAAAAACACATGTAAGGAATCTTTTTTTTATAAATTTTATACATCCTATCTCTAAATAAATCGATTCATAATATTTAATTTTAATCTAAATTGTAAATTTAGTGAAGGAACTATTAATCTAGTACTCTGTACCACCGTTTAAGCGTTACTATTTTCTATAGTATTTACAAAAATACTATAATATACATATACATTTATATATATATAATAATATACTAATATTATTTTATAGCATTTTCTTCATTTAAAATAAAACATAATAAAATAAAAAAATCAGGTACAGTTTCCCAGCGAGAGAAAATTATGCAACACTGGCTACAAAGGGCTTCGCCATACCTTAACCAGTTTTAACCAAGATTAAATAGTATCAGAAATGATAATGGAAAAAATGATAAAATCCTTTTTATCTAGCTGAAAATATCAAGCAAAACGATAACTGAAAAAAAAATCAAACTTTATTAACCCCCTTGAATAAAATTTTCCAAATACGTTACTAAAGTGTTATACAAACGTAATGGAATCATCTAATTAATACAAAAACGTCACTTTGAGTTCAGAAATGACAAAAAAATAAAAATAATATTTTGCCCCACTCTTTTATTGTTATTTAAGTTATACCAAAGAGCATCAGATGTAGGATGTAGGGGGTATACCGAAATGAAACGACTAGCACTAAATAGGGAATCTTGGAGAGCTGCATCAAACCAATCAAATGACTGAAAAAAAATTGTAGAGAAACGTTATGAAACATCAAAATCTGCAAAAAAATATTCTGGAAGTAAAGTTTCATCCGATCGGATTCCGATAGGGTGAAACTTTACTTCAAGAATATTTTTTACTTTTTACTTTGTAATTTTTACTTTTCCTATTATTAATATTAATAAAATACAATTAACTAATACCTATTACAGTATAACTACGAGTGTATAGACAGAACATTGAAAATGGGATTGTAATTTATCTCAGTAAAATATAACGAATGAATATCAAAATGAATATCGGGGTTTTAATGCTATGTAATACTTCTCAAGTTTCACGTACATTGATTAATGATACGTAAGTGAAATGGAAGAGGAACGCAAACAGTTTTAAATATGCACAAGCTCATAAACTGTTTTCTGTACCTTCCGCTTGAAAGCGCTAGTAGCAAACATGGCGACTCCCCCAACAGGAGGCGTATCTGTGTTTTACAGATTGCAAAATGTGAATCTGTAATTATCGTTCAACGTGCTTTCCGTTTGAAGTTCTGTTGTTATCCCCGAGTTACAATAACTTTCCTAGATAGTATAAACAATTTGAAATCACTGGCTGCATTTGTAAAGAGTACAAGACGACCTAGTATGTCCGAAAATAACGTTGTACATCTAAGAGTCTTTGGTGCGTAGTCCCATGATGAAACAAGGTGTAGCATTGCGCACAGTATTCGGCGCGCATGCGTTTGCGCTCGTCCCAAAATCTCATTTTCTACCGGGTTATTTGAACATATAAGTAAGGGATTTTGGGACAAAAGTTTTTAGTTGTGCAAAAATTTTACAAAATTTTAAATACATGATAATGATTAAACAAGCTAACAATCTAATATTTATGAATGATTATTCACTTTCAATATGAATTAGTATTATTTGGTACTGATAAAGTTGTAATATTTATTAAAAATAATAAATTTTTTTTTTTTTTAATAATCCTTAATAAAAATAAATATTTTATACAAGTCTATTGATTCTTAAGAGTATTGAAATTGATTGTTAATTAAGATAAATTCAAAATAATGAATGAAAACCTAAACAAACAAAGAGGGGACACATCTTATGAAGTGCAACTGACACAAAGTCTTCGTGTAGCGTGTGTGGCTCTATGGTAACTACTCCTTCTGCTATTCGTGGGGTTCGGTATCGAATCGCCGATAATTTTTTATTTTAATTAAAATAAAAAGTTGTTTAGTGAAAAATAATTTTATATTCAATAAACATATTTTTCTAATGACTCAAATGAAATGCAAGGGATTTTCTAGGTAAACCATTTTAAACCGCGTGCAATAAAGAGAACAATTGTTCTGCATTCAGGTTTGACATCTTAATCCGTTTTGTTTTACAACTCTGACTCAGTTTTTTACCTGGACAAAGCAGAAAAGAATTTTCTCTCTGAAGACACAATTCTGTTTTAGCTTTTACACGGATAGTTTGTCTTTGAATTTTCTCGATTTTATAACTACTCGCTTTCAAACAGTGTTTTTTTTTTCTTTTATACAAATTTATTCTGATACAAATGTAAATATGACGTTGTGTTAATTCCCCGACATGTAGTTGTATTATTTTGGATACTTTCAATTCTTTCGAACTCTAGTCGGTTTTGTCCTCTTTGTTAACATTTTTTATTTTTATTTATATTTGCAAAAGGGTCGGTTTTGGTTTTTATGTTAATGAAAATAAAAAAAACATTTTATTTTCTATTTCATATAAAATGTTTCCATTATATTTTCATTTTGAATTAATATAATTAAAGTTAATTATTTTCTGAACCGCTCTGTATCTAATAGTACATTAATAATTAATTCAAGGTAAATTGTTTATTAAGAAAAATTATTAGAAATTATTATATCGTTAAGAAATAAACGAAATTAATCATTCTGATCATAATTCTCGACTCCACATACAGTCAATTAAATTTTATATAAAATAAACAAAAAACCTACACTCCATATTTATTTGGAAGTGCGTGTACACGCACACGTGAGTACGGCACTTCCTATTTATAAATATTAGAGTAAAAATCCACATTTCGACGCCAATTTTCATATACCTCAATAAATTTTATTCTTTTATGTTTCAAAAGTTTGTTTAATTCTGCCTTTAATCACATTGATGTCTTGCTTCTGTTTGTGCGCCAACCGCATAAACGAATTTAAACATCATGGCGGGAAAAAGATTTTGGTACGAGCCACTGCGCAACACTGGGTGTGCGACACCTTGTTACTTTCATCATGCGTAGTCCTAGCAAATCCGTTAGGAAGGCTAGCCGCGAATTAGCAATTCCAGTGACGTTTGCGTGGAGGGTTTTTAAGGAAACGCTTACAACTGCGTCCATATCGTTTACAGCTGTTACAAGCTCTAAAGCCTTATTAATTTAATTTAATTAAATTATTAATTAAAATTTAATAATTATTACATTTATTTTTTGGTTATTCATTAGATATTTATATAATTTATTTTTTACTTTTCAGTGCATTTTTATATTTTTTTTTTAATTAAAATTCTCAATTTGATTTAATTCTTATTTTTTACTTTTTAGAGGGTTTTTCTAATTTTTTACCTTTTTTTTTAATTAATGTTATTTTTTTTTTGTCTTCAGTCATTTGACTGGTTTGATGCAGCTCTCCAAGATTCCCTATCTAGTGCTAGTCGTTTCATTTCAGTATACCCTCTACATCCTACATCCCTAACAATTTGTTTTACATATTCCAAACGTGGCCTGCCTACACAATTTTTCCCTTCTACCTGTCCTTCCAAAATTAGAGCGACTATTCCAGGATGCCTTAGTATGTGGCCTATAAGTCTGTCTCTTCTTTTAACTATATTTTTCCAAATGCTTCTTTCTTCATCTATTTGCCGCAATACCTCCTCATTTGTCACTTTATCCACCCATCTGATTTTTAACATTCTCCTATAGCACCACATTTCAAAAGCTTCTAACCTTTTCTTCTCAGATACTCCGATTGTCCAAGTTTCACTTCCATATAAAGCGACACTCCAAATATACACTTTCAAAAATCTTTTCCTGACATTTAAATTAATTTTTGATGTAAACAACTTATATTTCTTACTGAAGGCTCGTTTAGCTTGTGCTATTCGGCATTTTATATCGCTCCTGCTTCGTCCATCTTTAGTAATTCTACTTCCCAAATAACAAAATTCTTCTACCTCCATAATCTTTTCTCCTCCTATTTTCACATTCAGTGGTCCATCTTTGTTATTTGTACTACATTTCATTACTTTTGTTTTGTTCTTGTTTATTTTCATGCGATAGTTCTTGCGTAGGACTTCATCTATGCCGTTCATTGTTTCTTCTAAATCCTTTTTATTCTCGGCTAGAATTACTATATCATCAGCAAATCGTAGCATCTTTATCTTCTCACCTTGTACTGTTACTCCGAATCTAAATTGTTCTTTAACATCATTAACTGCTAGTTCCATGTAAAGATTAAAAAGTAGCGGAGATAGAGAACATCCTTGTCGGACTCCCTTTCTTATTATGGCTTCTTTCTTATGTTCTTCAATTGCTACTGTTGCTGTTTGGTTCCTGTACATGTTAGCAATTGTTCTTCTATCTCTGTATTTGAACCCTAATTTTTTTTAAATGCTGAACATTTTATTCCAGTCTACGTTATCGAATGCCTTTTCTAGGTCTATAAACGCCAAGTATGTTGGTTTGTTTTTCTTTAATCTTCCTTCTACTATTAATCTGAGGCCTAAAATTGCTTCCCTTGTCCCTATACTTTTCCTGAAACCAAATTAATGTTAATGTTAATATTAGTTAAATAAAAGCTTTTTTAAAAAATAATTTTTTATATGTAATGAAATATATTTTTGTATTTTTTTTTTTTTTGTATTTTTTATATAAATTCAAATAATTTACATTTTTAACCTTTGATTGGCTTCTCCACCTCCAATATTAGCCTAATGTATTTTTTGGTGGCCACTTGCACTAGAACTACGCTTAGAAAGATATTAAAAAAATCGGTTAAAAATGATAATTTATTAAATCTACGCGGCGAACGAGTAAACATGTTGTTGGTTTTGAAAGAATCTAAATAATTTTATACGCTAAATTCAAAATTCAATTTTTTTTTTGGTTTCAGTCATTTGACTGGTTTGATGCAGCTCTCCAATATTTCCTATCTAGTGCTATTCGTTTCATTTCGGTATACCCCCTACATCCTACATCCCTAACAATTTGTTTTACATATTCCAAACGTTGCCTGCTAGATAATTTTTTCCTTCTACCTGACCCTTTAATTTTAAAGCGACTATTTCACGATACCTTAATATGTGGCCTAGAAGTCTATCTCTTCTTTTAAATATATATTTCCAAATGCTTCTTTCTTCATATATTTGCCGCAACACCTCTTCATTTGTCACTTTATCCACCCATATATGATTTTTAACATTCTCCTGTACCACCGCATTTCAAAAGCTACTAATCTTTTCTTCTCAGATACTCCGATCGTCCAAGTTTCACTTCCATATAAAGCGACACTCCAAACATACACTTTCAAAAATCATTTCCTGACATTTAAATTAATTTTTAATGTAAGCAAATTATATTTCTGACTGAAAGCTCGTTTCGCCTGTGCTATTCGGCATTTTATATCGCTTAATGTTTTATTATCGTGACAATTGTTCCCCCACATTCATCACATCGATATAAAAATGTTATAGTATAAATTATTTATTTAATTTATCGATACAAATATGATTTAATGATATACGTTTGTTTGTTACAGGTTATATACACCTTTACCAAGACTAACAAAAGAAGGTTATCGAGTGATATTTGTTAAATTTTATGATACAGATCCTTCTAATTTTGATCCGCTAACAACAAATAAAGGAGCGTTAATGTTATGCGAAGTGTTGTTCAGATGGGAAAAGTGCGCTGGAATATTAGTAATTTATGATACTGAAGGTCTTACTTTGGCTCATACTGGTGCGGTTACAATTAGAATGACAAAAAACTTCATTCAATGTGCTTTGGTAAATATATTTTTTTAAATAAATATTATTAGCAAACAGATAGTTTGGAAAACAAAAATGCTTCATAATCATTTAGAAGAAAAATTTATATTTAAAAAATGAAAATAGATGGTCATTTAGACTGTTAATCAATGATCAATAATAGGCACTTCGAAAAAATACATTGTGTGTATATACGAGGTGTATGAGAAAAGTAATGAAACTGACTTTTTACTTACCAAAGTTTTTATTTTTTCAAACAACAATATTATCCCCTTCAAAGTAGTTCCCTTGGACAGCCACACACCGGCGGAGTCGTTGTTCCCGCTCCTGGTAGCAGCGCTGGAAGGCTTCAACTGGTAGGGCTTTTAAATGGTCGGTCACAGTCTTTTGAATGTTCTTCAAAGTTCCAAAATGACGTCTTTTTAAGACATGTTTCAATTTCGGGAAAAGAAAAAAGTCACAAGGACTCAAATCAGGTGAATAGGGGGTTGAGGAACCGTACGAATGCGTTTTGAGGTCAAAAATTCCCTTATGCAAATGGCCGTGTGAAACGGGGCATTGTCATGAAGCATCCACTTGTCTACAAGATCTGATCTCACGCCAATCACTCTTTTCCTGAGCCTTTCAAGGACACCTTTGTAAAACACTTGGTTGAAGGAACAAATTCTTTATGGACGATACCTGTACTGTCAAAAAAGCAAATCAGCAAGGTTTTGATCTTTGATTTGCTCATTCGACATTTTTTCGGTCGAGGAGATGACGGAGTGTGCCACTCTTCGATTTGCCGCTTTGTTTCAGGATCGTACTCAAATACACCTGTTATCAAACGATTGAAGAATTCTTGGTCATTGTCAATCCTCTCAAGAAGATCAACTCACACGTTTCTTTGATTGTCCTTCTGTTCCGTTGTGAGGTTTTTCGGCACCGATTTCGCACAAACCTTTCGCATGTCCAAATCGTCTGTCAAAATTTGATGTACAGTAAAAATGTTTAAATTTAACTGTTCACCCATTATCCTTATTGTTAAACGACGGTCTGATCTAACAAGAACCCTCACTCGCTCAACGTTTTCGTCAGATTTTGATGTTGAAGGTCTCCCTGAGCAAGGTTGATCTTCAACGTATTCTCGGCCTTCCAAAAATGATATGTACCAGCGGATAACTTGTGCTCTTGATAAGCAATGTTCCCCGTAGGCCTGTTTCAACTTTTCAAAGGTCACACTCGCAGATTTCCCAAGTTTAACACAAAACTTGATTGCCCAAGGTTGCTCTAAATTCCGATGCTTCATTTTCGTAATACACAAAAAAACACAACTTCACTGATGGCGCTGTCAAAAATAATGTGTTGGCTGAACGGAGTTGATACTCGTACTGAGCATGTAGAAGGGATGAACAAACCGGTCTAGCACAGACCGGTAGACACAGCGTTGCCAGATCGCTCGCAGTGTTATCAATCTCATTACTTTTCTCACACACCTCGTATATATATAGGACATTCACAAATAATATAAAAAACTTTCAGGATTTGTTCTGCTGGTAAAAATTAAAAAAAAAAAAAAAAATTCATAAAAACTAGGTTTGGCCTTGTAAACGTTTTCGCCCTTATTTGCTCATTCGATAAAATTCAGCCAGACTATAATTCTTGTGACCTAAATTAAGGCGTAAATTTTCTGGTTTTATACGAAATCTGACATGAAAAAGTGAAAAAAATAGCTATATAAGGTGACAGGGAAGTGTACCCATTTTTGAATTAACATTAAACAGATAATTATACACCAAAATTTATATTACTTTGGTTTGAATAAGTTTGAGAAGTGCCATTTATGTTACGCAGACAAGGTTACACCTGGAAGGTGATGTCCATCTTCCATAATGCAGTTTTCAAGTCGAGAGGTGAAGCTACCCCATACTTGTTCCAATATAACCTGAATGATCTGCTGCTCCTCTCTACGAATAGTTGTCTAATGAACGGGGTTTGTCGACGTAAACTTGTTCCTTTTAAATGCCCTCACAGGGAAAAATCGCACATACTGAGGTCGAGAGATCGAAGTGGCCGAGGCACATTTCCGAACCTGGAAATCAAATGCCACGGAAACAAGCCCCGTAGGATGTTCATAGAATATCTAGCGGTAGGAATTATAGCCCCAGCTTGTTAAAACCACACATCTTGTTCCAAGTTCAACATCTGTAGTAGTTCTGGCAGAAAAAAGTGTTTATCATGTACGTGTAACGACTGGAATTCACTGGTATAGCTATACCCTCCTCTTTATAAAACATAGGCCCGATAACGTTACGCTTGAATATCGCACATCACAATATCACACGAGGTGAATGCTTGGATTGAAATAAATGACATTAATTAAAACACATTTTACAACAAAAATAATAAAGTTTGGTATTAAATTAACTGTGTAATGTTCATTAAAAAATTAATACTCTCCTGTGTTATCCTCCTACATTTTTGTATTATTATGCTATATACTGTATTGTATTATTCTGTACAGTATCTATATTAAGTATCAGTGTATTTTACGTAACAAAATTAATGATATCAAAAAAAAAGACCTTCCAAATAATTTTCTATTTCTGATAACCCAGAATTGTGTGTGTGTATTTATGTGTATTGATCTCTATTTGATTTTATACCTGAGAAATTTTAATCTAGGATCATTAAATTTGACATGGTAGAATTTTATGACAAAATTTCCTCATCTCTAAATTTATTTTTTTTTTTTTTTTTTAATTTTGTCTTCAATCAATTACCTTGAAATTTTTATTATTCCTAACTAAAAAATGTTGTCAGAATAGGAATAATCTTTTGACTTTATTAAGGACAAACACTTTATTAAAAACTTTATTAATAAAACACATCACTAAACAAGGAACTTCTTAAAGAGTTCTGACATATCATTTGGAAGAATAATTTTTATTTAAGCGATATTTATGTTGAAAAAAATTGGAAAGCGATATAATTTAACAATAGCATCGATGAAAACTAAAATTTTGGCCTTTAAAGGGAAGTGTCCAAGACGTACAAAGATAGTGATTGAGGGAATGCTGATCGAACAAGTAAAGAGTTTTAAATACCTATGGGTAGTAATGTGACATACGAGTTCCGATAATGATGCGTTTGAAAAACTTAACAAATTTCAGCAAATGTATGGAAACATACACAGGCTTCTGAAAAATAAAAAACCTATTAAATTTTATAACACGATAGCCGTCCCCGCTCTATTATACTGTAGCGAATCGTGGGTACACGCTAAAAAGTTAGATAGCAAAACTCAGGCGGCGGAGATGACGTTTTTATGTTCCGTATACGGTTGCATACGGAGAGATAGGTTGCACACGAAGAAAGCTTTCAGTACAACTTTTATACGTTAGAATTAAACAAAATAGACAAAGATGGTGTAAATACTTGAGTAGGATGACGCGAGAGATGATTCCAAAGCTACCTTTGCTTATAAATCGGTGGGAAGATGAGATGCGGGGAGACCGTGAGAACGATGGGTACCAGAACAGGTCTAGACAAACTAATCCCTGTAATGAAGAAGATGAGAAGAAGAAGAATTTTCATTTAATTTGAAACCTTTATGACTTTTAATATTTCTATTTTATTGAATCAATTATTTTTGAAAATATTTATAAAAAGTATTTAATTTTAATGCGTTTAAATAACGATTTAAAAAGATGAATTTATATGTTTACGATAATGGATAATAATTACCCTAATGGAACAGAATTTAAAATTTTAGATGTATTTTTACATAAATAAAAAATAACCTAATTTAGAAATAAATAAAATAATGGAAAGATCAATAACTGGATAAATAGAAAAAAATTAAAGATATAAATTCAGGTTATAAAAAAAAAGACGCAAGAGCTAAAAAGTTATTAACTTTGAAGATAAAGAAAACAAAAACAAAATAAAAAAGCATCATCTTATAAAACAAAAAAAAAATGCGAAAACTAGACTGCTCACGTTGTGGTAGATATCCGATAATGAAGTGAGAAAAACTGAGACGGCCACTAAAAGAGAGTAAAGTAGCAATTTCAGTACGGTCAGTTGGGAGAGAATAAGAAAAAGGTGAAAGGGGTTGGGTGAAAAAGAAATATGTGAGTGAAATGGCACAAGAGAGAAAATCAGTTCAAGCGCAGAAGAGCTAAGATGAAATTGGGGGCCTTTCCTTTCATTGGTAAAATACAAGATTGCTTTTACTCGTATTATACGTACTGAAGCGACTTTAATAATAGCTGCAAACTCTTTCGCATTTTTCTTTTTTCTTTTAAAAGGACAAAGTGGAAAAATAGCTTAAACATTTAAAGTTAAAAGAGCAAAAAATAGTATTAAATTGTTTGTTTTTCAATTGATTGTATTTTTTTTTAAATCTTAATAACTCGTTTAATCCATAAAGATGTGTAAAATTAAAATTTTGATCCCAAAAGAATTAAATGTTAAATATACACAACACGGTATTTTTTATTTAGATTTTAACAAATACTAAATCAATCAATATTTTGGTTAGTTCCTTTTTAATTTTTTTCTAACCCATTTACGAGTCAAAAAAAATCGCTACCAAATGTCAGAAAATTTTAGCTTGACAAACATAATTAAATATTCTTCAAATAACTTGATGCAAGATAATAATCTTGAAATTTTTCTATTATGTCAAAAATTTGGGTTTTATATAATTTTTAATTCGTTATAATTAAGCTTATTATATGTTCCTGAATATTTAACTTATAGTTGTAATTTTTACTTTCTTAAATCGAAATAGCGACTATATTTACTTAATTGATCGGTTCATATGATATTCCAGAAATCTTTAATTATTGCAGAGTTGATTGAAATTCCGTAGGCTGATAAGTTCCTCGTTAATTTAAAGTTTACCTGTAGTTTGTTACACGTCTGGATCACCATACAACAACGTGTTATTGATTGACAGTAGAATCTAACGCTAGAATGGTAGCCGGAAAAACAGTATCAGGAAGGAATCGTTAGCTCGGATGGATCTCAAAATGTCAACTTTTTTGTATGTTTTATTTTTTGTTTAACCTCCAGGACCACCATTAGGTATTGTTTCAGTGGATGAGATGAATGATTTGTAGCGTGCGTGAAAATGCCATGCCTGACCGGAATTCGAACCCGGGACCTCCGGATGAAAGGCCGAAACGCTACCATTCGCGCCACGGATGTGGCGTGAGTTCTACATGGGGCAGATACTCGTGTATGTATGTGTATGGGGGGGGGGGACGTTCATACAAAATATCTAATTTAAAAAAGTGAAAACTTACGAAATTTGTAAAAATGGAGAATTATAAAATTAATAACTAGAATACTTCAAACTCAGAAGTTTTATTTAAACCAAATTTTTCCCCTAATCGGTTTTGTAAGTAAAATTACAATCCAGTCTATTTATATTGGGATGATCCAAACGAATCGGTAGATAGAATGTATACCCTTGGGGGTGAATATGATGCCGGAAATAAGAGCGTTTCAAAAGAGATCATATCCATAATTAAAGAATTGAAAGATGTTGAATTTGATATTGGTTTTTAATTTTTATTTGTTTATATAGAGAAATGTCACGATTAAGATTAGGTCACAAAAGTCGTCGAGGAGGAAACGGAAAACGGGTGTCCGCCAGAGGTAGGTTTTCCCTCACACCAGATGGAAATTTTGATATAAACCATCACAGACTGTGTAACGTATCCGATCCTATCGATAACGCGGACACGTTGAATTTTAAACGGGCAAAACTTATGTTTGACGAATACACAAACAATCTTGGTGAAAAGTTTGTAGGTTTAGAACGATTAAATCAGGAGATAACAAGCCATGATATAAGTATCAAAAAATATATAAAAGATGAAAAAGTGAAACTTGCAGACGAAACGTTCATGAAAGATACCCTCGAACCGCTTAAAGAAAAAATTCCATAGTATATAGATGATGAATTAAATAATCGCATTACAGAAGATCTCGTAAAAGCTAACATCAAGGCACATGTAGCAGAAATGATTCGCGAAAACGAAAAGACAAAATAAAAGTCCAATAATGTATTTGAATATGATAATTTTTTTTTATATATAGATATGAAGAAGAAGATAACGAAGACGAAAAAAGGCCGTGATATTATCGGTTCTGTTTTTAATAAAGCCGTGGATTTATTGCCTTTGGAAGCTCATATTCCAGATTACAATTATTGCGGCCCGGATACGAAGTTAAATAAGAGATTGAAACGCGGCGATAAAGGTATAAATAAATTAGACGAAGTGTGTAAACTGCACTATATAGTTTATTCGAAATATTCAGTCAAAAAAACCAGATCTGAAGCTGATAAAGCGCTTGCCGGAGGAGCTTGGGAACGAGTGCTTGCACTGGATAGTAGTTTGACTGAAAGAGCGGCCGCCTATGCGGTAACAAACGCGATGAAACTTAAATCTAAATTTGGCGGTAGATTGAGACTTAAGAAAAGTGGTGATCGATTAAGATTGAAGAAAACCGGCAAAGTCGCGAGTAAAAAAAAAAAAAATAATCGATTCAATACCAAATCGTACTTTATATTATCACGAGTTGATTGAGTACGCAAAACAGTTGAAAATTCTACATTTTAGAGGTGTTTTTAAGTTGGACGATTTACCGAAAAATATTAGGAAAAATGAATGCGCTACAATCAATTTAGTTTGAACGGTCACGGTACGTATTGGGTTTGTTTTCGGATAATCGATAAAAATGTAGATTATTTTGATAGCATAGGCGATGTGGATCAACCTCCGGAATTGATGAATTATTTCGAAAAGTCTAATGTAACGTACAATTACAATAGATATCAAACCGATGACGATGTAATTTGCGGTCGATTATGTTTAGAATTTTTATCTGAAAAAATTATACGTTTTTGTTTTTTTATTTTTTTTCTTAGATATGTCGTGTCTATTATCGATTGACGGTAACAGTTCGATGATTAAAAAATCATTTTTTCCACCGATCGATCTTTCAAAAGGTCAACATGAATTAGGTCTCAAATGGATAATGACCGCCAACACTATTCCAAACGTAGAAGAGAAATAAAAAAATTAAATTGTGTTACGCGTTCGACAAGGATGGTAAAAAATATGTATTTAGAAAGAAAAATAATATAACTATACCATACCAACGGGTAGTTATGAAATTGAAGATATCGGTGAATATATACAGAGTGAAATGAACAAATTTAATCAAACCATCACCTTGCGAGCAAACACCAATACGTTACAGTGTGAAATCAAAAGCACTGTATGGATAGATTTTTCGGATACAGATTCTACAAAGAGATTTTTTAGTCCTGTTACCCAATTTTAAATGTAATTTAAGAAAGGGAAATTTAGGTGGAATAAAAAAATTTATTTGTTACTTACAAAAGATATTTAATAAAAACCTATTACTTAAATAATTGTTAAAGAATATGCTCAAAATGCCCACCCCTTGCGGTTATACACACACGGACTGTTTTCAGCATATTAGCAGAAACCTTTTTAAGAGTTGCATTGGAAATATTCGTGATTAAGTCTGTAATATTGACTTTAAGTTCATAAATAGTGTGAGGATTGTTTTTGAAGGCTTCGGACTTAATATAGCCCCACAAAAAGTAGTCAGGAGATGTGAGGTCTGGGGACCTTATTCGATCATCAAAGAACACTTGTAGAAAATCCATGGTTTCTCGAGACGTGTGGCATGTAGCGCCGTCTTGCTGAAACCAGCAATACTGTTCTTGAGGTTCCAGGAGGGACACAAATTGGCGCACAATAATCCTGTATACTTCACCATTTACTGTCTGTTCGAAGAATATGGGTCCGACTATACGATGACGAGATATCGCACACCACACACCAAATTTTTCAGGATGCAAAGATTTGTCTTGTAAAGCGTTAGGATTTTCAACCGCCCAAATTCGACAGTTTTGACTGTTCACATAACCATCAAGATGGATCCAAGCTTCATCGCTAAAGAACACTGTGTTTAAAAATTCGATTCCGTTATCGTTTACGAGAGACCTAAACCGACGGCAATATTTCAATCGCTTGTTTAAATCTGGAGGCTGAAAGCTCTTGGACTAATCGTACGCGATACGGATACAATTTCAATATTTTACCGGCTTTCTAAACACTCGAATATGACAAACCGACTTGCGTGGAAAGTTTTCGTAAACTTTTCCGTGGAGAATTGAGCGATCTTGTTTTCACCTTCTCTAAAACGTCATCTGTCAAGCGAGTTGGTCGATCGCTACGTTTTCTGTGTCAAACACTACCTGTCTCTCGAAATCGGTTTGCTAGCCTAGAAATTGAAATTTTTTCTGGCGGAGGAACACCAACAAATTTAATTTGAAATGATTCTTTTACACTCGCGTACGATTTCGTAGCAAAATATTGTTCAACAATGAAAACTCGTTGATCTATGGTAAAAGATATTCTGTTCGTAACACGACCGGAAATGGCACAAAAGCTTACACAGCTCAAGGAGAATCAACTCACACTGCCGTATCTATACCGGTTGAGTAGCGCTACCAACTTCGTGTCACAAAACAAAATTTCCCTTTCTTAGAAAAAAATTACCAGACATTAACAATTGGGTAACAGGACTAAAAAATCAACCTGTAGTATCGACAGTCTGTTGGGTTACAGAGCGAGAATTCTCAAACCGAATGTGACGCATCTTTCAGATCAAATAATAAATATCGCTCCTGTAAATGTAATACGTGTAAAATGTAATATTATTTCGGGCAGTTTTAGAAGTGAAGATCAAAATCGTATTTTATACAAGTTTCCGTTGAGTGTAGATCCTGGTGATATGATTGAAGAATATCTATTTTATATTGAATTTCTACCGGTAAATGTGAGAGAAATTTATGATTTAGTTATATCGTTGACCGATGAAAATGATAATTTATTAAATCTTCGCGGCGAACGAGTAAACATGTTGTTGGTTTTGAAAGAATCTAAATAATTTTATACGCTAAATTCAAAATTCAAATAAGAACCAATAATCTATAAATCTAACGGATTTGTATCCTTTTGATAGGATATTTTATTGGCTCGAATTCGAGTCGACTAATACAAATAGAAGCGCTACGGTTCCCGACCACAAATGTAAGATAGAATTAACAGACATAGTGAGAGTTGTCCCATATTTAAAAGTCGCACTCGAATATGAATTGGAATTGGCTAAAATGAGAAATCAAAATAAAGATGTGCGTATGGTGTTCAGAGCGTGGGATCTTCATGAAAATACAGCGGTTCCTCAAACGAATTCTTTTACATGAAATGTGACAACGTTGTCACAAATAGATAAACCTCGCTTTGTTATTGTAGGTTTTCAACCCGATAGGAAAGATAAAGCCGTGAAAGACGCGTCAGAATTCTATTCTTGTAAAGTTAAAAATATTTCTATAATGATTAATGCGAACAGATATCCGTATGAAGATGTATATGGGAATCAAGTGTTGATGTATAGAATGTTTATTAATTTTCAAAAATCATATTATAAAAATATGGATTCAGCGTACATATTTTCCGATTACAAAACCAAATATCCTTTATACGTCATCGACTACTCGCGTCAAAATGAATCCGTAAAGATTGGTGTAATCGATTTAAAAATTAAAGTTGAAGCGGAAGAGAATTTTAAACTTAATACAGTAGCGTATTGTTTATTAATTTACGATAATGTAATCGCGTATTCTCCGCTTACGGGCAAGGTGATAAAGCAAGAATAAATGTAGATATTTTAATTTTTTGTTTTGTTTTTTAACACCCATAGATTATTTGTTTTGTATTTATTTCTTTTTCAATATAGATATTTAGAAATGGACATTTTTTAAATTAAGAAATTGAATAATTTCGTTGATTTTCCTGAATATGCTAGCGAACAAAACGTCAGTTTAGATTTAATTTCAATAATCGATACGGTTTTAAAACCGGGTGAAATAAAAATAATCGCAACCGGCATTGCTATATCGCTGCCTAAAAAGTATGAAGCGCAAATAAGACCTAGATCGGGTATGACGATGAGCTATGGCATTACAGTTGTGAATTCACCAGGCACGGTCGATGCTCATTACCGAGGTGAAATTAAAGTCGGTCTTATTAATTTGAGCGATAAAGATTTTACAGTGCAGAGGGGGATGAGAATAGCACAAATGATAATATCCAAATACAAACACATATGGTGGTCGGAAAGCGAAACACTAAATTAAACTGAACGTAATGATAAGGGTTTTGGTTCGACTGGTCTGAAACAATAATCTGTTACTCAATTCGTATGAATGACCTACGTACAGACAAATTTATCATCAAGGCCGTGCTGTTAGATAATTTTTTTATTTTATTTAACATTAACAACGAATATGTTTATTTATATAAAACGATGAATATATTTTACTTTTCATTTATGCAAATGTTGTTCAGTAACATATACACAATAAAGAATCATTAATAAAGAGAGTGAAATATGTGAATTTGTCTGTAAATATGCAAATCTTTCTCTAGAATAAAGTGGGCGTGGCTTAAATCACGTGATTAGAATGCTGCTATTTGATTGGCTGCTGTGTTCAAAGGAACATATTACTGTTAACAAACTTAAGACAGCAATAAAACTGAACAAAATTAATTCATTTCTAAACCCAGTGCTTAATACAAACAACACAGCTGTGATTTCAGCTACATGTTTTGACCTGCACAGACATGATTAATCTTGTCCATTTAGGCTTACTCTTCAGTAATAGATATGATGCCATAATAAGTGACTATTGATTTAATTCTTTGTCTAGTATTGTTTATTTATATGTTACAAATTATGTTAGCAAAGGTAAACAATAAAAAATGAGCTAACAAAATACAGTATAGGAGCTTAAGATGCTAACTATATGTTGAAAAACGAAAAAATCCTTTAATTAAAATTTAAAAATATTTTAAAGTTGGTGGGTAATAGAAAGATTCCGAGTTTATATTCGTTTTCAGCATCGAAAAACAGATTAAAATCATATATGGCATGTTTTTGCCATACAAAAATTGGAATGGAAAGGGAAGAAATGGGAAAAAGGAATATGGTAAAAATGAAACGGTGAAAGAAAAACGGGGAAAATGTAAAAGGGGTGAAAAGGAAAGGGAAAAGATAGAAGGGAGAAGGCCGAAAGGGAAAGGTTTCATGATAAAATTAAGGTAAAATATATTATATCTTGTCTCAATAGTCTGTACTAAATGAAAAGAATAATATGAATCTTAAAAATATTATTTACAATAATATATATATATATATATATGTGTGTGTGTGTGTGTGCGCGTGCGTGTGTGTGTGTGTGTGTGTGTGTGTGTGTGTGTGTGTGTCAGTCAAACAATCAAACACAAGTCTGAGTATAAACTTCATCCCAGACTTATCAGAACAGGTAACAGGTATATTGTGAAAAAATGACAAAAATTAAATTTCTTTCTGAATTTTAAGATGTTTTACTGAAGTGAGAGCTAAAAATGGATCATTTTTTTATCTTCTTGAATTACAGTATCCCTTCTTGTTAATTAAAAAAAAGTGTGTAACTGATTACCCAGAGATTTTATATAACTTGATAAAATTTGTTTAATAAACTAATCTAAAATATATAATCTTAATTTTACTTAATGAGCTATTGTCATTTTTCTGAAAGCAATTTTTTTTCAATTCTGTGTGACTTACAATTATCATAAACACATGTATATTATTAACTTAAAATATAAACAAATGACAATATATTTTTTAATATTACAAAATATAGATACTTTTTATAAAGATATTTATTTGTAATGGTACAAAATACAAGATATAAGCAGGTGAGTTTGATCAAATATTATTATGAGACAGCAAAGAGGAGATAACAAACCCTATCAGTAAAAGTTTCCATCTTCAGTTTTTCTTCCAATCAACCTAAATAAATAATAACTTAAATAAAATTCAAAACTATTTAAGTATTGCAAAGTAATATATTCTTTTATTTAAAATATTTATAATCTTTTAATTGCAAATACAGCTGGGGAATAATGCTATTAGAAAAATAACAACTCATAAAATAATTACCTTTTTATATAAAAAAAGGAAACTTATCAAAATTCAGATGACCTGAATTTTGAGAGTTCCCATGAAATTACTTTCATGATAAAATTAAGGTAAAATATGTATCTTATCTCAATAGAGTCTAAATCAGGTTTTATATAATTTGTTTTCGTTATTCGGTAAACATTACTTGTCTTGGAATCGTAACCATGAATATCCGCCATTTAACTAAAAATTGTCTCCATATTTACCAAAAAAACAGTACCAATCTAAATATAAGCCTAGAATAAAATATTAAAAATTTATTTTTCTTAAAAAACTAGCCTGTATGATTTAGTATGGTTTAATTTGATTAGATGATTTGTGTAGCAACTTTCTGTATAAAGAAAATTTTGTTTACACAGGCTTAAGCTTATTGCCCTAAAATCCAACTTCATATAACAAATCCAGGTAGAACATTTTCTGTTGAAAAATTTGTAAATGAACCTTTACAGAAAGGTAATGCTAGATAGTTCTCTGCCGCAAAATACAAAAACAAAGATTCTTACAAATATTTTCAAAATGTTATGACAAAGATGCCAAGTATCTCTGAATAAGTATGAATCCAAGTGCATTCCAAGAATTTAATAATTTCGGATTGTTTTATAAAAATCTGGGTAAATTTTTTTATCCTTTATAATTAATTAAGTAATTTCGTGAATATATTATTTACCTTCCATTATCATGTTATTTTCTTTCTTTTTCCTGTTTAGCCTTCGGTAATTACTATTCAGATAACACTTCAGAGGATGAATGAGGATGATATGTATGAGTACTGTATGAACTGTAGTCATGTACAGTCTCAGTTCGACCATTACTGAGATGTGTGGCTAATCGAAACCCAATCACCAAAGAACATCAATATCCACGATCTAGTACTCAAATCCATGTAAAAATAACTAAATTTACTAGGACTTGAACGTTGGAACTCTCTCAAATCATCTGATTTGAGAAGACGCATTCACAACTAGACCAATCCGGTGGGTTAGTATCATGTTATCTGCTCTGAGACAGGTCCCTCGCCTGGTGTCCGTTTCCATTCTCATTTATCCCCAGCAAAATTTTAAAGTTCCTAATAGCTCCTGTTTTCTTTTATATCTTCTATAACTTTTACTATTTCAAACATTCATTTTGTAAATTACACTGATACTTCTAGCACAATTTAAATCAATCCTTCTTCTGTTACATCATGTCCCAGTCCATTAGCTTTTCCATTTATTCTTAATTGTTCTGATATTTAACTTTAACTAAACATAGATCTATCTTTTATAAGTTTTTGATAAGTTGGAATCATTACTTAGTAAGTTATTTATAATGCTGTATTTCATTAAAAAAGGATTAAAATTTAATCCTTCCTCTAGTAATAATGATATAGATCAGAGATCAGTGGTTCCCAAACTTATTCAATTCTCAGTATCCTTGCTGATTCCAGATTTTCCAAGAACCCTATTTAAAGGTACATACTTTGGATACCACTGTATATTTTTTCCATTGAGATGTTACAAAATTGTCTTACATGTAAAAAATCATGTAATCAATTACTCATTAGCTGAAATTATTACATAACCTGAATTATTAAAATTATTTAAAAATGTATATAAGCAACAACAAATAAATAAAACTATTAGTTAATTGAATATATAAATAAATTCAAGTTTACGTTACACCTAACACAAAAGAGGAAATATTGACATTGTTATTTTCAATTTCTTAAGTACTGATCGTGACTACAAAACGTAAACATTGCATCAATTTACACTTTTTGTTATGCAAGTTTTCATTATACTTGTATAACACAACTGTAAGGCGTATAACTTATTTGAATAGAAAATATCTAATATTATATACATTTAAGAAATAGTTTTGCGAGAAAAAGAATGATTTTTATACATTTTTTACTAAAATATTAAATAATTTTATTGAAACAGAAATGAATTATTATCACGGATTTGTGTGAATCCAGTGGATAAGAGCACCAGTTGGCGAGGGCCACCCTCTGTAATCCTCCAGCACGCAACACCAGCGCATTTGAGGGAATGGCCACTTACACCTTTCTCTCAGGTCCGAATATCTACAAAATATACCTTCTCATTCCAAACTCACACACATGTCAATAAATACATTAACAACAACAATTCAATGACAATCACAAAGAAAAATAAATATAAAAAAATATATAAATAAATAACAAACAAACAATAAGAATAACAAGGTTTATAAGTAACATTATAATGCCACACGTAATCAATTCGCGTTTTGATACCGTTTGGTAACCATTTCATGCTTCTTGTGATCTTCAGCTCACTGTAAATGGAATCACAGGACCCCAGATATTCATAATGAGTTTAATATTCATAATCCAGCACTCTTCTCAGGATGTGTGGCTTTGATGAAGGTGCTCTTAAAACCTGGAAAGGATCCTAGTGAGGTTGGCAGTTATCGATCCATCAGCGTCTTGCCAGTTACTGATAAGTTGCTGTAAAGGTTGGTTGTGGAAGGGCTCCAGGAAAGCATCGATATGAACGGTTTTCTAAATCGAGGCCAGTATGGCTTCACTGAAGGGGTTGGCAACGAGGATTATATCTACTGAAGTTAAAGTGCCGACTGTAAATATGTTCTGACAATTTTTATTGACATAAGGAAACTTTTCCTTCCTTGTGTTGGATTCTGTTCTCTATGAGTTGGAACGCTGCAATGTTCCCGAAGCCCTACTGGCTATTGTTTAATAGACTATTTGTTTAACCGCACGGCTCTGTTCAAAGACTCGCGACTAGTTGTGGAAAAAATCCGTCACCAGGAAAAACCCGCAAGGATCCGTTCTCGGTACCTTCCACAGGTATTCGAGAACCTGGTATTCGACGGATTTCTGGGACTAACATTTCCAGACACAGCATACATTTTCTGGCAATACATTTTCTGGGTCACAGCCCAGACTTTCGCCGATGACTGTCTCCTTTTAGTTCGTGGTAATTCACGACCACAGCTAGAAGACCGGACGCAGGCGGCCTTGTCAACCGCAGAGGGCTGAATGGACATTAAAAATTTAAAGATTTCTTTGCCTAAGACGAAGTTTATGCTTCTCAAGAGTACAGATAAATTATCGTACAGTCGTAACCCCGATATTAAATATAAAGGCTTTGTAATCAGCCGAGTTTGAGTTCATAAGTACTTAGGTGTTTTGTTTAATGGAAAGTTGCTGTTTAGCAATCACATTAGGCAAGTAGCGGCGGACGCCGTCTCAGTGATGCACAAACCTAGAAGGATTGGTTGGAAAGACCGGTTGTCGGGCCGTCAAATGAATATGATGTACCAAGGTGTCTTCGAAAGCATGACCACATACGTGGCGCCCGTTTGGACGCGTAGATTGGATATGAATAGAGAGAGCACTTGTTCAAAATTTAAGGAGTGCCCAGCGCAGAGCCTTAACTGAATGCACTAGTGTTTATAAAATAACCTCCTACGAGGCTACCACCGAATTGGGAAAGGCTCTCCCAATTGATTTAGTGGTGAAAGTTCGGACAGCCATGTGGAGATTGCGAAGAGGCCGGGAGGCCGAGGTATCTGGGATGCGGTTTCGAGCCGGGCCAGTACCGGAGCGGAACGATGACCACAAGGCACCGGATTTAAATTTCGTTCAGTTTTCCATCTCCCGCCTGCGGAAGAGGCTGCAGAACCTCGCGATGGGAGCATGGCAGCTGGAATAGGACATCACGACTAAGGAAAGATCCTTGTATAAGTTTATACAGGATGTGGAAAGGGTGGTATGCCTCGAGCTCGTTTTTAAGGGCAACGGATGTCCTGGTGCTCACCAACTATGTTAATTTAAACTAATATCTGTTTCGGTTCCGCCTGGCAGCTGATAAGCGGTGCGTCTGCGGGGAGGTCCAGTCAAATGAATACCTGATGTTTGACTGCCCTGCTCTTGGAGGGACCAGAGACCGGGCCATCCTGGAACTTAGAGGTCAAGGAGAAAATTGGCCACCACAAGCGGCGAGTCAATGTGGCGAGAGCCGCGTGTGGGAGTTCCTTGATGCAGTTGCTTTGTTCAACAGACATCAGTAATTTACATGAGGGAAAAGACTCCTACCACACTGCTGTGTGAAGCTAACCTATGGCTGACCACCAGCCAATTAAGGTTCCAAGCGCTTTAGTGGCATGGCAGCAAATTGCTATCTAGACGAAATAAATTTTAGTTTATGTACGACATATATATCTTTAGTAGTTGACGGGGTGCGCCTACCCATTTTAGCAAATATATGACAAGTGAGCGGTTGGGACAAGTAAGCCGGCGGTGTATGGCACCGCGCTTAGTCCGCTCATGCTGTTAGGTAGGTGCTATTTAGGATACTGGTCGCTTAAGTGATTCGAGGCTCAGTTGCCGTTTGTGGCACAGATATTCGGTCTTATGCTTTAGGGCGATCAATTGGGGTGGTGGCGGGAGAAATGCCAAGAAAACCAGTCAATTACTTATTTTATGATTTTTATCGTATCAATGCATGAGCATGATACTCCACTGTATGATACACTAATTACTCGTATTTATTATTCTAATAAAAATTAGTGAAGGTATTATTTTCTCTCGGATTGAATTTACCAAACATTTAATTTTTAACATTTATTTCTATTTCGCCATTCTTCATATCACTCTCCGGTATAAGCAAGTCCATTCTGCCTCCGATGAAGCGCTACATTTTTTTAAAAAATTAAAAAAAGGTATTTTTCTAATTCGTAAATTTATGATTGATATTATCAATGCTTTTTTCTATATATATAAAGTTCGATTCTTAGAAGTATCTAGTCTGGTTTCACCATAACTCATCAATCACATATTTTTTATTAAAATACGTTTGTCAGAGATAAAATATTATAATAAAAATGTCTCTGCTTGTTTTTTCGAACGTAATTTTATATTGTTTGGTTTTTAATAATTTATTTTTATCTAAGTAGGATATATTTTTCGAATACTGGTTGTGTTATGGTTTCTTATTTTAATATTTAACTTAAAATTATCTTCGTTTACGTCACATTCAATTAAATTCTTTTTTATTCCTAACTTATTTATTTTCAAATTGAATTTGTCTTTCGGTAATGAATTTATAAAACGCAATTCCGTATTTCCTCTTTACTTAGTTTTATTTGTTTAAATTCCTGTTACCTTCCAATAAAACGCATTTAATAATAAAAAAAATAATATATATATATATATATATATATACACACAATAATAATAATAATTACCTTAAATGTTACTCCTCCCTTTTTATATTTGCTTTTGAATTAATAATAATAATTATTATATACGAATTTATATAAGAAATTTTTAAACATGAATTGTTTTATTCGTTAATGTCTATTTCCATGCTATATCACAGGACTTCTCCCTTTAGATAAAATAATTCCCCTAAGTAATGTGTTTATTAATTATAATTTATACAGGGCATGAATTCCTAATGTATTACAGGAAATTAATACACACTTTCACACACGTGCGCGCGCGCACAGAGAAAGAGAGAGAGAGAGAGAAAATAACACTTGCTCAGAATAACACTTTTTAGATAAGTTTTAGGTAACTTATCTTTGATACAACCATGTAAAATTTTCAACAAAAAAAAACTTTTTGAGGGAATATTATGAAAAATATAAATAATGAGTAAGAAAACTGGATTTTGCTCTCACAATAGTGAAAAATATTATATGGATTAACTTACAGATTTTTTTTTAATTTTGTCAGTGAAATTGGACGTATTAACATTTTATGATGAGATATTAAACTTCAATTAAAGATTATAGTGTAAATTCATCATGCGGGGAGGTTGTGGATCCCTTCTTCATTAGAAGTTAGAGTACGTGTCACGATACAATTGCGCACTAACTCTTCTATTTCGTTGTTCGAAAATCGATGTTTTCTCAGTGCCTCATTTAATAACCCAAACAATCACTAATCTCAGGAGGATCTGGATCGTACGGGCGATGCTTTAAGGTTCCTTAGTAAATTTCGTCCAGCTTATCCCGACAGCTAACGGCTATATGAAGCCTGGCGTTGTCGTGAAGAAGAATCACATCACTGATCGAGATCGGCTGACGGTGTCTTTTGTTTCTATAGGTGGCTTTCACTTTGAGAACCGAAACTAATACGTACCATTTATAGTGCAACGGTTGTGGAAAAAACGACGTGCAATAGGCCTTTCTGGTCCAAAAAGATGATCATGAGGAATTTAAGTTAACGAACGCGTTTTCGCTTTTACGATGCAAAACTCCCCATTCTTATGAAACTATACGAGCCGATTTCGATTCGAGAGTATAACAGACCCATGTCTCACCATTTCAAATCTTGAAACCCACCTCTCACAGACTTTGCGGAACTCTAGGTACTTTGTGATAATGGAATGGGCACTTTCATCTCCGAAGAAATTTCATCGATCGTAGAATTCCGATCATCTTCAGTAAGGTCACAGTTCGATCGATATTGTCCATCTATCACATTTGACATTGAACGCCTATTGCGACTCATTTTCTACAGCTTCTTGCCCTTCTTCAAATTTGCTGACTCATTTGTAGAATTGGGTACATGACGTCATATCCCCAAACTACACACGAAGTTTAGTCAAAATTTCAAAGATTTGAGCCCTCATTGTTGAGATAATTCTTGGTAATAACATTCTGATGTGACAAGACGCTGCTGATTAGAAAGACGGAAGCTGAGCCTGCTGGAACCTTCAGCCTCTTCTTACATCTTCCTTTGCGCCACCTCACTCTTGCTCATATAGCAGCCTTGAAGACAAGGTTCTTGTTGAACTAAAGGGGGGGATATATTCTGTTTATATTTGACTCTCGTAAATACTGTTTAAAATGATCTTTGTTATTTATACAAAGCCTAATGCAATATTACACGCGTAGGTATCATTCATAATAGTTCTTAAGCTATTCAGATGCGTCAAATTTGATGTTCTGTAATTTTTAAAAAAATTCTTAGTACTATAGTCATTTGTACAGTGCGCCAGACGAAAATACGAGCTTGGCTGTGAGAGGAAAGCCCTTGTAAAACACATTATACTACTCTATTCGTAAATGTATTCCTACATCAACCATGTATTTTGCATGAGTAATTGTTTAAAGTACTACATAAAACTATTTGAATAAATGGAGATAAATTTTTTTTTGTTCAGCTTTTTATTGCATCTAGTGAATAAGAAATAATTTTATCTCAAGTTTACTACAGATTTATTTTATTTATGTATTTTTACATTTATTTTTTTTTTTTTTTTAATAACAGTAATCAAAATCATTTATTTTAAAAGGTATCGTTATAAATGCAATTAACACATTGGTGCAAAATTATTATTTCCTTTATTTATTTTTTGTATTTATTGGTTTTTGTTTTTTGAAACAAAACATGAATTAATATTATTGTGAGGGATACGTCCACTCCTTCCTGCTAATACACACTTGGTATCTACATTCATTTGACAGGCAAGCCCCTAAATGTGAGTTCCTACTTGGGTGTTATTGAATTTTACCATGTTAAGTGTAAGTTTTCTACGATACTCGCCCGTCTCGCGACCCTGTGTTGGTGTACTCATGGAAATGTGAATGAAAATGAAAAAAAGAAAAAATGAAAAACGAAAAATCCCTACCTGTCTTCGCGGGACTAACTTTTTTCTTTCTTTTTTTAAACACTACCAGAGCGACCCTGTACAGCCTTAAAGCATTACCTCGATCGCTCCGGAGTGTCGTGTTAGTAGATTGACCTACCCTGACTTGGCCCCACCCAGAGGCACCCATCAGGGTTTCCCCTTCATCATAGGAACAATCCAACTTCCGCTTCTGGATAGCCGAGATGTCCCTATCCAGGGGAGCTGTCCTTCCCTAATGTACTAAATTCCTAATGTACTAAGTTTGTACTAAGTACATATGTACTAATGTACTAAGTTCCAGGCATGCATTTCGCATGCCCTTCCCCTCAACACGCCTACTCCTACCATCATCGGAAGCACCTCGACTTCCCCGTTCTTGCGTGCGGGCAATCCAAGGTGTCCTAGACAAGGAATCGCGAGACTAACTTGTTTGTGTTATGTTTTTGGTATAATAACAGGATCGGAGGGGAGGTACCCCTGTAAAATCAACTTAAAATTCATTCCAGTGACAAAAGCAGTTGTACGTGTAACATTTATAACTACTATTAAATAAATGAGAATTTATAAACATCGTTTCTGTAGCAACAAAATTAATCTATTTTTATTTGATTTTGTTTTTATTGTTGAGAAATTTTTTAATTATTTTATTTCGATGAGTTATATAAGAATTAGAATTTAGTAATTATCTAGCTGCAGAGTCCGCAGCTAGTCCCTTGTGTGGGTTAACCTGGCGGGCAGCGTCTCGTAATGAGAGATTATTAGGTGTCCAAAATTGATTACCTCTTGTGTAAATATATATATAAAATAGTATAACAAGTATACACCTGACCAACACGAGACATGTACTAACGAATCGGTATTTTCCGCTAATGATCGGTATATTCCAGTGCTAAGCTAAGGGGGTCGGACACACACACACAGTCCCATCTACAAATGCCCTTTTGTAGAGTAGGATATCTTATATATATTTCGCATCTACATATATATATAGACAGATAGATAGATAAGAGAAGACGATATCGTGGCAGAAATGTTAAAATTTAGAGAAAAAACCTTCGTGAAAAAATACACTAGATCTGCGAGGGGATATGGAAGATACGAGATGACTGGAGGGAGTTATGCGGTCATCCACCCATTGCTCAAGAAAGGAAATCTAACGGACACCAATAACTGCAGAGGAATATCACTTACTTTTCCGTGTAACCTACAAAATCCTTCAAAACGCTATTATACAGGGTCAACGAACAAGCAGACTATCTAATAGAAGAATATCAAAGAGTATTCAGAAAGAGCGTATACTACGTAACCATTCTATTTAAAACGATCTATTTTTTTCAGTGTGAGACCATTATTTAGAATTTACTATAGGCGCACTTCTGAAACTAACTATGAAAAATGTTAAATGGCCTTAATTTTTGTTAGGTTTGTTTTATTTTTCAGTTCCCTTTATAATTATGCATCACAACCTTGTAGGGCCATTAATGATGTACGCCGTATCTTATATGTCTGTCCCAGGTACGAAGCTGAACGTATCAAAGTAGCTATAGAGCTTGCGAGGATCTAATTCTGGTTTTGATCTGCAAGTTAATTGGAAAACCGAAAGGGAATGGAACAAAGTTGCTGGCTTCTTAGATTCTTATCCCTCTGGAGGATGGCTGTAGGGGTCTGATGCTGCTATAGGTGTATAGATGTATACGTCAGGATGACTAGGGACCTGTCTAGATGCTTACTTAGCCAAAACAGGCATTTTGGCATCGAATCCCGATTAACTTAGATGTTCGCTGTTCGGATGAGATGGATGATGGAGAACTCCGTGATGTAGGAGGGTGTAGGCATTAACCTCGTTCCTGAAAGCGGAACAAAGTAGAGAAAGATAGGGTATATTTTCTTTAGAGGGTTATTAAATTCGTGAATTCGTTTCTTAATATTTAAGTAAATCAAAAGGACTTCAGTAAATTGAATTGTAGAACAAAATTGTTGTTATTGCGATCAGAATTTGTTTTGTTGGAATGAGAATAGTATTTTTGATGTTTAAAGACTCAATTAAGTAATGATCTGAGTGCATAGTCTAATTTAAGTTAGATATAGGAAGAGGTTTGTGTGAGAATTTCGGTGTTAGAGGAAGGCGCAGGGATCGTGCTTAATTTGATAGTTTTGATAGTTGAGGGTTGTGAATTATAGTAGGTGGCCGTGGCTGGAAGAGGGCATACGAAGGCGATAGTAGGTTATGTAAATGGTTATGATAGTAGGTTGGTCATATCAAAACTTGTTTCAGACAAATGTTTTAGATAATGTTTAGAGGACTAACGACCACTTTAAACCGATTTGATATTGTGCAAATAAAGGGAGGTATGATTTTTTGGTCTTCGAAACCCCATTTTTCCACCCCCTGGTCCAATAGTTGGTGATATCAAAAAACCTCCTATAGATAAGTTTTAGGCCCTTATCCAAAGAATAGTAGGAACTTTAAACGAATTCGATATTTTACTTAATAAGAAAGTTATCTCGATATTTTGTTTTTTTCGAAAAAGCCTCCCCCTATTTCTACACCCATGATCCGATTTTGCCGATTAACGAACTCGATCGAGATTTTGGGTCGTTATATTTTACGTATCAATTTAAAAGTGATTGGCGTAAAATTGCGGCAGTTATCATGTCCACAAGAAAGTGAAATTTATATATATACGAGTATATAGAAATGTATACATAAACTTTTGAACTGACGGTGGTTTTGGGGTCTGAGGGATGTGAAACGCGAAGATATGTCGAAATTTTCCGGAAGTCGAATCATGGTACCCATTGCAATAGGTAGCTTTCTTATGAAATCTACCTAAAATAACTTACAGACTAGAACGTTTGTGAGTTAAGCTATTCTGAAAAACGAATTCCTAACCTGCTAATAAGGGAAACACGTGAAAGAACGTCAGCTCATTTAAGTATTCTAGTATCTATCAAATGAGATTACCGCGCAACATTTGTATAAGTTTAGTTTAATATCAACCGATTCTGTGCTTTGTTTGTTTCAAAAAACAATTTTACTGCTTGTGTTTGTAAAAAAAAAACAATTACGGTATCAGTAGGGGAACTTAAAAAATACTTAAAATGAATCACAAAAATTGTACATTTAGTTGAAATTTAGGTAGAAAGGCCGAAACGCTATCACTCGCGTCACGGAGACTGACACTCAATTTAGTTTAACACATGACAAGTGAACGGCTGGCCACAAAAGCGAGTGATGTATTGTACCACGCTTATACCGTTCACGCTATTAGGTTAGCTCCAGGAGCTAGTTAGGAAATTGGTCGCATAAACTGTTCCGAGGCACGGTAACCCTTCGTGGCATTCGGTCTTATGCTTTAGGGCGACTGAACGGGGTGGTCGCCGGAGTATTGCGAAATGCTTCGCAATCAAGTCATCCATGTACAATAAGTGCGAAATGTGTTCTTTGTGCATTTTATATCCCAATAGAGTACTTCGCAGACGATACACGAGGGGTACTAGCGCGAACCAGTTTCTTACTATTTTGTACTCTCTATAGACCGTAAATGTCTCTTTAAGTGCTCTTGATTTATCCGACAGTAGTAAAAACACCACATAACTTCTTTGATATCCGATTCCGACCAGGCCATGCCTTGTAGCCTGCGCGGAATACAGTGTGATGTATTTACACAATCATCTGTTCCGGTTAGGTTTTCGTTACGAAATTCATCTCCACGCCTTGCGATGCCAATCTCCAGAGGCACGCCGCTCAGTCCATAACCCCCTGTGTCGAGTGAAACTTCAAGACGGTTCCGAAGGGTCATCGCCCGAGTGACCCTACCGCCTCGGGAATTATCGTAATTTTGATTCTCCATTAATAAAAAAATGGGTTTTGCTGGATAAGCTCCAGCCGGCCTGTGGGTCTCTGATACCACAATTGTGAAGGCAGCAGCTCCTAAAATGGGGAACAGATGTTGACCAGAATGCAACCCGATATGTGTACAGACGCATCTGGGTTTGGGTGCCTGTTTTTTTTTCTGTTTTAGTCCACGGGTGGTATTTTATTTCCCACCTACCCAGCATATCTGCTGATCATTCCCCTATCCGACAACAACAGATAAAAATCTTTGTAGTGTTGATGGTGAAGTAGATGTCTTATACATCAGCTGATCAGAAGACCAATTTGAAGAAATTGTTCTCAAAAGAAGAAGAAAAGGGAAACATATTATTCATTACTAAGAAAAGAAGAAATAGTTGTATCATTCCTTACTATAAAAAAATGTAATACGAATGTTGATAGAAAGCAACAGAAGTAACAGATAAGAAAAAATGATGCACTTTATCTTAGCCTTGGTTATGAAGTGTTATCTGTTTTATTCTTTTAATTTTTTGTCAAATCCATCAGGGGCAGAAGAGCATAGAAACAAAGGGTTTTTATAAATCATCAAACTGATATTTGAATGGATAAATCAAGAAAAGAATTATTTGAAAACTATACTATCAATCTACCTTCCAATGGTAATTTGACTTTGTAGCTTATACTTCAACTTTTCACACACACCATGCCATTGATGTGATGGACAATATCTTTTTTAGGGAAGCCTGATTTAACCTTAGATGGTTCTTTAGAATCTATAGGTATAGCAATTTATTACAGTATATATTTGAATGGATTAACATAAAATTAATGGTCAATAATGTATTGCTTCCTATCTTGAGAAAATATACCCTGATCTTCGAAGGAATTATAGATAGAATGGTATGCAATACCTGGAAAGCCTTAAAACATTCCTGTAAAATAGATGGATGGTTTTCCTATTTAACAATCCCAATTTCTGTAAGTAGTTCACCCCTTTCTCACTACCAACCCCATTCTTTTATCTCTGACCTTTTCTTCCTGGGATGTTGTATGAGCTTTTGCCAGTCAATTTAACTGGCAAAGATTTGTGCTGAGAAAGTAGGGAACTATCATATACTTAGTATTAATGTGGTTCGTTAGGGATGCCTCTGCATAGATTTGACATACATATGTCTTATACAGTAGCTATACAGAAAACCCAATATTAGGTTGTGGTGCTTTTCAGTTAAAGCAGGGACTTCTAATACATACAAACATATATTTAATCATAATTAGTCCTTTTAAACATTCATAAAAATTATTACATTTACTTTACCTGGCTGCTAAAAAAAGAAAGAATCAACTGATCTATTCTTAGAACAGTTCTAACAAAATAAATCCTCAGGAAAGTTTCCACAATTAAAATTTGAATAGCATATAGTTAAAAAAATCTCTATTTTAATTACTTAATACGTTTTTTTCTTTATATAATTATGTTGTTTTACTTAACTACATTTTTTTTTTACAGTCTGCATTTCCTCAACGAGTGAAAGGAATTCACTTAATCAATACATCACCTGTTGCACAAGCATTTCTTAACTTTAACAAAATGTTTTTAAAAGATAAAATAAAAAACAGAGTAAGTAATTGTTTCATTATGAATTCAATCAATTTACATGTAGATTAATTAGATTGAATTAAGTTTTGAAATTTAATTTTTATTAAATAAGTACACATATTAATTGATCATACTCTGCATTTTTTATAGATAGGTCTAAGTTGTGAGATATATTTTTACACATACTTTTTTGGGGCAACTTTCAAGTAATTTGACAAAAAATTGTCTTAATGGGTAATCTTTTCTTTAAGAATTAAAGAATTATAAATTTTAAAACATTGAATATTCCTACTGATACCATAAAAAATTTTGCCATTCATCTATCACGCAATAAAAACTATACATTACAGGTCCCTTATAATAATCAGTTATTCTGCCCATGTCTTTATTCTTTAATATTTGAAGAAAACAACAGATACTAATATTATTATTAATTTATTTAGATTAAACTTTTTATAGTCCATTTTTATAGACTTTTTTTTCTCTTCCTCTGTACATAAATATCTATATGTACAATATAATATACATTCAGTCCCCACAAAGCACAGAATTAGAGAAACACTCTTACCTTTAATCTTTGATTACGTTACTAATGCCTATGACCCAAGCCAGTGACAGATACAAGTATATTGCATTATGTTAACCTGTAGAATGCATAATATTTTGCTTTAGCTTTTAAACATATTAAATCTACATTAACTATTTATTTATTTTATAAATAATTTAAATCACTTGTGCAAATATAAATAAAATTTTTTTTTTTTGTCGTCAGTCATTTGACTGGTTTGATGCAGCTCTCCAAGATTCCCTATCTAGTGCTAGTCGTTTCATTTCAGTATACCCTCCACATCCTACATCCCTAACAATTTGTTTCACATATTCCAAACGTGGCCTGCCTACACAATTTTTTTCCTTCTACCTCTCCTTCCAATATTAAAGCGACTATTCCAGGATGCCTTAGTATATGGCCTATAAGTCTGTCTCTTCTTTTAACTGTATTTTTCCAAATGCTTCTTTCTTCATCTATTTGCCGCAATACCTCTTCATTTGTCACTTTATCCACCCATCTGATTTTTAACATTCTCCTATAGCACCACATTTCAAAAGCTTCTAATATTTTCTTCTCAGATACTCCGATAGTCCAAGCTTCACTTCCATATAAAGCAACACTCCAAACATGTACTTTCAAAAATTTTTTCCTGACATTTAAATTAATTTTTGATGTAAACAAATTATATTTCTTACTGAAGGCTTGTTTCGCTTGTGCTATTCGGCATTTTATATCGCTCCTGCTTCGTCCATCTTTAGTAATTCTACTTCCCAAATAACAAAATTCTTCTACCTCCATAATCTTTTCTCCTCCTATTTTCACATTCAGTGAAAATCTTTGTTATTTCTACTACATTTCATTACTTTTGTTTTGTTCTTGTTTATTTTCATGCGATAGTTCTTGCGTAGGACTTCATCCATGACGTTCATTGTTTCTTCTAAATCCTTTTTACTCTCGGCTAGAATTACTATATCATAAGCAAATCGTAGCAGCTTTATCTTTTCACCTTGTACTGTTGCTCCGAATCTAAATTGTTCTTTAACATCATTAACTGCTAGTTCCATGTAAAGATTAAAAACTAACGGAGATAGGGAACATCCTTGTCGGACTCCCTTTCTTATTACGGCTTCTTTTTTATGTTCTTCGATTATTACTGTTGCTGTTTGGTTCCTGTACATGTTAGCAATTGTTCTTCTATCTCTGTATTTGAACCCTAATTTTTTTAAAATGCTGAACATTTTATTCCAGTCTACATTATCGAATGCCTTTTCTAGGTCTATAAACGCCAAGTATGTTGGTTTGTTTTTCTTTAATCTTCCTTCTACTATTAATCTGAGGCCTAAAATTGCTTCCCTTGTCCCTATACTTTTCCTGAAACCAAATTGGTCTTCTTCTAACACTTCTTCCACTCTCCTCTCAATTCTTCTGTATAGAATTCTAGTTAAGATTTTTGATGCACGACTAGTTGTTCAACAACTAATTGTTCTGTATCTTCACATTTATCTGCCCCTGCTTTCTTTGGTATCATGACTATAACACTTTTTTTTAAGTCTGACAGAACTTCTCCTTTTTCATAAATATTATACACCAGTTTGTATAATCTATCAATCGCTTCCTCACCTTCACTGCGCAGTAATTCTACAGGTATTCTGTCTATTCCAGGAGCCTTTCTGCCATTTAAATCTTTTAATGCTCTCTTAAATTCAGATCTCAGTATTGTTTCTCCCATTTCATCCTCCTCGACTTCCTCTTCTTCCGCTATAACACCATTTTCTAATTCATTTCCTCCGTATAACTCTTCAATATATTCCACCCATCTATCAACTTTACCTTTCGTATTATATATTGGTGTACCATCTTTATTTAATACATTATTAGATTTTAATTTATGTACTCCAAAATTTTCCTTAACTTTCCTGTATGCTCAGTCTATTTTACCAATGTTCATTTCTCTTTCCACTTCTGAACACTTTTCTTTAATCCACTCTTCTTTCGCCAGTTTGCAATTCCTGTTTATAGCATTTCTTAATTGTCGATAGTTCCTTTTACATAAATATGTATAATATATAATTTTTTTTTAAATAGCTTAAGAGCTGTGTCCATTGTTTTCATTCATTATCAGTAATAAATGTTGATCTTTGTTTATTTATAAATGATGTAAGTATTGTCTGTTAGAGGCTACAGCCAAATTTTAGCCACTTGATATAAGAAAAGATAATTAGATAAAATAATACAATTAGAATCTATAAGTGCTGATGGAACTGAGTTGATTTTTTAATAGATATTGTACACAGTGTACAAGGAGATAGCAAATACTATACTGACAAAATAAAAAACAATCAACTTTTAACAAAAAAATAAAAACAATTGTTTTAACATCAACTTCAAAATTACCCTTTTTACCAAATGGTGTATTAATAATAAATTTAAATAAGATATATTCTATAATATTTTGATGCCATAAGTGAGGTGAAAGGACGGATTGTATTATCAGGAGTCAAGAAAACACTCCTTATACATACAAGAAGTAAAATGGTGGCAGCATTCAGAAAAATGACCACTATGACTACCTTGCAGAACACCTTCATTTAATTGAAAATTTAACATTTTAAGGATGTGTCTGACTGGTACTTGCAATGAAATGCTGGGAGACTAAAGATTAAAGATCATATAAATAATTAAGTTATTTTTTCTGGTTTATTGTTTTTATTAGTGTTTGTTTTGTAAATCTGTCATGTAGTTTTGTGTGTGTTGTGATTTTAAAAATAACATGGTAACATTCTTTTATGAAAATGATGACAATTATTTTCTGAATATTGGTTAATAAACTTTTATATATATATATATGTGCACGCGCATGCCCACTCACTCACAGTGAGAGAGGGAGTGAGAGTGCTTCTAAGTTTTTGTTATAGTTAGCTAATTCACAAATATTATAAAATTATAAAATATATGTGACAAAAAATTTACATGTAAATGTCATGTTTTTATCTGAATATTTGGAGATATTCTGCAGTAATCCAGTCAGGTAGAACAATAAGAATAGGTTTCTATTGAAATGTATGGAAACTACGTTAGGAAAAAAAGTGTTGGTAGCATTAAATTTCTTTAATAGCTTTTCAGTTATTTAAAGGATTATGTAATTAAATACACAAATACAATTTATTTTTCAGATATTTATGCATACAAAAGAATCATCTACACTTTTTGATCATGTTTCAAAAGAAATAATACCGCAGGAATATGGAGGAACATTCCCATGCACTATGACACAAGTAAGAGGTGAGTAACTTTCTTTTATAGAATACATTCTTGTACTGCACAATCACATCATAAATTTTAACATGCGCACACACACACACACACACACACACACACACACACACACACACACACACACACACACACACACACACACACACACACACACACACACACACACACACACACACACACACACACACACACACACACACACACACACACACACATACACCACACATACACATGAGAATGCTACTGAAACTTTTTAAAAGTTGAAAAGGGCATATGGAGATGATGCTCTGTCATGTGCCCAAGCTTTTAGGTGGTTTAAAGCATTTTCAGATGGCCAGGAATCAGTTGCAAATGATCCACACTCTAGAAGACGTTAACTTCAAATAACAACAATATTGAGTGAATCAGAGACTTAATTCGGTATGACCAGCGATTAACTGTCAGAATGATTGCAGAACAACTGAATTTGACTCATACCACAGTCCATCAAATTTTGACAAAAAAATTGGACGTTAAGAAATTTTGTGCATAATTGGTCCCAAAAAACCTTACTGTTGAAGAGAAAAACAATAGGGTGGAAATTTGCCGCGATCTTCTAGGGCAAATTGAAACTGATCCTGATTTTCTAAAAAAATGTTATTACTGGTGATGAATCTTGGATATTTCAGTACAACTCAGAAAACAAAACACCAAGGTATGGAATGGCACACTTCAAACCCACCAAGTCCCAAAAAAGCAAAAATGAGCAAATCAAAAATCAAAACCATGTCAATTTCTTCCTTCGATAGTAATGGCATTGTCCATAAGTAGTTTGAATGAGATGGATGACAATGTAGCTTGTGAAAATGCCATCCCTGACCTGGATTCAAACATGGGACCTCCAGATGAAAGGCCGAGATTCTACCACTGAGGACAGACTGTAAATTAATGTTTACCGAGAAATTCTTGAAAGACTGTGGAAAAGAGTTGCCCACATCAGCTATCAAAGACAACTGGATACTGCATCAAGACAATGCACTTTGTCACACTACACACTCAATTAATGAGTTTTTGGCAAAGAAAAACATTTCTGCAGTTCCTCAACCACCTTATTCACCTAACTTGAATCCCTGCATTTTTTCCTGTTCCAGATTTTAAAATGCACATCAAAGGACAACATTTTGGAACAGTAGGAAACATTAAAAAAAAATTTAATCGACCATCTGAAGGATATTCCAGTTTCTGACTTCCAACTCTACAATGAAGAGTGGGAAAATCATTTGAATGGGAAAAATGATTTTTTGAGTGGGAAAAAACAGGGGAACAAAAAAGAGTGGGAAAAACCATGAAAAGCGTCATGTGCTTCAAACAGTTTCAAAGTGATAGTCCATGTATAATTGGATTGTAAATATAAGTTTTTCTGAACCATCTCATTACATTATTTGCAGACCTCATATATATATTTAAATTGAATGAAATTTAAACCACCAAAGCACGGTAAATAGATAAGTTAAACTTGCCATATTAATTCCAAGAATCAATTTTCACGGGATCCTGCATTTTCAGTTGGTATTTTAAAATTACATTAAATTAAATTGTTTTTAAAATTTGTGAATTTTGAATTTGTTGAAAATGTTACTGTTTTATATATTTTGAAATTATTATGGAAGCATACACAAATTCTGCTGACCAGTACTGGAATTTCAGAATTTGCATATTCATCCATAATAATTTCAAAATTTATGAAACAGTAACGTTTTCGACAAATTTAAAATCCACATATAAAATAATTTATTTTAATGTAATTATAGAATTAAATACCAACTGAAGCTGCAGGAATCAAAATCAATTCAGTGATGCACAAAATCAATTCTTAGAATTAATATCGTAAGTTTAACTTATCTATTTACTGTGTTTTGGTGATTTAGATTTCATTTAATATTAAACTTTATTGCTGCACAAGGGTAAATATGTTAATAAATTATTTGAGGTAGGTAAATTATTTGAGATAGAGATAGAGATAGAGATAGAGACAGAGAGAGAGAGAGAGAGAGAGAGAGAGAGAGAGGGAGAGAGAGGGAGAGAGAGAGAGAAAACATCAATTTTATATGTTTATTTTAACAGTATTTAACAGTATTACTTTAGACTTCAAGTAACCAGTTGATGGTGATGATCAGTCTAGCCTTGCACAAGGTGCACTCCCATCATCTCACCATTCTATCATTTAATATTAAATTGTGTTGGCATAATGATCAAAATGTTAATGAATTATTTTAATATTCAAATCTTTTTATATAAATAATAAAACGTTTTATAAACCTTCATTCAATATTTATAGTTAGAATATATATGTTTATATTTCTATTATTAATTGCCTGGTTTATATATATATACCAGGCAGGTATATATATATATATATATACACACACACACACGCGCGCGCGCGCACGCACGCGCACACGTAAACCACCAAAAGCGCAGTAAATAGATAAGTTAAACTTACCATATTAATTCCATAAATCAATTTTTACGGCATCCTGCTTTTTCAGTTGTTATAAAATTCTACAATTACATTAAAAACTTATTTATTTATAATTTTGTTAATTTGTTGAAATGTTTTTATTTTCTTTTTTAATTTTGATGTTTATTATGGACGAATACATAAATTCTACTGTCCAGAACTGGAGTACAAAATTTTCAAAAAAAGAAACAATTTCAACAAATCAATAAAATTATAATCAAGAGATAAATATTAAAAATTAAATACAGAACTGCTGGAAAAAAACATTGTTGACAAACATTGCTCTTTTTGTTCTGGTCTGGATACGTCGTGATTTTGTATTATACTAGCAAATACCCCATTTGAATTTTGAAAATTGTAGGATTAGTTACAAAGATATAACATTTCCAAATAACCATGATCTGTTAGATAGATAGTGAACCTGATGCATACAAATGTTGAGCCTTCAACCTATTAACAAGTACCCTGTTTAAATTTTGAAAATCAGACGATTGTTTGCAGAGATATTATAAGAGCATCCCATTGGACCTTCCAAAACAACACTCCATGGGCAACCCATTTATTACCAGTTGATAGTGATGATCAGTATAGCCTTGCACAAGGTGCACTCCCATCATCTCACCATTCTATCATTTAATATTAAATTGTATTAGCATAATGATCAATATGTTAATGAATTATTTGAATTTTCAAACAAACAAAAAAAAAACATATATATTTCAGGCACAACTGAGACATCTTTCAATCCTTGGATCATCTTCATACTTTACCACATTACTAATGCACTAATAATAATAGTATTTAATGTAAAAAGAAAAAGAAATAGTTTACTAGCTGATACTACTGTAGCCAAATTACATTGTTGCAAGTTAAGAGCGTAAATTAGGTACGAACAACTTGAACATTTTTAAATTCCCTTTATAATATTTAAAATTTAATTGACTTGTTTTCAGTTTATAATCTTTTTTGGTCATTTTATTCATATCATAAATAAAGATATTTTACAATGTACATATGCATAATTTTTTTACTTCAGACCTTGGTTGTAGTATATGTAAATAAATAATGTGTAAATACAAATTATTCTATTTTTTCCCTAATTTAAAAATCTATATAGAAAAATAGTTGTAGTTTTTGTATTTTATTTGCATTTGTATATCTATATTTTACTTAATTTCAGAATTCACCATCAAAAATTTAGAAAATTACAAAAATTTATTTTTAAAAGAAAAAGATATTATGGCAGATTTAACAAAAAAAGCAGCAAATGGGGAAACTTCAGCACTTGAAGAAGCTGAATTATTTGGAATACAAGGTTCTTTCAGGAGCATTCATATTGATTAAGTGATAACCTTTAGTTTTTTTTTTTTTTTTTTTTTTTTTTTTTTAATTAAAATAAATTAGAATTTACTTCAGAGTACTTTATATTTATTTTTACCCACCTTTACCTAAACCAATTCATTGATATCAGATCGACATTCATGTACAGTCGATATTGCTGTTCTATCTCAAATATAAATATAGTAATATAAAATTCATAAAATTGGAATATTTGGGAACGTAAATGTGTTCCATAAGTGTTATATATGTGTCTTTAAATGTATTGTAAATAAACAAATCAGCATTAATGAAAATGTATTATTAATCATCAGATGTTACATATTTTTTATAAAATAATTACTTTAGTAGTTATCTACCTATACCAGTAAATGCATTTTTTTACTCTTATTCAAAAAACACTATTAAAAATATTTATTTTATAATGTGTATTAAATACTGTATATTTGATTTTATTTTTTTACTCTTATTATTTTTTCTTTTCCCATTCATTTATTTCTTTATCTTCTTTCATATACATTCTCCTCAGTATCTACTGATGATGATTGTTTAACAAACAAAATGACCATCTAGTTTTAGATTTTAAGTAACAATTTTATAAGTATTATTGAGTATAATCTTTTTTTCTAACTCTCAGTAAAAATAATTTTGACTGAACCTTGTTATACTTGACAAAAGTATACTGTGTAAAGCATACAACTATGACCACGTCAAACAGTTAAAAGTAATTAAATTCTTGTAAATCAACAAATTTACAATTAAATTGGTTGCAGTTTCAATTTAGATGGCTATATAATATTGATTCTTTTTTACAGACGACCTTTGCAGTCAATCCCTTAAACAAATTCATCAATAATACTTGTAATTAAGAAGCATAGAACTTAAAAAAAATTGTAAAATATTTTGAAAAAGATTCTTTGTGAATTATACAGAAAAAATAATAATTTTAAACTGTATTACACATTACACCATTGTACTAGTAACTTTTAAAAAAATAATACTCAAACATCATTTTTGTTTTCTAACATGCGATACATGATTTTAATGTGTTTTTAAATGCTGAAAACAAATATTAACTAGAACGAATCTTTCTATCACCCACCATTTTTGAAAATTTTTTAAATTTTAATTAAAGGATTTTTTTAATTTTTCAACATATTGTTAGCACTTTAAGCTCCTATATTATATTTTTTTAGCTCATTTTTTTATTATTTACCTTTATTAACACAATTTGTAGGCTATAAATAAACAATACTGGACAAAGAATTAAATCATATCATAATGACATTTTATGACATCATACCTAATACTGAAGAGTGAGCCTTCACAGACAAGATTAATCATGTCTATGCAAGTCAAAAATGTAACTGAAAACACAGCTGTGTTGTTTGTATTAAGCACTGGATTTAGGTATGAATTAATTTTCTTCAGTCTTATTGCTGTCTTAAGTTTGTTAACAGTGCAGTGTCATAAATGCCTCAAAATTGTGTATATGATGTGAATTTTATCATAAAATCAAATAGGAAAACATTACACCTTTAATTAAAAAAACATATCATTTGTACTTTCAGTGTAAAATTAGTGATCAGGATAAGATGTGGGCTCCTCATATAGTTTGCACTAATTATTCTGTATATTTAAGAGGATGGCTGAAAGGTACATGGAAGGCTTTGCCATTTGGTGTACCTATTGTTTGGCGTGAACCAAAGGATCATGTAACAGATTGTTACTTTTGTTTAACTAGTGTGTCTGGAATATCTAAACGTACTGTAAAATATCCTTCATTGCATTCTGCAATCAGGCATGTACTCACAGTGAAGTTATTCCAGTTCCTGAGCCACCTGTGAATGTATGTTTCAAAAGCAGTGATGAAGAATCAGGCAATACTGAAGAAGACAACAATGATTTTGATTTTGAATTATCTTCCAAATAAGCCACATGTTATGTCACAAGGTGAGTTAAATGACTTGGATAGGAATTTAAATTTATTAAGAAATTAAGCTGAACTGTTAGGATCAAGACTGCAAGATTGGAATTTACTTCAAAAAAATACAAAAATTTTGGTCTTTCAAAGCCAATAAAAAGAACTTTCTCAGTACTTTATTAATGAAAATAATTTTGTTTATTATACAAATATTGATAAGCTTATGTTGCTTTTAGTACAAGTTTATAAAGCTGAGAACTGGGGCCTTTTCATAGATTCCTCCAAGTGTAGTTTAAAAGTGGTTCTACTACACAACAGTAACAAATATCCTTCGATACAAATTGCTTATGGTGTTAATTTGAAAGAGACATACGATGTGATGAAAGATATTCTTGAAAAAATAATTATAAAAGACATAGCTGGAACATATCTGGTGATTTGAATGTTATAGCTATTTTGTTAGGCATGCTGTTAGGATATAAAAAATACATGTGTTTTCTTTGTGAATGGGGCAGTCGAGCTAAGGATAAACATTATGTTACCAAAGAATAGAAGAAACGTGACAACTTAATTCCCAACTGGAAAAATATTATTCATGATCCCTTAGTTGAACCCAAAGAAATATTGTAAAAGCAATGAAGAAGGATATTCCCGTATTTGTGTATATCAGGCAGAAATTTCCGAATCTAAGTAAAGGAAAAATTAATGAAGGAATATTTGTTGGTCCTCAAATAAGAGAGTTGGTCAAAGATGATGTATTTAACTCTATGTTAAATAATGTAGAAAGTGCAGCTTGGGCTTCATTTAAAGGCGTTTGCAAAAGTTAGTAGCCGATTTCTGTAGGACATTAATTTGGGATGTGCTTGAGGCTATTAATAAAAGAAAAGCAACAGCAAAATCATTCTAACACCGGTATGGCCACGCAAAATTATAAATTTTTGCAGATTTTAACTATTTTTTCCTTAATTTTTTTGAAGCGTAATTTATTTAAAACTAACGGCGATAGAAAAATCGTATTTACAGATCTGCAATGTACGCAAAAAAGCAATTCAAGAAATAGTGTCACACTTGAAGAAACATCGAAAAAACTTTTTTTTGTATATCAGTGTAATCAAAGTTTTGTTGTGTCACTGTAGAAGATATAATTGTCATTCATTTAAATATTCACCCATTAGAAAATTAAACAACACAAAGACTAGAGCAAAATGTAAGCTTTAGTCATTATGTGTTAATCCAAATTGTGTCAACGTGTAAACTGTAGTTTGACAATAATATGTAGAATCAAACACTCAATGTTTTTTGTTCCCCCTTCTCCCCCAGACCGGTTATCCATTTAAGTATACTCGGTCTGGGAGAGTGTCCTTATACTCTACTCTAAGAGGGCCTTCCCGCCCACCGGCTATTATTCCGGCACGGCAGGTCGGCCACCCCCGGTCGCATCTTTTGTTACTTTAATTATTTGCCTGCCTCAAATCCCCCAGGTACGAAGCCAGGTCCAGCAAAGCTGTCCCCAGCCCCACCCCAGGAACCGGGTCTCTGTCCTTTTTTATGACTGCCTCAAACCTCGCAGCCGGGGAGCCCGCCCCGGCTATGCCGTTACGGACCCCAACTACGAGGCCGGGTCTCGGTCTTAACTTTATTATTCCCCATAATTCCGAAGTCCTATGCCGTTGAAGTGACAAATTGCTAGTATCCTCTTCTTCTTCCTTCCTCTTCTTTCTCCTTCATGACAGTGTAGGTGATTTTTTCAAATTTCCTCCAATTTTCATCAGAAGATTCCTATCTTCTGATGAATCGGGCAAGTTGCTCCGGCTCCACGTCCGATATTCCAGCTCGTAATCTCACATCATACCAGTTAACTCATCTGAAGATGGTGTGTTTAGGCATATTCTCGTATTCACAATACATGCATTTGGGGCTATTTCTCAAGCCAAATCGGAAGAAATACGCCTGGAAATTTCCGTGGCCCGAGAACAATTGTGTGATATAGTATCCGATTTCTCCGTGATTCCGATTCACTCATTGTCTTAAACTTGGAAAAAGGCGTTTGGTCCACAGGGCCCCCTGATGTTGGTCCCATCTTTCCTGCCATTTAACCATTATCTGGTCATTTGCTTGCAATTTCTCCATACCTTGGGAACGCAACAATCTTTCTAGCACCCTAAGTTCAATGAGCGGATCGGAGGCAAGAACACATGCCGCTTCGTACGATATGGTACGGTATCCACTTGTTACTCCGATCAAGGCACGTCTATGAATTCCCTGAAGTCGCTTGACATTTCTAGCAATATAGCCTTATACCATATCGGCGCTGCATACAATAATATAGACGTGCTAGCAGAAACTATGACTCTTCTTCTGGAAGCTCTAGGAGCAGTCTTGCCAGATAATATTCCAGATAAAGCCTTTAACGGCTTTACTGCCGCACCACATCTGTCAGCTATATGCGGACTGAAGCTCAGGGATTTATCAAGGATGCTCCAAGGTACTTCGTTTGTGCAACTCGACTTATAGGATGATTGCCCACTTTCAAGTCTAACTTTCTTATGTGCCTTTTGCCTGTTAGAGAAATGTATTCACATTTGTCTGCAGCTAGTTTCAGGCCTTGTTCGCCCAACCAGGCGTGAATCAACTCCAGGACTCTATTGCCACTAATCTCAATTTCGATCTCAGTTTTTGCAGCAATTAGTATAGCCAAGTCGTCAGCATATGCTATGATTTCAACTCCATCTGGTAAATTCAACCTCAAAACATCGTCAAAACCGTACTAAAACCGTACTGATTCTTGTGTAGACCATCATTACCTTCGAGCTTTTCCATAATTTAATTTGTTATTAATCTTTCTGCCACTTTTCCGATATTATTTATAAGGCTAAGTGATAGTATGAGACTAGTAATCACAGACTATGTAATAGTCTGTGCGTCGACTGCCTTTTTTGGTAAGAAAACTACCTTGGATTCCTTTCATATGTCAGGAAACAGTTTATTTTGTACTCCATAGTTCACAATATCTGTGATTTCCCAGGGAACTCTATTCATGAGTCCTTTAAGGATTGCAGCTGGTACGTTATCTGGACCAGGGCTTTTCTTGTCTTTTAATCTTTCAGTAGCTGCTGCAACTTCGATCTGAGTGAATCTTCTTCCATTAAATCAATCAAATCAGCTATTCCAGGGTCATCAACCGGAAATAAAGACATTTAATTGTGCCCTAGCATTCTCCATAGTCAGGGTAGGCAACCGTCGCCCCAGTTTTCCTGTGACCAGCTTATATGCCTGTCCCCACGGATCGTTATCGAGTTCTGTGCATAGTTCTCTCCATTTGTCTCTTTTCGCCTGCTTAATTAAATAATTGAGGGTACGCCTTGCTTCAGCAAATGCCACTGATGCCTTTTCATGCGCCGGGCCTCCGTTCCTGAATGTCCTTTGCTTCTTTCTATGACAGAGCTGAAGCTTCCTCCTCTGCTTGGCAATCCCAGCATTCCACCAGTAGACTGGGCGACGTGTATTGGACAACGGTATTCTTGCCATTTCAGCAATTATAATATCTTGTAGAACTGACGGTGTGACTACCCTACCGTCAGACAGTTTGTTGGCAGCTCTGTCTACAATTTTATTTATTTGTCCACTGGTGAAATCCGGATACCCACGAGGACAGGCAATAGGCGGTAAGGCTTCCTTCATTGTCATCAGTGTTACAAAGTGATCTCTAGCGGTCTCCTCCCTGAGGACTCTCCATTGGAAGAGTGACGGGTCCCAACGACTGTCAATCAAAGTGAGGTCATGCACAGATCTATGTCCTCTTGCCTCAAATGTGTAGGAGTTATTGTTAAGGCATACCAAACCTACAGCCATCATCATATTTCCAAATATTTCTCCTCTTCTATTTGTATGGTTACTCCCCGCCAATCTCAGTTTACAATTGAAATCTCCCATTAGGACGATTCTTTTTGTTGCCTGCTGTAATACTCCGGTGAGTTCGAAGATGTATTGCTCATATGTATTTAGAGTAATATTCGGGCTTATGTAACCAGATACCAAGACCATATCAGGCAAAAGCACAGCCAAAATACCATCTCCTCTATAGAGAAGCTGCCATCCTAGTTTGTTACTGACGTTATGAATGGCCACATCGATGAATGGTCGACTGGTCGGCAAACCAGTCGTGATGGGCCGCCGTCCTATAATTTGGCTCAGTGGTCACCACAATGTCCACTCTTTCGTTTCTGGCTATTTCCTTCACTAGATCATGCGAAAGGAGACTTCGATTGGCATTTGACAGCAGTAGTTTAGCCATCTGTTCTCTTGTTGCAAAACATTCAATGTTAATGCTTGGAAACATAACGCATCCTAGCTAATTTAGATTAATTTCCAATAACTCTGTATAATCTCAAACTAGTATTGATGATATATATCAAGAGCACTGCTACTCACTTTAATTAAAAATATACAACAACTATTAATCATATGTTAGCTTTAAAGAAATAACGCCATTTTTTTAAATTAACACCTGATTTACAAAAAAAAGATGTATATACAGAGTGTATCACGAGTTCTTTTGAGACTTTCAGAATTTATTCTACTCAGGAAAATAATGAAAAAAAAATCATAAATATATGTCCTAAAATGCTTCGTTTACGAGTTACGGCTATTGAAAGATTTCGCTCGGATTTCAACTACCCAGGTGAAATGAGCACGTACTGAAATTTTTAGGATATTAATTAAGGGACGGAATTAATTATTTCTTACAGTATTGAACTGAAAAATCGAATAACCAGAACCGTATCTGCAGTAGGTTTTGAGAAATTTGGGATGAAACCAATAGATTGGGGTAAAAAATCCTGTTTTTTATGTTTGACGTACAATAACTTTGTTAAATGGGTAATAAAGACATAAAACTTTTAAACAAAACTTGTGTAATATTTAATTCTGAACAAAGTTGTGTAAAATAAGTTGAATAAAACAAGAACAATTTACAAAAATTGGAATTTTATTTAGAAACAGTACACTAGACCAAGATCATCATCATGAAATTTCACTTGAAGGAATGAAGCTATTTGGAGAAACTACTATCAGAAAGATAAGAGATGGCTCAGGAGCAATATATTTACTGACAAATATTATTACAGTGACAGTACTTAATTTATGTACTAATAATGTCATAAAGGAATAGAGAGGACTTTGCTGTTCTTGTGGCAATCATAAAAAAAAACCAAAATTACTTTTGAACATACATGTTTTACCACTCAAGTTTTATCAAATAGTGATCATAATGTTGGTGCTATTTTATATTGAAGAACTTGAATTTTGATTTCATGTTAGTGCTAGATGTTAGAAAAGATGAAATTTCAGCATCCAGTTGGGGGATTTCATTAAAAGTCTACCAAATTAATGTTGATAAGATAATACTTAGAAATGTAGCAGATTATTCAACTAATAGAAAATTGTAAAGAGATATCATAAAGATAGAATGGAGTCTGACAGAACTCCAAAATTTTTTAATTGAATTATAAAGTGACTGAAAAAATAAATGAGTTTTCTTAGAAAGAGATGGCAATTTTATTTTCATGGTTACAAAAATAGCTTTTGGAGCCTAACCTGTACGCATAAATATTCTGATTTTATGTATAAAGACATAACTATCTTACTAAATTTTTCAAACATAATAAAGTAAATATAAATATAAATTAATAAACGTTTTCTGTAGGCTTTGTGTTAAAAGTCCTTCAAGTTCATAAGAATAATAAATAAAATAAATGATTATATAACTAGGAATAGAAAAGTAATTTACAAAAAGAAAAGAATAAATGTAAGAGATTTTTTTCTTTAGATCATACATTAAACCTAACAAGCAAGTGCTACATTACAGTAAAACAAAGGGTACATTTATCGATCAGTCCATCTGACAGGATAGGTCAGGGATGTTATCTGTTTAGGGTTTTATTGCATGGAAAGGAATTTTAGGAACAAAATTATTCTAACAGCGTACTCAAGGCTGGGAGTTTAATTCTCTGAATTGCACTATAAATTCCATGACTAATAGACAGATCTTCCCATTCAAACTGATAAAAAAATCTTTTTATCAGTTTTTATATTTTCCAAATTAATTCTCTAAATTTAGAACATTAAATACAAGATTTTTCATTTGGATACTTTTGAAAATACTTATTAATTATTAATACAGTATTATGAATAGTAATATGATGAAATTTATTACAAAAAACCTATGCAATTTGTGACAAAAGCAAGAAAAAATTATCAAATTTTTTTTGCCATGTCAATAAACTTCAACATGTGCACCTTTTTTTGATCGTAGAATGTCCAACCGACAATTAATTTCACATCATGCGTTGGTCAACATTTCTTCAATAACACTAACAACAGCTTCAGTTATTCTCAGGGTATGGCAGAGACTCTGTCCGTAACACAACCCCAGAGGAAAAGTCTAAGGAAATTATGTCTGTGGGGGCCAGGGAGTAGGACCATCATACACAATCCATCTGCCATGAAATGATTCATTCAAAAAATCTTAAACTAGTAACCCCCAATTTGGTGGTGCACCATCCTGCTAGAAAACTACTCTATGTTGCAAGTCATTTAGTTGAGGTTTTGAAGCATATCCAGGTAAATGTTAGCTGTTATTGACTGCCCAATGATAAAGAAGAAACTAATGATTCTGTTGTGCATCAAACTGCACCACACATTCACTTTAGGGGAATCTCTAATTTCTTCCCTGGTAAAATACACATTTTTTGAGCCCCATAATCTTACATTATGCCTGTTTACTTTCCAGGTGTGAAAAGTAGCATCGTCTGGAAAACACACGCACTTCAGGTATTCATTGTTGTTATCAATCCATTGCAAAATCTCAGTTGCAAAGGTAGCATGATGATGGTCGTCATTTGGCTGTAGATGTTGTAGGATCTGAACTTTATACGCATGCAATCTTAGTTTCTTGTGTGAAATTTTGTGAACTGTTGACTGGGGAATCCCTAGTTCACGCGATGCATGATGGGTCGATTTGGAAGGGCTATGTAGAAATGCTTGTTGCACAACCTCAACCTTCTCTTCACAAAAGGATGGTCGCCCTGGAAGGTCGACTACACTTCCACTCTCGTTAAACTTTGCATACCACATGATACTCTTGCCATCAGGTGCTGGTTATCCATATTCGCTTCTAAAATTTCGCTGCACAGGAATCAGTGATTTCGACAACATGTATTGTGGTTTCTCCTGGACTGACAACATTTTATAAAAAAAAGATCAAAGTGTCCTCTACCTGCAACACACAAATACAATAAAATCTTGATAACTTTTTCTTTCTTTTGCCACAACTGTTATAGTTTACTACTGTAACAGTATACTGTAATAGTTTTTTTGTAATCATAGAAAGACTTTATGGACATTCTATATCACAAACATGGTCAGTATTTATAAATAACACATTTCAAGAATTAAAGTTTATTTATTTCATACTTCGGTAAGTCTAGAAGAGGATTATGACAAGTTACAGCTACCTACACATTCTTTTTTTATATTGAGAAATGAATTTTTTAGCAACTGAAAAATCCAAACTCTATCCAGAATTTGAACCCAGAACCTTCCAGATGAAATCCAAAGATCCTAACTACTCCACCGCAGAGATCAGCAACAATAATAATAATAATTTGCTCAGGAGCTCCCTTGGAGTACAAGATTGGAGGTCCTGAGCTGTTCGAGTTGGCTGTGGTTATACTTCTTGGTTTTGCTGTTTACGGCGGTGGCAGTAGGCATTACCATGATCTGTTTTGCCGACACTGGGAAAAGTGCGAAAGGGAGGTGCTCATCCCTCTTCTTAGATGGGGAGCTGGGTTGAGGGTAGGCTGCTGTGAGCTTGCTCTGCCGAAGTCTTATTCCATCCAGCGTGAGTCAGTCACTTAGGCCCTTGGCAGGGATATTCCTATGGGAAAGGTTATCAGAGCCCTTACTGCTACTGAGCCCTGGGATGTTGATATCATGGGTCACGCATGATTCTCTGGCCCAGATTAAATTTATGGGAGGCAACTGACTGGGGAACCCAAGCAGGATCAATGATCCAGGGCACACCCAACCATCTCGTTCCACAACTCAGTGGCAGAGTATCCGAATAAAAGCCCTCATCTTGGAGAACCTCTTTCTTCAGAAGCAAAGAGGAAAAGTATTGAGTTCAGCAATAAAAAGGAGATCATAGTTTTAGAAAAGAAGGATTCAAACTAAATTTCGACCTCAGAGTGGAGGACCTATTTCTAAATATCTAGTAATAAAAAAAAGTGATTTTTCTGAAAGCTCAACAAGCCTGTTCTTTATCTCCATGGACAGGTGACCATGTTCAATAATAATAATAATAATAGAAACACTACTTCCTTAATACAGACAAGAAAGAAGTTTTTTACACTAATTATTCAGATTCTTCATCAATTGTGCAACATTTATATTAATAATATTAGTTACGAAGTGTTAGGAATTGTTTTAGAGATGTTCAAGCATATATGATCTATTATATCTGCTCATTTAGCATTTTATGTATAGTTTTTATATTTTTGAAAATTCTCATATTATAGAGGATTTCTGGTTTATTGACCTTTTTGTTTGTATAATTTTTTTAACATTTTTGTAATGCTAGTTAGGGTCTTCATACTACTTCAACACAGGCATTATTAATAAAACCAACATCTGCAATACCACTTACAAAGGATATGTCTGAATAACAACTTCAAAACAATCTTTGGAAAGAATATTTTTGCTTAGTTTTGTTTGTGTGTTTTTCTTTGTTATTTTTTTTTATAAGTAATAATTATGTAAGCAATACTCATAATTTTTATATTTGTGACACAATCACCTTAAATAATATAAAATTTTTTTAAAAATTAAAAATTTTCATTAGGATTTTATCATGATAATGCTTACCAAAACTATTATCAACTAACATACCAACAAGAAGTTCATTTTTTAACAAAACTGATAATAACTTTTTTTTAAATACATAAGAGTAAATTCAAAAAAAGATTCATCAAAACTGAAAAATAATATTTTTTTCATTTCTCTTTAAATTTTTGTTTTCAAAGTATAACAAAAAATTAATTACTTATTTTTTTTTATTATTCCTAATGTGTATGCTGCAATCTGTTCAACAACTGAACAATAAGCAACTCACCATGACCCAATGAGATGAGGATGATGTGTTTGACACATAAATGAGGTATGACATGCAAATGTTTACATGTAAATGATACGTACATATGACAAGTAAAGTCATTCATATCATACCATGATATACATGACTTTTAAATAACATATCTTCTAAAGGCTCAGGCCCCTATTGCTCAATTGTATGGTTAATTGAAAAATAACTAGTTTTTAGTAGGATTTGAAATTCAGAACCTTCGATTTTGAAAACCAGCTGTTAAACAAGTGATTTGCAATGATGAGTTTATCATTAGGATTACTACTTTACTTACAAATCTTTAATTTGACACACTTTAAAAAAATTTATTCAAAATTTTAAAAACAATTGAAAGAACATTATTTTATTACTTTTTGTGCACTTCTTTAAATAAATTTACAAAAATTAATATCTTTTTATTACATTAATTGAATGTACATGACACAAGACAAGCCTGCACATGACAAGCCTTTCATGACAAATATTAAAGCAGGAAAAATCTAGATCTCAATAAAAAAAAGAATACACACAAAACAATGAAAAAATCATGTAAGCTAAGATTCTGACCTCCCAATGTTATTTCCAATGTATTATTATTTTATATAAATTCTCCAACTAGTTTTCTTGAATATCTGAATTAACACCCAACAGTATATCATTTCATTACAACAAGCCATATTAATGAAAAAAAAAATGAAAATACATCAAATCAGCAATGAAATCAACATAATTTTTTGTTTAAATACAAAAAACACCAGAGGAATTCAGATGAAAAATAATAAAAGAATCACCAAAATCAGTTCATTTGGTTAAAGATAAAGCTTGAACTTATGTAAAAGAAAAATACAAATGAAATGTTAAGAATCTCCTCATCTTTTAATTCATTAAAAAAAGTATCACATTTGTGGCATTAGTTAAACGTTTATTCACTAAATAACTCACATTTAAAACAAAAAAGTGTATTGCTGAAGAAAAAAATAACCATTATATTGTCAAATTCATGCAATATCATTATGTAGTGATAAAAAAAACAGTTCTGATTCTTATTAATTTTATATTAAGCTATGACGGTTGGGTTGCTCAGGGAAAAAACAGTACCAATCAAATTAATTGGAATATTGCAACACTATGGGAAGTTTGCTATATTTCTATAACAGACAGTTTGTAACATGCAGCTGCTCTTGCCAGATGTTTTTGTTAGACATAACCTTTCAGACACTTAATGTACATGAGATTAGTGTTTTGCATATTGTTTGCTGTGTTTTGTCAGTTTTTTGTCAAACATACCTATTACAGTGCAGTAGTATTTTAAGCTTTGTTATTCATTTACCAAACAAGAAGGACACACAACTCAAAAATGTAGCAGAATTATTTATCTCAGCCTCAGATACAAGCACATCACAGAGAATGATTGCTGAAGGTAGGTTTGGTTGGTATAAACACAATTTTAAAGCATTTTATAACTACTAGTTTTTTTTCCAATAGAGAAGGAAAATTAGGTCATAAATGGAAAACTACTCCTCAGACAAACCAATTATTCATTCGAAAAACCAAAATGAATTCTACGTTGTCTGCTGTAGATTTAAACAGAAAAAAATAAGTAAAATGGTGTTGATATCCATGTGATTATTGTTAAATGAAGACTCTGTCAACTATTTACTGAAATAATGGAAAGAAACATCTACAATGGCCTAAAACCTAAAAAGAGCATTAAGTAGAAAAATGGAAAAAAGTTCTCCTTTCCACTGAATCAAATTTTAAAGTCAAGGGACATTAGTAAAGTTTGTACACAAAAATCCAAATGAGGTTACATCATCTTCTCATATCGGGCAAACTCCAAAGAAAATCTTTTGTAGATGTATATGACTTTTCATCGTCCAGAATCATTAGTTCCAGTATAAGGAATAATGAAAAATACACATCTTTACTCCAGAAAAGAGTAGTTGAATTCTTACAAAAATAGTTTTCCAGCAAAATCTTGCACCTTCAACTAAAAAATACAAAAACTTCTTTACTGAAAATGATGTGAATGTTTTTACATGGCCCGGGGACGCACCAAACTTAAACCAGATCAACAATCTGAGGTCAGTTAAAAGAAAATTTTGCCAAAGAAAACTGTACAACCAAAATTTCTTTGATTTTTCAATATGGATTCATAATGAACTGAAAAAAATTGTGATAACAAACAATCAATGTCTAAACATTGTCATACGGTAATAAAGAACAAGGGAGTACATATCGACTATTAAGATATAAGGAATTATATTATTTTGTTATTAATAAATTGTGTTTTAAGAGGAATTTGTTGTTTTTCATTGAGTGCCAATTAATTTGAGCGGTACTGTAATGGTGTCTGTAAATAGTAATATGATTCTAGAATGATGTTTTACATAATGTACTAATAAGTAAAATGTGTTATTAAAAGTACTGTGTTTAATAAAATTTAAAATAATTCCTTTTTACTTCACCAGCAAGCAGTAAGTTTTTTAAAAATATCTATATATATTCATGTTAAATATTCATTTAGTTACTTATTCATTACCTTAGTAATGGTAATGGTCATGAGATAATTAGAAATTTCATGAACCTTAAGCTAAATTCAGACTTCAGATATTATTAGCTGGACTAAATTAAAAACTATTAGTCAGGAAATTATCAGGTGTTAGCATGAATAAAGACTAAAATGATTCAAATAAAATTAACGCCTTTATTTATGTAAAGAATTAGGTATAATTCTAATTAATTCTCTCAAAATAACTAAAACTAAAGGTATAATAAGACAAACATTTTTAACGATCATTGATTATTTTTAATGTTTATCAAAGTTTAAAACAATAACATACAACCAAGAATATCTTACAATACTGTTTTTTTAATACTACATAAAGGATTACACACTGCTTGACTTTTAACTTTTTTCTCTATCAGTGTTATAAATAATAATTTGAGCAATAGCTTAAATATAATTTCACTAAATTGCAGTAACATTCAAATTTGCGCTATGACTGCTAACATTTAATTTTAGTAAATTATCTTGTCACCAACAAAGCTCTATGCCACACATTAATGATAATGTGTAGTCACTACACGGACAACCAATTATTGGAATAACCTACTTAATGGATTCATTTTAATTTATAATTATTCTACTAAATGAGCTTTTTATATAAGAAAACACTTTTGCTTTTAAAGATTCATTAAATCTTGATCCCAGAAAATACTGATGCAAATGAAATATTACACTATACCATGCAAAAATTATAAACATTAGGAAGCAGAAAAAAAAATTATGAAGTACCTTGATTAAGTTGATATAGATGTTTATTCTAATCAAAAATTTAAACCAATAAAAATGTTTATTCAAACCAAAATCAGAATTTAAATGGGAACGTATGGGAATATTACAGCACCCAAAAACAAAATCATCATTTAATGGAGGTAAATAAAAAAGTCAGTTCAAAATTATATAATTAAAACTTATATTAGTGTAATATATCTATGCATGAGGAGTGATTAGGAGTCATAACTTCACTTGATAACCTCTAACAAATGAGCTAACATGCTTTTAATTCTACCACCAGGTAAGAAACAGATTTCCCAGAAAGATCCTTAGGCAGAGTCACTTCTATCAAAACTACATAACAGTATCTATAAAGGTTCATTGGTAATTAACTAAAACTTATAAAAATTCTTAAAGAAGAATAAAGGATAAAATCAGGAAGAAAGGGATATTCTACCCACTGAGATACTATTAAACTTTAGAGGAGCACTTAAAGGTCCCTTAAGGTAGTGGTATTCCAAGTGCCAACATCCTATTATATTAAACAAACATATGAATAAGGTAAAAATATTTTTTTTTAAATGAAGCAAACTAAACATTACATCTTTTTATAAGGTGTTAATGAACACATGTTTGCATGGTAAACAACTATGCTTCCTTGAATCAAAAGACACAACCTATGAGCATAGCCAGAGAAAAAGTAAATCTGTATAAACACATTTACTTTACTGTATAACAACCTACGCTTACTGCTATGTTGCCAGTTTCACCCACAGAATGAAAATATTTCCAGAAATAAAATAGTGTGGATTTTGAATCCAACTATTTTCTTTCACAGTAATTCAATTTGCAAAGTGGACTATCTTTGAACATGGGTGCTTTAGAATCCCCTTCTTAGTGGGTGAAAAAAAAGTATTTTTATCGAAAATGTTGTAATTCCATTACCTCTGGAAAATTTAACAGAATGGTTTATTATGGTACAATGATAAATAACAATGAAGACTATTTTATTTTCACAGATTAACATAGTCTCTATTTCTGAGTTCTTAGTGTAATTTTAAAAATATTTATTTTTGAATTATTGATTAACTAAATTGATTTGAATAGTATTTAGAAGATTAACATAAATACTCTATTAACATTGACTGAAAATAAAAGTACTAAAAGTTTAAGGAAAATAAAAATATATAAGAAACACCACTAACTCAGATTGTCATTAAATAAACTAAACAAATCTTAAAAATTTATTTTACTGAAAGTACACTCACCATATATTTGAGAAACCTAGTAATCTTTTATATTTATTTTTATTAGGAATTTAAGATTATTAATAAAAATAATCCAGGTTGTTATAAGGATTTTATCAGAACATAACAAGAATGATAATGAAAAATAAAATGTATTATTTATGTGAAACTTTATTCCAGTTGTATTTTTAAATTAATTCTCATCTGAGCAATTGAAATACTGATAATAAAGAGTAGAATATAAAGAACAAAATTTACTTCGAGAAATACAGAAAAATTGGTTTAAAGTAACAATTAAAAGTACCAACATAATGAAAACTAACTGCTATTTTAATTATGCTGGTTTGGCTATCCAAAAACAATGGTACAAGAAAGAGAAGATTATGATAAAAGTTGAGCATCATGAGACTGATTAGATATAAAGGACATGTTAGAAAAAGTACAGGGAGGAATTAGAAAACAACGGATTTTTTATTAATAAATTACCAGAAAGAGAAGAATAAAAAGAAAAATGTCATTATTTCATCATTAAAAAATTTGAAGTCATTAATATTGATGCATATTTTATGAAAAGAATGGAAAAATATTTAAAAGACTAAGAAAAATTAAGAATTTTTACTCTTCCCACAATTATTCTAATAACAAACACAAATTAAGATTTCTTCAGCTGATATTTCATTTATATACATAATTATATCCTTAAAATCATATGTGAATTTATTTTAGGTTTAGCAAAGACAAATCAATGTTTCTATTTCAATTGTTAAGATAGAAAAATTACTATAACAATATCATGACAAATTTACTTTTGAATTTTCATCAATAGTTCAATGTATGAACTAACAAATTTTATTCATAAATTTTTTGGTAAAATTTTATAATTTTAAATGTAGGAAAATTATCCAGTAATGTAAGTAAATAATAATGATTGGCTATAATCATATATCTATTTAATTATTTATACATATAAATTTATTATGAATAATGATATACTTTATGTAAATTCACACATTGTGAATCTAAACTAAATTTCTACACCTGAAAATAGAAATCTTTAAAATGTTTTTTTTTTTATTTCAATATTCTTTTACAATGTATACTACAGAGTAATGGATGAAGTGAGGTTAAATAATTTCTCAAGAGAGGTCACTTTTAATGTTGCATTGAGCATAACATATTAAAAACACTGTAATTTTAGTATTTATTGAAAACATTAAAAAATTCAAATTTGTTGACACTTGTGCTGTTACCTTGGTTACTTAAATTTAACTAGTTATTTAAATTTTACTAAATTAGTTTGTGTTTTTTCTTTATGGTACCTTAAGTGCCAATACTAAAGTCTGACAATAGTTCAATACAGTTTTTTAAATTGCAGCTTAAAATCTTTACAAGAGTGTCATGTTTCATAAATGTTTAAAGTAACCAATTTTCTGTGATAAGAAATAAATTTGGAAGATTGTAAAGAAATATCAGTCCTAACCAAATTCAGCTCCTTCCAGAATAAAGGCTGATACTACCACTCTCAAGGTGGTGACTTCAGGGGCAGAGGAAAACTGGAATAAAATTGCTAACTCTGGTTATAACATTTACAATTTAAGAAAAAAGGGCATTGAGACACTATACATTTTACATAGCTATGAGATTGGTAGAAATGTTAAACCATTTACAACAGAATAAATCTGAAATAAATTAATTCAGAGAAGTTTCAGTTAAATCTTTACAAAGATTCATTTCACACATAGATTTTTAAATTATTAATTTCATTATTAGCATAATAAATAAACTTAAATGAAACATAAAATGCCACATTTTCTCTAATTGAATTGTTCATTTTAGTGCCAAATTTTTTCAGCACTAAAAGCGCTTGCAAAAATGATAAAGTGCTTTACTTTATAGTATTAGTATTTAGTTGTTTATTATTTTTTTTATTTATAACTTAAAAAAGTATTATAAAAGTGTCATAAAAAAGTATTTTTGACAAAATATACAAAGTATATCACCTTATGTAAGATATGTTATGTTATCCAGAAAGTAAAGTTAAAGAAAATTATTTCAATGTTTATTTCCTCTTAGTTTTTTCCTTAGTAAATCACAAAAATGTTTCTCCTGTAATCTTTTAGGAATATGTAATATTCCTAAAAGATTACAAGAGAAACTGCCCATTTGAAATTTCAAAAATATTTATTGAAAGTTAAAGTAATTTTAATATTTCTTGAAATCCTAATTTTAATAAGACTTAATTTTTTTTGATCAGTAAATCTGTAATCTTGACTAGTTAATCGAAACAAAAATCAATTTTTTTTACTGTAATACATCCTGAATGTGAAATCTAGGATTTAACTGAAATAGATCATTAATTACTACTTTATTAACATTTTTTTTTAAACTTGAGTAAATGAAATCTAAACATATTTTCAAAGAGTAAATCAGTATTTCAAGTTGACATGGCACACAGTCCAGGCACAGTTAAGAGTTTCTTTCATTAAACTAAATCTCATTGCTGTTGAATTTTTTCTTATTTTATTACCATGAAGTGTAATACTTTTCCAGTGTGCATTTGGGGCACACTGGAATTGACAACCCTATTTCATATAGATGTTTCAGCATGTTAGTGCATAGTAGAACACATTCTCCTTTAATGTATGATTGTTTGAATATGAATATATCATATTTTTATAGATTGTGAAGATTTTCTGAATATTTTCAGGAGTGTTTTTCAGGTTTTTTTTTATGACGATCCCTACCTTAATTTTCTACTTTGTATGGTGTGCTCACTAGCATTTGCATATTTACAGCTTTTATTTTATTTTAATTTAATCTTTTTCAGAAGATTTTACATCCATCACTGTTAATGTATTCTTATTATATAGTCCCTTTACAATCTTTTTTCATTTTTTCTAGGCCTCTATACATCTTTCACAGCTTTTACTAAAAATCTGATATATTTTGCCAAAAGTTAGTTAATATGGCACATATATTCATATTTTTTGAGCAATTATCTGGTTGTTCACTTTTTAAAAACAGACCTACTACTTTTTGTTTCTACATCAGAAGAAATTTCCTTCCACCAGCTATTCCTGCCCTATACAAAATTTGATTTTTTTATTTCTCTACAGTCAATGATTTTTCTTGCCACATTTGCATTTTTTTTTACCAGAAATACTTGAACTACTTAAACTCAGTGGTTTAACATCATCCTTTCTTTTCTTCCTAAAATTAATTTTCCTAATTTACTATTTTCCTAAATCCATCCATTAATTTCCTACATTACCTACTTTTGTAAAGACTAGGTAAATGAACTTTCATGCATGGTATGCACCTTTAAAGTAGTAGATTTCTGATACTTTACAGAAAAAGAATTTCTTCATTCTGTTTAATCAAACTATTACTTTACAGTACAAATAATTCTGAGAAAATATTTATAGCTCAATCCTGAGCTACAATTCTTTTTCTTCCTAAACAATGTGGTCTCATGATTTTTACTGGTTGTAAAAAAAAAAGTTACAAACAAGACTGCTCATGCCAAGGTTGACCATCAGTTTTTATTTTATAAATGCATAAACCTTAAAAAAACATGAGAATTTTAATGTAATACATGACACTTGTTTGTTTACTCATACTATTTAACAATAACAAATAATTAGCTTTTTTTATTCTAATTGGTTGTATTTTTGTAACATTCATGGTTTTGATTAAAGAAAAAAATTTTAATGTTCTTACTGTTATCACTTTAGTCAGTCCATTATCAAAGTTTCTTCGATGGAACTGTTTGGGCCTAGTGGTCCTCCCAGTACTTTTAATATGTTCTGATCTTTGTGCCCTTTCTAGTGTTGAAAATGTTTGTGTTTTTGATTTTCTTGTTTAATTTTATCTTTTACCAGTACACACTTGTGGTGTGTACTGGTGTAAGGCCAATTTCCTTCAGATCCTCTTATTTCTCTGATTTTTGTGCATCCTGTCATTGTTTTTTGAGTTGAGACTAATATACCAGCTGTTTCAGAAGTCAAGAATCTTACATCCTCATGCTATGTCCAATGAATCCTAGTCTCCTCTTACATATGGTATCAGTGATGGGTTCTAATTCTTTGTACATAACTTTGTTGAGCACATTCCACCACTGCCTGTCATTCTGGTAATTTTTATTGATTTAGGTTCTTCCAATTTTTCTTAGATTTTCACAAGGACACACATTGGAATCTACTAATTGTACTTAACATGCAATTTTTGTTTTCATTTTCTATTAATTTATGTTAAATTTGATTAAATGGTTTGTATTTATTCAAGAATCCATAGAGCACCATATCTTTATTATACTGTATGTAAATATAGTTGTTGCTTATTAGAATTAAAAGCTTCTTAATACAATAATTTTTTTTTAATTTGCCATCTTTCCCAATTTATTTCTAGAACTGGAAGGAATCAAAAGGAATGCACTATACACCAATACATGTTTAAAAGTGACTTACGTTGTATTTACTGTTACGCATTACAAAATTGTAATTGTATTAAGTCTTTAAGGCTTAAGTTAAGTCTTTTGTCTTAAGTTAAATCTTTATTAATTTTCAGATGAAAATAAGAAGCAATCGGGACAGAAAAAACAATAAATTATAACCATCAGGTGAAGGAAATGGCTGGAGGTTTTACCTATGAGGAAGAATGCATAAAGAAAATTAGAGAAAACAGAGATATGTGTGAAACAAGAAAATTAAGCCCTTGGCAGCCAAGTTATCCTCAGAATGAAATGACTCCATCACGTGTTTCCAGTTCTAGCCAGTCTCAATCAGGCTCCCCTCAACCTCCTTCACCATACTGCAGTAAAAATAACGGCTCCATGAATGGAGGACAAAGAATGAACTCCTGTGGTCCACCACCAATGCCTAGTATGTGTGCTCAAAGTAACACTTGTGGTGGCCCACCACCACCACCACCTAATCCATGTGCTCAAAGTAACAGTGCTTGTGGTCCACCACCACCACCTAACCCATGTGCTCAAAATAACAACTCTTGTGGTCCACCACCACCACCACCTAATCCATGTGCTCAAAATAACAACTCTTGCAGTCCACCACCATCACCAATGCCTAGTCTATGTAGTCAAAGTAACGCTTGTGGTGGTCCACCACCACCACCACCTAATCCATGTGGTGGTCCACCACCACCACTGCCTAATCCATGTGGTGGTCCACCACCACCACCGCCTAATCCATGTGGTGGTCCACCACCACCACCGCCTAATCCATGTGGTGGTCCACCACCACCACCGCCTAATCCATGTGGTGGTCCACCGCCACCACCGCCTAATCCATGTGGTGGTCCACCGCCACCACCGCCTAATCCATGTGGTGGTCCACCGCCACCACCACCTAATCCATGTGGTGGTCCACCACCACCACCTAATCCATGTGGCCAAAATAACCGTTCTTCTTCAAATACATATTCATCAAGTTTTTCTCAAAAATCTTTTTTACAAGGACAAAATGGACAAGGTGGGGGGTCTATGTCATACAGACCAAATGGATCGATTAGTGCACCTTGTAGTAGAAATAACGGACCAAGTCAGTTATGTTCACAGCGTGGATCATGCAATGGACAAGGTTCCAACACTGGAAGTGCACAAAGAATGAGTTCACAAATAGGAAGGAGTGGATCATCGAGTACAAATCAAAAATGTTCAGTATGCCCTTCACAGAATGGCAACAATCTATGTGGACACAATCCTCCAGCTCCTCAGAGCCAGTGCTTAAGTAGAACACTCTCTGGGCAAAATGGTTCACCACCACGACCATCACAACAAATGTCACAAGTTTATTCTCCAAGCGGTGTTCCAAGCCAACTGTATCAATCTACACCCAGCTATGGTCAGCCAGTAATACCTGAACTTCCTAATGGATTTAATGGTACTAATGGTGGAAGCTGTTGTGCAGGCCAAGTATGTACGTGTGGAAATGGTGGAAGTCAACCCCCATCTGGTACGTAATTTTATAAATTTTATCTAATTTAAAATAACAGTATTAACCAGATTTTCAGTTTTTATATATAACATGTAATATTTTTTTTAATTCTAGTAAGAAATAAACCAAGCATAGGCGCTTAGATTCATACAGATTTTTAAATGAAAATAGGTTTTTTATGATTGATTTCATAAGTAAACTTAAACCAGAATAATAATTTTAAGATTGCACATATTAAAAAAAAATTATTTTTAATGTAAGGAAAAAGAGGTGATGTGATTATCAAATTAAATAGAATTGTTAAAAGCTGATTTCAGATATTTCCTTTCATCCTGAAGATGCATTTCTAGAATGTTGAACAAAAAAAAACAAAACATTATTATAGCTTATTCTTAATCCAACCCTTTTCTAGCTCCCTCTTGTTTTGATTGTTCACTTACTAGTACTTTGTATGCTGAATCTTCAAATTCTTAGTACCAATTTGTATAGTGTGCCAAGAAAATATTAGTAAAAGGCTTCATAAAGAAAGGGTGTGGGAAAGAAGGTAATAAGAATGAGAAGGAATAAGAGGAAGAGGAAAGAAACCAATCGCAGATTTTGCAAACATTCTTTCAGAGTATATCTGAAAATGTTCAGAGAATGCTTAGCTCTTTGTATGAAATAATTAACAAGATTTATTTAATTAAACAGCAAGATACTGGAATGAACAGGAAAAATAAGAGGTTTTTGATGAACTAAAATGTTTAAATGTTGGGGTTGAGTTGGCAAAAGAATCCAAATTTGGAAACAGTGCTGAATGAACTATCCTTGATAGTTCATAATGACATTGCATAAGGGGAAGAATACATAATCAGTAAATTATATAATTTAAATCAAATCTCTTTTTCGTTAAATTAAATTGCATTAATATGAAATTTTATTTAAAATTTTCCAATGTCATGTCAACAATTTTTACTACAAACTTTTTCTCAAAATGGATATGAACAGAAAGAAAAGGATAATTTTTTAATTACATTTTGGGCATTTGTATTTAACTGTGTGCTTTTAATGTAGTTTGCAGGCTGTCAACATATTTTAAAAGGAGCGACTGAAATATGATTCACACAGAAATGTAACAGAACAAAATATTGCATAAAGCTACAAAATGTATCAAGCCCAGTTTAATTGCAAAGGCAGCTAGCTGCTGTTATAAGTTTCATTCCCCTGTTACTAACATTCTAAGACTTGGTGGCAAATGCCCTCCTTTTGTCAGCTACCATTGTTATAGTCAATTATGCCTGCTTAGTCAATGCTTCTAAAACATTGTGAAGAGAGATTCCTTTTCAGTATTGTGATTGGAAACAAAACTTTGCAACACCACTGACTCAGAAGAACACCATCCATACAGAATATTTGGCACCTGATGATATTAGTGGGGAGGGGGGTATCCATTTCATCTAGATGAATTGGACACTGTGAGGTCCAATTGGTCACCAGTATTCTTTATGGTTCACCAGTTGGAGAAATTTGTAGCTGTAAATGGTGACTGTATTTGTAGCTGTATGGATCAGGTCATGAAATATTAATTTTCAAACCTTCTAACTAATGAAATGTGGGGTACAAAAAAAAACAGAACAATTTAGAGATATTGTTAGATGTTAGCTGTACTTTACAAGAAGGTCTTTTTGATTAATCTTCTTACACATTATTGAAAACTCTTAAGGTGTCATGATTGACAATAGATATATTAACATCTTTCAATCATATGTTAATGAAGTAGATGCTATCCAGAAATGTATATATATGGAACTGACAAAATGGCTTTAGACATGATGATTTAAATAAAAATATACTGCATTTGCTTTGAAAGAGTGTACATAATCCACTCTTAATAATATATATGAAATATATAATATATATGAACAGGACTCACATGTTGAGCATGGCTGATTTAGCTTTACAGTTTGTATTCTATTCTGATGAGGGAGAACTTTTTATTCTGCATAATGATAAATTACAGCAATAATTGGTTGAGTTCTTATTGAATGCCAGAAGGTAGTACATAGAATTCAAAAAAAATCATTTAACTTAACAGAAGGAAACTTTTGTGAACCACAAACTATTATAAAATTGCTCTCCATTTGTTTCAAGAAATGCCGTTAGACATGATTTTAAAAAAATCTACTTTGGCTGGTTAATCCTCTGTAAAATCATTCACTTACTCAACTTGACCAAGAATTGTATGGGATGGGGAAAAGTATACAAAAGCATGCCCAGTAAGATTATTTATCATAAATTTTATTTATCTTTTTGGGGTTACATAAAAAAAAAACAAAATAAAGCTTCATTACACATTGGAAAACATGTAATGTAAGGATATGAATTATCACATATACACATTAACATAATTGCACAGAAAAACTAATTTTAAAATTGTGTAATTGCTACAGTTTCAAACATTTTTATGAATTAACCTAATTCTATTGTTTTTGTATATTTATCATTGTTAAAAATATGCAGGATAAATTGCAGCAAAATTGTACTGAACATTTTACAATTCAGTGACATAAGGAACAAGTTCATTTTTATGTGGCTTGGCTGTTTCATTCTTTCTTTATTAAAAATTCTCTACTTATACTGCAGGATGCAGTATACCTTACCCTAGTTCCCATTTAAATACTTAACATTACTTTGTTTGTTTCTTCATTAAAATTGTTGCTTGTTGCTTGTTGCTTGTTGCTTGTTGCTTGTTGCTTGTTGCTTGTTGCTTGTTGCTTGTTGCTTGTTGCTTGTTGCTTGTTGCTTGTTGCTTGTTGCTTGTTGCTTGTTGCTTGTTGCAACTATTTTTGTAAAAAAAAACTTGTAATATTTATTCAGTGTCGAATAAACTACATTGAATATTACATTAGATATGGGTGGTATGTAATTGGGTACTGCAACCTTATTGTTATAAGGGATAAAATGGTTACAAAGTCTCATAGGGAGCTTAAAATTCTATTAGAGAATACATAGCTCTTTCAAAAGACTCCAAAATACCTAGGCGTGACATTTGATAGAACGCTTTCACATAAGTAGCACCTAATGAAAACTTCAGAGAAATTGAAAACAAGAAACATTATACATACTCTGTGGAACATTGTAAGCATCGGCTTCCACTTTGTGAACATCAGCTCTGAACCTTGTCTTCTCGGCTGTGGAATATTGTGTGCCAGTGTGGCTTGACAGCCCTTATATTTTAGAATTAATGTTCAACTTAACAGAGAATGATTGCCGGGGTTATCAGGTCTACTCCTGTGGGGCCACCACAGGAGTAACTGCTGCCAGAGGAAGAATTCAACCTGACTGATGCCTGGTGTCAAGAATAGACCAAAAAGCAGAATAACCAAATTCCATGTATTGCTCAAAAGCTGCTGAATTTGACTTGCCCACGTAAGATATGGTCAACGTTAAACAGAATACGAACTCAGCATGGCAAGTGGGGTAAAACACTGATGCCCCCTTTGAGTGTGGTGAAAATCAAACTGTTAAAAAACAAATCTCAGAAGTTTGCCCTAGGACAGCTTATGAAGGGACTCCTGAAGATAGGAAATCTTCAGGAAGATGATGGTGACTCAGAATCAGCAGCTTATTTTAATTTGTTAGATGTTAATTTTTGACTGTAATTTGTGTTGTCTTGGTGTCATATGCTAAATAAGTGCCAAATTTTCTGAAATTCAGATAAAATTCAATCATATAACTTAAACTGGCTATATAAAAATTATTTTTTGAGAAAAGAATTTGTGGCCAATGCTGATAACTTAGGCTTTATAATTTACTACAGCTATTAAAGATAGCTTGCTATCAGAACAAATTCATCCTCTGGAAAATAGTATTGTATTGCAAATTACAAAGTTCTCAGTATAAGATAACCTGCCTACAGTAGATAAAAAATTATTTAATTTTTTATTTACTTATTTCAATTTTTTAGGTAATCTTAAATTTACTTAAATGGATTTCTACCTAATTCTCTGGCATACATTGTGTTCATCACAGTAAGATTAAATGTCAAATGAGTGGTTGTGAAAACAAATTAATTTTACCTTTGATGGATATGTAAAACTGTCTCTATACACACAGTGAAAGTATATTGTTCATCCAGCTGCAAATACAAAATCAGAGCCTCCAGTCGTTATCTAATGACTATCCATTAATTTATAGATAACTATCCATTAATTTCTTAAGAATTGACTTCCTTTCAAGTAGAGTATTCCCAGTTAAATATTCAGAGGCACTGATAATAGTGAGGAGTGAAGTGGTTTCTTGTCCCCTTTTCACAGAGCCAAATGTCTTATTACACATCAAGCCTACTGTAAAGTAGGTAAAAAAGAGTTCTCAAATTGGCTCCTTCATTCTGTTCACCATAAGAACTAGCTGAAGGAATATTTCCACACTAAAAAAAAAAGTTTGATTGGTACCTCAGATTGAGGTGCAAGTTATGTCATGCGTGTTGACTGTAACACAAGGGGGGCATCCTTGTAAATAACATACACATTTTCCTATTCAAATTGTTCAATTCACCAATTCTTGTACTGCTTGCCAAAATAAAGTATATATTATACTGTTTGATATCCTCTTTTTAATTGCCTACACAATCATTGATTTTTCAAAATATTCTACCTTAAAAATAACATATTTTCCATTGTTTTTAGCACTTAGATGTATTTTCAAATAAGTGTTGGTAAGTAATCAATCTCTTAATCATTTAGTGTCCTCAACAACTTATATAGTGTTAAGTGATCCTTTCAGGTTCACTTTATAGTATGGCCTTTCTACAGATACCCAAAAAGTTTAACTTTTAACTGTATTACCTATAGAGTAAAGCAAATTCCTTCTTTTTTTCAAAGCGATGCATTGCACTGAATAGTAATATTTAGTAAGTCTTTTATTGTACTAAAACAGGTTTTCTATTATGAACACAAACTTTTTAAGTAAAATTTGTGAACAAAGAAAACAACTTTGTTCAGTAGAGGAATATATACCTTAAAAGTAGTTACAAATCTGATTGCAATCAATCTTGTGTGCTTTCTACAATTAAAAACAACACAAGTGTATGTGTGTGTGTGTGTGTGTGTGTGTGTGTGTGTGTGTGTGTGTGTGTGTGTGTGTGTGTGTGTGTGTGTGTGTGTGTGTGTGTGTGTGTGTGTGTGTGTGTGTGTGTGTGTGTGTGTGTGTGTGTGTGTATATATATATATATATATATATATATATATATATATATATATATAATATTTTACTTCATATAATTGATTACATTTAGAATATGCTATACTTCTGAAAGCAGTTTTTATAAATTAAGAGGTAATTTTTTTCTAGAAAATCCATGCTGTGCAGAAAAGTGCTGTCCAGATAATGGTAATAATGGTGGGTGTAACTTTGATCAAGATATGGAACCAAAGGTAAAATTTTTTAATAACAGTAATATTATAGTAAATATGTGTAACATACTGAAAAATTAAATTGGGAATAAATTTCAAAATCAATTTTTATCAACCAATCAGTTGGGAGTCATTGCAAGTAGTACTAATTTAAAGTATTGTAGTTTACATATTGGTGATAATAAAACTGTAGAATTTTCTTCGTTAGAAAATATGTTAAATATATAATTTAAATAATATAATTGTATAATATATACAAATCTAATAAAATAAGTACCGTTTTGATATATGGTCACTGCAATACAGCTGTTGCAGTTTCACATGTGTGCTGAGTAACTACATCTATTATTTGCTTGCTACAGTACACCTTTACGTGTTACTTAATACTAACTGATAATACTCCAGGGATGTTGTTAATACTACAAGTAACAGTATTTCAATGTTAGCTTCTTTGTCAAACAAATTTTTAGTTTGATTTTTAGGTAAAAAAAATAAGGTTTTACCTTATTCTAGCCATGCTACATATTTATTCTAAATATGCAGATGAAACAGCCACTGAAAGCTTAGAAAAGGTTTTCCTCAAATATGGAAAGAGGAAAACATTCCTGATTGGAAATGTGCTCTTCTCATACACTCTTATAAAATTTAAATATTATAGAACAATTAGAACCCCAAATTGGAGAATTCTAGGGTTTCAAAAAGGGAGTCTAATTCTCAGAGCAATATGTGGATTAATTTAAAATAAGTGAATAAATGAAAAATTTAGGTGAAATAAGTTAGATAATCAAAAAATCGCTTAACAAAGCTTTTATACAATAAAAAATCCTAATTGCTAGAAAAACAAATTGGGCATAATACAGTTTATTAGACCTGAATTTTTGTATGACTCTTGAGTGAGTGTTTATGTATGAATAAAATAGGCAAAAGAAAATACTGAGAAAGATATTAGGGCAAACTATTGAAGAAAATAAAGTGATAGAAAATTGGAATTTATAAATTTGGTAGATTTTCAGATGTTATATGGAAAAGGATTGATGTTCTTTGGACATCTTTTCAGACTAAGAAAAAGAAGAAAAGAGAAAAAATGAAGTATTGGGAAGAAAGGAAATCAAGAGAAAAATGATTATTTATTATGATCCTAAGGTAGCCAATTCAAGAATCTAGAGGAAAAATAAAACTTTTCATCTGAACAAAGTGCACTTAAATTTAACACATTAATAAAAATCATGACTCATTATCATTATAATTTGAGAAATGTGTGTTTTAATGTGCTTGCATCACGCTAAAAGAATGTTGGTCTTCTCTATGGGAAGTAATGCATTATACAAACCTCTTATCATTTCTCTTCTTCCCAGCATTTACTATTTTTCATACTTTTGTTTTTCAGGGGCCTTTATGTGACAACTGTTATGATGAATATATGAATGGTCAAAATGAAAATGATTGTAATCAACAAGATCAATTTTTCTCTAGTCAATGGAATGGAAACAATCAAGGATTTGAGGTGAAATATTAGTAAATATACATGCCAGAAAAAATTAAAATAATAAAGTCAAAATATTTAAATATAACTTTAAATATTAAATCATAGTAAATTAATAAAATATAAACATATAAGCATTGTTTCATCAAATTTCAAGCAAATTAACAATGTGATGACTGTTAGAAACTGATTTTTAAGAGGTAATGTTTTTTTTAAATATTCTTACTTGACACAAGCTAAATCAACCATGCTTATAAAGTTGGTTGTTTTTTTTACCAAAAATCAAAACCTTTGAATGAACAGTTTACTTTTAACATTTAACTAAACTCCAAATGTATTAAATGATCTGAAGAGAAATAATTAAGTTTTTGAGAAATTCAGTTATGAATAGTCCAATACACTCGCACTAAAAAGCATTTAAATATCCCATCTGAGAATTGACTCCATGACCAGTTGATAAAACTGCAAATAAAATATTTAGATAAATATTTATAACAATCAGGATGATTCATGAAAGCAAACTCATGTTAAGTTTGAATATTTTAATAAAATATTGTCAAATTTGGTGTTTCAGGTGCTAATAGATTATAAAATAAAATAAAATATAATTATTAAAAAGTAAGTAGAAATACCTTATACATTGATAAAAAATCTTTCCAGAACGTTTTCATAATGTATTTTGTTGCAGGAGTATACACAGAATATATCAGAATGTTGTGAATTACAACCAGTAGGCAACATAGCACCTTGTTGTGAAGCTCCACCCCCACCACCTCCTCCTCCACCAGAATTTGAAGAACCACCATCTCCATTCAATATAGCAGCATGCTGTTTGCCAAGTCAGGACCAACCAAATTGGAATTCAATGAATGGTAAGAATGTTAAATATTAATTTGATATATTTTATTTACAATGCCTTTAAAGAATAAACTTTTAGATTTCTTTAATTCACATCCTTATGCTTAGCAGCTGAAAGTAGGCAATGTTTGTGTAAAAAGCTGTGACTGTTAAAAAAAATGCAATCTAAAATCACTTACACCTATGCTGATGTATGTATTTCTAAGAGAATATTTTAGGACAAAAAAGTGTGCAGTAACCATAAATACTAAATGATAGGTAACACTTGGTGTGTTACCTACACTTCATCTTCATGCCTTCAATCTTATGTGCAGTTTAATTATGAATAAATGAATTTACATGATTAACTTACTTGTAGTCGGACGATAGATAATATATATTACGTAAAAACAAAACTATTAATTAAACCAGTGTTTTACCTCTGTACTGTACTGGTCCACCTCTGTGTCAACTGAATATTTCAGTTGACACACAATATTTCAGTATACTACACATGTATTTGAACAAACTTGTTCAACATATATTTTTCTTCAACATATAGATAACATAGTGTGTATACATAACATTATTTTCAAAATGTTTGAAAATAAAAATAACATGGTCGCAAAATAATACTTGCATAGACTTACTATTGATACAGTATTGCATTAATGCTACAAAAACTTTAATTTCTGAAATAGTCATGATTGTTTGAATAAACAATTATTATTTTGCCCAGCTATAGGTATAACAACTATAAAAGGTATAGCTATAAAAAGAAAGTATAGAAATCAGTCTAAAATTAATATACAGACATGTAATATGGTGATTTGCATTTTGAGATTGGCTCATCACACTTGCTTGTTTTTAGATAACTTTTGTCGTGTTTCTGCTTTAAAAATTTGTGATAAAATTTACTACATTTTTTCTGATTTGTTCATAAAAGCTCAGGTCAAAACACTTAATTTTTGACTAGTCATTTGACTGGTTTGATGCAGCTCTCCAAGATTCCCTATCTAGTGCTAGTCATTTCATTTCAGTATACCCCCTACATCCTACATCCCTAACAATTTGTTTTACATATTCCAAACATGGCCTGCCTACACAATTTTTTCCTTCTACCTGTCCTTCCAATATTTTAGCGACTATTCCAGGATGCCTTAGTATGTGGCCTATAAGTCTGTCTCTTCTTTTAACTATATTTTTCCAAATGCTTCTTTCTTCATCTATTTGCCGCAATACCTCTTCATTTGTCACTTTATCCACCCATCTGATTTTTAACATTCTCCTATAGCACCGCATTTCAAAAGCTTCTAATCTTTTCTTCTCAGATACTCAGAAGTATCCAAGTTTCACTTCCATGTAAAGCAACTCTCCAAACATATACTTTAAAAAATTTTTTCCTGACATTTAAATTGATTTTTGATATAAACAAATTATATTTCTGATTGAAGGCTCATTTCGCTTGTGCTATTTGGTATTTTATATCGCTCCTGCTTCATCCATCTTTAGTAATTCTACTTCCCAAATAACAATTCTTCTACCTCCATAATCTTTTCTCCTCCTATTTTCACATTCATTGGTCCATCTTTGTTATTTCTAATACATTTCATTACTTTTGTTTTGTAATTATTTTCATGCGATAGGTCTTGCGTAGGACACTTCATCCATGCCATTCATTGTTTCTTCTAAATCCTTTTTACTCTCGGCTAGAATTACTATATCATCGGCAAATTGTAGCATCTTTATCTTTTCACCTTGTACTGTTACTCTGAATCTAAATTGTTCTTTAACATCATTAACTGCTAGTTCCATGTAAAGATTAAAAAGTAACGGGGATAGGGAGCATCCTTGTCTGACTCCCTTTCTTATTACGGCTTCTTTCTTATGTTCTTAAATTATTACTGTTGCTGTTTGGTTCCTGTACATGTTAGCAATTGTTCTTCTATCTCTGTATTTCAACCCTAATTTTTTTTAAATGCATAACATTTTATTCTAGTCTACGTTATCGAATGCCTTTTCTAGGTCTATAAACGCCAAGTATGTTGGTTTGTTTTTCTTTATCTTTCTTCTACTATTAATCTGAGGCCTAAAATTGCTTCCCTTGTCCCTATACTTTTTCTGATACCAAATTGGTCTTCTCCTAACACTTCTTCCACTCTATTCTCAATTCTTCTGTATAGAATTCTAGTTAAGATTTTTGATGCATGACTAGTTAAACTAATTGTTCTGTATTCTTCACATTTATCTGCCCCTGCTTTCTTTGGTATCATGACTATAACACTTTTTTTGAAGTCTGACTGAACTTCCCCTTTTTTATAAATATTACACACCAGCTTATATAATCAATCACTTCCTCACCTACACTTCCTCACTGTAATTCTACAGGTATTATTCGTCTATTCCAGAAGCCTTTCTGCCATTTAAATCTTTTAATGCTCTCTTAAATTCAGATCTCAGTATAGTTTCATCCTCCTCAACTTCCTCTTCTTCCTCTATAACACCATTTTCTAATTCATTTCCTCCGTATAACTCTTCAATATGTTCCACCCATCTATCGACTTTACCTTTCGTATTATATATTTGTGTACCATCTTTGTTTAATACATTACATTTTAATTTATGTACCCCAAAATTTTCCTTAACTTTCCTGTATGCTCCGTCTATTTTACCAATGTTCATTTCTCTTTCCACTTCTGAACACTTTTCTTTAATCCACTCTTTCGCTAGTTGCACTTCCTGTTTATAGCATTTCTTAATTGTCAGTAGTTCCTTTTACTTTCTTCATCACTAGCATTCTTATATTTTCTACGTTCATCAATCAGCTGCAATATAAAGTCTGAAACCCAAGGTTTTCTACCAGTTCTTTGTTCTGCCTAAGTTCGCTTCTGCTGATTTAATAATTTCCTTTTTAACATTCTCCCATTCTTCTTCTACAATTTCTACCTTATCTTTTTTACTCAGACCTCTTGCGATGTTCTACTCAAAAATCTTCTTTACCTCCTCTTCCTAAATTCCACAGATTCATCTGACACCTTTTCTTCAGGTTTATAAATCCCAATTTACATTTCATTATCACCAAATTATGGTTGCTATCAATGTATGCTCCAGGGTAAGTTTTGCAGTCAACGAAACGAGTTGATTCTTAAATCTGATACCTTGCAGTATTGCCTGGCTTTTTCCAAGTGTATATTCTTCTATTATGATTGGGTGTTGGCAATTACTAAATTATTATAAGTCTGTTAGCTCTTTCATTCCTTTTGCCCAGCCCGTATTCACCTACTATATTTCCTTCCTTGCCCTTTCCAATGCTTGCATTCCAATCTCCAACTATTATTACATTTTCATCTCCTTTTACGTGTTTAATTGCTTCAATAATCTCTTCATATACACACTGTACCTCATCATCATGGGCGCTTGTAGGCATATAGACGTTAACAATCGTTGTTGGATTAGGTTTTGATTTTATCCTTATTACAATGATTCTATTGCTATGCGTTATGAAATATTCTTCTCTCTTCGCTATTTTCTTGTTCATTATATGAAACCTACTCCTGCCTGCCCATTATTTGAAGCTGAGTTTATTATTAAAATAATTTTATTACTAAAATCACCTGACCAAAAGTCACCTTCCTCTTCCCACCGAACCTCACTAATTCCTACTACATCCACATTTATCCTATCCATTTCTCTTTTTAAATTTTCCAGCCTACCAACCTTTTTAAACTTCTAACATTCCATGCTCCGACTCGTAGAATGTTATTTTTTAATTTTCTGGTGACCCCCTCCTTAGTAGTCCCCACCCAGAGATCCGAATGGAGGACTAGTTTACCTCCAGAATATTTTACCAAGGAAGGCACCTCCATCCTTGCTGTATGAAAATGCAGAGAGCCACATTTTCTTGCAAAAAAAGCAGCTGTATTTTTTCATTGCTTTCAGCTGTGCAGTACTCAGAAGACTGAGTGATGTTAATATGGCCGTTTAAGTCGTCCTGACTCACGCCCCTAACAACTACTGAAAGAGCTGCTGCCCTCTTTCAGGAATCATTCCTTAGTCTGGCTCTCAACAGATACCTCTCCGATATGGTTGCACCTTCGGTCCAGCTATTCTGTATCACTGAGTACTCAAGCCCCCTCACCAACGGCAAGGTCTCATGATTCATAGAGGAGGAAATTTTTGACTACCATGTCATTATGCTAATGTAAATTGTTTCTCGTGTATTTTTAAAAAAATAAACTTACCTGCACTAATATTATTTTCCCTTCTACTGGAAAATTTTATAGATAAGAACGCTCCCAAATGCTGTAGAATTTCAATGATCAAAAGTTCTGTTCTATTTATTTAAACTGGTCAACAAAAAATTGCCGATCAGTAATATGTTATCTAGCTTAAAAATTTTGGTAAATTTTTAAGGTAAAATTTGGGGGAAATACTTCAAGTGGCCTTTTGAAGTATTCTCAAGATAGATGTACATGTATGTTATTGCTGCAATTTCTGTGTAATTACTGTTCTACCCATTTACCTGTTTCTCCCCACTTGATTCTATTGCTGTAGATAAATGTCCCTCCTAGTACATGTAGGTTTGATAAGTTACAAGAACCAGAACATGTAGAGCCATGTTATTTAAATAACATAGTTCTAAAACACTTAATGTATTACCTAATAAATCCAGTGTTCCTAATCAGTTAGAAAAAATATTCTAGATTGACATGCATAATACTATGCTTCTCTTCATTTAATAATTCATTGTAACACTATCAAGCTATTAAGTTGTAATATGAAAATGGGTGCTTTTAACTGTAGGGTGCTTTTATCTAATACGCTTGTCATTGAATTGCTGTGTTCTATCAGATAAATATAAAATTGTGAAATTACTATAAATGAAACACTAAACTTGATAACTGAAAGATATATCAGCAAAAGCTAAATGAAAATTTTTATGCTAAAAAGTTGTAATACAGTAAAATGAGATTTGTTGATCAGCATGAAAAAATGTGGTTGAATATAAAAATATTTTCTAGAAGTATACTACTCCATGCTTGCTATTATTTTAAAACTGCAATACAGGAATAGTTATAATTGTCATACCTTAATTAATTGGTCCTGGGATTGATTTCTCTAAGTAATTTTTACCAATCTTGCTAGATATAGAGGGTTGAATATTAATTTTAATATATAATTTTTATTTTTTAATTTTTTATGTTTATTCCAATCAATAAACAAATTCACATCATAGAGTACAAAAAATATACGCACGCATGCACACACACACACACATGCACACACACACACACACACTCTTTTACCTTTTAAGTTGTATTTCTTTATGAATATTGTAACTACCACATAACTAAAAATTTGTAATATACAAATAACTAAAAATAGAAACTTCACTCCCTACTGCATGTTTTTTGTCTTCATCTGACGATTCTGATGAACTGTTGCTTCTCAAGTTAAGGTATATTTGTTGTTCTAGAGGTCCTTGGAGCTTTTACGATACTCATTTTTTAACATGTTTGCAACATTTATCCAGTGAGCTCAAGTGAGATTACTGTGAACCTTTTATGACAAATTTCCATTGTTGCAGCTGTCATAAATTGTACTCAGCTGCAATCAGGTTCTTCACCTGTGCTCATCTCATAGGGGGTGTCTCATACCATATGGGGGTAGGCATAAAACAAAGAAAACCCACCTTCCTTCCAGTATCTTATATGTTTTCAGAATTTTCATCAAACATGTAATGGTAAGCTGTTATTCTGCAGCCAGTCATTGTTTTTTTGTTTATGCTGAAATCTATGTTCAGCTTTCTTCAGCATTGTGATAAAAAAAAGGATTTAAAATGGTGCTGTTTAATGGCAAGTAGGCATTAATTTTTCTCTTGTCTACTTTATAAGTGTTGCAGTTAATCCGAGAATATCACCAGAGGAAAATTTGGTTTTCCATACTGTTAAGCAGTTGGGAACGAATCCCATTTCACCACCGCCATGGATAATTATCCTTTCTCATTTCAAAATTGGCATCGCAAAACACTAACTTGCTTGAAGGTGCCAACATCTCTTTTGGCAATTAGAACTTCATCTTTATTCAACTTCGTCTATATTCAGTTTAATTCGCGAGAACTGAATTTTTTCTTAGCTATTTAACCAGACTAAACATAACATACAAAATAATAAAACAATTCACTACCATAAGAAAAGAGCAGACGACATTACAAAAATTTATTAAATGAGTAACAAAGTGAGAATTTAGAGATTTAAATATTAAGAGGCCTTAGTGTCAATTCAATAAGTAACTAATATGATGTGAATTTGTTTATGAATTGGAATAAACAATAGTCATACTGCATATACATATTGACTTTTAATTATAATATTATAAATCAGATCTCTGCCAATTTGGCTTGGAGCTGGACAAGCTATACAAGGGTCGGCAACACAGCACCTGCGGGTGATATTATGTTGCGCATATATGCCAACATAATTACATAAAGCTGTGTCAGCAAACAGCAATCAGTCATATACACTGACACACCTGTTACTTAGCATGTTAGGAATGTTCTTGTTTCTGATAAATATGTTGTAGTATGTTACCATATTCAGAGTGCCAACATATTATAATTATTATTATTGACTTGGTGATTCCCAAGAAAAGTAACATCGAAAGCATTTAACATTTCAAAACTGTTCATTTAAATTTTGATGCTGAAAATCCTGTGGCCTCTGAAATAATAAAGATATCTTCCCTAAAATCAGTTAAGCTTTTTTACTAAACCGTTGGAACGGTCTAAAGCTGCAAAGCTTTAGATGTAGATTTAATAAAAGAAGCAATGTAGAAGCTTCTGACTCGTTATTTGAAGGGTTTAAAAATAAATCACAATTGTCAGCCAGAATGGTAACCAGAATTTAAGCAATTTCAGATGATTGATTCATTATTAAATATGAAAAAATGAGAATTTTCTTCTTGCTACAGTTTGATGATAGACAGACTTAGACATAGCCCAGTAAGTGGTTTGTGTAAAAATGATGATTTTACAAAAGAACAGTACCTTAAAAAAGGGATGTACCTCGAAGACATTGGATTTTGCTTTATGCAGATATGCAAAAATCAAATTCAACCTTGTCATACAATTATTGTCATACAACCTTCTAAACTCCTGGACAGATTGATAAACCATTCCTTAAAATATGCCATTAATTTGATAATTTCTGGAATTTTTAGCTTGGGATTAATCCATAGCTAGCACTGCCAGCTTGGCAAATGATTAGGGAACACAATCTTCTTACAGATCAAAAACCATTCCCTGAAAATGCCATTAATTTGATCATGATAATTTCTGGTATTTTTAGCTTCGGATTAAGTCATGGCATAATTTAGTTATAAATGAAATGTAGATTGGGGTTTAAAAACCTGAGGAAGAGGTGTCAGATGAATCTGTGAAATTTAGAGAAGCTTGAGAAAGAGCAGGTAAAGAAGATTTGAGGATGACATTGCAAGAGTCTGAGTAAAAATGATAATGTAGAAAATATAGAATGGAGATTTTTAAAAAGGAAATTCATCAGTTGAAGTGAACTTAGGTGGAATAAAGAGAACTGGTGTGAAAGAGGGTTTATTATTTATTATTTATATTTATTGTTTTACAATCAAGAAATACTATAAGCAGGAAGTGCAAATTAGCAAAAGAAGAGTGGATTAAAGAAGTGTTATGATAGAATTAAGAATTAGAATTAGGTTAAGAATTTTGTGATACCCAAATTAAAATCAAATAATGTATTAAAGAATATGAAAGAAAAGGTTGATGGATGGGTAGAATATATTGCATTTATATGGAGGAAATGAATTAGAATCTGATGTTATAGAGGAAGTCAGAGGCTGAAAAGGGAGGTACAATACTGAGATCTGAATTTAGTAGAGCATTAAAGGATTGAGTGGCAGAAAGGCTTCTGGGATAGATGGGATACTTGCAGAATTACTGCACAGTGCAGGTGACGAAGTGAATAATTTATACTGGAAAATTTTTATGAAAAAGGGAAGTTCTGTCAGACTTTAAAAAAATGTTAATCATGATACCCAAAAAAGCAGGAGCAGAAAAATGTGCATTCTGTACAGAATTCTTTCTGCAACTGTTTCTGTGAAATCAATTTGATTTCAGGAAAAGCATAGTGACAAGGGAAGCATAGTAAGGAAATAGAAGAAAGATTAAATGTATGTTTTGTTAATATTTGATAATGTAGACTGGAATAAAATGTTCAGAATTTTAAAAAGCTAGCATTAAAGTATAGAGATTAGAACAATTTGTACAGCACAGGAACTAAACTCCAACATTAAATCCAAGTTTAATCCCTATCTCTGTATCTGCATTCCTACCCCTCTTACAGTTTAATTTTTACGTAGAACTAGCAGTTAATGATGAAACAATTAAGATCAAAGCAACAGTGCAAGGTGAATAGCTATGATTAGCTGAAACATTTAAATTTAGAAGAAACAATTGGACGAGAAAAGATTATGAAGGTAGAAGAATTATATTTGGAAAGTAGAATTACTAAAAAGATGAAGCAGGAGTGATATTAAATGCTTAATAGCAAAGGTGAAACAAGATCTTTGTCACAAATCTAATTTGCTTACATTTGCTTACATTCTCAGAGTACCTGAGAAGAAAAGATTAGAATCTTTTGAAATAAATAAGGTTAAATCTTTTGATAAATTAAGGTTTGTAGCAAATTATGAAGACATAACTAAATCATAATTATATACAGTACAAGTCAGAGTACATCATAGTATAAATTTGTATATTTAATGTTAATTTGAAGAGATAGCAAGCATTAAGTTTGGTTAGGAAAGTCATTTTCATTAACTCTCTAAATTTAACATAAGTAGCACTGAAAATATAGAAACAAAAGAAGCACTATAGAAACAGCCTGCATTTGAATGCAGGTTTACCCTGGTAATTTTCATTTTTAATTACATGTTTTATACATTTTTTTAATACACATGCATTTATGCACACCTGCTGTAACAATGCAGTACTAAAAATACAGTTTTCCTGTTTTCAAGGGGCAACACTAGATTACACACTATTTGCTTACTGATTAGATCATTCTATTTACTACTGATTCAATGACAAAAATAAAAAACCTTTAAAAATAGAGAAATTAAAATGATGTGGCTTAACAACCATTGTACATGCTGAAGTTTACTGAAGCACTTTTCAAGAACTGTAAAAATGAATGTAAAACTGATGGAAAATTATACACTTCAAAATTCCAAGAAAATATCTTTAAGGAAACCAGATTCCTTGCACATTCCTTAAATCATATGAAATTAAATTAATCATAGTCATAACAAACGTTTCTAATTCCACAAACTTGTAATTTTGTTTATTTATAAATAAATATTTTCCAAACAGTTTCTCTAGCATTAGCAAATAAAACACATTAATTTTTTTCTTTTGTTCCAGAAAGTGAAAACTATGGACAACAACAATTTATGTATTCAGAGGAGTCCAATAGAGGAGGTTATGGTGCGAACTCTCAAAGTTATGCGCAATCAGGATTTCATAGCGGGCTGTTTGTACAGGGACCTAATGTACAAGCGCAAGGCTGGGAGTCGATGCCCCGAGTAGATCTCCCACCATACCCAAGCAGTCAGGGCTCAAGAATGAGTCGTGGTGGAAGCTGTGGTGGTGGTTCACCTTGTGGTGGAGGTTCACCTTGTGGTGGAAGTCAAGCTGCACCTTGTGCTGGAAGTCAGATGTCTCAAGGAAGATCTCAGTCACAACAACTTCAATCTAATTCAAGTCAACAAAGGCCATCCTATATGCAATCTCAAAATCAACAATTAGAGCCAGCATTTTCTCAAGGAATGTGCCAAGGTCAAAATGGAGGACAACAATGTCCACCACCCTGCTGCTCACAAAGACAACCTCAACAAACCTGTTGCCGACCTGAACCACCACCTAAACCTCCATCAAGAACCTGCAAACAATCTTCCTCAAAGTTTCGATCAAAACAAAATGATGAAACCACATGTCCATCACCATCACCTTGTGTCCAAAAAGAAGAAAAACCACCATCAAAAAGTTGTAGGCCGGCATAATAATTAAAAAGTGCATAATAAGAAAATACGTCTTAACAGAACAAATTTCCCTTTAATGACATTTTTCCTACTAACAAATTATCATCAAATAATGTACAATTGAAATAAAAACAGTATTCAATAACTTATTTTAACAAATAAAATTTACAATTTTAATTTACATGTGTATTTTTAATATAATTTGATGTGATTTAATATAAAATTCATTTAACAAGAAATTCATTCAAACATATCTGCCTCAGTGCAACCATGAATATTTTTTGTTCTTCAGAATTGTTTGACAAAGTACACTTAAGTTGTACTTTGTGTTAAAATGTGCAATCCTCATGTCATCTGATTATTCTCTCTAATAAGCATTGTTTAATGTTATTAAATATTGCATAATGGTTTAAAATAATCACAATCCTGTTAATTTTGTTTAGTGACTTTACGTAGTTAAATTGATACTGATGTGGATGAAATTAAGCTGTCAAAATTTATGAAGTCTGTATTGGCACTATTTTTTTTGTCAGAAAAATTATGTGGAACAGTATTCCCAACACTACATAAAAGTCTACCTCAGTTTGCATATCTCAGGTGGTGTGTGTAGAGCTTATTTTGACAGTAGTGGGGGAAAATGAGGCGTGACTTATTTTGACTTGAGGTGAGGGGTGAGTATGCTTGGATCAAAATATGCTGAAAGTAGAAAATCTAATTTAACATTTATCTAATTTATATTTTTTATTACATAAAAATCAATTCTTCCAGCCAAAATTGACCCAAAGGAAAACATGGTCTTTATAGTCATAAAAGTTACTTTTTTTGTATATTGTACATAAAAAGATATGCAAAAAAAAATACTATGATTGCTTAAACATGAAAACCTGGTTTCATAATGAGAAGAAAGTTTCACAAAATGTAAATTTTTCATAAATTGCCAGTTTGTGAAATGGTTGTCATTTGTGAAATTTTCTGTGCTCCATTCAATTTTATTTCATCATGAGAAATTTTCAAGCACTCCTCCCCTGTGACATTTATAGCATTTAAGGGCCTAAGCAGTCTTCAAAAAAACTTTTCTTCCTACATTTCTGTATGCGTGTGTGTTTTTACAATTAACACACGATGTGTGTAAAACCGCTGAAACTTGCAGTCTTGTTGCATAGACAAAGCTGGTGGTATTGAACTTTCTGAACATAAGGATGCAGAAAAGGAGCAAAGTAAAGCTCTACAATATACTACTTTTACCACAGCTGGAGCACTTCCATTCCAAAAGCAATACACAAGAATCATCATTCTACACAAGTGAAGAAATGAGAACAAAGAATTCAAAACTGAATAACTTAAGTGTATTTATAGTTGACCTTACTAGATCAGATTTAAGATAATAAATTACTGAACCCCTTTCTGTTAGAAGTAGTTTCCTACTTTATTGCAGCACATGCAATACTTACAATATACAGATGTATTCTGAAAACAGTTTTAACCTACATTCTCATTTTCACAACTGGCTCTCTATAATACCACTTATCTGTGAAAATAACTTCCAACTAAAGCCTCTTTGTCAGGTGCTATACATTATACATTTAAGAAAATTGAACAAATAGTAAAGCAAATTAATGCACTGTTTTTCTGTTTAGATGTACTGTATTATATTTATTACTGCCTCTTTTCAGTAGGTTTATTAAGGTTCACTGTTATTCAGACATAACCACTCAAAAATATGAGAAACAGAAAATGGTACTGTAGCTGAAAGCCATACAATACACAAGTATGAAAAATTTGATGAAATTTTGTGGAAAAGCTATTTGTCATGGAACAGATTTTTAAAGCATGATAAACCGTAAATAAAATGTGACTTTACTTATATGGGAGTTTATAACTACTATTTACAATAACATTTTGTTCAGTTATCAGCAGTCATCATACCACCACCACAGTTTATTTGATAGCTGCAATATAAAAAAAAGTACCAAAAATATCAAATAAGGAGGTTTAAATGTAAAGGAAAAGATTTCTATATGAATCAGAACATTATAATCATTCATCACAATTAACTGTCAAAATCTATTAAAAAGAACTTTGTAATAAGTATTAACAATAAAAATAAATGCATGTGGAGGTGTTAAACAATATGCAATATCAAATTTAAACATTTCATTTCCTTTTCCCATAGTTGACTGTGAATTGAAATTTTTTAAAAAGAATAATACTTAAGCTACCTTCATTTAATAACAGTCTCATCTAAATGTGTCATTTAGTATACCTTCATTCTGTGTATGCACTACACCCCAAGCAATTGATATAAAAAGAAAATGTGAAACTAAATTTGTATAAAAATCTCATCATTACAAAAATTCCTAAAAAGTAGTCATTAACAAGTAAGAATTAAGTATAAAATAAGTAATAACCTGCAAATGTGAATAAAAAGTAAATAAGAATGTAAACAACTTCCTAAAAAAGATAAAAAATTAACTGAAAATACTCAAAACTCTGATAAAAGTTAAAAAACTTTATTATTTTTTTTTATACTGTCAGTTGATTCAAATTTTGTGGTGGATACTAGGTTAATACTACTTGAATAATCTTTTGTTAGACATCATTGTTATGATGAGATCCATGATAGGAAAATTGAACAAAAATCACTGCCAAAGAAGAAACAGAGAGTGAATTCAATGTGCATTTAGGAAGGTAAAATGTTCGTAGTGACAAGAAATAATCAAAATGTTAGAGGCAGTCTGCAAATACCAAAAGAAACTTTATTTTATTAAAAGTGAAATTATATATATGGGATAGAAAGATCAGTTGTACAGTTAGAAGTAAAGTTAAAATAACCAAGAAAAAGAAATCGATGAGTTAGAATTTTAATTTGGTATAATGAAGTATGCTTCGAAAATAAATTAGTCTGTTGAGCCAGATGTAGGTACACCCTAACCAGTGCTCTTTCGGAAACGAACTGAAGTTTCTTTTCACACATTTGCTCCGCTTAGTTTGGTATCGATATATGTTTTTAACAATATCGATATTCGAGATTTACTAATGAGAATTTTATTTGTTATAACCTGTGTGTTATATTACTGTGCATTTCCTGCAACCGTAATAACAGCCTTAACGTTGAGATTTTTTCAAGAAAACAAGTATTGTTTATAATATTAACAAGTTATCAGAATCTGTTATTTAAAAGGATATGCCTAACTTCAGGTAAGGTTTAACGTTTAGTTGAAAATTTCATCACCGACACCTAATTCGATGTTATTCAATTTTCATAGCATGTATGATCCAAATTTATAACAATTAGAAAAATGAAAAAAAAAAAGATTATATTGTGTTTTGTCATTTATTTGTCACGTTTAATTTAGTTTAATGGAATCTTTTGTGATACTTGTATTCATAATTTTTGTTTACTTGCCATCCGCTATGTGTATTTCATACGTAATCCGCCACATTGTTTTTTTTTTGCATTACCGCCTTCCGTAACTATGAAATAATACAAAAAATCGTAACAGTGAAAATGACAATATTACCTTCATAATTCTATTTTTCCACTACAGCTGTGTTCTATTTTTTTATAACATGTAATATACCGTTACTCTAACGTCTTTTTATTGTCACTCTAAGGATATGCATTTCAAATTCTATACAATTTGGTTCCGGTACAAAATAAAAAAGCGTCAAATACATTAATACTAAAAATCGCCCTGTTTTTACTCAAACTCTAAGACACGCCCTGTAGTTTCATTTGTACTCCGTACTATACTCCACGTTTAAATATTTCGTTCTGTTTAATTTTATTACTTCAAGTTACTGTTAATCCTTAATTGCCCACTTTTATAAGAAATTCTATTTTATTCGTCAACCTATTGTAATAAATTTATTATGATATTATTTATATATGTATTTAAAAGTACAAATATTAATGTTTTTTAGAATTTTTATGAACAATAAAATTTATCTTAATAGTAGGTCTCTTGTTTAAATAAGACTTTTTTCAGCCCAATCCATGGCAGCTGGTAAATTTCTGTTTTCACAATCCTTAGACCATACACATGGAAAGGACAGAAACCAACTTATTTAATTGTACATAAATCAATAAACTTACAAGGTGGTATGTTGGCATAACATGGTAATTTATCGTATGTAAACATTTAATGTTTTTATCATGTGATAATTCTACAGAAAATAGGTTTGCAGAAAAATCATAACAATCACATTATGATAGTAGATATAGTAAAATGTATTATTTATATTTTTGCGTGAGTTTATTGTTGTACTAGATGGCCCATCTAGCCAGAACCTGGACCCTTAGGAGTCAGATTAGGCAAATCTTGGAGCCAAATCAGGGCTCCTCAGGCCTTCCAAGGCCAAGGGGCCTACTCTATGATTGCAGAGCTCATTTTGCCTGCCATTCCCAATTTGTCAGGGGGGCCAGTGCCCTGGACATCCACTGAGTTGGTGGTTTCAGTCACCATTCCCATTTACCCACAGAGCTCCACCCTCTGGATCCCTGCACTGTACATTATCTTCATTTTGTTAGAATAATACTTTATCACTATTATTCTACATTTATTATTTATCATAATAATTGTAGTATTATGTAGTATTATGATAAATAATAATTGTAGTATTCAGGCTTTATAGAAACCTGAGAAAGAAACTAAATTACCAAAGATAGAAAAAGAAATAAAGTTACTATTATTCTGTTTAGCCTCCAGAATCACCATTAGGTATTTCTTCAGAGGATGATATGTGTGAATGTAAATGAAGTGTAGCCTTGTACAGTCACAGGTCGACCATTCCTGAGATATGTCGTTAATTGAAACTCAACCACCAACGAACACCAGTCTCTATGATCTCGAATTCAAATTTGTATAAAAGTAACTGCTGTTAGTAGAATTTGAACCTTAGAACTCTCAACTTTGAAATCAGCAGATTGGGAGGACAAGTTCGCCATTAGACCAACCTGGAGAGTTAGAATAATAGTACCTATCGTAACTCAAGTACACACACCTTTGATGACAAAAAATTCATAACTTATTTCTTTGCTATGGTGGAATTATAATAATGAAGTAAAAGTAATGGTGGTGGTAATAATAATGAAGTTGGGTTGGCTGTGTGTCTATTAAGACACAACTGTGTTACAGTTACAGCCAACTCAAAAAAAAGAAGTGATAGTGGAAGATCTTTTCATGAGAGTCTTCCACTACCACTCCTCCTTTTGGCTGTTATCCAACAGGGTTCACGGTCAGATTACTGACAATAATCAACACCGGTTAGGATTACATTTTAATGTTGTTCACGTGGATGTCTCATAACTAGTGATGATTATATCAGTACTCCTGGATAAGGGAAATAAGCAAATAAATTAGTCCGATTATCACTGTAGAATATAATTTACTTTTTAATATCTACACCTGGTATGACCTCCGTGAAGGTTGTTGTGTTATTTTACTTATTGAACATCCAATTAATTATAATAATATACACAATAATAATGAATTTACATTTTATATACATTTTTAATTTTTGATGTTTACTCTAAATCTACCTCATATGGAACACACACCTGTTTGAATTCAGCATCATTTTTAGTTGTTATCATTGATGGCAAATGTATTGTTAGTCTGTTTTGTGTTTCTTTAACTTCTACGTTAGTATAAGTTCTGTAGTAATAATATAAAAGTGTTGCATGGTAATGATCTATCTTTTCCTTAATGAATATCTTTAATTCACAACTTCATCTTCCTTCGGGGCATAGAAATATTGAATGTTTTTAATATTTTAACCTTCAAGGGAGCTAGGACCTTGGTTGATGGCTTTGAAGCTCACCTTCCCTGAGAAAACACGACTGTATCCTGCAAATTTGAAAGTAATCAGTCAGTTGGTTCTTATGTGATATGATAAACAAACTTTGTATATATACATTTCCAAATAACCATTAGATCAAGAGTGTACCTGTTCATGTATAACTTACCCTTCAACCTACTAACAGATACCCATCTGAATTTTGAAAATCGGACGATTGTTTGCAGAGATATTGTAAGAGCACCCCATTGCACCTCCCAAAACAGAGCCCCAGGGGCACCCCATTTGTTACCAGTTGATGATGATAATTGGTCTAGCCTCCCACGAAGTGCTCATATGCCTCACAAGCTTCACAAGCAGTCCTCACGAAAATCCCCTTATTGTTAAACAATTTTTTTAAACTTATTTAATATTATTTTATTTAATGTAAATTTAATTCTATTATTTTATATAATGTTAATTTAATTCTACTATTTGTATAATGTTATTCATTCGAATCATTCAGTTCAAACCCATCTCAAAAGTGATAAGAGACTTACAGTTAACAGTTCATTAATTCAATTCATTAAACTTTATGCTTTAACCAGCAAATCTTCATTACAACATATATATATATATATATATATATATATATATATATATATATATATGATACTTGGCTGATATATTCTGTACATATATGCGTAGCATGGGAATGAAATAAAAACTAAATAAAAGTACAATACCTTAGCTACAAAATGTAGTATTTATTTTTCAATATAATCCCAATTTACACTGATACCACTTTTCCCAATCTGACAAGTTTTTTGTATTCCGTCACTGAAAAATTCTGGTAGTCTTTCTTGGATCCAAATGGCAACAACTTCTTTCACCTCAACTTTGGTAGTGTAATGAGGGAAGAAGTGGAAGTCATACAGAGCCAAATCCGGCAAGTATGGGGGATGCAGAATAGGCTCAAGCTTCAGCCTGCAGAGAGCCATAAGAGTTTGTGTGGTACCCATTGTGTACAGATTTTATAGTAACCCAATTGCTTGATAATATGGCGTACTCGTTCTTTAGGTATGCCTAACTTAATACTAATGCATTGCTGAATAATTCGCCAGTCACTTTGAAGCAAATCATTCAGCTCCTTTCGATGTTTCTCATCAGTCACAGAAACTGGTCATCTGCTGTGAGGTGTCCTCAGTTGTCGCTTGACCAGCTTCACATTCATGAAATTCAATGCCCACCTATTCACAGTACTCCTGTCAACAGTTTTACTACCGTAAACTGCTTTTAAATGATGAAAAATATTCATTGGATTCACATTTTCTGCAGTTAAAGATTCAATTACTGCTGTTTTAACCATGTTGACATATTGGCCGTACTCGATTCCATTTTAACTGCTACTGAAAACAAACCAGTAAACAGATTTCAACGCATTATCGCAGGTTTGTAGTGGGGGAGTTAACTACCATGTGCTGTCACGCCCATCTCAATAGTACCTTTTGTCTCAGTGTAGCATTCTAGCATGCAAAATTAATCAGCTGAGCCTCGTATTTTTTTCAAGATTTTTTGAGATGAAATGTATCTAAAACCCTTCTCATTTATGCCAAGAAACATGGGTTAAAAGTATGGTTGTGATTGATTGAGTATTTTTTTTTTTTTTTTATCCCAAACAAACAAAGGTTTATCCCAAACCTTCTTCCTCTTTATATAATGGTATAGATGTAGTAGTGGAGATTTACTGGTTGAAGCACAAACTTAATGAATTTAATTAATGAACTGTGAGTCTGAGCTTGGTTTGAATTGATTGATTCAAATCATTTGAATGAATGATATTACAAAAATAATAGAATTAAATTTTTGTTACATAAAATGAAATAATATTAAATGAATTCCAACTCAGGATTGCCAGTTGGATTGCCATGATGATATCTGCATGAAAATCTATATGCCTAGCCAATCCATCCATCTTCTTTATGACATATCAGAAGTTCCAACATAGACCCCCATTTGCACTGTTTGAGTTTGTTGTCTCCCATTCAATTGTTTGTTTCCAAACATGTTTAAATGTTATAACCTTAATGTTGGTATAATTTTATCAAGAACTGCTCTATCCTGAAAAATTATTCTCAAATCTTAGATTGTGACTCCTTTAAGTTTTTTACATCTTAACATTGAAGTGCTTCTTCAAGTCAGTGATGATGCCAGAACACTTTTCATCATGCATGTTTGTTCTGTTATGCAAAATATTTGGTAATACTGAGTAATTATTTGATCAACTTCATATTTTTTCATACTGACATATACTTATGTTAACGACAGAAAAAGTGATCAACATAAATTATCAAGTGCGAAATAAACCAATCATAAACTAACCTTAATAGTCGAAATCTGAGTCAGCGATTGAAAATGACTGATGGTGCTCTTCATAAGGAGATTCTGTGTTGTACACATGCCTGTTACCATGGAACAAGCTATATAGTCTCTCTCTGTAGTGACTATGTTTCCATTTAAATATAAATTCGACCAAGTGTTCTATGAGATTGTATTTATTATTCCCATACCTTGGTACTTTATCTCTAACCTCTCTACACAGAACAGATTAACATTTGAATAGGTTGCCGTAAGTCACAAAACTGCTGATTGAGTAGATTACTGATAATGCAGCGTGAACTTTGAACTTGCACAGGTCAAAGCTACCCAAACCTGCTTTCCAACATTTAGATCTTGTGCTTTCCTGATCCTATGCATATCTACTATAATATATTAGCATATGAAAAAATTGAAGTTGATGAAGTAATTGCTCAGAATTATTGAAAGTTTAATATTTTTAAATATTTTTTTTATTTATCACATTAGTCCACAAATATCATATTTTGAAAGTTCAAAAACCTATGTTGCTGTTTGAATATGATTCTCTGGCAATGACAACATTGTTCGTTATCATTAATTTTCAAGATATCTCCCATATAAAAAAGAAAAGAAGTTAGAATTACATTTGTTAAAAAATTCAGCTATAGTTTTTTCTAACCAACATGCTTAGTAAATGAGATTCCAAATATTCCATGTTCTTATAAATATTCTAAATTTTTTAATTATTTTTTTCTACTTTAGCCAGTGTTTGAACGTAAATTTTTATGAAAATGTGTGCACTGCAACAAATTATTATCCAAAGAAGTGTAAACATATATATATATATATATATCAGTTACCTTGTAATTAGTAATTTATGAATAAATTGTATTTGTTTTATAAAAGATATGCATCAGTATAATTGCAAGCTTTTTTTTGTTTAAATGTATTTAGGTTAGGTAAATGTGAAGTGTGTGATAAAACAGATGCTAAGTATTGTTGTCCTGAATGTGAACTTAAAACATGTAGTCTGCCATGTGTAGTTATCCATAAAAAAGAATTGAACTGCAAAGGTATTAGAAATAGAGTTAAATATAAAAAAATAAAATCGTTTACTAATATGGATCTTCAAAATGGTTTGTATTCAGATCTTTAAGGTTTTTTTTTGTAATAGTTTTGTTTAAAAGTAATTGTATATAGCAATATTATGCTAGAAATGCTATGGCCAATTTAATATTCATATTTTCCTGGATCTAGTTTAATAAAATACAGCTTTAAAATTCACATCTTCTTGCCCATACACTCTTCCATATCTTTAAACATTTACAAATAGCAATGTCTGTGTAGTAAATGGTAATTTTTTAATAATTTCTCCTTAAAAAAATATTTTATCATGTCCTACTTTTATGAGAAGCAGTGATGTCTTATAAACAAACAACATAGGTAATACTTTAAAAAAATTTGTAATCTTTGCTTTAAAAAGTAGTTTCTTATAAAAGTGTTTCTTATAAATATTGTTTATTTGTAAAATGTAATTTTTCAAAGGAAAAAATTGATGTGCAAGGAAGTAAGTTCTCAATGTTATACTTTTTCAGTAGAAATGATTGCAAGACTTTATTAGTGACTGAAAAAGAAATAAGTGAATACCTTTGATAAATTTATTATTAAAAAACATCTTAATAATGTTTAATATTCACTAGAACTTATAAAGTGACCTTATCTGATCCCATGATAATGACTGGCAATTGTACGCATAAGTCTTATTGGCAGACTTCTTTCTTTTATACATTATAATGAATTTTTGTTATGTTATGAAAAATAATTTGAAGTATAAATTGTTTAAAATAGTCGTACATGTTACATATTTTATAATTAGTAATTATCCGTAATTAATGATGACCATTTCTTATGATTCCCAAAAATTGTTGTACTGTACATTACAAACTTGTTTCTCCCTCTATCTTAAGTCCTTTTATTATGATTTCTATTGGTCCATTAGATGAAATACATTATTGTGTAATTTCAATAATAAAAATTTTAATTATTTGTCCTTTGACCCACTGAATGTGAAAATAGGAGGAGAAAAGATTATGGAGGTAGAAGAATTTTGTTATTTGGGAAGTAGAATTACTAAAGATGGACGAAGCAGGAGCGATATAAAATGCCGAATAGCACAAGCTAAACGAGCCTTCAGTAAGAAATATAATTTGTTTACATCAAAAATTAATTTAAATGTCAGGAAAAGATTTTTGAAAGTGTATGTTTGGAGTGTCGCTTTATATGGAAGTGAAACTTGGACAATCGGAGTATCTGAGAAGAAAAGATTAGAAACTTTTGAAAGGCGGTGCTATAGGAGAATGTTAAAAATCAGATGGGTGGATAAAGTGACAAATGAAGAGGTATTGCCGCAAATAGATGAAGAATGAAGCATTTGGAAAAATATAGTTAAAAGAAGAGACAGACTTATAGGCCACATACTAAGGCATCCTGGAATAGTCGCTTTAATATTGGAAGGACAAGTAGAAGGGAAAAATTGTGTAGGCAGACCACGTTTGGAATATGTAAAACAAATTGTTAGGGATGTAGGATGTAGAGGGTATACTGAAATGAAACGACTAGCACTAGATAGGGAATCTTGGAGAGCTGCATCAAACCAGTCAAATGACTGAAGACAAAAAAAAAGAGAAAAAAAAAGTCCTTTGACATATTGATTAATGAAGTAATGATAAAGTTGATATTGTTTGTAAACTGTTGACCAGAAAATATACATGGTTTTGAGCATACATTGTTATCCTTTTTTTCAGAAATTTTCTTATACTTTTGCAAAAGAAAGACAATTTATTTTACATCTTATATTCTTGTCCTTGTCATGTGATTAAAGTTATATTGATATTTTGTACCAAAAGCTTAATTATGGTTTTAGTAAAATTATGAGTTAGCAATATATCATAAAACATAAAATTATGTACAGCTCTCAAATACTTTTTTGTGTAACTATTAAATAGATTAAAGAATATCTTTTTGAAAGACATATAAATAAAATGTCTACTCTTATATAAGTGAAACTACAACTAGTACTCCCAGTTTATGAGACTAAAATAGTAACTGTTTAATAAATTTATTTACCTTTAAATCAGAAATGTATACTGGTTGCTAATATTTATTTCAATTAAGTAACTTATTTAGAAATAAAGATATATTTATTCTAAAAATGAATTGGTGTAGTAAGAAAATCTAGCTTATTTATGGATCAGTTTGGAACCATTGCAATCAGCATAGAATGGGGAAAAACTAGTTTTTAGGTTAATAAATAAGTCATTATAGTATTTACTTTATATGTCATCATCCATATAAGAAATATAATTTCTTAAAATTCTATTTTCTATTGAATATTATGTATGTCCTATCATTTTACTATAATTTTTTTTTGGAAAGTCTTTTTTTCAAAATGTATTAAAATAATTTTTTATAAGGTTAGAAATAGGTTGATATGGAATTAGAATTTTGTATATTGCAAAATAAAATAATTAATTTCTCTGCTCCTTTAATAAAAGTAAAAAATAAAAATCGAAAATTGTTATGTACATGTGTTGCATTAACACTTTTCTATATAAAAAGAACATTTTCTTGCTGATTTATATCTGATGAAAACAATTGTTAAGAGATCTAAAATGAGATATTTAGTCTCTTAATTTTGTACGCCAGTTTGCTTTCTTAAAACTTCATATATTAATTAAGTATAATCTCATGCAAGGTCTAATTTATGAATAACAATTCCTTAAAATCCATTTGTTTGTTAAATTTGTATGAACACTGCTTAAATTAGTTTTTGTCATAGCCTGTTATTTTCAGCATTAATTTTTTTTTATAAGTAATTAATTTTTGCCATTGAGTTTAGATGCCAAGGTTTACATAATAGTACAGGATATTGTTTATCATGAAGTAATTTTTCAGTTTTTCAAAGTGTTTACTAATTTCTTATATTTTGTTTCTTATGTTATAATAATAAGTATTATTTTATTTATATATATATATATATATATAGTATTTCTTAATATACAAGGGTTGTTTGAAAAGTTCATGGAAAGTCAGTGAGTTACTGTTACCACAGTGCGTTTTAAAGGGATTTTCAAGTAATAGCACTCTTTGGAAGAACGCACACCTAGTTTTGACTTGATCAGTTAATTTCTCTATGCTGGCATCCATTTGAATCAAGAAAATCAAGTGATTAATAAAAAATGTATGAGAATTTTGCGTGTTAATTAAAAATTACTTTAGGTAGGGCAGATCACCACAGGAAGTTAAAGAAAATTTTTATAAATATTATATAGAAGCTGCACCTTCAAATAGAATAGTTTATAAATGTTTTCAGTATTTTTGAAGAGGTCATATGGAACATAAATGATGCCGAACATTCTGGATGCCATGTTGAGGTCACTACTCCAGAAATGATTGATAAAATTAATGATATGCTGTTGGATGATAGAAGAGTGAAGATGTGTGAAATTACTAGTGCTTTGGGCATCTCAACTTAACGGATGTATAATATTTTACATCAACACTAGAACATGAAAAAGTTATCAGCAAGATGGTGATTGCTCACAATTAACCAAAAATAAAATCATGTGAGGTATTCCATGATTTACAGCTATTTCAATGAAATCCACAGGATGTTAATCATTGTTTTATCACTAGATGAAACATGGATATACCACTACATGCTTGAGACCAAGGAACAATCCAAATAATGGGTTGCCAGTAGGAAGTCTGCACCAAAGAAGGCAAAGACCGTTCCTTCAGTAGGGAAGATTATGACAATTATCTTTTGGGATTTGCAAGATTTACAAGAGATAAGTCTCATTGACTATCTAGAAAAAAGTTCAACAACTAGAAGCAAATACTATTTTTTTATTAGACCATTTGAGAATTGAGCTGCAAGAAAGACTTCCATGATCGGTCCACAAAAGAGTCGTTTTCAATCACGATAATGCACCTACTCATCCTCTGCAGTTGTGACCACAAAATTGATGGAATTAGGGTTTAAACTCATCTCCTATGCTCCCTATTCTCCAGGTTTGGCTCTTTCAGACTACTGTTTGCTCTCCAACATGAAAAAGTGGCTGGAAGGAAGGAGATTTTATTCAAATGAGGAGGTGATTCCAGGAACAAATGGCTATTTTGCAGAGTTAGAACAATCCTATTATTTGGAAGAGATCAACAAAATGAAGCAGTGCTGCATGACATTTATAAGCTTAAAAGAAGACTTCATTGAAAAATAAAAAAGGTTTTCCCAAAAAATTAAGTGGTTTTTATTCTTGCATGGATTTTTCCATCCTCCTCATATGTATTGAGTACTTAGGTTTCTACATTTATAATTTAGAATGTTCTGGAACTATTAATATGATGTCTATTGTATTCAAACAAATGAAATAAACCTTTTTTTTATTTATATGTAACTAGTAATATATTTTATTACTTTATTCATCGTTATTTGATTATTCGGTTTTACAGACTACAGATTACTAGAAGAAATTGGTCGTTCTGTTGAAAAATACTCCAAAGACAAGAGAATACATTATAATAAAATATACGATCAACTACCTACTGTAAGTTATGTAAAATAGGTTACTTTACTTTAAAATAAGTTTTTTCCTGATGCTTAGTAATTTATTTGATACTTTTTATCACATTACAGCTAATTCTTGATTATTCATGTTAACAATCTTGAAAGGAGTCACGGGTAATCCAGAATAAAGCAGAAATTTTAACTAACTCAACTTTCATGTTGAAACTAAGCTGAAATATCATCATTAGATTCAAAAGATATAGTATTGTGATACAACAACAAAAGAGTTTGCCAGTTTATTAATGGCCAGTATGTTTGCTTCTCATTAATTGATCTCAGGGACTGCCATTTTTTCATGATTCATATCTTTATCATACAGAAAAATAAATTATTAGTCATTACTTTTTTTTTTTAGATGCATTAAATACTTTCAGAGTTCTCTCTGTTCTTATAACAGATTTTTATAACAAGTATTTAAACATTACAACTAAAATTATTTATGTTTATAAACTTAACTTATTGAAATAAAATGAACTATTCTGTTGCTATTACAGTCTATTGACAAATAATGGAAATTTTGTTTTGTTATCCATTTAATTATATTTTTAAATATAAATCGTGTAACATTTTTGAATTATCTAAATTTAATGTATTGTTTTCCTAAGCTAATCCTCATGTATAAATAAATATGTATTAGTCTGAATATTATTCGCTTCACAACACAAAATATTTTAATATGGCCTCTTCTAAATTTTTTCCGTAACATTGCAGTAAGTGTTGAAATATATGATATGACAGTGTATTTGACAAATGAGGGTAGAATATATAAGCAAAGTTTTACACTTGAAGGGATTACTCTACAGTAACTAGCAATAAAAAGAACATAACATGATGTTATTGAAAAATGTAACATTCTTTACACTGACAAATGAAAATTGTCTAAAAGGAAACGTTACTATTTCATAAAGATTTGACTCCATATTCATCTGTAAGGAACACAGTTAATTATTTTATTCAGGATGAAAAACCACTCTATTCTTTCAGTCTCCTACATAAAACATATTCAGTTGAATTTCATTGCCCTGTTAGTATGAGTTGTAAAATTATTTTCATAAATGCCACTTGTATAGATATTAATAATTTGTTTGACAGAATTTTGTTTTTATATTAACTGGTACTTTATTTTTCACTTAGCTCATTCATGATTATTAAGTAAGTTATTGGTATGTTTAATTTTCTTACAGCACTTACTTCGTTTACGAGCTGCTGCAAGTCGACGAAATACTGTACTCCAGTTTTTACCAAAAAATTTTGATAGACATAAAAATAATACAACTTTTCTTGATTATAAAACTCAGGAGCTTTTGTGGAGGATAGAATGGATTTTTCCACAAGCTGATTGTGCTAAATATATTGACAAAAGGTATAAATTTTTTTGAAATGACTATTTTTTTAATTGAACATTGTATTATTATTCTGTATAAGATGAAAGGTAAGTATTGAGATTTCAGTGTACAAATTGTTAATGTTACTTTGATAAATCACAAGATGAAAGCATAGGAAATGAATATGAGGCTTTTACATGTGTCAGAGTCAAGAAGACAACTTAGTATCCCATTAGTTTTTAAGGATTCTGATCATACCAAGCATCGAATTGAATATTATATTTATCAAATTCTACGTTAAAAATTCAAAATGGTTTCCTTTCTATATGAAATAACTAACTAAATTAAATAACTTATTAACTAAGCTAAACTATATAGAAATAGTTCTGGTAAAGGATCTTTTGGAGCTAATTAGCACTACCGTTTTCAGTGAAGTTGTCAGTATTATCACTTTTAATTTTACTTTATTTAAAAAAATTAGATTGTTTAAACATGTCATTTTAACAGATTTATATCATAAACTACATTTTATGGAAAGTGTAACAATAAACTTTTAAAAATTACTTATGAACTAAATCCAACTTATGTTTGTGTGTGTATGTTTTTATAATAATCTATTTTATACAAAATATTCAATTGCACTCATTTTGTGGTGGTTAGAAAAGCCTATTGATATGGTTAGATATCCTTAAACAAAAAAAATTAGCCATGAAGATGCTGAATAATAGCTCATAAAATATCTTTCAAAAGGTCATGCCCAAAATGAAGTAAATTACTAGTCCTTATACCTAACTCAGATAAATTTAATTTTTGCATTTATTTTTTTGTTTAATTTTAAAATAGCCAATATTGTTTATTTTATTTTTTAATTTATTTTGATGACAACTTTTATTTAATTTCTTCAGTTTATCAATAAAAAGTTTTCTTTATCAGACTGTGAGAAGCTTGTTGTAAAGAAAGAAATGCCAAAGAGACATAAAGAAATCATGACGAAACATACTTTATTATTATTCTTCTGTATGGAGCCAAGATATGGGATACAAACCACCTGAAGAGAATAAGAGAAAGGTCAGGTTTGTAAAATTAAATTCCTAAGAAATATGGTGAGAAAAACAAGAAAAAAACAAATACAGAATGATATCATTAGATAAATACTAGGGTTGAAAGACTTCAAAAGCATTAGAAGAAAATAGATTAAGATGGTTTGACCATTCAAACAGGATGCAAGAAAGAAGAGTAGCTAAGGAGTCTTTAACTCTGATATACCAAAAGGTAGATCTAGGAGGAGATGATGAAGACATAATTAAAAGAGGTTATGATGTTAAAATTTTCATTGAAGAAATGTGGATGGACAGAAGATTGCAGCAGCTGGTCCAGACTCTGACCCAGAAATGACTGGAAGTGTAACTGGTAGAAGAAGATCAATGAAAAATATAGGAATTAAAAAAATACTTTTAAGCAAAATGAGAAAGCAACAGAAATTAATTGATTTGGCTTTAGTATAAGAAAGTTTATATCTGGTTACAATTAACAGTTTTTCAGTATTAACATTTTTTTTATGACTGCCCTGATATTTAGTTACCAATTCAAGAAATCTGCCAACTACTTAAAACTAGGTCTTACCATGATTAATGCTAGTTATCTTTTTTTATATATAGTTTTAATCCTTTCTCATGAAATTTTCTGCCGCTTATGTTGTCACTACAATATTTTTTTCACAGAGTGAAGTGTCATCAGGGCCCAGACACAAAATTTCTACAATAGGCATTTAACCAAACAGCATCAACGTTAAAAATTTAGGTCACAGTAATATAAAATAATTAAAATCAACCATTAAAACCAGATGTAAAAATTAAATAACAATATAATGAAATAAAAAAATAAAATGAACAGTTTTAAAATGTACAGTATCATAAAAAATACTCCTCATGCAGTTCAGCGCAGTTGTAAAGTGCCTATTATAATCAAATATTTGAATATGAACAGAGGGACTTAAGAAGTCATAAAACATTCGATAACATCTCATTTTTCCCTAAGATATTTCAGATGTTAGCTCGTAGTGTAAACTTCTGATACAATGCTGCATAACAGACACATTCTACAAGGATATGGTGCGATCAAAATGTGTGCATCAATCTGAGTCAATATTTTGATTTGGTCTGAGTCAAATATTGGTAAAATTTTATTTCTATTTTGATTAGTTGTTGGTACTGATTGCTTATTGTTTGATTTATTCTTGTGTTGTTTATTTTAGGTATTTGACTTATTGTTAAATTACTTATTGCAATATGGAGCTTTGTAAGTTATTGATAAGTTTTTCTAACTATTTTATTTCAGTGCTTGTAATTGTAATTTATTAATAGTAAAATGGTCACTACTAAAAGGAAATTATTGCTTTGTTAGCTCAGGTGAGTGAGAGCATTAATAAAAACATGAATCAAATGGAAGGGTGTATATATAAAAATATGAATGAAAATGTGAATAAGCTAAAAGAAGAAATGGATAATCATACGTCTTATATTGAGGATGAATTAGGCAGTCTTAGTACTGAACTTAGAGAGAAAGTAGAAAGTGCTAAGTCTGATTTAGATGGTTTAAAAATAGATTTTAATAAGTTGCAGGATAGGTTGGTTATGGCTGTGCTCCGATGATGCATTCGGGACCCTCAGGTATGAGTGAAAGGGGGGACGCGGCGGTTTGCCGGCTATGCGCAATGCGTAGCCGACAACCTAGTGTAGGGACGGGAAGGGTAGCCTCTCAGTTGAGGGATGTAGCGGTCGCCCAGAAGGGGGGCTACTGCATCTCAATGAAGCTGGGAGGACCCTGATGGGAAGCCAAAAACTGGCAAGACAGGGGGGCAGTCGACTGCCACGACACCCTGACATTCCTGCACATAGCCTAACGGCAGAGGCCGGGGATGTTGGGGGTGTTTAAAAAAGGATTAAAAAAAAAAAAGGTTGGTTATGGCTGAACAAGTAGTTAATGGTAACATAGAGACTGATGTAAATAACATTGTAGATATTATCCATAGAGATATCGCACGGGCAATGGAAGTAGCTCGTAGCACCAAGTAATCTTATGTTAATAGTTGACAGGAGCAAAGATCAGGCACATCGATGGGACATCTGACTGCAGTAAAGCCATCAAAATTTGGCAGGAGTAAATGTTGGGCTGCCTTCAAGCAGCAATTCAAGGTGACATCTATTCATAATGGTTGGACGGTACCGCAGAAGACTATGTTTCTGATCACCGCACTTCAGGGCCAGGCAGCAGAAGTTCTTCAGGTGTACCATCCACATCCGGCTATGATGAAATCATCGTAACACTAGAGGGTCACTTCAGAGCTGCACAACTTGGTGGCTACCTGCAAGTATGAGCTATGGGGATGAGTCCAGAAGACCAACGAGACCCTGTAGGAATTCTGCAGGCCTCTGTCATCGAACTGTTAGGTTAATGGGCATTACTCAGACCGCCACCATGATACATTCAGGAGGAGTTAGTGCACGCCTTCATCAACAGGCTACGGAACGCCAAGATCAAGAAGCACCTTCTTCTTGGGTCATCAAAGTCAGTCAACAATGCCCTTACTCAGCAACGGGAGGCAGCTGGTGTACTGTCTCTTCATACCCCTTCAAAGAATGGGAGTTGACTGCAGCAATGAATCAGGGAACGGCATCAAGACTTCTATGAATGCGATTACAAGAATGATTACAATGGGTGATAGAAGAATACCTGCTACAGTATCAAAGAATAGGGATCGACCGTCCTGTGGGAACTCTGGTGGAGCAAAGCATTTGAAAATCAACTGCAAGAAGTGAGAAGGCAACTAAGAAGCACTAATCAGTGGATACCAGTAAGTTCATCATCATCACCTCGTTAAGTTTTGTTGAACATCTCGATGCTAAGAAGAGGATCCGACAGCTTGATCATCAATGGTGTAGTTGGAGATCGTCCATGTCAGATGGCAGTAGACACAGGAGCATTGGCATCACTAGACCAGACATCGTCAATGGATGTGAAAAGAAGAAGCTTGACTAGCCTTATGTCATCAGTACTGCTTCTGGGAATACACTACCAGTTATCAGCGAAGCTCGCGTCGTGTTGTGGCTTGGCCACTGCTGTCTACAAGCGTGGGTATTCGTCTCAGAAATTAAGGATGACTTCATCCTTGGTCTGGATGTCCTATGAGATTGCGACATGAATGTAGATGTCGGACAGCATCTCCTGCAACTAGGTAGTGAAGAAGTAGCGATGTGGAGTCCGGGGAAACGAATCACATTCAGCAAGAGTGATAGCATTGTAAGATGAGACAAGACCGGTATGAAACGAGAAGGTGGTTATCATGACCGCTAATATTTCCACCTCTAACAACTGGTATTGTATTACTATGACAATGAAATTAGTTTAATGTTCATTCAATTCTATTTTCTGCACATACCTTTGCTATTCACAAATAAAACTAGCCTACAGTTTATGAATGAATTTAATACTTTACTCATTTCACTAATTGTCTATTGTAACTCACCAAATAACCTCCTGCATTCTCCCACTGTTCACACTGGAGTGCTTGTGATGTCACATCAAATACTATTCTGCACCCTACAGTACTACACGTTGACAAAAACCCTCTTACAATCGCACCAGATACAACCAGCAATATACCTATACTCACGTCTTCAAAACTCACTTAATAACTCCTCGTATAAACTGATCTTAGCTCATCGCTCCTGGAGTATTTATACTCGTATCCTCTTTATCTGCAGAACCAGACCCAAATTCCTTAAATGTTGAGGTATGAGAATTGATCGTCCTAGCCCTTAAATTTTCCCATAAATTCCTACTCTAGTCCGGTAATTCTTCTCATTGAACAACATCTGTTGACCATTTACTAGGGGCAGTATTACAAAGAACAATTGTTAAACAGACCTGTTAGCCTTAGAAAAAGAATTCCTTTTAGTTCTCTTCTGGATTCCTTTTAATGTATTTTCTACTACTTTCTTTTTAAATGGCAGGAATTTGTTAATCAGGTCCATTATACTAGTCTTGTTACAATATTATTTAAAAATATATATCAGAACTATATAGTAGAATGGGATGGGAAATAGAGATAAGGAACATAAGTAAACATGAGTGAAAAATAAGGGTGCAAACCCTTATAGAGGATAGAGCAAGAATAAGCTTGCTACCTGTCTTATTTGAATGAAGCCATCAAAGAATAAAAAAATAGAAGAGGTTTTGGAATTGTCAGATATTTATACCAGAATAATTTTGTCGTGAAACTTTTTTTATTGATAGATCAGACATGATGATAAAATTATTAGTAAGGTAAGGAATTCAAATTTTCAGGTTGTGGCAATTTATGAAATAAATATTAAGGGAAAGACTAAGACATTTAATAAAAATATATGGTGGCACTATTAAGAGATTCACAGGAAATAAAGTGAAAGAAGACAAAATTTTATAAAATTATGGCTGTAGTGAAACTTGGGTTTTGAAGGCTCCTGATAAAAATTGTCTGTAGGGAGCAGAGGTGCACTTTCTTTGGTCTGTAATCAAATTTACAGAAAGATACAAGGGATTGTGCCAGTGTGCCAACAGGTAAATATATTTAAATGTTTTTACTTAAATATAAACAATTTTAATAAAAAAATCACAGTACAGAAACAGTTACAAACATCATATTAACAAAATGGATAATCTTCCCAAGAAATGCAGTATAATTATAATATAAGCCAGTGTATATAGAGATGGTAGGTAGGTGACCTAAGAAAAGGTGGGTATAAGTATCATGACTGTAGCCTTTAAGCTTGCAACCAGTTGAAAGACCTAAATGTCAAAAAGTCAATGACCAGAACTCCAATAAAAGGAGTTAATCCATAATCTTCTACACTACATTTAAGAATGTTGCATTAAGTGCCTATTGTTCAATTTCATATTACCTGTAATTGTATAAAGGTATCATAATCGCTCTAATATTTTGCATTTTCATTTGAATATTGTAACTGGTAAACCTTCCTTCTGTTATTAAAATCTCCATTCATATAAATAAAAAGCGGAAGCTTTTAGTTTCATAATTGGATAGAACATGCAACCATGGTCTATTTATATTTTACTTAAAAGAATAAGGTGTATCCACTATTTGCTGTTTGGTGGGTGTTTGTGTGTATATGTTTTTTTTGCAGATGTTTTAATAATTAGTACAAATTATATTGGTCATTTACTGTTTATTTTGCTCATCACTTTTCAGTTTTATTAAAATTACAACTTTAATAGTATGATTGTCTTATTATCCATGCAATAGTGACCTTGTCTGTTAAAATGACAAACAGAAAATATAACACATGCTTTCACCTGATTTAAGCATTATAAGTAATTAAGCAGTTTTATAAATCAAACAGTATATTTTGCATCCTGTTAAAACTAATGTAGATAGTAAATTACATCAAATAAGTTCATTTTGACTAAGCGTCTTTGTTTAGTTTAAAATTTGTCATTTTGCTTTCAGAGTTGTTGATACTGAATTATTGGGCAACATTTTGGATAATTACATTAATCCATTGCATAATAATGATAAACAGTTACAATATTATCATGCTGCTGGACATTCTGGAATTACACTACTTCTTATTGCTGAAAAAGTTCCTGGACAAAGGTTAATAATAATAAGTATACTTAAATAATTTAATTAAATTATTTTTATCTAATTTTAAAATAAAGAAAGATAATTAGATAAAAAAAAGAAGAAATTAATTTACATTATTGGGGTAGATGTACGAGGGTCATTCAATTATTAAAAAGACAAACAGCTATTCAGCAAAAATGGTTATTAAATAAATATAATTTTTTGGTCTACTTTTCCATGTAATCCCCACCAACTTCTCCGCACTTGTCTCATCTTTTTACAAGTCTTCTTATTCCCTCAGCAAATATTTCTTTACCTTGATCTTGAAGCCAGTTTTGTACTTTTTTCTTACCTCTTCATTGTTATTGAACTTGATGCCATGCAGAGCTTATTTCATCAGACCAAAAAGATAAAAATCCAAAGGGGCAAGGTCAGTGCTATAAGGTATGGCATTTTTCACACATGCTACAAAGCATTCATCTCATCATTTGCGGAGAAAAATTGCTTAACTGCGAACTCGGAGGTTAAAAAAAAAGGGCTGTAAGGAGGATAAAGCAGGAGGTCCCAACCCAGTTTGTCAGTAGTTTCCAGCATCAGTTGGGTTGTATGAGGTCGAGCATTGTCTTGAAGAAGAAGCATGCCCTTCCTCTGCCATCCTGGGAAATTCCTCTTCAACACGGGCTTGACTTTGTTCTCAATCATGGCTGAGTAGTATAGTCTGTTGATAGTGTGTTGCTCCTCCAAATAATCACAGAAAATTGGACCATGGGCACTCTAAAAGATGGTTAACATGACCTTATTAGCCGATGTTGCATTTTGAATTTCTTATGGAAAAGCAATTCAGGATCAGGGTGTTTCCACTTCATGCTCTGACGCTTGGACTCTGGCTTGAAATGATGTATCCAAATTTCATTATAGGTTAAAATCCTGTCCAAAAATGCAATACCTTTGTTATTGAAACAGTTTTTGAGTTTGGTGCAAGTATAAACTCTCTCGGCTATGTGATGAATGGTAACCTTTCTGGAAACCACCTTGCACAGTCTTACAGTAGTTCAGTTTATTCTGAATGATGGAATGAGTTGTGCCAACACTTACTCGACATTTTTCAGCAATTTGTTCAACTGTAAGTCCTCAGTCTTGGATAAGTGAATCAATATGAGAATCTAATGCCGAGTTCAACACTGTTACCAGACGTCTGGAGTGGTGCTCGTCGGTCACACTTTTATGGCCACTTTTAAACTTTTCTACCTGTGCTTAAAAACACACAGTTCATTCACCTATTGCCGTATTGTTTGTTCATCTGAGAGAATATTTCTGATGATTGGTACACTTTCTGAACGTAAAAATCGAATCACAGAACGCTGTTCTTCAAAAGTACTTTCTTCGAGTGGACACCACACCATCTTATCTAAGACTTTAGAGATCATATTCATGTAAATATTAATTGAACAGCTGACTAACACTCTTCGCAAGGTTGCCAACTAACACTTACAAAGTTTCAATTGCTTGCGTTAAGCATTTCCTTCATTAAAAATGTTTGTTTAATTATTGAATCGCCCTCAAAAAACCATGTTTATTATTTTCTACTAATTATTTACTATTTCATGTTGGTTATAAAGCTTTGCAATTGGCATTTACCTGAAAAAAATAATAATACACTCTTGACCAGAGTTGATAATTAATGATTAAATAACTGAAAACTAAGCAGAAAATAATCAATACATTGTATACAAATTGTTATACAACAAGCTAGCAATCTAAGCAAACAATGAAGGACTTTTAATCCTTGAAAATTTTCTTTTATGTTTTTAAAAATTACACATCAGAATAAAAGCAACTACTTTTCTTTAAAAAATAAAAATACAGAGTATATTATTTTAATGTCTGGTTATAAGTAATAAATATAATATGATATTTAAACAATTTCACTTTATAAATGACATAATTCAACATAAACTAATCCAATTTATTGCTCTGGTTTAGGACTAGAATACGTGTTCAAGTTTTGATCTCAAAATTTGATGAAAGATTTTTAAGAATCATTGTCAGTACTTCCATTTCAATAACAGCAAATCAACACACTAGTAAATCAGTGGTAAAATTTTAATTTCTGATGAATTTTTTATCTCTTAACATTGTTTATTGTTAAAAAATGTTTATAAATGAATTTTCTGTACATTGTGCTTTTCCCATTTCACTTTAGAATTTTATTATAAGTGTTTCATTAAAGAATTATGTACGAAATTGTTACAGCCTGATTGAAGAATATAAAAAATAAGGACATTAGTGACAACTCAGAATTAGTTGAAATTTTAAAATAGGTTAAATAAAAATAATCCTGAAGGGAAATAACTAGAAATAATATAAAAAACTTTATTAACAAAGATACAAAACAAATTTTTTAATTAATCAGATAATGAAATCATTGATATAAGAGGGCTATTCAGAAAGTAAGGAACGTTGTGGAATTTTAAAAAACCAAGTACAAGAAAAACATTTTATTATATACATGTGAAAGAGATACTAAAATACTACTTTTCAACATAATCACCATACAAATTCAGGCACTTATCATAGCGGTGGACAAGCTTTGAAATTCCTGTGTTATAGAATTCTGCCGCCTGTGATCTCAACCACTCAGTGACGCACCCATCTTGAACAAAATTTGTGGTAGGATAGCTTCAATGAAACAATTTCAAACAATAAAGTCCGTGAAACTTGTGGGAAACATAGAGAAAGCTCAGTTATTGTGAAACGGCGGTTTTCACGAATCTTTTTGTCAACTTTGGAGACCAGATCGTCAGTCACAATGCTCGGACGTCCACTCTTCTCTTTATCGTGAACATTTGTTCAGCCATTTTTAAACTGAATGCACCACTTCCTGACAGAACTTTCACTCAATACGTTGTTCCCGTACACTTCACACAGTTCCTGATGAATTTCTATTGGTTTTAAGTTTTTTGCCAACAAAAAACGAATCACAGACTGCACCTCACAACTGGTGGGATTTTCGATTGCAGCACACAATTCAAATTTGTATATAAAAAACAGGCAGTGCGGAGATGTTCCCGTTGTCACGGCTGGATGCTGACTGAGGTGCCGAACACGAGCACACCAATATATATGTGATTGGCGTGCGGCATCAGGTGGAAACGTTCCTTACTTTCTGAATAGCCCTCATATGAAAAGGATTATACAGAATTGTTAGCAATGTAATAATGAAAATGATTTAGGGCAGTCAAATTCAGGATAAAATTTGTTATAGTTAAGAGCTTCAACAATCGTTTTCAATGTGAGAACAAGCTAACAGTTAGAGAAAGTTATGAAGTTATATTTTAACTAACAATATATACACCAGATTGTTGATTTTCTGAATGCAGGTGTCATCAGTTTAAGTTGAGGGTCATCTTCAGTTGACTGATGACCATTTTTAAATCATTCATATTATTGTACGTAGCCCAGAGAATAATTTTCGTAATCTTGTTTCAAAAATTGAAAGTTTCTGTGAAAGTTATCCCCAGTTTCACACAAAATTTTACATTGTAGCACTGCTCTCAAAAATTGCACATTACAAAAATTGCTACTAACACTTAAAGAAGTTGCAGCCAAATAACAATAACAAAAAAACTAAATGAGATATCAACAATCTAAGGACATATGGTTAAAGAGGAGGTTATGCAGAATACAATGCTGCCAACCACTATTCACTAATATTTCTGTTGGTACGTAATTAAAGATGTTTGGTTATTTTCTGAACAGAACTTGTATCATATAAAAACCTTGTTCCATCATTCATTAAAAAATGTTCTTTTTTATTTTAAATTTTCTTTTCAAATATTTCTAATTGTATAGCTTTTAATTCTGTTCAACATTAAAAAAATCTTAAGTTCAATATCTTGAAATTAATAAACCAGTAATTATTGCATTTTTAGTATAACAAGGGAATTCCCATGTTTCCATTTATTTTTAATTTTCACATCAGTTTGCAGCCTTTCAACTGAATGCAAATTTTTCATTTACCTGAATTAGGATAATTTTGAACAGTTCAGATTAGCAGTTGGTGTCCTTATATATTTATACTATATCTTTATTAATAGTGTACATTCCATGTATATTCTTCTTTTCTTTTTTTTTTAACTATTCTGTAAAATTATGAAAAAGAAAACTAAATTCTGTGTAAAACAGAAATACTTTCTGACATATTAGATGTGATATGATGTGTAGCGTTCCAATATACATTTATGTAATAAGCAGTAGTGAAACGTTTAAATGTCAGTTATTTCTAAGAATGAGTTAAATCATGTTGATAATTTAAATAGCCATCCTGTATTCTAAGTTAAAAGAAAAACAAATAATTTAACTTTTGTATTCTGGATGTTATGATATTAAATTTATAGAAATAAGAATAATGAATTACTTCTGCCATTGTAATTTTACTTATTTTGTGTGTTTCTGAACCGGTCACTAGGTTTAAAAAATATCACTTGTTAATATTGTTAATATTAATTGTAATATTTTTGTGATCTGCCTATTAAAAAATCTAATATTTTAAATTAAATATTATATTACATACAAATATTTAATTACCCCATACCTTAACACATAAATATATTACCTTAACACATTCACTACCCCACAGCTGTTGATATACATTTATCCCTCTTGCTAAAATATATTTTGTTCAGATGTCGTACAATATGTAGACTGTTCCATGAAGAAAAGACTATTTTGGGAGGTAATTCTTGAATTAAAAATATGGGGAAAAATATGCTTTTTTAGTTATGACTGCTGAAAGATTTTACCCTGATTTTGCTTTGTAAGTAATAAACACAGTAACAATATTTTTTGAATGCTAATTATGGTAAAAAATTAGTGTATTTATTTGTTATTTGACTTGAAAATTATTTAAAAAATGACTCCTACAACTATATCTCTAATGTTTTTTTGAAAATTTATTTAAATAAAAACAAATATAGATAGTGCTATTTCATATGGTTAACCTACCACTACCACTCCAGTGAAATGACTGTACCTTTACCCATCCCTCAATAATTGTACAGTCAATTACACATAAATGAGTCATCTGCTGCAGACAAAAGTTATCAGTAACAAAACCTTATTATTCATATATAAATGCATACATAAGTATGCACTTTATGTTCAGAATTATTCATAAAAAAGAAATGATTATATAGGTTTATAAATATTATTATTGAAGTACTAATATTATGTGAACACCTTTCTTCAGATCATCGTTATTGTTCACTGTGTTCATATCAACAACACATTTTATGCGTTGTGATTTTTTAATATATAATAAAGCATATAAAGTCCTTTTGTTAACAACATGTAAATTACTTGACTGAAAATCAAAAAGCGGAGTACTTATTATCGATCCTAAAAAAATAATAGGAAAGTTTAATGTTGTGACGGGAGTTTCGAACAGATCTATAAATCGAATTAAAGCAGAGGCAAATAAGTAAATAATGCTCCTTATCACAACATTAAAGAGAACAAAGCCCCTAATTCGAATTTAAAAAAATCAATATGCAAGACTAGTTGAAGTCACATGGCATTCTTTTCTGTGAAACCGATCCTAAAGTAGAACTTTATGAAATATATAGAGAACATAAGATGTCAAGTTTTTTCAGTAGACAAAATCATTAAAAGCACTGGTCCAGCTATTTTACAACTTCTCCCACACTCCCGAGCTGAACCCAATAGAATTGATTTGGGCTGATGTCAAAAATTGGGTTGCTGCTCGAAATGCTGCATTTATCTACGAAAATGTTGATGGACTTTTCAAAAATAAATTTGCATCAATGGATGTAGAAAACTGGAAAAAAATCAAACACTACGTGAAGATAGAAAAAAATTGCTGGGATATGCAAGGTCCGCTGGAGGAGCTATAGAATAATTGAATATAAACTTAAGCTATGACACCAGCAGAGACACTGTGACTTCTACAGAAATTGAAGGCACTGATGAATACAAAGGTGAGAACGGTGAAGAAACTGTGAGCAGCATGGAGGAAATGTAATCTTTCAGATAACTATAGCAATGGGTAAGTATTTATAATTTCAATATTGAATCAAATAGGAAAAAAAATGTCACTTTACTTTATTAATTTGTTTGTAAAAAGTGTAATTCACAGCAGTATTATTGACAAGTAAATTCATTAATGAAATAATAAATAAACTGTAAATTACAATAAATTAATAATGTTAGATCATAATTGTATGTTGTTGTTTTTTTTACAATTACAGTCCATGAAATTTTTTATATCATTACTGATTGTAATGGTATAAAAAAAAACCATATCAGTGCATGACACTTATAATATTAGCATCCAGTATTAAACCCATCGGGTTGGTCTAGTGGTTAATGCGTCTTCCCAAATCAGCTGATTTGGAAAGTCGAGAGTTACAGTGTTCAAGTCCTAGTAAAGCCAGTTATTTTTACATGGATTTGAATACTAGATCGTGGATACCGGTGTTCTTTGGAGGTTGGGTTTTCAATTAACCACACATCTCAGGAATGGTCGAACTGAGAATGTACAAGACTACACTTCATTTACACTCATACATATCATCCTCATTCATCCTCTGAAGAATTATCTAAACAGTAGTTACCGGAGGCTAAACAGGAAAAAAGAGAGCATCCAATATTAGCAATTCTATGTTTGTTGTGCAGTGACTTTACACTGCTCCTACTCTTCACAAGCCATATGAAATGGCACTACCTATACTAATTTGAGAAATTTGTTTCAATTAAAAGCAAATATACTATATCTCCATTTGAGTATATTAAATTTTTATTGCAGTTAGTGTACAAAAAATTGTAGTACTGCATTACATTTCTTACAGAGCAAAACTGTGTGAAATCTTTTGCCAGCTGTAACTCAAAAAAAAGAAGCATTTCAGGAATATGGTTGTGTTACTTTTTTTTTTAATTTTTTCCTATAGAATCACCTCTTGAAATAGTATCTGGTCAAACACCTTACATGTGTTTTTATTCTTTGTTACAACAGGTATTGTGATTGAAAAAATGTATGCAAACATATGGTACAATTGATATGCAAAACATAAAGTTTTATTTTGTAATTTATTCCATGCCTAATGCACAAGGCATGATTTTCTTCTTTTTTTCTTTTTAACCTCAGGAACCACCATAGATATTACTTCAGAGGATGATATGTATGAATGTAAATAAAGTGTAGTCTTTTACAGTCACAAGTCAACCATTCCTGAGCTGTGTGGTTAATTGATGGCATGAATTTATATATTTTTCTGATAAAAAGTTACTTTTTCTTTTGTTAATATATGCAGTAAAATTATTAAAATAATTTTATTATTGACTCTCCACTTCTTCACTTGAATGGGTTTGTTTGTCAAATCCTGTTTCAATATGTGACTTTCATTCGGCATTTCTAGATGTTCTTTCCATCTCTTTCTATTTATATTTACATTTCTTAAATGGTCCATTGTAGTATATCCTTCGACATCTCTTAAAAACCTCATTTCTGTGGTCTCTATGGCCTGTTTGCAATAACTTATTTACTTGTAAAAGCTCCTGATAATGTTTTTCCAATTATATTATTATAAAATATTTTATAGTTTTATTTTTCACATTTTATTTTATAAAAATATACTTCTAAGTATAAATAAAGTCTTATTTACAATAGTGATACTCTGAAAAAAAAAACAAAAAACAACTATTTGATTTCCTGTAGATTTATTTTTTCAAATATTACTAAATTTAAAATTTGTTTATTGTAATAAAAATATATTATAGTAATAATTTTTTGTTTGTAAATTATATTCTTTTACCTCTTAATTTTAGGTTTTATGAACTAGATCTTCGATCTTCATTCAGAGAAAATTTTGTTAACAAAGTTATTGTTGAATTTCCAACAATTTATGTTTTATTAAAAGATCATAAACAGTGCTATGATATTATAACACCAGGTAAAGTGAATTTTTCTCTTCAGAATTACTTAGAAATAGTTTTTTTCTCTACATAGCCTTGTAATAAAAAATTTAAATCTGTAAATTAAATTTTTTTGTAAGTTGTGTGTGTGTATATCATTCTAATTTAAATATGAATGTGTTTTATGTATGTATTAACAATAATAATTATACCACCAGATGCAAAAAAGATTTATTTAAAAATAAGAAAAGGAGAAAAAAAATAATATTGTTGATAAATATAAATTATGTGGATTGTATAAAATGAAATATAACAATTGTGAAGATTCTCAATTAGTGAATCACTTTACATATTATAAGTATATAAATATACTTACATATGTAAGTAAAACCACCAGATTGTCCATGAGCACTATAATAATTATAAAAATGGTAATACTAAATTTTCAAATGTTAAGGAACACCTAATAAAAAACAAATATAGAAATTCTTTGGAAATTCTAGAAATAAATAATAATAATAATAAGGAAATATAGATATTGGAAAAATATTAATAAATATAAAAGTAATTATCTGCTTAACAATTAACTGATCAATTCAATAATAAACTGATAAATTTTGGATGTAGCATATAAGATTTGATAATATTATTCTGTATTGTACCATGGTAGATGAAGGATGTTTAAGATTTTGACTGACATTTTTAATAATTTGATTTTAATGAATTTTTAATAACATATTGTATTTTAATAATTTTATTTTATATATTATTATCTTTAATAATAATTAACTATATTTTATAAAAAATATTTTATTTCATATTAAGTGTAATTTTTAAAAGGTATAATCTGCTGATGATGGAGCTGTAAGCTTTGAAAGCACTACAAATAGGTAATTGTTTACTCTTTATGAACTATCTGGTGTAAAATTTTTTATTGTTAATAGTAATTACATAGATTCAGTGGTTTAACATTAGATAAATTAATATATATGCATACTTGAGGGCTATTTTTTAAGTAGCTATTTTTTTCGTTTTTTAATACAAACTAGTAAAGATATTGTCAAAACCTTTTTTTATTTAACTCTACATTTTATGCTACTTTTCTACACAGTTACCTTGTTTATTTAGACATTTATAATTGCATTTTTACGAATTTGTTTAAGCCCACATCATAGAAATCAGCCACCTGTGAAGGCAACCAATCTTCAACCGTTTTTTTTTTCACTTCTTCATTGATATCAAACCGCCAACAAACTCCTTCAGGTAGTAGAACAAATGGTAATAGCTCAGTGCAAGGTCAGGGCTGTACGGTGGGTGGTCCATTTGTTCCCATCCGAAAGATCTGATTAACTCTAAAGTCTAGACAGCAGAATGAGGTCATGCAGCAACAAAACTCCAGGTGACAGTAGATCATGTTGCTTATTCTGTATGCCACACCAAAACTTTGTCAAGGTCTCACAGTACACAGTTGAACTTATTGCTCTCCCTTAGGACATAAAATCAACAGGACAATCATGTCTACCCTAAAACACAGTTGCATAATCTTACATGTTGACATTGTCTGTTTGGCTTTCACTTTGGCTGGAGATGTTGTGTGTCACCATTCTATTGATTGCAACTTTAATGCTGGAGTGACGTGACAAACCCATGTCTTGTCCTCTGTGACAGGTGATCCAAAAGTTCATCTCCTTTTTCTGTATTCTCCAGGAAGTAGCCCAGGAATCCATCGAACACAGCTTTTTGAAAATTTCAGAAATGATTTTGTACACCATTGACCTTGAAACTTGTGAAAATATTAGTGACAAAGTGGACATCGTGAATTGCCAGTTTTCACAAATTTTTACGTCAACTTTGTACACCAAATCATCTGTGATTACAGAAGGTTCACCCTGTTGCTGTTCATCATGGACATTGTCCAGCCCATACTTGAACAGTCTTATCCATTTATGCACATTGCTGCTACTCATTAAGTTAGGCCCATAATTCTCACATATCTGGTGATGAATGTTCTTTGCAATTAAAAATCAAATTACATACCGTATTCCACAACTGGTGGGCCGTTCAGTTATTTGAAACACTTTAACTTCATAATATAAGCCATACATAGTAACACTACAACTACAAATGGCATGTACATTTGTGCGAGGCATGCCGGGTCACATGTGTGTTTCAACAGCCAAACAAAATTTGCATAGCTACATCCAGTCAGATCTTAATTAAAAAATAGCCCTTGTATATATTACTTTACTGAAAATAATGTTTTTTAAGATTCATATTATTATTCTGTACTGTTAAATTATATTTAAATTCTATAAATAAACCACCTAGTAAAGAATATTTAGATAATATATATCTTCCCTTAATTTTTCATGAGAGTACTTGCACAGATCCCGCATCCTCAGGCATGATTAAAATAATTCCTTTATTGCATAATAGAAATAAAAATATTAAAATAATTATAATTGCATATTAATTTACACAAGTGTTGCTATCTGCTGCAGTTCTTTATAAGAATGTCTTCCTCAAACACTGTCTGATGGTTTATCAAATTGAAATTTTGTTTGTATTTTTACATGTAATATTTTTCTAATATATTTAATTTTATGTTATCTTCATTAATTTCTAAATTTGTGTTAATATCAGAAATAGAGTGTTAAATTATTTAGATGTCAATGTCAAAATAAACAAGGACAACCAAATTGAAACATCAAATATCAAATCACCCTTGGTCTTATAAAATTAACACTTATACAAGTATGATAAATAGAGCAATCAAATACACACATAATAACAAAGAAAAGTTAAATAATGAAATAAACATCATGAAACATATAGCAGTTGAAAATGAATATGATACTAATTTAATTAATACTATTTATTAAAAACAATTATCAAAGCAAAATAAAAGAAGTAGAAACAATACATAATAAGACACAAAAGATTGAAAAAGAATGCATAAAGTATTTATACACTATCACATCATTGAAAAAATTACTAAATCTTACAATAAAGAACTATTTAAACCAACAAACAAACATAGTAACTATATAATAAAATATTAAAAAAGCAAAAGTTAATAATAAAACAAACAATTGTGTGAAAATTTATAAAATTAAATGTAATAATTTTGATTATATTTATATAGAAAAACTAATAGATCCTTTAAAATTAGATTTCTTGAACAGTATAGAAATTACAAAAACCATAAATTATGTTATCTAATATGGCAGACCATTTAATAAACAATAAACATTTTATTTCTGATTAACACAAATTTAAAAATGTTAAAAATTAATAAAGATGATGTAAACTTAAACATGTTAGAAAAATAAATATTACATATATACCAGGTGTGTAAATATGAAACTGGAATTTGCCCATAGATGGCCCTAGCTGTCAATTTAGTTACCATCAAACCATATCATTGGTGCCACTTTCTTTCTTTGACAGCTGACAAAGATTTTCAACTCAATACAAGTTTCATACAACTGCAGTTTTAATTAGCGTTGAACATATCGAGTTTTGTACCTACAAACTATGGGGGTTATTTTTTTTTTCAAGGTCTGATTGGTCACGAAATTAAAACCACAGTGAAAATAAAAAATTTTTTATTTGTAAAAAGTACTTACATAGTTACGCTATTTCTCTACATAGTCCGATTTAGACATTTGTCATAGCGTGGTACCAACTTTCCAATACCCTTGTCATAGAACAGAGCCGCCTGTGTTTTCAACCATGTTTCAACGCTGGTCTGCAGCTCGATGTCTGTGCCAAAATGTTATCCTCCTAGCCAGCGTTTCATGTGAGCAAAGAGGTGAAAATCAGATGGAGCCAAGTCCCGGCTGTATCAAACACTTCCCAACGAAAACGCTGCAGGAGCTTCTTTGTTACAGCTGCAGTGTGCGGCCAAGCATTGTCATGGAAAAAGACAATGCCTGATGACAACATTCCTCTACGCTTATTCTAAATTGCCCTTCGTAAACGTTGAAGAGTCACGCAGTATGAGGCTGCAGTGATGGTCGTGCCACATTCCATGAATTGCACCAAGAGAACTCCATTCCGATCCCAGAACACAGTAGCCATACACTTTTTGTTAGAGAAGGTTCGTTTGAACTTCTTTGGTTTACTGGGAGAATGAGAATGCATCTACTGTTTGGATTGTTCTTTTGTTTCTTCAGCTTCGAAATGGACCCATGTCTCGTCCCCTGTTACAATTTTGTTCAAAAAATCTCCTTCATTGTGGTAGCGCTGGAGAAACGTTAGGGAGGCGTCCATTCTCATTGTTTTGTGATGGTCGGACAGCATCGTGGGAACCAGTCTCACACACAGTTTGCGGTACTGATGTCTCTCACTCACAATGGTGTAGAGAGCTGACCTTGAAATTTCAGGAAACTAATCACTCAATACAGAAACTGTGAACCGACGATTTTCTCGAATTGCCCCATCCACTTGCTCAACGAGATCATTGGTTGACATTCGCTTCCTTCCCTGACCGCCTGCATCATGAACATCTGTACGTCCTGCTTTAAAGTTCCTCCACCATTGTCGCACTTTGCTGTCACTCATTGAAGTTTCAGTGTACACATTACTTATTCGTCGATGAATTTCAGCTGCATTACACCCCTCAGCCTGAAGAAATCAAATTACGGCATGCACTTCACACTTGGCGGGAGATGCTATTGTTGTAGACATGTTTATGTGCTAGCTGTGTGTTCAGAACTAAACGAAGTGACGCGGCGTGATTGAAGGCCATACTAGAGATACTGCGCAACACATGTGCAAAGGTTCATCAGATTTTTGCGCGGGTTTTTATTTCACGACCGATCGGATCTTGAAAAAAATAACCCTCGTATGAATATAAATAATACTAGCATATTTGGAAATTTTTATTGTATTAGTTCTGAAATTTATAATGGTGTTTCTGTTTTGTTTTTTTTATTACTGCTCAGTAATTTTGAAAATGATCAGAACTGGATGTGAACTCTTGTTTATGCGCCATGTAGCACTTGCATTTTGCAGCCTCACTGGAGTCGGTCTCTTACATTAATAAAAGGCCGTTTTATCTAATAACAATATATTAGATAAAATTATATTTCTGAATAGTTTCCTTCGACAGAAATACGTTTTCTCTATTGGATAGGTAGCTTCCTTATCCATTGATCAAAAAGACAAGATGGCTGCCCCCACAACCAGTTGTGCACATGATTCTCAACTGTGGCATCGTCTTCAAGTCTTTACACTCCTGAAGCTTCTTTCAGCAAACCAAACTTCTGGAAATCACACGATTACAAGTCTGGACTGTACGGTTGGTGTTCAAGAGGTATCCAGTGAATTTTAGAATCAGCTGCTGTGTGCATTGTTATGGAGAAGGAGGACATTGTGAATCAGTTGCTGATGTCAATGTTGCGTTAAGAATCCCTGATGCTTGTATAACAACTGGCAGTAGTATGCTGCATTTACTTTCCTTCATTCGTGCAGGAAATCAATCAGCAATACACCTTTTGAACCCCAAAACACAGTTGCCAGAACTTTTCCAGCTGACAAACATTTCTTGGTTTGATTGGTGTCCCCTCCCCACTTTTTCACCATTCTGTACTTGTTCTCATGCTTTCCAGAGTGTACTGGTGGACCCACGTTTCGTCGCGGCTCACAATATCATACAAAAGTGCCTCTCCTTCCTAAAAGCAATTTAAAAGCTGTTGACAGATGTCTTTCCAGACATTCTCTGAGCCTCAGTGAGAAGACATGGAACCCACCTCATGAACACTTTGCTATATCCAGCAGTGTCTTGACAACATTGTATGCACACTCCCAACACTTATGCTCACCTCTGATGCATTTTCAGTGATGGTTATGTAGCAGTCACAAGCAACCTGAATGCTGGTACACGGACAGTGTTGTGACTTTTGTTCTCCACTGCATCACGGCTTCTTCAAAATTTTTTGGCCCAATCAGACCCTTGAGTTTTTGACCGGGTAGCATCTCTGACTGTGCCTAGAGTTAAATAAAAATTTCAGAGGATTTGACACCTTCATTGGCAAGAAATTGGATTCTATTATATGTTTGGCAAAGTTAGAGTTTTCTGGTTTATTATTTTTAATGCTATTTATGTGCTCTTTTGCACAGGTGGAAAAATGTGATTGGTCATACCCACACATATAATGTCAAAAATTTGCCCATCTTCCCTTCTGTCAAATTTTATTATCTTACTCTTAAATAGTTTCAAATCAATTTTTTTAGCTAACAATGCAGTCTGATGTTCGGTGTTTTTTAAACTTGGCTAAAAAAATATTATCATTAATCAATTATAAAATCATTATGTTTGAGATTGTATTTCTTAATTCAATCCAACTCTTTTAGATTATCTTTTTTCTTTTATGTATGAATTAAGAAACAATGGGATTAGATTTTTTTATAATGCAGTAGACATTCTTTTATAATGTAATTTTATATTGAAGCCTGTTTTTTTATTTTAAAGTGAAAATAATTTTATCACAGCTACTTCATGATTCTAACACATTTTTTTCAAATTTTGTAGCGTATTAGTATCAAGCATTCAAAAATTTGTTTTGTCTACCCCTCCAGTCGATTAGCTTATTGGTTTTTAAGTTTATGGAATACATTTAAAATTAATCTCTAATTTATTTAGAGATTTGAATGCCAGGTTCTCTTATTTAATCATGTTATGTTGCAGAGGAAGAAGAAGAAACTATTGAGCGAATAGAAAATGAACAACTAAATAGATGTAAAGATGAGAATTCGTTTAAAAGAAATTTTAATAAGAGACCATTTTATAGAAATGATGGTTTTAGGAAAAATTTGCTATTTTCAGCTGAAGCAGAGTGTAATGATAATAGTGATGAACCGTACAGTCATAAAAATTTACGATTGGAAAACACTGAATCCAGTTTTAATATTAATGAAACTAATTTTAATAATAAAAATAATTATGTCTCAAGTAATAACAACACATTCAGTATGTCATAATGTAATTTATTACAGCAGAAGATCTTGTAACTGCAAAAAACTTAAAAAGTATATTATATAACTTTTTTCTTTAATTCTTTTTTATTTTTGTAACCTTAAGTGCTAAGAGTCAGTTTTCCCCGAACTAATAACAAAACTGTTAATAAAAAAAGTTAAAGTAATATATATTGTACTGGTACATTGATTAATACACTTTAAGGAATTTCAAAATGTTATCCTGTCCATATATATTTGTGTCAATGTTTAAGCATTAAATTGTATATTTTTCCCAATTTATAAAATCAACTGAATTTTCAATTGATCGATTTAGACAATTTTTTGGATTTACAACGGTAATAAAAACGTTGAATTTCCTTAATTACATAAGAATTTTGATCAGATTATTAAATGAAAATGTGATAGTATACTAAGATATTCATTTGCAGCATGCTTGATTATTAAGCATGCATCTTTCTAGCTTAGTGATTACTTAGCTAGAAAGATGAGTTTCTGATTTACAATAAATAACAGATTCCTCAAAAAATTCCAATTTTCTGTTAAAATAATCTTTTTTTTAAACTTATTCTGGATATTTTCACCCTAAAGGAAATTGATGTTTCAGGGTTCTTTACTAATTTCTCTGCAAGCTTTTTTCCAAAGTCCAACTGTTCTAGGCCTATTTAATCGTGGAGCGTCAACACCTTACTTAAGCGCCATTATTCTCAGCACAGATATAATAATTAATTAGTAATTATATCAGCTGAGTACTATCAACTACAAAAAAAATTCTCACCTATTACAGAATGTAAATTTAAAATCCACATATGGAAAACTGACTCTTTCATCCCTGTCACCATGTATATTTTACTCATTAACTCCCACAGTGTTTGCACCATAATCCTACAATTACTACAGTATGGATACAAAAATTTAACAGCAGTTCATAGTAAATGAAATGATTCCATTAAGTTAGAAAATTTAATGTTTTGCAAATTTAGTTTATTTAAAACACCTGGACCAGTGTTGATTCAGAATGTGTAAACTTAGGTAACTAGTAGTACTTAATTAAGTATAGAAATCATTTTATTGTTTATTGTAATGAGTTGCTCAATATTTCTCATTATGTAATACTTACTATCTATTAGTTTGTAAATAAAGTAGGAAATAATTATAACATTAATCAGTATGGTTTAAGAAAACAAGTAAAATACCTTCAAATGAGTTGCAAGCTGAAGGCTAAAATTAGTTATATAGCAGTTTTACTTCTGAGAAAAATCTAAAATTTTGAATTTGAAGAGATTGTTAATTGTTAAAGACTTTTGCAGTAACTTTTAAATTCCATATTGAAAATCAAAATATTTAAAACAATTTATAAAAATTCACGTGCCATTAAAATATTAGAAACAGTTTTCATTAAAGTATGTCACACACATTATTATAACAAAACAGGTTTTTGATATTTCAGGGTATTTGCAACAGATTAACTTGTAATTAAGATTAAACACACAATTTTAATTTGTATGTATTGCTTTTAAACAATTGCATAAACAGCATCAAATTTGATGTATAAAAAAATTATTAAAAAAAGATAAAATAGAAAAATCAATTGTCATAGAGACCACCGGGCAGGTCTAGCAGTTACCTCATCATCGCAGATCATTTATTTAACAGCTGATTTTCAAAGTCAAAGGTTCTGAGGTTGAAATCCTAGTAAAGGTTAATTACTTTTATATGGATTTGAATACTAGACAGTAGATACCAGTGTACTTTGGTGGTTGGGGTTCAATTAACCAAACATCTCAGGAATGGTTGGCCTGAGTGTATACAAAACTACACATTTATATATTTATCATCATCATCTTATGGGAGGGTTGATTATTATTCACTAATTCAACGCACATCAACATACATGTTAGGAAAAAAACTGTCATAGAATAAGAGTAGAATAAACAGATAACTAAATAGTACTACTCAGTAATAACATTAAAAGACAAAACATGTTACTTAAGGTAACATTCTACCTTACATTCATAATATCCATGTGTAAATATTGTCCTTCATTTTTGAATAGAAAAACAATCTATAAAAAAAAGTACTACTGTAACTGACAAAATGAACATATGAATATAACCTCATTTATACATATATATAATTATCAACCAATCTAATAAACTGTATCTTGTTCAAAACTTAAATGCAACAAAATTTTTCTCAGCTTCAATGTGCTTAAAATAAAAACAAATTGGTAATCTTTTGTCCACCAGTTTTTGTTATCTTCAGTCATTGACTGGTTTGATGCAGCTCTCCAAGATTCCCTATCTAGTGCTAGTTGTTTCATTTTAGTATACCCCTTACATCCTACATCCCTAACAATTTGTTTTACATATTCCAAACGTTGCCTGCCTGCATAATTTTTCCCTTGTACCTGCCCCTCCAATATTAAAGCGACTATTCCAGGATGCCTTAATATGTGGCCTATAAGTCGGTCTCTTCTTTTAACTATATTTTTCCAAATGCTTCTTTCTTCATCAAATTTGCCGCAACACCTCTTCATTTGTCACTTTATCCACCCATCTGATTTTTAACATTTTCCTATAGCACATTTCAAAAGTTTCTAATCTTTTCTTCTCAGGTACTCTCAGATCGTCCAAGTTTCACTACCGTATAAAGCTATGCTCTAAACATATACTTTCAAAAATGTTTTCCTTATGTTTAAATTAATTTTTGATGTAACAAATTATATTTCTGAATAAAGGCTTGTTTTGCTTGTGCTATTTGGCATTTTAATAACCCTCCTGCTTTGTCCATCTTTAATAATTCTACTTTCCAAATAACAAAATTCTTCTACCTCCGTAATCATTTCTCTTCCTATTTTTTATATTCAGTGCTTCATCTACATTATTTCTACTACATTTCATTATTTTTGTTTTGTTCTTGTTTATTTTCACGCGATAGTTCTTGCGTGGGGCTTCATCCGTGCTGTTCATCGTTTCTTCTAAACTTGTTCAAACAATTGTTCATTGTTACTCTCAGCTTTTTGTCCACTGTGGTAATGTTAAAGTTTTCTCATTGGTTTAAGTTAATGTGGTTTTTGGGTCTGGATTAAAACTTGAAACTAGGTTTTAATAAGTGGTCTTGTTACAATTACTTTTTTTATCATTTCTAGTCGCCCTCGGTAACTGTGTGTAACTGTTTTGAGATCTTAGGGTGTATAATTAAGTGCTTTGTCAATATAATTGAGAGGTTCCAATTTAACATTCAACATTAAGATATGTTTACATTTGCAGATCATAGTAATAGCCAACAAGCTTACATTAATCTAAAAAAGAAAAAAAAAACAGTATATTATTTCATCAGATTAAAAATTGGAATTAAAAAATTTTTTATGTAAGATTAGATAATATAATGTTTTACACAGTATATAGTAAGAAGGGTTACTTACAGTACATGTAAAATTACTTAACTAGTAGATAACATGAAGTATTAATTTACTCTACCAAAAAAATAACTAGATAACGTATAACTGAATAGTGATAAAATATTTTTTGGTTAAGATTATGTTTTTAAATTCAATCCAAAATAAATAATAATATCATTACTGCATTCATTTCTTATTATAACTCCATTAAAATGTTGTATTTACATGTCTGGAGGTTTACAGACAAAACTTTTGTTTCTGAATGTATTACTTTTCACATCATAAGGGGCTCTGGTACAGAGTACATTACTTTTATATAAGTCATTTGTGATTCCATATAACATTTCTCTATTCTTGTCTTACCATTTTTAAAGTAATATACATACATGATTTTATTATAAAAAGAAAATTAATAATAACGAAATGTCTAACATTCATTGATATAACTTGTTACTACACTGTAAACATGTATTTATTTTGACTTCAGTATAGCTTTACTTGAATTCCCGTTATGCACAGATGATTAGACACCCAGTTTATCAAAGCTTGAATTTACACGAATCTACTGTATAATATGAAACATTGTTTTAGGAGGAAAGGACCTCATCAACTGAATAGGACTTTTTTATGTTGAGAATATCTTAACAGAAATTTTAGTGATGTTTTTTAAAATACATTATTCACTGCCAGTATACCTTGTACTATGATCATGGCTGTTTTCACTACTTCTTAATGTTTTACATATAAAACAGTTTTTTTTATATACAAATTTACAAACATAGCCCATAATACTCAAATACTCAAATTTTTTTTACTAGGGCTAGCCTTCCATTCATAATTTGTTTTAGACATATTATTACCCTGTGATCTTAAATGCCCAAGCTTGATAGCTATAGCCTGGGATAATTACAATAAACTGTTGTTAATGTTAGAAAATATATTTACATCATAATTAAACCTTTTACTTGAAATATTTTACATTTTTTAGGTCTTGCATGCTAAATATATATAAAAAATGAAATTACATTTTTGCAAAAAATCTCCTCTTGAAACCAACAGTTGACTCGTCAACACATACATCTCATCAGACACTCATGAACAAATTTTTCAGACAGGTAACGCAAACAATATTTTTTATCTTTTGGCCTTTTGTCCTTCCTGCTTGTTATTCTTATGATGGAGAAGAGACGTGACAGTTCCAGAATATCTGGAAAAATCTTTCACGAGAGAAACATCTTTGAAAAACAGCCACTCATCGATAAAATAATCCTGCAAATCAGGTTTTTGTTACATTGCCATAATCAGTACTACACCAATAAAGGCCTTCAATTTGGGCACTGAAACATCTCTCCAATTACTCCAAATTGATCTTTTTGTAAAGGACTTGATTTTAACATTTTTAAACCTGCATACCTATTAGTTTCATGAACAATTTCTTGTAATATTTCATCAGAAAAAAAGTTGAAAAATTTCTATAGGCATATTTAAATTAGTACATTTCTGTTGCCACTTATTGGTATAAACAGAATTTTAGTAAATTCTGCATCATCATCTAAATTATACTCTTCCCATTTGTTGTCATTCACTAATCTATCATCACCGCTGTCATCTTGTATTTCACTGCTTTCACTCATATTCGTCAGTATCACTCTGAATAACTACTATTACCAACATCAAATAAATGTTTTCTAATATCATCATCACAAATAAATGATGAAGAAGCCATTTAAAACAGAAAACCACATACAATTTCACTGAACATAAACATAAACAAACAGTCTGCTCTTGTAATGCCAACATTCATAAAAACTAAAGCAAAATACAGTTACTAATTTACTCAAATAAATAAATTTTAAATTATAAAATCATTAATGCAACTTGACTAAAAGAAATAAGTTATAAAATGTGAAACAAATTACGTAAAAGTTATTAGTAAAAATGGTAGATTCCAAAGGCATGTTCAATAAATAGTTAACTAGAAGTTGTGTAAAGAGTGCAGTATAGATTGAACTATCAGTCTATCTAGTTAAAATTTCATTTAGAACAATTCAAATAACGAAAAAACATGACTAAAACAGTTGTCCAATTGGACTAGACATGCGAGTAGAAGGACAGAAATACAATTTCCAGTCTAGCTGCACATACAAATGCTAAGGGTTAGAAAGATAAAAGCAATTATACATTACTTTTATACATATTTAACTGAGATTTAATGACAGTTTTTCTGAATCATAAAAATCCTTTGTAAATTAAAGCATAATAAGCCCATTAAACAATTTCATACTTATTAAGTAACAATATGAGACCGTCGTAAATTATTATATTAATTTACTTATTTTTCTTTAATTGTTAAACATTAAATGAATTTGTTCTTGTAATTCATCAAAATTTTTTACTGGATACATGTTCATTGCATTATGATGTTTTTTTAAGATCTAACGCTGTAGCAGTTGATGCCAGTTAACTTTAGGGAAATAATATATATATATTTATATTGTATTAAATATACACTAAAACTCCCCAATACTGGATACAGCTCATGAACAATAATCTGTCTGTTATTATAGGTGTTCGCTATTCAGAAAAATGCGAATACAGAATTGTATTATGTTCGGTTATAGTACTGAAAAAAAACACTTTGAATCGAACAACAGTATGCATATTTATTTCATGTAAATTGTAATTTTATAAAATTTAGTTCCTAATTAAAACGACTGTAAAAAAACAAGTTTTTTTTATTGTTTTTCTGAAAATAAAACTCCTCTATGTTCATACTTGAATTAAAAAAAAAGTAGTTTAATTGACCAACAAAATAAGAGAAAAAAATTACTGTACTATACTAAAATAGAATAAAAAAGCAATGTAAGCTACAAAAACATTAATCAAAGTAGTTACAGTATAAAAGAATATTAATCAAAACACATGTACAAAAAATAATGTAAAAATCAAAATAAAAAATCTTACATGAATACGTGCAATTTATACCTATGGTTTAAAATAGCTGTCATTTTAGTTTGAACTAAATCCTGGTACATACTTTTCTTAATAAGGGACTGCACTTCTGATACTAAAATAACGCCTTCTGGTAATTTTTTTTTGAGAACTATTACTTTGATTTTCTAACCTCTGTTATCGCTTCCTTACTTATGATAGTTAATCTAGGTGCATCATTGTCATCATCGTTCGTTTTAGAAGTATTAAGTCTGAGGCAGTAAGGAGATCATGGATATCAGTCAATATGTCCTCTGTGTTGAGCACATTGTCAGTATTCAGTTACTCTATAGTTTCCTAACAGCAATAAGTTCTTGCAATTCACTCTGTTCCACAGAATTTTCATTTGGTTCAGTAAGATTTTCAGTGTCGAAATTGAAATTAGTTTTTGAAGGTTTAATACTGGCTTTTATGAAACAATTTCTCACTGTTGTAGTAGTAACCTGCTTTATTACCATTTGAATCCATAAAACTGCATCCAACACACTAATGCTTTTAGAAAGATCATCAACATCCGTAACTTAATTCATTGTTGACGGTAAATACCATAACACCTTTTTTCTGTACTGAATTTTAAAGTTCTGAATGATCTGATCAAGCGGTTGACATTGGTAGTATTTGGAGGAAGAGATATCAATTTTACATTTTCTAAGCTAACATTAGGATGGGATTTTGCATTGTCCAAGAATATTATGACTTTCCTATTTTGCCTTCCCATTCTATGATCAAAACATAACAATTATTCCATCATTACATCCTTAATCTTTCAAGATTTTTTATTTGAATATCATTCAGTCTCTAATTAATTTATGTTTACACCCTTAAAACATCATAGCTTTGCCGATTATTAATGGTTTTTCAAATTCATCTGACATTCACAGCCAACATAATTGTCAGTCTTTCTTTTGATTTCCCGCCTGTACATATTTTTCTCTATCAAACTCATTGTTTTACAGGGCAAAGCTCAGAATAAAAGGCCAGTCTCATCACAATTAAAAATGTTTCTTTCATTATAACTCAAGCATATTTTATTTAACTTTTCCTTCCACTCCGACACCAAATTCTCATCTACAGCCCAACCTTCACACAAATAAAACGTTATGTTTAATTCGGCATTTATCTAACCAATCCCTTGATGCTTTAAACTCATCATAACTGAGTTCTTTTGCAATTTTTCATGTATCAAAGTTCCAGAGACCATAATGTTATTAGCACAAGCCCTGCAAAATCATTCATAAATCAAATTGTCAACTGCTAGGCCTGGCAATTTAGGAAATGCATGTTTATTTAATTGATTGTCATTTTCATCCCATCACTTTAGGACATACTTTTTAAGATATCGCTTATCTGAGTTTTGACATCAAAACATTTTGCCATATCACGCACACTGAGTTCTTCTTTTTCATAGACATATATAACTGCTACTTTCTCTTTTAATGTCAAACATTTGCGTTTTTGAGACATTTTAAGTTGTTGATAACAATGCTTGTAACAATTTTCATTTGAACATACAATAAACGTAAGTAGAGAAAATGTACTACAATAAAAAATACAGTACTATACCGCAACAAAAATATTATATGTCTTCATTGTACAGTACACTTCCGCAGCAACTGATGATGAATTGATTGAAATCATTACATCAGTGTCTAGGCGGGAAGCAATGCAATTCATTACATATAAAAAAATTAATCGCACTGAGTTTAATTTTAAAAAAATACTTTTTTTTTAAATTCTTTTTTCCTGCTGTCCATTTTTCAGAATTGATTGAACAGTTTTTATAGGTAAAATCATTGTCCATGCCCGTTATTGAGAAGTATTTTAACCATTAATACCACTATAAAACTGCCAGGGAATATAAAAGTATCCAGTATTGAGAGGAGTCTGTTATTGGAAAGTGTGCATTAATGGAAGTCACTGTTTATATAAAGCACCTAAATATGCAGTTATAAATACAAAAAACCCTAAAAATTATACACCTGTAAGAAAAACAAAAGAATTATGTGAAATACTTAGAATAAAACAGGAAATAGAAATTAAACAAGCCTATAAAGAAAAATAAGGTCACTGTTAGTAATAAATAATATATACTGTACTAAATTTGGAAATTCTTAAAGAATTAGGATTTTACTATTTAGAATTAGCTATTTACGATAAACATAAAGAAAAATTAAATAAAACTTTTGATAAAAAAATAAACAAAATGAGGAACTATAATAACAATAAATACAATGAAAAATGCAATTTACATCATAAGAATTTTAACAAATCTAATTCTCTTAACAATAGTTATCAAAAGCAAAAAACAGAATCAATTAACAATTTTAAAAATTTTCCTAATATATTTTTGATAATAAAGAAAAGTTAATAATTACATATAAGTGCTCTCAAATTTAATTTAAATTATGGTAATAAATATAATATAATCAAGAACATTAAAATTGATACTGAATGTAATGATTGATAATATGGATAAGAATCAAATAATAATTAATCATAATATAAAAAATAGTATAAAAAGACAAAATATAAATAATAAACAAATGATTACAAAATATGAGGTTATTAAACTAAACACTTTAGGACAGCGTTTCTCAACCTTTCAGTATTTGCGACCTGATTTTCATCACATCCCCTCTCTTACAATAACAATGTATACAATAATAATGGATTTTGACGCTTAAGCTACACTATGACCTTAATTACAAACCATACAAATTATCAAGAATAAGTAAATTTATTGATATTTGACAACACCGATCCACTGCACTGATAAAACCAGAATCAATGCCTCTCTATTGCTCTTTGTCTTACGTCCACCATATCGGACATTCTCACGGCTCCACAAGAATTTCCGATTAGTCTCGACTATTTTGGAAAATCTGTGCAAACATGTATAAATGCTACATCTCATTCAATTCCAGACAATCTCAGTCGAGTCAATCCATCTATCGCTATCGAATCAATTGTGAATGTGTATATTATAATTTACGTGTTAATTGCAATTCACAGCAGCAGATTTACACAGAATCAAGGATAAATTTTTAAGTGGGCATAAGCGAGCATTAGACAATAGTAAAGCATCAAGTTCACAAACGAGCATGTTCCGAAAATAAAATCAAGAAAATATTCTTAAGAATACTTAAATTTTGGGTTTACCAGCAATACAAGATAATTTTGACAAACAATTGCAGTCCATACCTCTATCAAATTATACTGTTACCCATCGAATTGGTGATCTAGCTGAAGATGTACAGCATCAGTTTTTCAGGAAGTTGTGTGATAAATTGTTTTCAATTCAGCTTGATGAGGCAACAGATAGCTTATTTCATTGCCTATGTTCGATTTTGTGACGATGTCAGCAGTAGAAGAACTACGTTTCAGCAAATCAGCAGAACTCAAAGCATTATTTGCCATCTTATTTGATTTTATAAATGAGGCAACCATAGAGTGCAAAAATTGCGTCAGAATATGCACTGATGGTGCTCATTCAATGTCTAGAAGATTCTAAAGTATATAAGCACTTGTAAAACAAAAATTTCCACAGTGTGTCTGGACATATTGCATGATCCACAGAGAAGCTCTGGCTTCCAAAGAAATGAGTCCTGGTCTGATTATTGTGTTCTAACAACAGTTCTAATCGTAGTAAATTATATAAAAATGACACCCCTAGAATCAAGAATCTTTTCTGCACTTTGTAAAGACATGGGTGCAGTACATTCAGTCTTATTATTTTATTACGAAGCAAGGTGGTTGTCATGTGAGAAATTTTTTCAACGTGTTTATGAATTAAGAAATGAAATCACCATTTTTCTAGAAAAGGAAAACTGAATAGAAGCCAAGAAGTTTCGAGATGGTTTATTTGTGATGGAATTAAGCTACTTGGTCGATATATTTGAGAGATTAAATATCTTGAATCTTCAACTCCAAGGAAAAAATACACATATGTTGGATACGAGTGATAAAGTTAATGTTTTTGTAGAAAATTGGAATTGTGGGACAGAAATTGAAAGCAAAAAAACTTAGAAATGTTTGCGAATGTGAATGAATCTGTTAAAACTTACAAGGCTGAAGAACATGTAAAAGTTGGTTGTGTAACTAATGAAAATCATTTAGCCTTGCTGGCAAAGAATTTTAAAAAGTTGCTGACAACAACTTGGTAGCAAGTTACGAGTGAGTTAGTGATCCATTTCAAAATATTCCTGATAGACTCTCAACTACTGAAGAAGAAATCTTCAGACTTTATGGCAAGTGGCAAATCAAAAGACAATTTAGTAATATATAACTCTTTGAATTTTGAGCAGGGGTGAATGATGAGTTTTCTGCACTAAAAACAAGAGCATTTCATATACTATTATCCAATCTTTCAACACCATACCTTTGTGAAACTGGATTTTCTGCAGTTGCTGCTTTGAAGACAAAATATAAACCTCAGCCAAATGTAGAAAAATAACTCAAGAGTGTCTATTTCTAATATTAAAATTTCCTTCAAAAGACTTTGCTCTGCAAGAATGGCCCAAGGGAGTCACTAATAATTATTAAACTTGTTTTTAATTTAGTATTGATAAGTAAATTATTTTATGGAGTAATTATTATTATGGAGTACTGATACAATCCTATTTATAAGTATATCATACCAGTGTAAATGTGTATTTTATTATGTCAGTATATATTTTGTTTTGCTTTCCTTTCAGTAAATAATAATTTTTTTTTAATAATATTTTCTTTTCAATATGCTTGTGCCCCCTATTTAGTGTTATCACGCTCCCCTAGGGGGTACACCCTACAGGTTGAGAAACACTGATTTAAGATATTGATTTAACATTATTAAAATCACACAGAATTAATACACCAGTTATTTTGCATAAAGACATAGAACTTATGAATAATTATATTGAAGAAATAATTTAAAAAAAATAAATCTCCTAACAAACATTTAAGGTTTGTAAAAGATTTAATATCTAAATATAAACCGATATTAAATTATGATAAATTAAATTACCATTCAAGATTATACATCACTCCCAAAACTCGCTGGACTACCAAAAGAAATAAATAATCGTATAAAATCTTTAATAAATTTTAAAACAGCAGCACCTGCATATTTCACAGCTAACATTATAAATAAAATACTTAGAAGAAAAATGAATCTAACCCATAAACATAATGTAAAAAGTGGTTAAGAAGTAGTAAATAAATGAAATTTTATTAAAATTAATTGTAAGACAAAAATGGTAAGTTATGATATCACTAACATGTGTACCGTAATATACTAATTGACAAGAGAATAGAAACACTAAAAAATAAATGAAATCCCAGAATACCCATTGCATTAATAATTATTATAAGAAATGGCCTGGTTGAATTTGGAAATAATTGTTGTAAAAGCTTACAACATAATATAGTAAAAAGCTTACTAAAATATTTGGTAAAAGCTTACTATTGTGATCACCTATATTTGCCATTGTTTGTGAGATATTTATACATGATTTTAAAAATAAAATAGCCCATGGCATATTAAATACACATCAAATATTATTGTGGATAAGATATGTAGATAATATTTTAGTCTTGCATAACCCAACTATAAATAACGACCTTTTTAAATAAACTTTAGAATTTAAAATTTACATACGAAATAGAAAATTACAGAAAAATAAATGTTTTAGTTATTGAAATTGAAATAACATAAACAATATAATAGAAACATCAGTTTATAGAAACCCACAACAAATGCTTGTAATTTATTTAAATTCTAATCACCCATGGTCATCAAAAATGAACACCTATAAAATAATTATATTTTGAGCAACCAATTATACGATAAAACTAAACTTAGAAAAGAAATAGACGAAGTAAAGCTAATAGCAGTATTTAATCGCTTTGATAAAAATAATTATAAGAAAGAAAATAATAGAAAAAATTACTATCATATAATTATGATAAAAATAATTAATTACCGTACCTAGTTAGCAGTCTGTACATAAAAATGTTTAGCATTTCTTTTTGTATTTATTAAGGTAACTGGTTATCTTTCTTTTAGTTTTTCATAAACGTTTTTTCATACAGGTAGTATTTTTCTAGATATATTTATAATCAAGTTTTTTTTTTAAAATAAAAATGAATAAGTAAAATAAATTTAAAAATGAAATATAATATTTCAGCCTACATTATATTTCTTCTTTAAATTTGGAGCTAAGTCTGTAATATCAAATTAAGGGTTAGTAAGTTGTTGGTACTTGTTTTTAATTTGGTACTGTCTTAAAGAAAACATTAATTTGAATAAGTATTATTTTTTATATTGTATTTTTTTAAGTTTTTTAATATTTTGAAATGTAGTTTTATTTATTTACTGTTTTTTTAATTAAAAATTATTTCTTTCCTCTTTCACTTCAAATATGTTGCTGCAGTTAGCTACATATTTGAAGTGAAATATACACTTTAGTTTGCCTAATAATTATTAACTGAATTTAGTTTCCAAACAGAGTTTGGTTTTAAATAAACCAAATGTGTGTGTTTCATCCAGAAGGTTCTGGTTCAAATCCCATTTAGAGCTGGCATTCTTCATATCCGGCAAAGTTCATTTCTTAACTCAAAAAGAAAAAAAATTGTGTAATTGTGTGTGTCAATATTTTTCTTCATGAATAAATAAATAAATAAATAAATATTAAATAGGGATGAGGGATCAGTATTAGTGTTGGGTGACATCAATAGTGTCATTTTGTTACTTGAATATGATTTATGTGTTATCATCTATTGAGTGATTGAGTATGAAATTACTATTACAGCAGTCATGTAGCATAGTGAATTGTACCTTGTACTCACATCATTCGTGTCAAGCTCTTAGATCATTTATATAAAATGGTAGTTATTGATATTTATCAGTTTACTGGATTTTAAACAAGTTTGATTTAAGTATTTATTGATAAAGTGACATAACTACTTTTTTATAATTAAGGTACTCATTTCATTATTCTTTTGTTATTGTTTTACAGATTAACATAACATTTTGAGAACAATATTACTTTTGGATTATTTTTTCAGAAAAGTTAAATTATGTTAACAATGTTTATTTTACAATATTCAGGTTGGTTTTCTTTTTTACATAATTAATAAAGGAAAAACATTTAAGTTAATTTTTTTTATTCTGTAATATTATTAAAGTATGATTGAACAAGTGAAAATACTACATTTTAACAAAAAAGATTAATAATATTTTTAAGTTTTTTCAAACTTTAAAATAGGATCTAAGTTACATCATTTTTTTTAAACATAAAACTTGTTTGTGTAATAATGCTTAAAAGAACTTTAAGAGTTAGCCAAATATTATTGTTTGTTAAAAATAACTTTTAAAAAAATTTAGAAAATGATCAGAAATAATTATATTTTTTCTTAACTTTAAAAAATAATTCTAGATAACAAAACATTCTTGACTTGCTGATCCCATCGTGGTCGATGAAAGTGGAAATACCCTGCATTATACAAGTGTTATCAGGGCATTGTTAAGATCTCATTTTATATTTTATTGACCCTTATAATAATTAATATGATTCTGTAACACCAATTTCTAAGGCCTGTTTTCATTTCCTTTCTAGATTGCCTAGATTTTACTACGGTAATTACATATCCAGAAATACTCACTCAGTCTTTTCTCATTTTTAGATCTATATTTAATATTAGTACTGTACCCATACTGTCTGTATATGTGCAATCATTTAATCATAATGTCAATAAATAAATAAATAATTATTTAATAATGATTTCCATTACTATTAAATATTAATAATCTGACAGTCATTAAATTTTATTATACTGTAGCTATTATTATTTTTAATTTTGATAGCTATTAATTGCAAACTGCGTGAAAGAAGAGTGGATTAAATAAAAGTATTCAGAAGTAGAAAGAGAAATGAACATTGGTAAAATAGGCAGAGCATACAGGACAGTTAAGGAAAATTTTGGGGTACATAAATTAAAATCCAATAATGTGTTATACAAAGATGGTACACCGATTTATAATACGAAAGATAAGGTCGATAGGTGGGTGGAATATATTGAAGAGTTATACGGAGGAAATGAATTAAAAAATGGTGTTATAGAAGAAGAAGAGGAAGTTGAAGAGGATGAAATGGGAGAAACAATACTGAGTTCTGAATTTAAGAGAGCATTAAATGATTTGAATGGCAGAAAGGCACCTGGAATAAACGGAATACCTGTAGAATTACTGCGCAGTGCAGGTGAGGAAGCGATTGATAGATTAAACAAACTGGTGTGTAATATTTATGAAAAGGGAAGTTTCGTCAAACTTAAAAAAAAGTGTTATAGTCATGATACCAAAGAAAGCAGGAGCAGATAAATGTGATGAATACAGAACAATTAGTTTAACTAGTCATGCATCAAAAATCTTAACTAGAATTCTCTACAGAAGAATTGAGAGGAGAGTGGAAGAAGTGTTAGGAGAAGACCAATTTGGTATCAGGAAAATTATAGGGACAACGGAAGCAACTTTAGGCCTCAGATTAATAGTAGAAGGAAGATTAAAGAAAAACAAACCAACATACTTGGTATTTATAAACCTAGAAAAAGCATTCAATAACGTAGACTGGAATAAAATGTTCAGCATTTAAAAAAAATTAGGGTTCAAATACAGAGATAGAAGAACAATTGGTAACATTTACAGGAACCAAACAGCAACAGTAATAATTGAAGAACATAAGAAAGATGCCCTAATAAGAAAGGGAGTCTGACAAGGATGTTCCCTATCCCTGTTACTTTTTAATCTTTACATAGAACTAGCAGTTAATGATGTTAAAGAACAATTTAGATTCGGAGTTACAGTGCAAGGTGAAAAGATAAAGATGCTACGATTTGCTGATGATATAGTAATTCTAGCCGAGAGTAAAAAGGATTTAGAAGAAACAATGAACAGCATGGATGAAGTCCTACACAAGCACTACTGCATGAAAATAAACAAGAACAAAACAAAAGTAATAAAATGTAGTAGAAATAACAAAGATGGACCACTGAATGTGAAAATAGGAGGAAAAAAGATTATGGAGGTAGAATAATTTTGTTATTTGGGAAGTAGAATTACTAAAGATGGACGAAGCAGGAGCGATATAAAATGCCGATAGCACAGCTTCAGTCAGAAATATAATTTGTTAACATCAAAAATTAATTTAAATGTCAGGAAAGGATTTTTGAAAGTATATGTTTGGAGTGTTGCTTTATATGGAAGTGAAACTTGGATGATCAGAGTATCTGAGAAGAAAAGATTAGAAGCTTTTGAAATGCGGTGGTATAGGAGAATGTTAAAGATCAGACGGGTGGATAAAGTGACAAATGAAGAGGTGTTGCGGCAAATAGATGAAGAAAGAAGCATTTGGAAAAATATAGCTGAAAGAAGAGACAGACTTATAGGCCACATAATAAGGCATCCTGGAATAATCGCTTTAATATTGGAGGGCAGGTAGAAGGAAAAAATTGTGTAGGCAGGCAACATTTGGAATATGTAAAACAAATTATTAGAGATGTAGGATGTAAGGGATATACCGAAATGAAACGACTAGCACTAGATAGGGAATCTTGGAGAGCTGCATCAAACCAGTCAAATGACTAGAAACAAAAAAAAAGCTATTAATTATTTGATAATAACTGCTTGATGATCTTCCTGCCAATTAAAAGTGATGATATTGTGAATGTATGTATTAATTCTGTACAATGTACATTTATATGTGTAATTATTTTTACACATACTTCTTAGAAAGAAATAGTTTGCTAGTACTGTATAAATCCTGATTTATTGCTTCTCTTAAAAGCTGTTTAGATGTACTATAGCTAATGTTAGTATGTATAGCATATGGATACAAAGAATTTTGTTCTTTCTGAATCATCAGGTATTTGATTGATCTGATGTATTCTCTATAAATTTTTATTTTTTTCTAATCTTTTAACATCAGGTTAATCTTTCATCTTCAGGTTATTTTATAAATTTGAATATTTATTTTTCTTTACTCATTCTTTCTTACCAAATTAACTAAACCTGAATGTCTTATTACTCACAACTTAGTTAATCTCTTTAATGTCTCTCCTTTTTTATTTTTATTAAGATATCTTCATTTCATATTTTATTGACATAATATTCAATGTGATTCTATAACACCAATTTCTAAGGTTTGTTTTCATTTCTTTTCTGTTGTCCAGATTTTACTACCATAATTACATATCCAGAAATACTCAGTCTTTTCTCATTTTTAACTGCCATTTTTTTAATTTTTTAACATTTTTAAAAAGGAGGAGGTTTTCAATTCAATTGTATTTTTTTTTTAACTGTATGTTATGCAATATCTATGATGTTAGTAAACCGATTTTGATAAATTTTTTTAATCAAAAGAGTATACTTTTGGAATGGTACCATATAATTTTAATCAAATCCGAAGGATAATCATAGAAAAAATACCAAACAAAAAATAAATATTAAAAATTAAAAAATATGACTACCAAAAAAATATTTCTGAGAAACATTGCTCTTTAATATGGTTTCATCATGATTTTGTATTATATTAGCAAATACCGGTTTGAATTTTGAAAATCAAAAGATTGGTTGTTAAGATTTGCTGGATCGAGAGCATACCTGATACATGCGAAAGTTAGCCTTCAACTTACTGACAAATACCCAATCTGAATTTTGAAAATCAGATGATTGAAGAGCACTCCATTCTGCCTCCCAGAAGAGCGCCCCAACGGCACCTTGTTTGTTACCAATTGACGAGTTGATGGTGATGTTGGTCTAACCTCGCTTGACGTACTCGCATCACCTCACCACTCTAGCCCCACTTACAGTCCCCACAGGAAGCCCATTATTATTATTAAACAGGATTTTCAAATATATTTAATATTATTTTATTTTACTTAGCATAAATTTAATTCTATTATTTTTGTTATTTTTATTATTTTTTCATTTGAATCATTCAGTTCAAACCCAGCTCACATAGTGATAGAGGCTTACAGTTCATTAATGAATGAATTAATTCAATTCAAGTTTGTGCTTTAACCAGAAAATCTCCATTACTACATATATAAATTTATTTATTTTTATAGCCTATGACACTCCTGCTAACGTAAGGATTCCAACACAGAATCTTACATCTTAATTGGTTCAGCCGTGTGAGCACTATGATGGAACAAACATATGTAAATACATACACTCTAAATACATTACTTTCCTTTTTGGGCAGTCATGTAAAAAACCGAATGGCTCAATACCCTTAGCCACTGACCACTCGCACCAATACCATGTTGGGGTCTGTTCCCTGTATGACTAGGACATTATTAACAGTTTATATATTATCATTGCTTAGTCTCTGTGGAAATATTCATGACATTTCTTTCTTTACTTTTCTTTATTAAATAATCATGCCTTTTTTTTCTTGGTCACTTTCCATTAAACTCCATATAAATATCCCCATATATTATCCCTAATTGCAAAATTATAATATAAATATGTATATTATGCAATAATAAATTCTAATTTTGCAATATTAAATAAATAGTCATACATCAAGCTCCTAACCTCCATCACCTTGTATGAAGGGAGTTAAATATTATAATTTTACAATAAATAATATCCTATAATTATTATAAACACTTATTTTAACTAGGTACTCGCTAACTGTGTCCAAATGTCTAATCACAATAATGAAACCTATAAATTGGATAGATTATGCAACTTCATCATTTCTGTCACAATTTTCTCATCATGTGTCTATTTAATTTGGGTCTAAATCAGACAAGGCAATGCCCTCTAAAGTTTTAACTCGACTAAGGCAACATAAATCTGCCCCTTGGCAAAGTTTTACTTGTCAAGCTATAGCACTGCCCTGACAAGAATTCTACACTGCAGTTTATGAACAGTTACAGCCCAGCTTAATATTAGAGGTAGCATTCTGCGCTCAACAAATCCATATCCCTTTGTCACTTAGAATGTTGTCCAAACTGGTGAAATGGCTAAGCAATCATCAACATCTTTCATTCTAAGATTTATAGTTTTATCATCAAATTTGATGAGCACAGTTTCCGGTAGCTCTCCCTCGTATATCAAGCCGAGGCGGTGAGAACTTTGCTCTTGTGTTTCATCAACAAACTTTTGTGTATTAAACTGACACGATGAGCATGACTCTAGAATTTCATTTCATAAGAATCGACTGTTGTACATTCTTATTTGAGAGAGTCTACATTCTTGTTGTTGAGAAGTTTCTGTGGAAACATTCCTAGTACTTCTTTCTTTAGTTTTCCTTAAACAATCATCCCTTTCTTGGTAAATTTCCTTTAAACATCACTCTCATTTGAGTAGAGCATTTAGTAGGCCTACCCATATTTTAATAATATATATATATATACACATGCAGAAACTAGATACCATTAAAAATTGTGAAATAAAATAATTTATAAAAAATAAAAACTGGCTTCAACAAATAATAGTACTAAAAAGTTACAAATAATTATGTTTTTATTTATTAACTAAAGTAAAAATATTTACAACAAATAACTATTTTTGAAGTTGATCCCAGCCAAAACAAGTTAAACAAAAAAAAAACCTATGATCTATATAACACAAATCTTACTTCAAACAATGCAAAATTGGTAATACAAGTTTTACTAAAATAAAATGAGTTCTAATAAAATATGAATTGGGAGCACATAGTGAATGAATGTGAGTGATTATTTTAAAAATTGTAAAGGAATGTCTGTAGGAAAGATATATTGGCGAGTATGGAAATCAATGCTGTTGTATCAAAATTAAGAGAATTTGTAATAAATAAATAATCTATACAAATTTGAAAAAAGTAAAAATAATATTTAAAATTAAGGGTACTCAGATGAATAATGTATTTGTTAAATAATTAATTTTTCAAATTTCAAAATTGTAAGTTTTTAATTAAAATTAATTTTCATATTTTTAATTATTACATATTTTTTAATTATTATTTATCATTAATTTTGTTCTATAATGTTTTAAACAATGTTGCCTTAAAGTCACTTAACAACAATATATATATATATATATATATATATATATATATATTAATTAGTATTATATTAATTATTATTTTTTTTAATTTCAAGTAATCATTATCAAAAATTTTGTATTATTTGTAAGTATTTATATAAAACAAATTACATACCTATTCACTACATACTTAATCTAATCTGTATTCTCTTATTTTATAATTCATACACAGATTACAAAAAAACCTTATGCGAAATAGACAGTTTTCCCCCACTACTTATAACCAAACAATAATATTCTGTAATTGACAGTTTGTCATCATTTAATCTTTTTTTTTTTATTACTGTATTATTTTTAAATATCAGCTTTAGTTCATTTCAGTCTGTTTAATGTGTGTGCTCTTATCATTATATTTCCTGTAATTTATCTTCTTAAACCTGATATGAAAAACTGATATGACAATGTTAGCCCTAAAACATAACAGTTTAAATAAATTTTATTTAGTTTTATCAGACCTGTTTTGTAATTTAGAGTGATTGTAAAAAATGTATATTATTAATAACTAAACAGTTAATTATTTATTGTTTTTTATAATTACTACATTAGTTACATTGGTATTTAAATTAATAATTTTATTGTGATTAGTGATATAAATTGTTGTGACTGTGTTTTGTATAAAATAAATCAAGGATATACTGATATAGATATGTAAGTAAGACAGCAAAACTAATTATTATTTCATTTAATAATTTTCATTTTCACTTATTTAACAGATTTCAAAGTATACTAATTCTGTTTTTACATTCCACATGCTTTTAAGCTTTAAAAACATTTTCTTATTAGTATTGAAAGTTTGTTGAAAAGCAGAAAAACATGATAATTTAACATTAAAACTAGATTCCAATATTAAATTTTGTAATACAAATTATGTATTTATATATAAATAAATATTAATATACATTTATATTTATATTGGTAACAATATTGTTTTTATATGATAACTTTTTTGACAGATTCAATAATGATATGGTATATTATGCCCTGGAAATCAATAAGTGTCTTATAAAAAATTTGTTCATATAATATTTTACGTGTTGAAAAATACACGAGTTACTTCTTATATAATGTAAAACTATAATTTTTTTACTACAACCAAAATAAGTTGATGTTTTAAAAACATATTTATATTTTTTCAGCCACTTTTTTAACCATTTTCACAAACTGGTATTGTTATTCCCACCCTAATTAGTTGATAGTACTGCTGGCAGTTATCTTAAGTTAGGAAAACATTTAGATATGTATTAAAAACATGTTCAAAATTGTGAGTGATGGATTTGAATTTTGTGAGTTAATCTATTATTTTGTTCTTTTGTATACTGAGTGATCAACTTAAAATCGAACCAAGCCAGTGAGTGAGGTCACTTTTAACACTGCTGCTTCTACAAGTGACACTATTGATGTGTATATTCCTAAGATAATTTCTTTAGTTAAACTTCAATGATCAGATGTTCTTGTAAAGTATGTAGTAAATGAATTTAAAAGAAACAACATATTTTATTTGTTTTGGACTATTAGAATTTTATTATTATATAAAAGACTAAGATTTTATAAAAAATATGTATCTTATTTGTAGAGTTATATCTGACCAAATCAATCAGCTTTTTATTGTTCAAAAACCTTTTCTTGAAGATACATATTCACCAGGTGAGCAACTTAAAAACAAAACTGAACCAGCATGAACCTCAGTTATTTGAGTGTCATCATTAACTCTGCTACTGTTAGCACCACTATTAGTTGCACCATCTATTGTTGTCAGTTGTGAAGTACAATACCACCCACGTAACGATGAGCTTGGATGATCAGCCTGCATGACACTGCTGTACTATTGTTCTCTAAAACATTGTCACACCATGATTAGTCATTTCTTAGTAGCATAAACATGATGCAACTTACATTGAGTAGTAATGATCGCCACTCCAAGCTCACCGTTACTTGGCAGCGACTGTAAGTGCTCATGCTTCATTACAGTGTAATTTCATTCTTTGCAGTTGTGATTTTCTAGAATACCTTATCCAATCAAGGAAGAGGTTGCTATAGTGGAAGTTTATATGCATTCTAAATCCTTTCAAGAAATGAATCAAATATTCATTGAAAATTTTCCAAATACTAGTATCCCAGCAAGGAGTAGCACACATGATTTGATTAAAAAATTGTAAAAGTTTCAAACACAAAACGAAATAGGCAACCTTCCATTACGACTCCAGGAGGCCATAGCTGATGTTCAAAGAAGAATTTCTGCCAATCCAAAAAAATTCATATGTAAGTTATCACTAAAAGTAGTCAAAATACATATCTTGTTGTAAGATTCTTCATGATTTAAATTTTAAATCAACATGTGACAACTGTGCAATAGCACAACAGAAAAATCAAATCATCTTAATTATTGCAACTGGCATCTCAAAACCATTGGTGATGAAAAAGCAGACTTGATGGCTAAATTTCATGTCAGTTAAGGCAAAAATAAACACTATTTTAATTTTTTTTTTTAAATATATATAATATAGTTCCCACAAAAATATTTGAAAATGGTCTGATAAAACATTAATAATAAATTATTCTTATGCATGTTAAACATTACAACCATAATGGTTATAGCCTATCTTACCTGAATTGCAAGTCATTCCAGAAAACAACATAACAATTCCCAAGAATAACATGTCCCATGCCAGGCTTACTAGGAAATTATTCCCTAGCATTTTAAATCCATAAACTTATTTCTTTTATCAGTTATTTTTATTTAAATAATAAATTAATTATAACTTTCTGTATTATTTTTTTGTCTAAAATTGTTGTTATTATTATTGCTGTTTATAAAAGTGAATCTGATGTATAGGATGAACTTAAACTATTCAGGCCATTTTAGGGGTTAATAAAATTGAACAAAGCAATCTAGTGCATGTCGATTTTTTCAAACATTAGTGTAGGTACTAAAGTTACCGATGACCTTGAATGAATACAGCAGCATGATATAGTAAAGGAGATGAATCTTAAAGCTTAGCGCTTTGTCAACTGAACCTCCACCAACTGACCCATTCTATTACCCATTGATTCTATTGATTCTATTACCCATTTAGCGTTACATACAGTCCACTAGGAAACAATCTGTATACACTATGCAAAATTAGCATTATTAATATTTATTATTATCATAATTATTATTACATTCATGTTAATATTGATATTAATCATGTCAAGAATCATTATTAAATAATATAATTAATTCATTTTTAATTGATAATGTTCAATTAAATACCTTATAAAAAAAATCTTCTTGTTTTTCAATTAATATGATGCTGATTCAGTGATGAATTAAAAGAGTGTAATAAACCAAAGTTATATAAATTATTTTATAAATTTTTAGAAAAATAAAACACTAAGCAACTGAACATTTTACACAAAGTTAAATAATACACAAATTTTACAAAAATAAAAATAAACACTACACTTAAGAAACTAAAGCGGTTGAACTTCGTCATCCAAATCACTAAATTCTGAATTTTCCATGTTGTCACTTTCACTACCACTATCATCTTCCAAAGAAATTTGAAAAGATTCTATAATGTTGTCAATTATGTGCACCTGTCTAATGTATTAATCTTCAATCTTTTTGTACTTTTTCACAGTAAGGTTTCCAATGCAATGTGTCAATTTTAGAAAATTTATCTTCAGCCATCCATTGAACATCATTAAAGTCAAAAGTGACATTGTGGCTTCTAATGTATTGTTTTACTTCAGACCAAAACATTTCAGTAGGGTTTAAGTCTGAGTGGTACTGGGATAGTCAAAGTACTTCATGCCCATTTTTCTTGGTAAGTTCATCAAAGTTAAACACTTTATATTTTTCTTTGTTCCTTTTAATTATCTTTTATAGTTGGGACTTCAACATATAGATGAGAATGGAGTGCATTACATAACTAATCCTGCAGTTTTTGTTTTCTTCAAAGGATGTGGGTAATTTTTCTTGCAATGTTCTGTGATAATACATATTGTCTAAAATTATTACAGAATTTTCAGGAAGGTTTTCTGATTAATTTTTCTTCTGCCCATTTTAATAATTATTTGTATTTATAGAGTCATGGTAGTCACCAATTGTTGCATTTGCTTTTCAGGTTAATAATGTGTCCTAATTCCCATTTCACCTCCAATTTGTATAATAATCAACCTACTGCCTTAGAAATAGGAGTTGGAAATCCTCCTCCTGAAGCATTCTTCCATTTCATTGAGGTATGACTTGACAAAATATATATTTCATCAAGGTATGCAAACTGCCTGTTTTGGTTCTGAATTTCTTGAATGTGTTTATGTACTTTATTCGTTTAATCCTAATGTCATGATGTTCAATAACATTGTTTTCAGTTTATTCCCATTTAAAACCTAGTTGTTGCAATACTCTTCTTAGGCTTCTTTTATTTTGTGAGAATCCTATTGAATCTTTCAGTTGTACCAGCAACTTTGGAATGGTGGGTAACTAACTGTTCTTCTGAGAGATAAATTCACTTATGATCCTTCTCACTAGGCACATGTCGAAATTATCTAGGCCTGTTACTGATTTGTTACAGATTTTATATTTTCTTGGTGTACTGAAAGAAGTAGAAACCTCCGGATGGGTTTTCTTGTAATTTTTTTTAATAACTCCTTTTTTCTGTTTCTTACTCTTTGAACTTGTGATTGTGATATTTTACACGCAGCTGCTGTTATTTCTTTGGGCTTTTGAATTGGAGTAATATGCTTGTCATCATTTTCTGACTGTGCAAATTTACTTGCTTCTTCTATCAGCAATTCATACACATTATTAATTCCCAAGCTTGCAGATAAAATAAAAGTTTAACCTATACTATATATACAATACTAAAAATCAAGAAAAGCAAAATGCAGCAGCACTGGTGAAACACACTCAACACATGAAACTCAACAGATGAAAAAAAATGACTGAGCATTATTATTATGCAAAGCTTTCAACTTTAATGTATTCTATAAATAGAATAGAGTAATACTTTTTTTAATTTGTTAATGATATCAATGTATGTCTTTAGTCAGCTAATTAGAATGATTCATTTATTACAGTAACTCATACTTACAAAATTGTTTCATTTAAAAGGAAGTGTTTAGTTTATATTTATCAATTTTGTCAACATATGCATAATTGTAATTTTTAATCACTGTATCATAAATTAGCATAATTTAGATTTAGAAATACCTGTAACATTTTCGAACAATAATTAAAAATAAAAAAATTAAGGATAATTTTATTTTAGTTGTAATTAATATTATAAAATAAATTATTAAATTATACTTAACATCAGTTTGAGATAATAATTTTTTTGTTAAATAAAATTTACTTTTAATGTAAATTGTAAAATGGCTGAGATTGAGATTGAATCATGAACAGATATAGTTTTCCATTTTCTAAATATCGATAAGACAAATGTTTGTGTAATCACTTTGCAATATCAAAAAAAAAATACAATCACAAATAAATTAAATAACTATATGATACTGATTATTGCAAAATATACATATTGAAAATTCATAAATACAGTATGTTGTAACAGACATAAATTATATTTTTATTATTATGTGTTGCATGTTATGAGTAACATTATAGGAAAACTTGTTGATAATTTATGTATAACTACATTACAATATTTTTATCAGTAAATAATTGAACAGTTTGTTTTGATAACACTGATAAGAATCCACTTACATATTTTATATAATTGTTTTTAAATTAATAATGAAATTAGCATTATCTTATCAAAAAAAAGTTGGGAGTGTATTCATGAAACATCTTGAGGGTTATTTAAACATTTTTATTTTCATTCTTATCTTCTGACACGATTTTTACTTTTTTTCATTGGTCTTTTGCAGAATATTTACAAAAACTACTTATTATTAAACTAATAGTTTATGTAAATAGTACCTAAAGATGCATCATTAGTCAATGAATAGGACACCAAGTTATCCTTGCGTTACTAGTAATGATTCATTACTGCAGATACATCCAATTTTGAACCCTGCCAAATTTAGTTTTTATTTTTATTTTTGTCTTCTTTCATTTGTCTGGTTTGATGTAGCTGGTTTGATAAGTTTGCACAATTTTTCTCATCTACCTCTCCCTCCAATATCAAAGCGACTATTCCAGGATGCCTTAATATGTGGCCTATAAGTCTGTCTCTTCTTTTAGCTATATTTTTCTGAATGCTTCTTTCTTCATCAATTTGCTGCAACTACCCTTCATTTGTTACTTTATCCACCCACCTGATTTTTAACATTCTCCTATAGCATCAATTTCAAAAGTTTCTAATATTTTTTTTTCAGGTACTCCAGTCATCCAAGTTACACTTACATACACTTCAAACATATACTTTCAAAAATGTTTTCCTGATGTTTAAATTAATTTTTGATATAAACAAATTATATTTGTGACTGAAAGCTAGTTTCACAGTGCAGCATTTTATATTACTCCTGCTTCATCCATCTTTTGTAATTCCACTTTCCAAATAACAAAATTTTTCTACCTCATAGTCTTTTCTCAGACTGTTTTTATATTCAGCTGACCATCTACTTTATTTATACTATATTTCATTATTGTTAATTGTTAAGCAGTAGTTCTTGCGAGGACTTCATCCATGCCATTCATTGTTTCTTCTAAATCATTTTTACTCTTAATATCACCAGCATATTATAGCATCTTTATCTTTTCACCTTGCACTATTACTTACTGTTAGTTCTATGTAAAGATTAAATAACAGGGATAGGGAACATCCTTGACAGACTCCCTTTTTTATTATTTCTTCTTTCTTATGCTCTTCAATTATGTTGCAGTTTGGTTCCTGTAAATGTTAGCAATTGTTCTTCTGTCTCTAAACTTGAACCCCAAATTTTTTTAAATACTTAATATTTTCATTCCAGTCTACATTATTAAATACCTTTTCTAAATCTATAAATGCCATGTCTAAATCTATAAATGTATGTTGGTTTGTTTTTCTTTAATCTTCCTTCTATTACTAATCTGAGTGCTAAAATTGCTTCCCTTGTCCCTTTACTTTTCCTGAAACCAAATTTGTCTTCTACCACCACTTCTTCCACTCTCCTCTCAATTCTTCCGTGCAGAACTCTAGTTAAGATTTTTGATGCATGTGTTGTTAAGCTAATTGCTCTGTATTCTTCACACTTTTCTGCTCCTGATTTCTTTGGTATCATGGATGACAATAACTCTTTTTGAAGTCTGACGGAACTTCCCCTTTTTTGTAAATATTACACACCAGGTTATATAATCTATCTATCGCTTCCTCACCTGGACTCTGCAGTAATTCTGCAGGTATCCTGTCTATCCCAGGAACCATTCTGCCATTCAAATCCTTTAATGCTCTATTTAATTCAGATTTCAGTATTGTATCTCTCTTTTCATCCTCTTCAACTTACTCTTTTTCCTCTACTATACTAGTTTCTAATTTATTTCCTCCATATAACTCTTCAATATATTCCATCCACCTATCAACCTTTTCTTTCATATTATAAATCGGTTTACCATCTTTATTTAACACATTATTAGATTTTAACTTATGTACCACAAAATTCTCCTTAACTTTCATGAATGCTCAATCTATTTTACCAATGATCGTTTCTCTTTCCACTACTGCACACTTTTCTTTCACTAATTTGCACCTGACCAAAAATCGTTTTCCTCTTCCCACTGAACCTCGCTAATTCCTACCACATCTACATTTAACCTACCCATTTCCCTCTTTAAATTTTCTAACCAACCAACCTTTTTTAGACTTCTAAAATTCTACGCTCCAACTTGTAGCATGTTATTTATTAATTCTCTGGTGACCCCTTCCTTAGTAGTCCCCACATGGAGATCCAAACAGAGATTAGTTCAACTCCGGAATATTTTACCAAGCAAGGCGCCTCCATCTTTGTTACATGAAAATGCAGAGAGCTACATTTTCTTCAAAAAAAGGACAGCTGTAGTTTTCCATTGCTTTCAGCTGCGCAGTACTCAGAAGATTGGGTGATGTTAATATGGCTGTTTAAGTCCTCCTGACTTACGCCCTTAACAACTACTGAAAGATCTGCTGCCCTCTTTCAGAAGTCATTCCTTAGTCTGGCTCTCAACTAATATCTCTCTGATGTGGTTGCACCTTCAGTCCAGCTACTCTGTATCACTGAGCACTCAAGCCCCCTCACCAACGGCAAGGTCCCATGATTCATACAGAAAGTAGTTTTTATTATGTTATCTTAAAACACTCTACCATATATTTAATGCTAAGCTTTGCAGTTTGCTAAATGTGTTGGGTTTTCATACATGGTTCAATTAGAAATTAGTAATTATAGTTATATTATCAAACTTTTACATATTATATTATTTTGGAAAATATAAAATCTTATTTAAATTAAATACAAGATGAAAATGAAAGACTAGTGCAATCTGTCATAGTTCAACGTTTTTGGAGGGATCATAGATAAGAATGTGAACTATATTTACTTACAAGCTGATAGTTCCACAATAGCTGGAACTTATCTTGGAGATTGAAAGGTAAGGAGTAAGAAAAAATTCTAATAGCTAAAGCTACATTCAAAGAATTTCAGTTCTCATACATTATCAAAATTAAGTAAGAACTCTAGGTGAAATCCAAATCATGCTATTGGCATTTTGTATTAACTAATAATTAGTAGCAGTCAATAGTCATTAAAGTATAAAATATGTAATCTCAGTAGTCATAACACTTAAAGTATAAAAATATGTATCTTATTGTTTGTATTACTCTCAAGTTTTCAGACAAATCATTTTATACACATTTCAATCATATAAATTGTTTTATGAACTGTTGACTAGTTTCAGTTATGTAAGCCGGTATTGGAGTTTAAACAACACTTTTACTTTGAACATATTTTTGTGTGATAAATTTTCTTAAAAATTTACTATAATATCTTCTGATTGATTTTCTTTTTCGTAAGTGATCATCTTAAGATGAATTCTCTAGTGTAATTTGTTAGATAATGTAATTTTCATAAAATAAGGGGTTTTCTCTGCTTGTAAAATCAGTTTTATTAATTTACATAATTATTAAAGCTGTTTGAAAATAGTATTTATCTTTACAACAGTTAAATTATCAAATTGATATTTAATAAAACAAACAAATTCCCCAACTGTAGCAATTTTGACATTACGTGATGAATTCGAAATATTGATTAGGCAACATATGCATGAAATTCATTTATTTAATTAACTATTGTAAGAGAAAAACTTTCTGGTTAAACTCAGTAAAACACATAAAAGCACATAAAAACTCATAAAAGCACATTATTGAAATAGTTGTAACAAATAAGTAAATCAATGATAAAAAAGTTATCTGGAATCATATTTTTCCTGCAAAAGACTCAAATTTGCCATACAACAGTATCTTAAACTACGTAGTTTCTGCTTCTTTCAAAAAACAGCTACTAGTGATAGTTATAAATTAAAAAAATAATTTTATAAAGAAAAATAAACTGCAGAAGTAAAGATACAATTTTTATCGCTATAAGAAGCATGGCTGGCTAACTGAAAAACTAGTGTCACTGGCAGAAAAATACTTCTTTTGTTAGGACAGGAACTGGATTTAACTATATTTGTCATTATATAAAAACAATAATTCTTACTATATTCATTGTAATTGGTGGCAATAATGACATTCTTAATGGATGTACTGAATTTGCATAAGAATTTTGAGCCCATCCTACTTAATTTCAAAAGCAAAAATGTCTTACATACTTTGTACTATTTTATTTAGATAAAAACCATTTTAGGACCATCATAATGAAAATCAGGAAATCTCATTGGTTGACATGTCAAAATATGCAGCCTGTAATAATTGGGTTTTTCTGGTTAACTTTAGTTGTTTTTAACCCTTTGTAGTTGGATGACATATTTAAAATTAGTCCACCGGGGTCGAATGGTCAGTAGTACTGGCTGTAGCCATTTTACCTGTCAAGTCAGAATTGTTTGCACAGTCGCTTTCCTCACAGCTCGGATGGCCAGCAGTAGTGACCAGGTTAGAATCCCTTGAACACCTGGACAGCCAGCAGTACTGGCCACTCAAAACAAATTGCTATAGAAACAGTGTATTTCTTTTGTGTTCTGTAATTAGTTCTGTAACCAATTGAACAGCCTTTTAATTAATTATGTATTACGTTTCCTGGTTTTTTCTTTTACATTTCCCAATGCAGTCTTTCATTAAAAGACTACACTGTTTGTAGTGAAAGAAGACCAGGAGGAGAAAGAAAATGAGGCAAATTTTTCTGCAAGACTTGTCAGAAACTCCCTGGACTACACATGGGCAAATGCTTTGAAAAATACCATTCTGAAAAATAAACCACGATCTAGCTAACAAGTTAAACAAATGTCTTGGTCAATTTTCTTGTACTACAAAGTTTCTTTCTAAATATTATTTTATTATATTATATTCAGTAAAGTAAAAATTAATCAAAACTATGTTAAGCTATTCTTTGTGTGTTAATAAAAAAAAAATTATATAAAATATTGGCACTGTTTTTTAAAAATTAAATGCCCTATGTAAATATTTAGGAATGAATGAAAAACAATTTCGAGCTAGTGGGGCAGAGCAGTCAAGATGGTGAGTTGAGACAACAATGACAGGTAAGCGACCAGTCCTGCTGGCTGTCCGAGCTGTAAGTATTGCTAGTACTAAATAAATATTCCGAACTGACTGAGAGCAGGCTGTAGCTAGCTCTACTGGCCATCCAACTGCAAAAGATTAAGAATGGCATGCTCTCAAGACGTGGCCTTTACATGACCACACTTATTTTCTACATTCACTGCAATAATTATAAAAAGAAAATTTAAAGATTTAGATTCAATCTCTAGTTCTATTAGGTTCTTTGGTTTTTGTGAAGAAGTAATGAATAGCAATTTTTACAGTTCTGCAGAATTAAAATGCCAAATAAGTTTGATATTAATATTCTTTCAATGAATGGTATGTGCCTTTTCCAAAGATTAAGCATTTACCATAATTATATCCTATTTCAGCTGACTGAAAATTGGTTTTCCTAAAGTGATTCATAATATAAATATTTTAATCATTAACACAGATAAAATATATCTTGTTTTTTGTATGTTTGTGAATCATCACCATGATCATTGAATTACTATGAGGATTTAGTATTGTAATTGTTAACATTTGTGGCTGAGACCAAAAAAAGAGAAAGAAAAATCCACATTTACACTAAGAAGAGCAGAATCCATATTCAAATGTATTTTTTTTGTTGTAATTTTTACCAATTACCTCTGCCATCAGAAAGTTTTCTTTAGAATTTACCACTGTAAGTTTATCAGTTTGACAACTCTACAACAAAATTATTTTTATTTTGACAGAAAAGTAAGAAGAAAAGATGATTACTGACAGCATGATTGCCAAGGATTTTCATGCATTATTAAATTTTATAGAGTGTTTCAAGTATTTCACATGTTCTTTTTTTTAATGAACTCATCATTATTCAAAAGATAAATGAAAAGTTATCTTATGCAAATCCTAAACTTGTTAAGGGTTGAAAAATTTATGAAATTTTAACATTTCAATCTAATTTAATTAAAACATGTTGTCTTTCAACTTTTGCTTTTTTTGCACCACTGTAAAGATTCTCATTAATACTTTTGAATAATTTTAATTCTTCAGCTAGGAGAAAATGGCATTTATCATCTACCATTATGATTTCTTCAAATCATGTTGTGCTCTCATGAATTATGATGAATTACAGTAAACACTCTGAAACTGTACAGTATGTGAATGACATCATTAACAGAGATCAGTATTGATCTAGAAATCTTTCATGAGAAGATGGACATAGTATTTATGATAGCCAGTAACATTTAAAAAGTTACTGGTTATTAATGTTACTAGATGTTATGACTTTTCCTATATCTATCTTAAACAAAAGAGATAATATTCATGTAAGGTTGGAGGGAGTGAATTGTGTTCACTGTATGAAGATGCTTGGTTTTTAATTGAATATTACATTTTACTGGAGTATTTATACAGATGCAATTTTAAATACACTATCAAAGTATATTTATTCCATAGATTTAAAATATATTCACACCAGACATAATGAGACTATTTTTTCTGCTTTCTTCTATTCTCACATCATCTGTGGTACTCTTTCATTCTGCAAAGAAGCTGTAAGAGTACTCACTGCCAACCTTTTTTTTAAAAAATTGCAAATATTTATGAAACATTTACCAAATTATAAGTATAAAGGACCATCTACTTAATCTTCTACTACTACTACTACTACTACTTATACGATAAATTGATTCAGTACAATACATCAATATACTCGTACTACTTATATAATAACAGTTTGATTCAATACAATATAACACATGTTCATAACAAATTTATTACTACCATTCAAGCAGATGAACAGAACTCAAAATACATTCCAACACTAATAAGTGTTAGAATCCCAAAATTTCCACATTTAGAATTATAAATTTAAATCAAATATAATTTTAATGGGTTGTTTAGTATTTTTGTATTTAGTACTTAATTTTGTACTGTTAGAAGTAAGAAAAATATGTTTAAATGTCTATATCATGAAATGTTAATGGCTATGAGATTCAGTATTTTATTAAATTTACTATAAAATACATTTTTTTTTTTTGGTCTCATATTCTTCCAACTCTGGTTTATTTTCAAGGTGTTGTTTCTTTCTCTCTTCTGATCATTTCTTATGAATTACTACACTCCATATTTCCTTTCTATTCCCTTCATAGTCTTGTACCTTCTTCCTGAATATTTTTTGTACTTATGTCTGAACATTTTATACCTGCAATTCCAAGATCTTGGATTTGTTTGAACCACCTGGCATTAGTTTTGCCCCCATTACATTTGACAAACATCCTCTTGGTTAGTCTGTTAGGGCTCATTCTTGTTAAATGTCCATACAAGGCTAGCTTTCATATGGGTCCATGAGTTTGTATGATTTGAAGTAGAGTTCATTGTTCTTCAGCATTCTCCATTCCTCATTTGTTTTCCTTGGTCTAAGTACCTAAGTATCCTTCTCTCTCTAGTTACTATTTTGTCTGCTTCTCCCTGATTTAAGTGTTATGCATTCAGGACTTGTCTGTGGTATAATGCCTAATTTTACCATTCCTAGATATTCATTTTTTGTTGTATACATTATTTGTCAAGGCAAAGAATTTCTGAATTTTGCTGTTCCTTTATTTACTCTACTTTTTATATAATCCATATGATTGAATGATTTTACGCAGGTACTTGAACTTCTCTGTTTTCTTGATTTTCTAAATTTTCATTCTAAATATTTGGAAAAAAATGTTGAACAATTTGCCTGATTTGCTTGATTTAATATCTTGGTTGGGTTTTAATTATTCTAAATATTTGTTGTTTGCTAGTTCATACAAATAAATAAAAGTCTTGACTTCGAATATAATATTTTTTTTTTTTTATTACTATCTCGAACTTGTAAATCATTTATTTAACAGTATTATATTTATTAATTATCCATTTTCAAACACAAATTGAGTCTTTGGATGATGGAACTAGATTAGACTATTCTAGTACAGAGCCAGCTTTTATAGCACGGATGGAGCCGAGTGAGTTGTAAGGAGCTGTATGAGCCATATGGAGCCGTCTACAGATATCAAAAGGACTTTTAAAAATTAAATCTCCTTTAAATAAAATTTAAAGTTCCTCATTTAAAAAGGAGTCAAAAAAATGAACATTTGGGAGAGATGCCAACCTGAGATAACAAGTAACAAAAACAGTGAAAACTTAACAGGGATGCCATTTAAATATCCCTACATCTTAACATAACTGCCCCCAAAAAATCGTATGATGATTTTTTTTTTAGTTTAACAGTGTAAATGAAATTATTACAGACAGTAACATGATAAGAAATTACAAATAAATTACGTACATGTATATAATTAAATTGTTAATTTTTATGATTGGTAGAAATTGTATTTATATTCACTTGTGAACCTCAATTTTGTATCATTTTGTTTCTGTTCAATTGAATAATCATCAGTAACCATATGATAATCGCAATTAAATTCCTGTACTTTAGAAATGAAGAAACCAATAAAGTGTTAAAAAGCAGCTGACCTTTTTGTCTTTGATCTAAGAGTTACAAAAACCTTTTTTTTATTAATTATGTTTAATCATTACAGTATAATGTATAATAAGTTATGCTTCATCAATATATTATAGGATTTGATTTTGTTGTTTTTTTTTCAGCATGAATGGCAGTTATTTTTATATCGTACAGCAATATGATTTACCAGTATGTACCTGTTAATAAAATAAAATCCTGGATACTTCTACTTTGGAAAGCAAAGGATGTAAGTAAAAGATGTGGTAAGTAAGGTTAAATAAAAATATGTTAACTTAGAAATTTTGCCTTTCATCACGAAATTTTTTTGTGATGGCATTCAAATTTGATAAATCAGCATTTTCGTAATTCATCATAAATGAATTTATTGTTTTTAAAAGAAACTGATTTTAATTTTAATGTTCCTCCTTTTAACGATTCATTTCATTTCATGTCAATGCTATTATTACTTTTTAATTGTTAGACATTATAAAGCATTTAATTAATCATACAAGACTTGTATGCTGAATATATTTTAAACTGTGTTATTTATGATATATATATATATATATATACACACACACACATACACTCATTGTATACATATATTATATACATTTTTTAATATGAAACATTTATTCAAATTATAAAACTATGTAAACAATTGTTTCACTGAGATAAAATAAATTATACCATTCCATTATAATCTAGTAATAGAAAATAAAACTATTTTATTTTCTATTACTAGATTATAGTAATTAAACTAGGGATATGAGTAGTTAAAATTAAATTTATTTTTTTTCTAAGCCAGTAAGAAATATTAAATGACTGTTTCTACCATTTTAAAATTTTATTAAGTTTTTTTAATTGATTTGTCACATTAAAAAAACTTATGAAAAAGCAGAATCACTGTGAGAGTACTTCATGATAACAAAAGAGAAAACACAGTATTTAATAAATTTTTTTTTATCAATCCTAATAACATAATATAATCTATTTCTAGGATGCAATTTGTTAACCCTACCAGGTTGGTCGAGTGGTGAACGCGTCTTCCCAAATCAGCTGATTTGGAAGTTGAGAGTTCCAGCGTTCAAGTCCTAGTAAAGGCAGTTACTTTTATACAAATTTGAATGCTAGATCGTGAATACCAGTGTTCTTTGGTGGTTGGGTTTCAATTGACCACACATCTCAGGAATGGTCAAACTGAGACTGTACAAGACTACACTTCATTTACAGTCATACATATCATCCACATTCATCCTACATACTATATACATTGTTTTCATAAGAGATATTAATTATGTTTGTATTAAACATTAAAATATTTAACTAATTATAGAGAATAAAATAATTTATTTTATAATAAATTTATAATAAATTTTCATTTATAATAAATAATTTATGAAATAAAAAAAAAACAAAAGATACAAAATAAGAACAGAAGTTAAAAAAAAAACAAAGTTAAAAGCATTAATGGAAATTTGAGTTTATATTATTTGTGCGTATTAAACAAAAATTCAAAATTGTTTTTTTCTAATATGTAAAATGGATTGACAGAGTAATATTGATTCTGTTAAAGAAAATTATTTATTTTAGATAAGTTGGGAAAGAAAATCTCATAAATAAAAAACTAGTTTATGAAATAGCCTCATTTGTAATAAAGGCATTTCTCAAACAGCAAAGAATTATGTTGCATACATGAAAGCAGATCTGTTGTCTGGTTTGGCAGAAGTAGATATTGTTATTTTTTTAAGATAAGCTCTCTACTTCATTATTTTTACTTGCAGATATTGTTTTAGATGAGTTATCTACTACTTGCATTTTCCTCGAATATTAAATTCCTACTGCACTGGATTTGTCAAATTTAATATGTCACAAAACAACAGAATTAACAAATGAAGATCAATTTTTGAGATTGCAATATTTTTCCAATTGACAGCTGTTTTCTATGTGTTTGTTTCCAACATTCAATCCAATTTCATCCTTAATTCTGTCTATTTTTACTACTTGATAATGTTGTTTGTAATCATGTCAAAAATACAGCACAAAATTAGGTTCAGAATAGCTATAACAGTCAACAAGCATACATTTTCTGAAATAAGAAAGGAATTTATCTGAGGATCCAAATTTAACAACTCTATAAAAGTATGACCTTTGCATTTTATTTTAATTAATAAAATAGGTCCTGCCATCCAATTAGGAACCAACTGCTCATTTATAAATGCTTATCTTTAATAGAATCCCATATAAAGCATAAGACACTATTTCAGCAGTGTTGGTGCATTTATACAAATACACAACTTCAATTTTTTTCCAATAATTTTTTCATCTATTTTCAATCTTTTGTCGCCTAATGGCTTCGATGGCACTTACTAATCTTTATAGTGGCCCTAAAAAGGGCCGTTTTTGTCGTAGATTACCTTCGACAGCTCGTTGTAATTGCTAACCTTACGTTAGCTCTCAGAAGAGCTGTTGTCGTCGAATGGCTTCGACGGTTCGTAATTCATAGCATTGTGGTGGCTCTGAAAAGGGCTGTTTTTTGCGTTAGCTCTGAAAAGAGCTGTTGGGTCTGGAAGCTGGTCTCCGGTGAAGTCGGGGAGTTGCCTTTTAAGTCCGACTGGGCTTTCCCTAAGCGACAGTTGGGTCCTCATACAGCTTGGTGGCCCCCAGAGCCCCGCAGTGTCGGATCGGCGTCGGTCGTCCTTCGCCGGCGCGGAGGAGGCGGTTCTCTCCGAGCGATCCCACGCTGGTCCGGCTCCTGCTGCTGAATCCGCCGGCCAGGGCGAGCTGGAGCTGGAAGGTAGCGCCCGCGTCGAGCGGCTCCCTCGGCGGGCCGGCCAGGCCTGCTGCTCCGGCGGGGATGGCATCCGCCGGGAGTCCCACGTTGAGCCAGCCAGCGAACTTCTTCTATCTTTCATCTTCTTCTTGTTGGTCTTCTCCAGGTGGTGGTCGACGATGAATTGAATTCACTCGGAACGGAACGGAAGGATGTCGGAGGGTGCAATACTCTCCTACTTTTCACAGTATACGGACTAGCGTCCTTTGCTGCTGGGTGATTCTAAAAGACTGACGGTTATTAATAGTGGCTGACGTTTATTCGTTTTGTGAATTTTGGATTGCGTTCCGATCCAATGGAGGGTTTGTCGGTAGGGGCCCGACGGAACGATGTGCTAATAAGCATATCTTCCGTGACGCGCTCCATTTCACCCTAGAGTGGGCTGAAATCCTCCATTTAAGGGGGCGTCCTCTCATAAGGAAAGGACGTCGGAGGCGATTTTTGGACCTACACTTTATCGTTTATTTAATTCAATTCAATTTAATTTGGTTTGAATTAAAGAAATGTGGTTGGATGGATTGCTCTGAGGCGTTGCGCCCCAGAGCTATCTCATTCAGTAGAGTAAATTGTTTTCGAGCGCCCGTGCGCCGGGGTGGTTACAATTTTGAATAAGACGCCCCCCTATTATATGTAAACTTTGACTTGATTCAGATGCTGGTCTGGCCCTAGAAAATATAATGGTTCGCGGAGGGTTTGGGGGCTCTGGTGGTGTGTGGCCAAACACGCTTTCTTCTAGCTGTCCCTGGAGTTAAAAAAAAAAGCCCAAGCGCACAGCGGATTGAACTTTTTAAGGGGTGAGAAAGATTGCTCTTTCATCACCATGGTATGTGGGGTGACGGGTTAAGGCAGTTGTGCTGCCGAAAGGGTATGGAAGTGGAATTTAGTAATGTGTCCGCCTGTCTTCCTATGGTGGGACCTCACTGCGAAGCCATAGACCTTGCCTAACTCTTCTCTTGAGTAGCCTTTAAGTCACCGCTTTGCTTGTAGTTCTAAGAAGAACTAAGCGGGCGAGAAGGCAGGTTTCTTCTTTCAGCGGTAGTTCTTCCTTCATCGTCTTCTTCCTTTGCTGCCTCGTCGTCTCTTCTTTCTTCTGATGCGGAAGGTGAAGAAGGTTTGAGCAGGGGGATTGGGTTTAAGGGGTTTGCTTATTCTATATGCGTATACAATTTTATAAACATATGTGTGCATGTATTCCTTTAGGTTTGAATTTCTATCAATTATTAGTTTTGATTTAAATTTACCGGGGATGCCATTAAGGTTTCATTTCATTATGTTGACTCTTATATGCAAGAACCCAGAGTCAAACATGTTTCCAACCCCAATCATAATGTCGGTGGTGGGGGGGGGGGCAACCCACGTTGTAGTTGTTGATTTGGTTGTACCATGTCACATATATACCATATCTCATAATAAATATATATGTGTATGAACATTTTAATCTGAAGAAGGACTTACCTCATCTTTATGGCATGGCTTACCTGTCCGCCCTTTACCTCAGGGTGGTTCGTCCAAGACTGCATGTGGTCGTTTCCTGACCACCTGTGGTTGCGGGTCCTCCCAGCAGATGTCCCGGATATGCTGGAACTCGGAAGCAGCAGCTGAGCTGTAGAACCGCTTCGCCTGCTCCAGACCCACCTCGCAGACTGTCTGCAATCTAGCGTCTCTGCGCAGAGCTGAGTTCCTGATGAACCAAGGGGCCCCGAATATCGTCCTCAGGGCGATGTTCTGGACGACTTCCAGCTTCTTCAAGAGTTGTGAGCTTGCCAGTCCTCCCCAGGCCGAGAAGGCGTAGACCATGATCGGAATCACGTAGATCCTGAAAAGTGAATTCACTCTCGTGGTGCACGCTCTTTTATTGGAGCCTGAGAGTGTAGGGGCTGCAGCGCCCCTATGGTGGGAGAACTGCGCGGTGGTAGTGATGCATATCAGCGCGTTCGTATACTGTGCGCCATTCTCATCTGAGTTGCTATACCGTGTTCGGCCGCCGATATTCAATTAGGCATATTTGTGGTAACTTTTTCTTTATTATTATTATTATTGATGAAGAACAAGTTATTCTTGATATTTACTATGAATATCGTACATCTATTTGTATTAAATAAATGGCATTTGCTGAAATTTAATTTAAACACAATTATCTAATTTTTTTGTTTGCAGGGTCTGATAATAAGAAAAAATCTAATTATCTACATTGTTTTATTATTTGTAACAATTCTTACAATAAAAACTTTTGCATTAAATGAGTCTAATAAATTAAGTATATCACAATGCTGCAATGATAATAATAAGTTTATGGAGAAGCATGCTGCTACTGACATAAAAGTTAATTTTAATCATTTTAATAATGAAACTGGAACACCAGATGGGTGTTACATAGTACCCAACTTTGTACATTTTATTCGTTTTAAGGGTGAACCGATTTCTTATCTACACATGATTTGTTATCTAGCTGCATTTAAAAATCAAAAACCAGAGAAGATCTATTTTCACTATGACAATAAGACAACATTTTCAGGTATGTTTAGTTTAAAAAAATCTAATTTTAATAATAATAAACAAATGTGTCTTTTTATTAATTATTTTAATAATTTGTTTAATAAATTATATTGTCTCAAGAACAGTTGTTGTAAACAAAGATAAATCAGAGTTCTTGCTTCTCTTCAGAAGCAAAAACATATCATGTAAGTGAATCATATGATAAAAAAATGTACAGCCAATTAGTACAACCAAAACGTATGGACCAATTAGTACAACCGAATATCATGATAGTTCATTAATGAAATGAGTAACCACAAAACATACAGTTAGCTTTAAATTTTGGTTGATTAGACCAAGAACAGAACAGAAAATCCAAAAAGTAGTAAGTCAGAAACAAATACCTAGGATGAACTTCGTAATCGAAAGAAAATTCTAAGTGACAACATTAAAAGAAAATGCACAGAATCAATAAAGTTGATGCAAACAAACAAGAGGTATTGTTGGGTAAAGTTAACAAAAATGAAAGAAAACACAGCTCATATTTGCCAAAAGAAATTGGACTTTAATTAGAAAGAAAATAAATGAACTTATGTTAAAACATAACATTAAATTAAATGAAATTAGGAAATAAACATAACTTAATTTTACATAAGAAATATCAGCTGAAATCAGCAAATGAATAATGATATTAAATGAGAAAATACATGAATATTCATTTTTAAATACACATTTTGAAAATCTACAATTTAACAAAGCCTGAAAACAAGAGAACATAAAGCATCATATTTACAATTATATACCTAGAAAAACATAACATCAATAAACGTAGCATGACTGGAAAACTATTGCATTACTAATATATGCTGTAATATTGAAAAATTAGCAATGAACAAATTTCATTAGCTTAGAAAAATAAATTACAGTAAATCTTAATTATTAGCACTGGCCTTTCCTAATTTATGAACAACAAACTTATCATTAAATAATTAAAACCTGTAATTCTAGTTTAGTATAGAAAAAATGCCACAATAATATTCTAGTACAAAAGGAATTAATTACAATAATCAAATTGAAATAAGTAAACGTATAAATAGAGTTCATTTTAGTAGTAAGGTTTCTTGAAAATATAAAATTACAAAGAAGTCCTAAAACATAACTTCACATCAGGAGTAATTTTCTTTAGATTAATTTAAGAGAAGAGATAATGTACGATTAACTGAATGTTCCACAAATTTTAATGATAAAATAACTGTTTAACGTAATAAATAATGAAAATTGAACTTGCCTGTAGCATACAAATATTAGCAAGAGACGAACTCGTGAATTAAGGTAAATGAATACATACAGTAATCCTGGGCGTAGTCAGCAGTGGTGTATCAGGAATGCAGGGGTGAGACGTGGTTTAGAGGTAGAATAATACGTAGCATCTCAGATATGTAACAACTAGTTTGAGATTCTGCATCGATGAAAATATAATCAGCAGCTAGAGAAGATTCGGCGTCGATAGAATTGGTAGTTTGTAGTAATTGAAGCACTTTCAACATAGACGTAATATAGTGAATTTGAAGAATAACTTAACAAATAAACGAGGCTGGACGAACATAGAAAACTGTTAAATCACGAAAAACTGACGAGTAGAACTAAAGAATATTTTGACAGAGAAATACCGCAACGTTTATGAAGACGAAGAAAGTATTAACATTATACGAGCGAAAGAGAACATCGAAGCCTGGTCCTCCAGACTTGTAGGACCAGGCACAGCGTGAAAGTCAGGACTAGAATGACCAAAGCTGGCGTGGTGAGAGGCAGCGGAAGCGAACAAAGCAATGTACAGAAGAACATTGCGTGTGTGTGTGTTGACAACAAGAGTAGTATCTAAGTGTTAGTATGAGAACGATTAGAGAAAACGTGTGGAATTCGGGAACGAAGACATAACAAAAATAATTTACTAGCAAGCAGACCACTAAAGAATTGCGTAAGGGTGATAAAAAATAATTCTGAATATGCAAGTTGAAGAAATGCCATCAGGGCCGACAAAGAGAAATAGACTTCTAGGAACTATGACAATATTGAAATTGGTTGAGAATAAAAAACACTAAGCTATACATTAAGACTAAACAGCAATGAAGTAATGCGTGATAGAAATGAGCTAACACCAATATGATGATAATCAGTCAAGCTGGAGCCTGAGAGAAATGATATCGAAAACAAACCCAAACAACCTATTTTAAAAATACACGTAGATAAGCCTTACAAAAAAATGCAAAAATAAAAATTACCAAGCCTGTAAACTACAAGACTCGACCATAACCTTGAATTCATTGGAATAAAACGACTTTACGCAAACGGCGTAAACAGGTATCAAAAGTGGATGTTATCCTTTGTTCTTACAAATTTTTATTAGAAACTTCAATTGTTTTAACTGATATTTGTTATTAATTAATTAAGATAATATTAACCTCCAAAAGATGATATTGTATTTCAAAAGGATTAAAGCTTCAGCTAAGGTTGTAAAAAAGGGATGTTTTCTATATAACAGACACCTAGGAAAATGGCTACATTCAGCTCCCATTTTGAACGTAACTATAAATACTTAACTTCTTGAAAACTTAATGATATCAAAATCAGTTTATATCAACTGAAGTCTTTTCTAGTTTTCAATTTGTTTCATTTGATATATTTCTCTGAATCTTAAAAATCTTTTGTTGTTTTTATATTTTATCATGAGGATGTGTTCCTTTTCCATAATGTTATTTATTTATTTTATTTATTGACTTAGAAAAATGATGACAATTATTCAATTTGAACATTATTTTTTTTGTAAATACTACATGTTTTACCATATGCTAAGATTTTGATGGTAATTTTTCAGTTTTGTAGAGGAAGTTCCTCTGATGATACCATGAGAAAACAATTTCTGGTGTATTGTTTTAAAAATAAATTTGAAAAAAATGTTATTTATTATGAAAGCATTTATTTAAACTACATAAACTTAAGGTAAAGAATGCATACAGCCCACTTTCTAGAGATCTTTAATGCACATTCAGTAAGCCTTTACATTATTTCTTTGCATTTCTATTTTTTATATTTATCAAGATGCATGGTCTTGTTTTGTTTTTGTAGATGGATCTTTTTTTTTAAATCAGTAATTTTTCTAGACTTACCAATATTATATTAATAAATAAAAATAAAACTAAGAAATTTTAAATAAAATTTTAAGCAGGATAAATCTTAAAGTAATAATAATAATAAAATTAGTTTTAAAAAGGAAACAATAATATTGTTCTCACTTCTTTAAATTGTGAAGTTTTAAAGTCTGTATCAGTTCAAGAACCAGAAACTAGTTTGTAGTTTTTTTTTTGTTTTTTTTTAATTTGACCCCAACTTCAATGTATTTAAATTTTTTTTAAAATTATTTTCTTTGTTTTTTCATATATATTTTTTTTTAAATTAATATTATTTACTTAAATTTTTATTTTATTTAAAGAACATAACAAAAAAAAAATTTGGTTATTGGTGATTAATAATAAATGTTATTATTTACGAGATTTAATTGATTCTCATCTTTTAATTGTTATTTTACAGGTAAATACTGGGATATTTTAAAAAATACTCCTGGTTTTATGGAAATAGTAGAATTTAATTATGTAAATATGCCAAATGAAATATTTGGACAAAAACTGAGTGATGGTTGGAGAGAATTCCACGGAAGTGATATAACAAGAATAAGAATCCTGATGCAATATGGTAATACTAATTATATTATAAATATTATTGTTATTATTTATTACTGTTTAGACTTCAAACTGAAAATAAGTTACAAAATCAAATTTAAAAACTTTAACAAAATTTATATTCCTCTTCATGCTATGACTTCATATTCATACTCTACATGGGATAAAATCTTTGCTGTAAATAAGAAATACATAAGTATTTTATTCTGATAGCATAAAATAATGCATTATGAAGGTCACATCAGAAGTGGTTAGATATACTACTACCCAAATAAAGATAGAAGCAGCCCAGCATTTGCCTGAAAATCATGCAAAAAGCTTGATAAACAGCATTACAATTTATATAATTTTTTCTATTAAGAAAATAAAAGTCATTAACGTCAACATTAACACTTAAAAATAATAAATATAAAATATATCATTAAAGTAAATGTATAAAGATATTAAATAAGTACAAAATAAATAACAATTTTAAAACGTGATAATGAAAATGATTTGTTATTTTTTATACGAGTACATGTTAACCAAAATGGAAAAAAATCAACATTTGTTTTTATTACTTTTATTTAAAAACTCATTGACATTACAATAATTTTTTTGTAAAATAAAATATTTTAATGTTATTTTAAATAAACTGGTGGGAAAATCATTTAAATGTATCAGTAATCTATTAAAAACTCCAGCAGAAGCAAGACAGCCACTTCTTATAAACTGAACTATTGTACTGAGTCACATGACAACAGGTCTGTTGTCTGGTTTGATAGAAGTGAATATTGTTACTTTTTTTAGAAATAAATTACTTTTTTTAAAAAAGGAGGCACTTACAGAGTACTTTAATATAACATACATTGAAAATATAGATATGCAGTCAAAACAGCTTATAAACTTTCATTGAAATTTGTAACCAAGTTCACTGTTGTAAGTATTAAAATTAATTTAGTCAGGCTTTGTAATCCTGTGACAGTTCTATTTTGATAATAATTGTACTTAACAGTAGTTGAAAGATTTGGTTTTGATAATGTGATTAATTGAATCTATAAATTGATATTTCAAGTCCTAATGAAAGACTTTTATCCATATGATCTAAGTATGAAAAATAATGGATATATTTATCTATTTTTTAATGAGAATAAATTGTGTGAAAAATATTGTGCATTTGAAAATTTAGTAAATGTAAAAGGGTCTTTTGAAACACTTAACAAAAAAATTAGGTTTTAGTAATAAATATAAGAAGCCATAATATCTAAAAATAAAATCATATACATATAAGGGCAATTCTAATCAATGGACTCAATTTAGTAACTCTATTTTCCTGATCTATACATTGTATCTGACTGATACTACAGTAGTTGAGAAAGTAGGTCCGAAAGTTTCAAATAACATTGCTAGAACTCATGTAGTTGTATAAACAACTGCTAGATTGCTTGTGCCTCCATCACGTGTCAATTTTGAGTAAGATAGCTGTTGCTACAACAAGGCTTTCTGTGTCCTTGAGTATAGCAAATCTCAGTCGGCAACTGCAGTGCAGCATGCATCTCACCTCCGATTTAACATTGACCCTCCAACAAGGAAGATATGTCATTGATTTCACCAGTTTGAACAAACTGATGCACAGACTGGTGGTGGAACAAATTGAAGGTGTCTCTGTAAAGGCAAGAGCATGGGCCAACTGCCTGTAGCAGAGGAGAAAGTAAGACAAATTGAAGAAACTTTTGTGTGAAGCCTAAGAAAGTCAACCAATAGAGTGAACAGAGAACTTGGAATACCTCAACCAACTGTCTGGCGTGTTTTAAGACGTTGTTTACTTTCCAAGCCATACCCCTACAACTTTTACAGGCTCTTTGTGGAGGTGACAAACCAAACCGTGTTGAATTTTGTTATCAAATGAAAACATGGAGAATGACACTTTTCTTTCGCATTTAATTTTTAGCGATGAAGTGTTGTTCCATTTCAATGGAAAAGTGAATAGACAGAGTCTTCACATATGGGTCTACAAAATCCCCCTGACCACTGCAACATTGCAACATAAGAAAGACTCCTCCAAGGTTAATATGTTTTGTGCCCTATCACAAACAAAGGTTTATGGACCATTCTTTTTTACAAACACAGTTACTGGGATAATGTACCAGGATACGCTGGAAAACTGGCTTTTCCCCTCAACTAAGTAAGATTTACAAGACTTCATTTTACAACAGGGCAGTACTCCACCCCATTGGCACCTAGATGTTTGATGCTATCTGAATGAATCTCTACCTCAATGATGGATAGTACACATCGGATATGAAGATTTGGTCTCATGCCTCATGACTTTTGCTTGTGGGGTTTGTGAGATGCAGTTTACAAACAATCTGTATGAACAATTCCGCCTGTCCTGCAGAACCATATCACAGCTGCGGTGAATTCAGTAAGTAGGCTTATTTCACACACTCAGTTCAACTGTGAACATGGCGCCATTTTCACAATAGAAAGCTGAAAGAACAGGTGGAGCGCTTCATAAAATCAAGGCATTGTTTAGATGGGAGATGGCAGTCACGTTGTCATGTTGACCCTCCCGAGGGTTCTACATGGCACCATGTTCATCTAAATGACACCAAGGATGATATTCATCATGCTGCTTTCACGTGTGCCGTGTATATTTACTCCATGTGGGTTGTTAAATGTTGTGTTTTTTCCTAAAATATTGAGTTTGTCTACACTTTATACCGAGTGTATACAGAGTTTATTTCTATTACCAACTAAATTATCATAAAATAATGTCTGGTGTACAAAAAAAAGTTATGATCTAGATATAGATTATTTAATAATGTTAGTTCAAGAAAGGTCAGTTATATGGGACAAGACATTATCACTGAATAAAGATAGGGTTGAAACCAAGAAAGCTTAAAAAGAAGTATTTTTACTGCTTCATAGTGAATTTGAGGAACTGGAAAATGATGAAAACGGTAATTTTGGTAAGTTGTATTCTTTTTATTTTTAAAAATATATAGAAATGAATGATATATTATGAATAATATTTTTGCACAGAGTAACTTGGTATAGACACAGTCATAAATGTTTATACGAGGGCTGTCAAAAAAGTAATTTACATTTTGAAATAAAAAACCAACCAAATAAAAAAAAAATATTATTATATACATTTGAAAGGGACAATCTTATACTATTTTTCTACATAGTCGCCATTTCAATTGAGGAAGTTATCATAACAATGCACAAGCTTTTCAATTCCTTCTCTGTAGAAATCTACCATCTTAGATTTCAACCACTGGTTTATACTGGCATGAAGTACTGCGCTATGTTGCTAGCCACGTCTTAATTGCTGGAAAGAGGTGGTAATCGCTTAGCGCCAGATCTAGACTGTACGTACGATGGGTGATCAAACACCTCCCATCCAAAATTGTACAAGAGCTCTGGGTACAATTAGCCATGTGTGGACGTGCATTGTCGTGAAAAAACAACACTTTTGAGCTGAGTTTTCCCAGATGCTTGTTTTGTATCGCTCGCCTTAGTTTTATCAATGTTTCACAATACCTTTCTGGGTTAATTGTTTTGCCACCTTCAAGGAAATCAACCAGAAGCACTCCCTAAGCGTCCCAAAACATGGTTGTCATAATTTTTTTGGCTGACAACATTTGCAAACATTTTACTGGTTTTCTGGGAAAACTCGTGTGTCCACATTCCATGGACTGTCTTTATGCCTCACAATTAACATGCTTTACCCATGTCTCATCTCTCATTACAACACAGTCCTTGTCATAGGCTTCAAGGAAATTCAGCGATGCAGCAAGACACTGTTTTTGTGGTCTTCCATCAAGATTTTTTGCACCCATCTTGCACAAAACTTGTGATAACCAAGCTTCCCTGATACAATTTCATGCAGTAAACTTCATGAAATTTGGGGGAAATGAAGCAAGATTTCCGTAATCGTAAAGCGGTGATTTTCACAAATTTCATTGTTGATTTTCATCGTCAGTTCAGGTCATCTTTAAGTCCATTATAATAGGTGTATCCTCTACCTCGTAAACATCTCTTTCCTGGGCAAAATTATGCAAGACCACACAAGCTTTTACAATATCTACAGCAAAATCAGGTTCAAAATTTCTCCATTTATTGCTGAATTACCAAAAGAGCATTCAACATATCTGTGAGCTCCACATAGACGGTATAATTTTAAATTCTTTGTTTTATTGTTAAGCTATGGCCTCCATACAATCAGACTAGCAGTTTATGAAGACCAAATGCTCCATCACCAATCAAAAAATAAGATATCTTAGGATTGACATCACTGAAAGTCACCTTTGTTAAGGAAATTATATGTGTTTATTTATTATTGACTTCCACAAGTAGCAGTTCTCAAAAACGTCATCATATTTAATGAGTCAACCCATTGAAGTCTATTTGTCTTTCATTTTTTTAATCGTCGAAATAAAAACATCATCACTATAATGCATGCCCGGTGCTCACAGCCACTGTGCATGCGTGAAACAAGCCTAACACAAGATATGTTTCCTCGCAAGGGAACTACTGCTTATATATGTGCTGTGCAACCAGAGGGGGCTAGAACATTTATGAATTGTATCTATAAACTTTATTGTTAGTATTATCAAATGTAATTTACTTCACATATTTGTCATTAGTTCTTAATTTGGAACACAGGATTATGAAACTGAGTCTATCATTTTGAATTACTCTTAAAAATTAACTAAAAATGCATGTAATAGTGAAAAAATGAAAAGAAAATAAAGTTTAATAAAAGTTTTAAAAAATTATATTATAATTTTAATTTTATTCTTCATATTTCTTTTCATACCATTATTATTTTTGTACAGGCCAACAGTAAATTTGTGTTTTTATAATTAAAATGAAAGGGAGAAGATTGATCATAAATGCTAAATGATTAAACACCACTGCTACTAAGATAATAGTTACTACTATAAACTTGATGAATTGATTATTATTCAACATAAATTGTAATCAGTTTTTAATAAAAAAAAGGATTTTTTAAAAACCACTATTAAGTCATAAATAATGATAACTATACACCAGTTTATTATAGTAAGTTTATAGAGTTATTATAGTTAAGTATAGAGTAAGTTTATTATAGATTAATGAATTGTTTACATGCTCATGGTAACAGGTACTTCCAACTTTTACCAATACTCTTAGTTTTAATACATTATATTGTGTAATATGTACATTCTCATTTACCATGCCTTACTAGCTTCATGTAGAAATTAGTCTAATACAAACATAAGGATTCACTTCTTTGATATGAGCAGAATGTCTATGTAAAATTGAACTATATAATACACACCGTATGAAAAATGTATATAATATAATTAAACTACAGTGTAATTTTGTATTACGTACATTGTAGTATATATTATGTAATTTAATTCTACATAGAAATTATTATTCATATCAAAGAAGCGAATCCTTATGCTTATATTTAATAGACTAATTTCTACATCAAGCTGGTAGTAAACCATGGTATATGAGTGTGTTTTTGTTTGTGTACATGCGCGTGCAGGTGTGTAAGTCTAAGTCTTTATGAGTCTACTATTCTGTCACTTAGCAGGCATACTCACATAACAACTATGAGCAGTTCTTTTCCCAAATAGTACTTTAGCACAAACCAGACTACAGATCCATCTTCCCAGTAGATTGGACACTAACCTTCTTCTGGATCATTCTAGTTAACAAGAGCATAGTGGTAACATCAATTACTCATGGTTCTCCTCCCTGATTGACTTCAGTAAAAATTTTCTGCAATATCTCTGTTAACTGAATATTAGGCTTGTTAATAATGTATATCATTTCTACGCATGCATTTGATGGTTTTAATTGTATAAGCAAAGATCTGTATAACTGCTGATCTGTGTGTGGCTAGGAAGTAGACTTTTGTTATTATTCATGTTTAAAATATTTGTATAAATTCCCTTTTCCGATAAGCATTTTTTATGTAAAACTTCAATGCCTAGTTTAGATAATTTGGGAAATTTTTAGGGGAAAAAATTTCCTAAAAAATAATGGGGACTCACCCACCACAAGATGATCTCATTTGTTGAAGTTAATGAGGTTTTCTGCAATATTACTTCATTCTATTCTGTTTACTGTATAATTATAAATGATTTCCCCCTCCTTAAAAGTCTATATTTCCTGATGATATTTTTATTTTATTTTGGGAAATCTCCTTCAACAACATATTCAATAAATAAATAAGTTATGTATTTGGATGTCATTAATCCTAGTGTTGAGAGACATTGAGTAGTGAAGACGTGCTGTCGAACTCTCTGTGGTGTTTTGCTTTTTTGGTGGGTTTTTCTGGGTTTTTGTTGATTTGGACATTTGGAAAGTTTCAGTTAATTATTAATGGAGGTGTTTGTTAAGTTGTGAAGATTTTGGACAACTGATTAACGTTTTATTCAAGTTTTTTGTGGATCAACATTATTGCCATTGGCAATAAGATTCACTATTGACTACTTTATTGCTCTACAAGTTATAACAAGAAGACAGTAAAGTAAACAACCATTTAGAATAATTTCAACTTATTACTCATATAAGGTGAGCAAGTAATTCTAAGTGTTGATGCAGTTTATTAGGGGATTCCTTTTTTCCATCCTAGCTCCCTTCCCATAACTCCTAACTCAAATACCCCTGGGATCTTTGCGTCCCGGGTCCTTCCTCACCCCCATCCTTTACTCTTCCAAAATCTGGCCCCGAATTTATGTGGATATATTTTCGTGACACCCTTGACCCCCCCCCCCCACCCAAAAAAGACCTTCCCACGATTTTGGCGAGTGGGTATTCCAATTATGCGGAATTTGGCGCTGAAGACGGTCCATGCATTAGTTTTTCGATTAGACGTTAGGTTCAATAATGGAAAGAAGAAGATAACTTCTACTAGCAGATTCAGCAGAACCTGGTAGTTCAAGACCTCCAGTACTCTCAAAGATGAAGAAAGAGTATGCTAAAGGCAAAAGGAGGGGCAGACAGATGTCATCGGAAGAGGAGGAATCTGTTGTGGGAACAATGGATGAATTGATTACTCGGTTAGGACTTCTAATGTTTAATTTGAAAAAAATTCAGGAGCGGCCTGTCGAAAGATATAACAACACATGAGAAGGAGCTTTGTAGAATATACGAAGGGTTTAAAGGCCTGATGGCCTTTGGCTTTGGTTGTCACCACTCCTGACAATGATTATGCAGGCGACACAAACTGAGGGGTCCACGAGCTTGGGATAAGGGAACAGTTGGACGCAGACTTATCTGATGAGGACATGGTAGCGTTATCCATTAGAAGATGGCTGGCAGAAATAGTTTCTAGAGTTTCCCAAGTCACGGAAATACCTGATGAGGGAGACATAATTAGTTTTTATGACCTAATGGGCCAATCCGGGCGAAGAGATCACCCTGTTCGTGGTGTTGCGGTAGTGGTCTCTGGAGACATTGTCAAAAATGATACAGTTATCATAGGACGTTAGCAAGCTATAAATCCAGCCAGTAGATACACTATTTATTTATAAACAGTTAAAGGAGAGGAAAGTACAGTAATAATAATAAAAAGCCACGAAGAAAATACTAGAAACCACTAAGGCAGCGACTTTTATGCTACCAGGAGGCAGACTTGGGAAACGGAAACCAACAAATGATGAATTGAAGGAAAACAACACAAACAAAAACAAGAGCAAAAACACTGTAAGAACAGAAAACATATAAAAGTGCACATCAAAAACACCGCAATGACACCGAAACACGCAGCAAGAAAAAAAACACTTCCGCACTAAACCAGAGCTCAACACCAACTCCAGTACTTAAACATTTTTTTTTTAACCTCCGGGACCACCGTTATGTATTGCCTCAGAGAATGAGATGAATGATTTGTAGCGTGTGAAAATGCCATGCCTGACCAGGATTTGAACCCGGGATCTCCGGATGAAAGGCCGAGATGCTACCACCCGCGCCACGGAGACCGACAGTACTTAAACCTGTTAAAAACAAAGCATACCCTCAAGTTACCGCCTTAAGTGTTTTGTGCAAAGTGATTGTGACTTCCATGGTATCTAGAGAGACATGGCCTTTTATCTCCTATCATCCACCTTGTTTGTATAGCCATCAACAGTATTACTAAATGTGTGCAGCCACATGTTTCATGTGGCTGCACACATTTAGTAATACTGTTGCACACATTCTTCTTTATTTGTTGATGATTTTGCTATATATATCGTCCCAGAGCAGAGAGACGACTACAGTACACTATATCTCGCATTGAAGCTTGGTCCAAGGTTACCAACTTTACCTTTTCACATGAAAAAACAAAATGTATAGCATTTTCTCGCCTGCAGAACCCTTTCATTCTGCAAATTTTCCTGAATGGAACACTAATTTCTTCTCTCCTGATGTTAAGTTTTTAGGTTTATTTTTTGATAGCCATCTTACTACGAGAGTGAAACACATTAAACAATTAAATACGAAATGTTCCAAATTTCTAGATATGCTGCAAGTCCTTAGCAACACCAGTTGAGGAGGCGATCGGTAATGTACGTTACTTTTTATTATTGCTTAGTTCATTCTTGTTTAGATTACGGTTGTGTCGCCTACTCTCTAAGATATTAGAGCCTACATCTATCTAAGATGTTAGATACTACACATCATGCTTTTCTTCGTCTTGCTACAGGTACTTTTAGATAAAGCCCTGTCACTAGCATACTTGAGTTCGGTGAACCATTACTTTGGGTTAGATGGGACCAACTTCTAGCATCTTGCTTTGCCCGTTTTAAAGAGCAACTAAATCACCTGGCTTTTAACACAGTCCTTGCAAATCCTAATTTACAAAGGTATAAAGACTATCCACGTTATATTGCACCTATGGATGTTTGTATCCCAGCATTTACTACACCGTATAAATCTTGACTCACCTTCTATTTTTCAAACGTATCCCTTTTCATATCTTCCATGGAGAATCAACCTTATAAATTTTATGTTTGATCTTGCAATATACAATAAAGAATCAACTCCACTTTATCATCTTTCAGAGAATGTTTTACCTTATTCTCTCCTAGAAACACCCAGGCACAATAGTATACACAGAAGGATCGAAACAGAATATCGTTGGATGCGCATTTGTTGTTAAGGGCAGAACCTATATGTTTGGTCCACCTAATATTGCAAGTGTATTTACTGTTGAACTGTACACTATCAATAAGGCTGGAATGTCAACTCAAAATACCACCATTTGCTTATCTGCAGTGACTAATGCTCTCTAAGCATAGCATTAAAATATTTGTATTCTAAAGATGCTCTCATTACTGAGATCTGTAATACAATTGCTGAATTGAACCACTGCAACACACAAGTGAGTTTCTGCTGGATCCTAGCCATGTGGGATTTCTGGGTAATGAAAATACAGATTTTGCTTCTGACGACGCATGTGGGAAACCGTCCTTCACCACTCATATTACTACAGCTGACTTTATTAACTGTATAAGACATACTATTCGTGCAATGTGGCAAGATGACTGGACTGCTACAGTTAATAACAAACTTCGATGTTCAAAGATTCTGAGTTGTTCTTGAACTGTAATACAGAAAATTTCATCAAGAGGAAGTGCTCTTCTGTTGATTGTGGTTTGGACATATGAGAGCTACTCACAAGTTTTTGACCACAAGAGAGAACACACCATTATGTGTATGATATGACTGCCATTTGACTATACACCACATCCTTGTGGATTGCATCTTTTATGCGGCCTTACATCTTAAATATAAATTGCCCAGAAGCATTTGACGAATCCTGGGCAACAATAAGGAAACTTTAGACCAGGTTATCTTTTAGGGCTGTAAATTTATACTCAAATATTTAATTCACTGTAGTGTTTATCAGCTCTTCGTGCTGATTGCTGTATAGCAGTTGGAAATTTTATTTTTCTAATTAAGATGTAAAATGTGATATCTGTTTGTACATTACAACAAATATGTTATGCCCAGATGATGATAATGCCAAAACCTTTTTCACCCAGAGAAAAAGAAGAATTTCAAGAATAAGCTATATCACATAAAATAAACTTATATATTATCACTAATAAATCCGAAATACCACTAACATTTTTAGGTTTTGTCATTGGCAGTATACTGAATATTTAGTACTTACAAACTTGTTTGTAAGAACCCTTAGAAACATTTCCAGGAAGCATCCTGGAAATTAAAGATGTGAGATATGGTAAAATGTTAATAACAAAAGTGTTGTTCAATGAACCACTTCTCATAGAGCACTAAAATTAAGAATGTTAGGTACAGTTCACTGCATACTATTGGTATTTCTATTGCATACTAATGGGTGAGGTCATTAGTATGCAATTGATGCCACTTAAAAAAACAGTATTTTGAATTTCTTAAAAACGTTTTTTTACTACTACTCATAAAAAAACACTGCATAAATTTAAAAATTATTTTAATTAAAATAGTCATTGTTATAGAAATTATTATTAAAATTTATAAATGTTCTGCTATGATCATCATAATTTTCATATTTAGTACTTTTATCTATTTTCAGAACTCAGTGTTTGCATCAAGTTTTGAAAATGGATTGTATCCGAAATGCAACATGTGATTTAGTTATGATGAAGCTAAGTTAGATAAGTGTTCTCATTATAGAAATTATTATAGAATATAAAATGTTTATATATAATAACATGATTATTAATATTTCCAGGTGGTATATTCCTTGATAATGATTCATATTTAGTTCGTAGCCTCAATGATTTCCGCCGATATGAGATGACAGTTGGTTGGGATGATGGAGGCCAATTTCTTGGTACACAAGTACTAGTAGCACATAAGGATGCCCGGTTTCTTTATTTTTGGCTTGAAACATACCGTGGTGCATATCGCAGCGATTTGTGGTAAGTTCTTACATGTATATCTTGCTAAGTTATAGAATTGCTTTTTATATCAAAGCTTCCCTATATATTGTTGTTAAACTTACTAATTGTGTCCCTTATAATTATACAATTTTCCAGTTAAACAGTTTAAAGGTAAATTTAAAAAAATATATATTAACGTACATTCTTTTTTACATGTTACATGTAATATATGCTTACTCACTAATTTAGTGATAGTAATAGTAATAGTTACTAAGGAGTAGATGGGTCTATGCATTAGATAATTCAGATGGGAGTTGGTAGCAGGAGAAATACTAGTGTATCAAATGCAGTACGAGGGTGGTTTGAAAAATCTGTACAAGGTCTGAATGACCTGAAAATGATTTTCAGTTACTAGATCTTTTGGAAGAACACCAAGTTTCAACCCTGATTAGTTCATTTCTCTGTGTTTGGCATCCATTTGAATTGAGAAAGTCAAATGATTTCCAAAAATGAACAAAAGAGTTTTGCATTTTGATTAAATATTATTTTATGAAGAGCGAATCGCTTCAGAAAACTAAAGAAAATCTTGATATTATTATGATGAATCCACATAATAATCCATCCCTGTAATAAATGGTTCAAAATTTTTGAAGTGGTCATATGAACACAAGTGACACTGAATATTCTGGACATGTTGTTGAGGTCACTATTCCAGAACTCCAGATTGATAAGATTCATAATATTGTGTTGGATGATAGAAGGATCAAGGTTCATGAAATTGCTAGTGCTATGGGCATCTCGACTGAATGGGTGTATAATAATATTTTGAATCAACTCTTTAACATGAAAAAGCTGCCTGCATAATGGGTGCTGCGATTGCTCACAGTTGATAAAAAACAAAATCATGTGAGGTTTCATCTCTGCAGACAAAACATGGATACACCATTGCATGCTCGAGACCAAGGAACATTCCAGACAATGGGTTGCTAGTGGGCAGTCTGCACTAAAGAAGGCAAAGAAATGATCTTCACCTTCTTTGGTGCAAAAAAAATTTTTTAAATGTTTGTTTGTTATGTAATTTTGTATAAATACATCTTTTACACAACTGATAATGCGGGATCCTGTGAAAGTGCTTTTGGAAAAAAAAATAGGTAACTATAATTTCATTTACTTTGCAATTCTGTACTTGGGTTATTCAAGTCGGTTTTTGATTAGAAAAATACAATATATTGGTACAGAGGAATATACATATTACCTTAAGAAAAAAAAAAGTATGTCTACAAATGGTTAATATTTAACGTTTAATGGTGGCAAATCAAATCAATTTTAAACTAACATTTTTATTAAGATCTACTATTGCTTTCAGTCTTCTTGCAGCAATCTTTATTAAAAATATTTATTTAAAAAATTTATTTTAAAACAAAATTTTGTAAAGTTTAATCATTAAAAATAAATAATTTTGTGTTATTTTCATGTCTAATTATCATGATTGCAGGTATTATAATGCAGGAGAACGTCCAACAGTGGAAGTGTTATATAAAAAACCAGAATTAGTTCACAGAGTGAAATACTTATTTGGAGTACATAATAGTTTAGTGGTCAATATTTTCAAAATATATTGGCCAGAATGGCGTTACATGTATGCTCTTCATCTTCTGCATAGACATTTATACATTCTTGGCAGTTTTGAAGATGAGTTACCCAAAGTATTTGATGAAAATAATGTTAAAGAACATGGTAATACGTTTAGGGAAATGGCATTAGATGTTTACAATCCTGATAATACAAAATTTGAGCATGAAAGTTAAATTCATTATTCATGCACTTTCTGTTTGTAATTTTTTTTTGTGTTATATGTTTATCTCACTGGAGTATGTATATCCACATGTACATGAATACAAACACACTTACACATATATATCATCATCATTTCAGCCACACTACAGGACAGGCTTCTTCAGCACATTTCCAACTAACATATATACATATATATATATAATATCAAAAAAATAGTTCTTTTATTCTTGGCATCATCATTATTTCAGTAATAATTAAATTATAAATATAATAGTATGTCTTTTATTAAATATGTATTAAGTACTGCTGATAAAGTTTCAAAGTTAGATCATTCCTAAGTTTAGGATTCATTCCATCATAAGAAATTTTATAAAAATAAAAATAATAATGGCACGTCTAAAGATATATTTAAATGAATAGAAAAAAAATTTAATAATAAAAATTTGTTCCTTTTTGACATTTAAGGCACCATTCTTTTCATTTTTCATTATAATAACAAAAGTAAATATAAATGAACTATGGAAAATTTAATAAAAAGATTTAGATATTAACAAACATAAGTAAAAAACACAACCAGTAGAAATACTGGTTGTGTGTGCATATATATATATATATATATATATATATATATCATAATTTTACAAAATATATTTTGTGGAAGCTTCAGAAAAAAGTTCTGGAACTGTGCTGCAAAACTGTCTCTATTCAACAACCACAGTTATTTATAATTTAAAAATATATTTATAATCCATATTATTGTCAAAATATTACTCAAAAACATTTTAATCTGGTTTAGGATCCTAAAATATCCAATTACTATAAATAACAGTATAATTTACTTATAAAAAAATAAGGTGTATCTAATGAAATGTGCTAAATTAAATTTATCAAACAGTACCTGTAAAGAATGTATTTTTTCTTGTTTTTCCATATTCCTAAGCTTTTATTATAGACAAAATGTTTAATTCCTCACTGCTTTCCAAACAGTGAGGAATTATTGTACTGTAAAATTGAAAATTATTTAAATTAATTTATAATTACAACTGAGGACAGCCTGGTAAAGAGAAAATTATTTCACTGCGCTGTGAAGTTTATTCATCATGACTTATGAAATTAATTTATGATAGGAGCTACTTATTAATCTCATCTCTTGTTTGTCACTATTGGAAGACAGTTATCTTGCTGTTTGCTGATGATATTTTTAATATATTTATATAAAAAATAGTAGTTGCTGCTTTTTATCTATACATATAAAAGACTGAATAACTGCAATGTGTTATATCCAAGTTATACAACTTACGTTCCTGCCTGAGTTTTTTGTTGGTGGTTATAGTGAAAGGATGTGTTCTCTCTCTGTGCTATTGTACTTTTCTATAATGTTTTTGAAGTTTTTTACAGAGTTTTTAGTATGGATCTGCAAATGCAAGTTCATACTATAATAGTGTATAAGTAGTGATATTCATCACTGATTGTATAGTGGGTGCTGGGCGATAGCAGGTTCTTGAGGAGGAGATGCTCACTGATCACAGTGATCATCTCCTCCTTATTGACCTTTATGACCTTTATTGAGGCCATCTGTATAGATGGCCTTTATTGCAGCAGGTGCTGCTGCACCTGCACCAGCCTCTCTGGTGCAGGTGCAGCAGGAAGATGGAGGGAATGTGAACCTTGATTTTATCATCCAGGAAGCTTGTGCATATGCCCTTGATAGAAGAATGTTGCAGGCTCTACCGAAACAGGTTTATTGGTGGTTGGAGGAAATTGCTGGGCTGCAGAGAATATATATACATAATAGAATCATTCTCAGCAGACTACAGAGGAGAGAAAATCAAGGGACATGTGAACAGCTGAGGGCAGAACTGAAAAGCTCCACTAAGAAGCTCAGAATGGCTATACAAAGGCCAAGAAGGAAAGTTGGAGGGAGATTTGTGAGGCTGAACGATAAACCCTGAGGCCTAGCGTCCAAGCTGATAAAGAGGAGGCTAGGGAGGTTCTTGCCTAGGCTCCCTATGGTGTGTTTAAGAGAAAAGCTGTTAGCATTGTTTCTGAGGGACGTAAATCCAAGCTGGTGGGAAGGGAGTTGGTGGTTACTGGGATACCGTGGGTCACAGATGACGAATTGTGGTATGCGGTGTCTCAGTTACGTCCAAAGAAATTCCCAGGGATTGACGGCATAACAGCAGAGGCAATGAAGGTGTTGGTGGAGGCTTCTAATGGCTGTTTGTACAAGGAGTATATTTCAATGCCATGGAAGGCAGCAAGAGTAGTCCTCCTACCTAAAGGAGGTGGGGGAGGAAATGGCCCACCAGATTATAGAACAGTTTGCCTTCTCAACAGCCTGGGCAAGCTGTTTGAGATTATACTGGTGAGAAGACTTCAGGAGGAATTCCAGAAGACTGGCAGAATCTCAGAAGGCAGTATGGCTTCCGCAAGGGCAGAAGCTCGGTTGATGTGGTTTGGTGAGTAGTAGATGTTGTGGACAGGGAGGCCAAGGGGGCTAAGAAATGTTAGAAGGATTCCCATGATAGTCCTGCTAGAGAATGCATTTAACACAGTGAAATGGGAGGTCATACTGCAGCTGTTGGAAGGAAGAGGAATTGCATTATATCTGCTTAGGATGATGCAGCAGTACCTGAGTTGTAGAGAGCGTAGAGTAATAAGAAGGGGAGGAGGTCATTTAACCAATGCAGTATGGGGTGCCACAAGGGTCCTTCCTGGGCCCCACACTGCGGAATATGCTGTATCACGACATCCTTCAGAAAGAGTGGCCGCCAGAAGTGGAGCTGGTGGCCTATACCGATGATTTGACCATGGTGGTGGTGGCGGCAAAGGGGTGGATCGTTAGCATAAACCCCGATGCGACACCCGGTGAGCAACCTCAGCCTCAGAAGTGAATCAAACTCCACCACTCGCAATAACTGACCAACACACTGCCCTGCAGACAACCCTTTTACAGTATCTTCCCAAAATCATGGCTGCCCATGTATTCGTTCAACCAAACAAAAATCCGATACCCATCACCATACCTGCTTAGGTGGGAAACTCACCAGGTACATTATATACCTGCAAATTATGCTGTGCGACAAAGCTCTCAATTAAATCACCGCCATCATCGGTGAAGCCCCTATGCCATAAAAGTGACTTAACGTGCACATCCGCACAAACAAAGAATTGACTGGCACCTGGGAATATTAGGATTTTATACCAGACCTCAAGATGACGATCAGCAGTAGTGTTATATAAGACTAATAAGATTGGTTATAAAGTTACTAGGTTATTGAATAAAAATATTAACTTCTTCAACTGTATCATCGACCTGAAAGCCTCATTATATTAAGCGAAGGTATGCATTTGCTTATATTTTATTAAAAAAGATTTCATAAATGAAATGGAAGGTGAAAATATGCAAAATCTTTCTGGGAATCAAATCCAACAACATCTGTGGAATGTCTTAAGACACATGTATGAACTACATGTTAAGTTTGCAATATTTGAGGTATACGTATAGCATGGGCGGGAAGTCCCTTTACAGTGTGATAAATCCAGCTTAGTAGGGCTCTAATGTTGCCAGTTCTCACCGCTGATATCGCTCACTGCTGTTGGAAGAGGAGAGTTGGATAAGCTGTGGTGGGACTTTAGTCGCAGTCGATTGTGAAACGATGACTGATACGAATGCGTTCATTACCGAAGAGCTTTTGTTAGCTTGTGTGTGGGTCCACGAACGTCCACACACTGGTAAAATATTGGAGAACATTATGAATGACTTCATTATGCGTTTTGGGAAATCGTCACCACGACGGCAAACGTTACTGAAATCGGAGAAGAAGGCTTTTGCAACGGGAAGTGTTCTTGTTGCGTAACGCAGTGGGAGGCCGAGACGTGTGCTACTGTGGATGCAATCGAATCAAGGCGCAAATGTTCTGCAGATTTAGGCATTACAAGATCGGCAATGCGAAAAGGCTTTAAAATTAAATCTTTCGTTCGGCCGCAGTTAATGAATCGAGTGAAATGACTTTGATCGACGTGTTTATGCATGTCAGTTATTGCTTGAGAGCAAATAATAAAAAGAACGTAACGTCTCAGACGACTGTGCGATTTATTGAAGCTTTCGTAACCGAAATGTTTTTCTGGGAGAAAAATAATTCTCACTTCTTTGAGAAAATCGAATACCATCCGCCTCATGTTATGATGTGGGCTGGGATGACGGCTGAACATCTACTTCGTCCTTATCTTTTCGATGGCGCAGTTAATCAACGTAGTTATCCGAGAATGATCGATGAGTGGTTGCTTTCAGAATTAACTACAAAAGGGATCGCTGACATCATTACGTTTCAGCAAGACGGTGCTTCAGCGCATTTCGCTTTGAATGTCCACAGACGCCTCAATGAAATTTTCCGAATCACTGGATCGAACGTGGGTCACAAGAATTACCGATTCCATTGCTTTGGGCACCAATAATACCTGATTATTGATACCACACCTGATTATGTACTTTGGAGTTTTGTAAAAGAAGAGATACGAAAACGCAGATACGGCAATAACGTGCAGCTCCAAGACGCTGTTTGGTCAGCATTTGAAATGATGACACCTTATATGCTGTTGCAGATGAAGAACTGGACATGGAGGCGCATACAGGCTGTGCTTTGAACATGGTAGAATCCACATAGATGTTTTACATTTATAGAGGTTAAGCTGCAGCTATCCTAATAATTTTATAACTAGCATAAAGGGAATTTTTGCCCATCCTGTAAGCATATATACATGTTCAAAATCCATTATATGCCCACAACGCTAAACATTTTTCTATGGACTTTTACTGTTAAGGGACAATTGCAAAAGGTTATATTCTAACCAAACTTACCTACGCTCACTTCGCTCGCTAGTTAGATATAGCGAACGTAGGTTAAGTTTGGGTAGATTATATTTATAATTTTATAAATATAATAAGTTCATGTGTAACTAAAAAAACATTGTTTAACAAAGTATCTAGTCAACACATATATAACCTTGTGAAAATTCAAAAAATTCATCAACATACTGACCACTGTGCCAAATAACCTAAAATAACCATCAAACACAGGAACAGAACCTAATGTTTAAACTAATAAATGTTTTTGATGGTTATTTTGTTGGTACACATACACACACACACACACATATATATATATATATATGTGTGTATATATATATATATATATATACACACACCTGACTTCATCAAACGATGCAGTAACAGGTTTTCTTCCCAGTGAATATGTGCCTTTAGTCATTCAGCATATCCATAACATATATGTAGGTATGTATGAACAGATACTCTACAAGTACATAGAATCAATGCATAAACAGTCCTATTAGAACGAATAAAATAACTTGTTAAATAAAAGTGGGGGAACCAAATCCAATTTAAATGACTGTATAATTGACAGAACTATTTCTAGGTAATCTAAAAGGCCTAGCGTTTCTTAATATGTGTCTCAGCCATTAGCATTAGTTGATCTAGAAGACATAGCTTTTTTTAATAGGTGCCTCATCACCATTAGTTTTATTTTTCTATATACTACTGTAGGACACAGTGATCATGTACCTAGCCATACAACTATTACCGCTATAAGACACCAGTTACCCCATAAATTATAGAAACATAAATTATACAGTATTATTATTAAACTACATATTATTAGTATACAGAATATTATTAGTATTAGTTGTGGTACAGAATGTATCACAAAGTTCTCCTGGAACTTTCATAACCTATTCTACTTCTGAAAATAATTGAAAAAATTCATATAAACATTGTCCTAAAGTACTTCCTTTGTGAATTACAGTTGGTGAAAGCTTTGCTTGGATTTCATCTTCCCCAATGAAATGAGATCATACTGAAATTTTTAGCATGTTAATTAAGGGGCAGAGTTAGTAATTTCTTATGATTTTTTACCTGAAAAATCTAATAAAATACATTCAGAACCGTACCTGCAGTAGGTTTTAAGAAATCTGGTGAAAATCAACAAATTCATCTGTGGTGAAAATCAACAAATCATCAGTTACCATCAGAAATATGCAAAATGGTAGTACTCAGTGCTGTCAGACCTGTATTTAGTCTAAACCTCTCAGTCAACTTTCTTGGGTGAATGAGTTGACATTTATACATCTCTTTAGCAAGGTTTATTATTTTCTTTGGCAAGTTATATCTTTCATGGTTTTCCAGATATTAAAATTTTCTTAAATTAAATATTTAACCAAGATTTTCTTTCCATCTTCACATTCATTAAGCTTATGTCACATCTCACATCAGCCAACTCTGCTTTTCTCACCTTCCTCATCCAACTTACCTTTTCTGTTAACCTGTATGTGTCCCTTTTTCATCAGTGAACAAACAATATTTACCTTTTTTAAATTCATTTTTATCTTAACTGCCGTGGGTTTCTGTGGCATAGTGGTAGTCTTGTGGCCTTGTAGTCTCTTGTGGCCTTTTGTCTGGAGTTTCCAGATACAAGTCTTGGTCAGGCGTGCCAGTTTTCACATGATACAAAATTCATTACATCCATCATAATGATAATCTTATATTATTAGGCCTGGATCTGGTGCCTGTTCCTACTGATCAAATAAAAAAAAATTATATTACACTGTTTATTTTTGTTAAAAAATGTAATTTATTGAAAATGAAATTCGGTTACAATAACCATAGTCTACAGAACATAATTTTTTAAAGTAATAGAAAAAATGCTTAACTGGCATTTTGACTTTTTGTTTTTTAAATGGGCTTCTGTTGTAAAATGACTCATTCCAGTTAACAGAATAAATTTATTTAGTGAACTGCTTGATTCCATGGCCAGATTTGTTTGTAATATATTTAAAATTATCCTGTTAAAGGGTAATGATTCACTTATGATTTTTTTTTATACTTGAGTCCTTTTTATACAAATAGATAAGTGGTAGAAAAAAGCAACTTTACAAAAGCTATACCAAAGAGAGACTACATACATTTCTAAATTTTGCTAAATAGCTCAAAATTGATAAACATATGATCTTCCCTATTGCCAGACTTTGAAGGTCATTGAATTTTTATATTGATTTTTTTTTTAATAATTGGAGAGATATTTTTTTATCTTCTTAAATTTTGAATTTTTCAATCACTGTGTGAATGATCTAAATGATGTAGAATAGACTAAACATTATCAAAAAAAATGTTGGACTATTGTTATGCTGTCATCTGCAAATGTGAGTATTTTCTCTGTTGGTCAAAACTTAAAAAAATTCTCTTTACAGACAAATAAACACTATCAAACAGTATAAAATCCACAGTTAATACAAAAAATCAAACAAAAACAAATCCGTAGTTAATACAAAGTTATTTTCTCCTCTACCACAATCAAAATGTTTACCTGGCGGCCTGATTCGCAATCAAAATTAGCGCTGATTGATCTTCAAGTAACAAAATCAGTTTTTTTTTAAACATCAGTTCATAGATTTCTGCCTTCCAGAAGTAATCCATATTACTATTTGAGGGCAGAATCTGCTAATCATTTGTTTTGTAGCTTACAATTAACTCTAAGTATTGTAAGTTATAAATTTATTTACAGTTTGTTTAATTATTACTGTTTGAATAACTTAATATTATTTGGTTCATACCGTAAATATCCTGTTTACTGGATTCATTGTATCCCATAGAACTTACAAATTATAATTAGTGTATGATACTGCAATCAATTTTATTTTTATGTAGTGTATACATTTTATATGCAAATTTAATAACAGTTGAGATAAAAAATGACAGTTACTTTTATACGGATTTGAATACTATATCGTGAATACCAATGTTCTTTGGTGGCTGGGTTTCAACTAACCATACATCTCAGGGATGGTCGACCTGCGACTGTACAAAACTACAACTTCATTTACGTTCATACGAGGTCTGTAAATAAAGTAATGAGACTAGTTTTTTTGGGCAGTCAAAGTGGCAACACTGTAAATTTGTTCTCATAAACATAATGTTTTAATGTGGACACGGTATGTTGATCATATTGTCATTATATGTACCCCAGTAATAAAAATAAACATATAATAAAACTAACAAATTAAATTCTTATCATGGAAATTTAAAATTCACATTTTAAATAATAATAGAATGTTTAATTTTTTACATGTCAATATTGAAATAAAGGAATAAATTGAAATGTCAGTATGTAGAAAACCTACATGTAGTAATATAATAATTCATAAAAAAAAATCACCCTTGGTCTCATAAAATTAACACTTATACATAATTACACTTTGTGATTTGCAAATAATCTGAAGAGTTCTAAGGTTTAAATCCTAGTAAAGGCAGTTTCTGTTACACAGATTTAAATACTACATCATGGATACCGATGTTCTTTGGTAGTTGGATTTCAATTAACCACACATCTCAGGAACGGTCGACCTGAGATTGTACAAGACTACACACTTCATTGACATTCTACATCCACATTCATCCTCTGAAGTAGAACCACCTTATGGTGGTTTCTGGAGGCTAAACAAAAAATAAAAAATTAATAATTTTAAGAAAAGAAATTATTGAAAATTTCCAATGAGTAAACTAAAATAATTCAAAAAGAACGTGTTTTAGATTAAGGCTTAAAACTATGTTTTTCCTCCATTAGTTCTTCAAAAATATGATTTTCCTTCATGGTATAACTACGTATGTGTTATTTCTCTTAGCTAAATTTTTTTTTTTTTTACTTTTATTAATTTGATTTGATATTTATATATATTTTAACTGGGTTTTAATTTTTTTTTATGTAGATGTTAAATCAGTTGGAAGAATTTTTATCTGATTTGAGATCAGATGTAAGTAACTACCTACTACTTTAGCATGTATTCCTCCTATTGTGCAGTGACTTCAAATGTCTGAAAGATCAATACTCTTTTGAAATTAGCAGTAACATCTCCAGCAACATGAAACTTCTCAATAACAAACTGATTTGGTTTCTGTTATTATCTCTAATTTATTTCTATGAAACTTAACAAAAATACTACTGCAAGTGCCCAGTGTATCCACATTCCTTCAGAAGATCAGAGTCCTTTTACTCAGATAAAGTATACATTACCCAGATTAATGTAAATATAAATCCAGGTACCAAAAGTCAAAGACCACTATTACTTATTTGTTCCAGGAAACAAAAACAATAGACCTTATGAAATAAATTACAACCTTAGAACAGGAGCTGGGTTCTTATTGAAATGCCTTCAAATATTCCTATATTGTGTGAAGCATGTTGAAGTATCCAATTTAATTATAGATGCATTTATGCAGTACGTCTGAGAATTATGGACTTAGTGCATGTTTTTAACATTTAGATACACTTATATTACAAATTATTTATCCAATGGATTTGTGTATGCACTATTGTATTGAATGCACAGAGCTATGTACTTCTATTTTCTCATTGATTCTTTGGTATCTGCACCAAGCGGATGCCACCATGCTTTGAAGCATCTCCAGAGTTATGGTTGAAAAGTTATCCTCTATATTGTAATGAATTTCTTCATTTGTTGCAAATCAGTATCAGGATATATAGCCCTTGGTTATTCCATGTAATGATTTATTGGATTTGGTGAAGTTGGCGCTTTGTGGTAGCCATTGCAATGGAGCCGATAATACTTATGGGCTATGGCCAATCCAGTGGCCTGGAAATTGTTCATTTAGGAAACCATGCATTTGAACAGCAAAATGTGCTGTATGCAGATATGCTCCATTATACCCTTCTCTTAGTCGAAATGTTAGCCATCTCTTCAATATTTTAAAAACAGAATTATCATTCAAGTATCTTCAAAATATAAACAATCCAAACAAGTACTGCAATGTTTTACTAACCCATATCATGACATTAGACTGATTCCTTTCAGATTCTTGCACAAAATTAAGATTCTTCTTAAGTCAAAAGACCACATTTCTGGCTTGCGAATTGAGATAAACTGCACCTTCATCAGAAAACAACACTCTTGTGCAGGACACAGGCAAGGCTGCAAACTGCAATATTATGTCTTCATCCAATAATTCATTCACAAAATTTGGTCAAAATTGTTTCATATTCAAATTTTTTGATGATCATGCATTATTGACTTTATTATTATTGACATTATTGTATTAAGTAGCACCGCTTTACAAATAAATTTAATTGAAGACTGCTCAATCAAATCAGTAATGGAAACACGTTATTTTTACTATAATAATTTAAGTAAAGTTAATTTCAGAATGTGCAGATATATAGACTGAATCTAAAGTAGCAACTTTAACACACATGAGAGCAGGGCATTGTAGGATCAGTTTCTTCAAGTATCTTGCAGTTACAGTACACTTTGATGGAGATCCTCACCACTCAGGAGAATTTGTGTGATTAATTTATATAAAAAATGTTGTAATATAACATGACTAAGGTTAAAGTATATTAGGTATTGTACACATGGTTATAAATGTTCTGACACAAAACAGTTACTTCCAAATGATACTGCTATTCCAAGCTATTTTGAAAAAATGGATCATAATCACTAAGAGATTAAAGATTGACTGCCATGACTTAGTTATGTTAGTGCCATTATTGCTATAAGGAGTTCATACCCCCCCCACCCCCCCACCCACCCACAGATAAAAGTGCCGCTACTGCATTGAAGGGTTATACAATCCCTCACATCAGCTAATAAGAGAAACAGATTGGGTGTGTTCAGATATTTATACTGCACCTGCACATATATATTAAAGTGTGTAAAACACTAAAGAATCTGAAAATGGCTTTAGTATTAGGAAAGCATGATTTTAGTAAATTTTACAACCCACTAAATCAAAATAATAAAATCTTACCTATTCCCTAGGAACAACTTACTAAACAATAATGTTTTCATAACCTTTTATTATGTTGGTTGAATAAACAATGTAATTTAAATTTATGAGAGTTGTAACAGATCAAGATGTATGTTTTTTGTAGTGGTTTGTGATTTGTTTATTTGATGCAGTTACAAAGTATGATTATAAACAAACATGTATATTACCAATTTTTTAACATTATAATTACCAATTTTGATAAATTAATTACCAATATGCTTTATTAAAACACATGCTGCAAAAACATAAGTAGACAAGAAACCAAAATTAAATGGGTGATGTGCTTTAGTGAATTTTACATTTAGTGTTTTATAGCGTATTTTGTTTGTGAAATTATAGACTGGGATATAAGAAAAGTCTTTTAAAATACAATAAAAGTAGATCCAGTTGCAGGTTGGTGAATTGATCAGCAGACGTAAATTTGTAATGATAATGTTACCTGGTAAAGTAAATATTATAATTCTCATAGGCTTATAAATGGTGTAGTGAATTTTATTTCTTTTTTTTTAAATATCAATTGTGTTATGTCAACTCCACAGCTGGAAAGGTCTGTTGACCCCTCATATGTTTTTAATTATTACTGTTCAATTACGTAAAATTCTGTATTTCTGGATGCTTTCCCATAAAGTAACATAATATACTTAATTAACAGCAAAAATAAAATGCTAGCAAAATTGGCCTTCCAGCTGACATTTCTGTCAGCAATTTAAGATAATGCGGTGACAGGTTCAGTAACACCTCATGATGGTTAACCTGTTAAAATGACATGGCTCATACACAACTTGTATTTTGAAAGTTTAAAAAAATATTTTTATTAAATTAAGATTTTAATAATAAAATTTTATAGAAAAATAAATTTTTGTGATACATATTTATTTAAATGATTGTGTAAAATTAAGTTCATTCAGTATACATTTTAATACAAATATTCTGGCTTGTTTGGTAAAATCAAAATCAACTGAAACGCTATGTATCAATCCGAATTTATTTTTCAGCAATCATTTGTACATCCCATTTTCTGGACTTCTGTTCCACAAATCCAAATGATTTTAGATTCTTTCTTAAGTCTCAAAAGTCTTGGTTTGGACCCAGTCATTTTAGAGTAATAGAAAGGTCTGTTAATAAATAGTAAAAAAACTACTGATCTTTAGTATCTCCACAGTATTCAATATAAATATGCTTCTAATCAGAAATTTCAATACAGCATTAAACATATTTCCTGTTTTTTGAGCTTGTTAAAAGATGGTACTAACAAAAACCATGAAGTTTAGTAACATAAATAACTCTGTGCAGAATTGAACTCAAGATTCGTAAAACTGGATTTCACTGCTAGATATGTGTGAAATATAATTAATCTTCTTGCTCTTGTGTGGCAGTATACAGATAGTTGAAAGCAGCTGTATGTACATGCCTAATATTTATTTGATTTTTCTTTCAGAAATTGATCCTTACAAAGTTATAGAGCATAAAAAATACCTGTAGACTTTCCAACATACAATCAAGCAGCTGGACAGGTGGAATATCCAAGAGCTTGGCAGTTCAAACATTCCAGTGAATGACTAGGAATACTACGCAGAGTACTGGCAACACAGGAAAGCATATAAGAGGCCGTACAACCCAGACCAGGATATTTGGGATAGGCAAGAGTACAGTAGGCCAAACCCTCCAGTGAATGGCCTGAAATTTATCCAGTATTCACAAGCCATATACCCAAGAGTACAATGGGCAATTCTACCCAGACAGCTGAGCACACAGTGAGCCAATCAAACCAGTTAGCAAAGTATACAGTAGACCATTCAGCCAAATAAGCCCAATACACAGTGGGCCAATCTATCCAGACAGACAAACAAAATGCAGTCGGTGGCCATTCAGCTGAGTTAGCACGTACAGGCAGTAATACGTTTTCCCCATATAGGCTATCAGCCAATAATTCAATGGGCCATATAAACAAAAGTACAGACCATTACTGAGATATGTGGTTAATTGAAACCCAACCACCAAAGAACACCGGTATCCACAATCTAGTATTCAAATCTGTGTAAAAATAACTGACTACTAGGACTTGAACACTGGAACTCTCGACTTCCAAATCAGCTGATTTGGTAAGACGTGTTCACCACTAGACCAACCCAGTAGGTTCATTATAGAGTTCTATAAATTCATAACAGAACTCTAACGAATTGTTTTTTTTTTTAAATAACCCTTAGTCCCCAAATTAATAAATACATATATATCACACACACGAGGTGCTACCCAAAAGTTCGGGGAATTTGAATTTCGCGCGCGAACCACTGCTGGTGCGAACTGCTGCCGCAAGATGTGGCTAACAGTACTCTTTGTGAATCAGTGTTCCAACAGCTGTGACGGTGAGAGGCTGCATTGTTGACTTCCATGTGGTTGTGTAACTTTGTGTTTTACTGCTTCGGCGAAGTTCTAAATGCCATATTTTAAAGAGCAAAGAACCTGCATCAAATTTTGCTTCATGCTTAAATAAACTGGTGCAGAAACCCATCGCATGCTTGTGGAAGCATTTGGTGACAATGCTATGAGTAAAAGTAAAACTTTTTTGTGGTACAACGATTCAAAGATGGACGAACGACAGTCGATGACGATGACGTTCAGGAAGACCATCAACAAGCGCAACACCGTAAAACATCGTGAAGGTGCGAGAGGCTATTGTTGCAGATCGTAAACAAACAAACAATTTGTGCAATCGTACAAATGTCATATGGGTCCGTGCAACGCATCTTGTCCGACAATTTGAACATGAGACGCATTGCTGCAAAATTCGTCCCGAGACTGTTAAACAGCGACCAGAAATAAAATCGCGTAGCTGTCAGTAGTGAATTGAAAAATTCAGCAAGAGATGACCCTAACATCATATAACCGGTGATGAGACATGGGTGTACGCGTATGACCCTGAAAATAAGCAGCAGTCGTCGCAGTGGAAGCAACCAAGTTCACCGCGACCAAATAAGCACGCCAATTTTCGACATCAAAGGCATTATCCATAAGGAATTTGTTCCTCTTGGTCAAACTCCCAATGGGATGTTCTATTGTGAAGTGTATTATTAAACGTGAAAGCATTAGGCGCAAACGTTCAGATCTGTGGGGTAACAACAGCTGGGTTCTGCACCATGACAACGCGCCCGCACACACATCGCTAGCCGTTCGGAATTTCTTGGCTTCCAAAAAGACGGTAGTGATTCCCCACCCACCCTATTCGCCTGACTTTGCCCCGTGCGATTTTTAACACAATTTTTGCCGTCGTTTAACACAATTGAGGAGATTCAGGAAGAAACGCAGAACGTGATTCGAACACTTACACCTGCAGACTTTCAGGGATGCATGGAATCATGGGAAAACGCTGGGATCACTGTATCAGTCCCCAAGGGGATTACTTGAAGGAGACAGTGGAAATTATAAATTACGGTAAGCTATTTTATTTTTATGGTAAAATTCCCCTAACTTTTGGGCAGCACCTCGTATGTATATATATATATATATATATATATATATATATAGTACACTTATTTATGGAGGTAGCTTGTTTAATTGGTCTTATGGCCAATTAAATGAGCTAAAAATTGATCCATGTCATACTAGCCAATATCACAGTTAAAATATTAGTGAAAAATGTCTTGTACAGAATTTAAAAGTACAATAAATTAGTTAACAGTTAAAGTTTTATTATTTTTACCTTACCTGTAAATATAATTATTCGATTACATAATTTAAAAAATAAATTTGACATTCTCTATTTTAAATATGAAAATACATTATACATAACAAAAACACATTTTTCACATGGCTTAAAATACATTTAATCGCATGGCTTGAAAAGGTAAATTGTTAATATCATAACCATAAGTTACTATGAAAATTGTTCTATGAAGCTGAAGAATCCTTACTTCTAACTAAATTTAACAATATTGTTACTTATTAATTGGATTTTCTTACTGATATTATACTAAATTATTGGTGTTCAACTAATGGCTTCAGAGCAATCAGCCTGAGATTGGTTAAGAGTGATAGTTAAACTTTAATTATGTTTCAGTCTGCTGTGAAGTAGTTTAATCTCAAAATAAAAAAGTTAAAATTTCAGCATGCAGGCAATTTATTTACCTGCATGATGCAATATGAATGATATGATTTTGCCAGCCATTAATATTGTATTTAACCACAAATCATTTTAAAAACGGATTTAAAAATAAAAACACTTTAAATATTATAATTTATTATTAAAAAGTAACAAATTAGAATTATTATACTTTTTACATCAGTGGCTCCAAATGTATGTACTCCTTATGTTCCAATAAATTAACTTCAAACTCATCATCTACAGCCTTGTTTATCTCAATCTCCATGACCTCTGGCACAGTTAATAATTGTTCATCTAACAATCTTTTGTAAGCAAGCAAGCAGTTGATATCATGAAGTATTGCTGGCTTCACTTTGTTGCCAAAAGGTACAGTACCTTGCTCTGTTTTAGATCTGCTTCTACAGAAAGTTGCACCAAGAATTTTCACTGATTTTTGTGCTATTGTTTTTGTAATGGTTTTTATTTTACTTTTTTTTAAATGGGAAGCACCTGGAAACAGTTACTTTCAAAAGAATATCAGCATATTTCTTCTAGTCTCTCACGTCAATATTTTTCAAATGCTGAAGTGTAACAAAATCCTTGAATATTGTAAAATGTGTTTCAGAATTTTCTATTTTATTTTTCTTCCAGATTGCCAGTTCCAAATGACCAAAAACTTGGTCAGAGTGAATACAGAATGTTCCCTGTCATGACTGGAAATGTTATAATGATATTTTCATGTTTGGTGGTGTAGAAGATAAAAGCCATTTGGAAAAAATAACCAACATACTTTTATTTTTTATGTTCCCACAACCATCAGTGTAGAGGGCTTGTTTTCTCCTTGAGACCCAAGTTATTTAATCTATCACTGATAGCAGAGGCTAGTTGATTCAAGCCTTTACAATATTCATTCTCAGTCCAAAAATAAAAGAAGCTGTTTTCTTTATTTTACCATGGTCCATTTGAACCCTTACAATCCATGAAGTTGTATAACTATATCATGTAGCGAGATACTTGATCACCTTACGCATTAAATTATTTTGGTAGTCAAAACTCATAACCACTTCTTTTTTGTCTACCTGCTTTAGCATATTTGAAAAGTTAAATCAGTTTTCCTCTTCACTTTGAACTAGTTTAATCTTTTCTTCAAGATAATGCAAGATTAATGCATAAAAATTTTTATTTACCACAGGACTGCCGAAACCAATATTAAAAGAGGAAAAAATACATTTCAAAAATTCTCTTAATTTGTTTTCATTGATTCTTCATGCTCACTAAGATATATTTTTCATATACTGAAGATTCAGATCACTGCTTAAATACTGCCATTTGACATTCTTACTTCTAAAACAATAACTTTTAAGTGAAGAAAATGTGTTTATAAATGCTACTATAACCTTTTGCTTTTGAGATAGAATTGTTTTCTCTTCTTCTTGTTTTGGTAGGAGAATAAGCATCATGATAAACTTTTAGCAAATTAATTTCAGTCTATCCTAACATTTACTTACATCTGTAACTCACAAACTTACATTTGTCTGGAAATCTCATCTTGTTTTAATTAGAAAATAAATAGGTTGTGCTTACTTCTCTTTTGGTTATGCGATCATACCTAGATTTGATATCACATGTGATATTCTCATTGATGTACTACTAGGAAGTGAACTCTTTAAAAGAAAACACATCTATGCCGAGTCTTTAACAAGACTGAGTGAGATGAAGGAACTGAAATTAAAAACGCAGCCTACCTGATAGATTAGAAGTTGAGTTCAACATGCAAACGTAACATAATACAAAACAAGAAATAAAAATAAAACTAAATAAACAAAACACTACAAAAACATCATACCTTATAACACAAGAACAGGAAAGACCAGGCAAAACCCTAAATTCCCTTGGCAGTCTGTTGTCTTGCCAGGTACCCAATCCACCAGGCCAAATCACTGGAGTCTGTTTCAGAAGGCGCCATGACCAGAAAGAAATTGCATCATATACTTGTTAGGGTGAACTCAAGGAGCACCTCGAAAACCAACAATGTCTGGGAAGAGATCATACGTATAACATTCACCCCTGGCTCATCCCATCTGCCTACTATAAAGCATTGCCATGCCGTTTTATCTTGTGAATTTTTTGTGAAGTTAATTCACCTGACCTCTTAGCAACATAACTCTGCTGCTTTTCTGAAGCAATTAAATCTTGCAATTAACGCCTGCAATCACCAAGATTGCCTCCCATGAATAGTATGGCAATCTCCTGTTACCATTAATAATGTAAGGCATTGAGCTCTTAATAATATATCCCAATAGCTTTTAAATATTAGCCCATTTACTCACACTTTAACAGAACTACTTTTGCAAATTATTTTTAAATATTTGGAAAGAATAATTTTATTGGATTTAATCATATAAATTTATAAAATGTAATGATATATATATTATAAATTTATCGTAAATCTCAATCATAGATCATAATATATAATTAATTGTAACTTTATTTATTTCTTTTTTCTAATTTTATATCATTCCCTTACAACAGTCTAAATAAAACTGCAGTTTGGCTGTTGGTACTGTCCAATCAGATACTGATATTTCAAGGATGGATGATTTTCAAGGTTAATCCGCTAATGATGAAAATTGTAAAATCCAATTAAGAGTAAGTATTCACACTATTATACATAAAGCAGCTGGAAGTTTCAGAAAATTAAACTTGAATCTATCAAAGAGGTGTTTGCATTGTTACATTTTGAGAGGTTCTCTTGGAGAACAATCTCTATTTAATTCCAAAGTGAAAATAATAATATTTCTTAATAGTTTCTTTAACTATTATATTTTTTTGACCTTTATACTTTTCCTTAACTCATACAATCTATCTCCTTTTTTCAACTGTTTTCTTCACTTCTGTTTTTTGAAAAAATATAATTGTTCTTTTGATATCCAGGGAGGTCATCTGCAAATCATTTCTATATGATTGAAATCTATTTATTTTTTTTTTTAGAAATCATGTGCTTTCTTAAAAAATCACTAGTAATAACTTCATCTGGAATTTCAAAGTAAAACACCAATGTTAATTGCATTGTCACCCTATGTCAGTGAGGATAAAATAAGAGTAATTTGAATAGTTAAAAGTAAAAATTAAAATGTTTGTTTAAAGTAAATGGAAATTTCAGCTTTTATTATTATGTAATATTTATTTTTCATAACTCTATTGACTTTTATGGAACAATTGTAACTACAATGTAAATAATTACTCAAAATAAAAAAAATTAAGGTAACATTAAAACATGTTACAACTGTCTTACATTATGATAAATTAGTAAGTAACCAAATAAAACCATTTGTTCCATCTGATGAGACATTAATATTTTACAGATTAAGCAATGGTTGTTGGTTATATAATAATATAAAATATAGTTAATATCCATGTCTTTAGAAGAATTACCATAGGTTAAGCAGCAACAACACGCAATAAACAATCAAAATAGTGACTGTATTCATTATTATTTTACTTGTGATCAAGGAGAACTATTGCCTTATATTGATTTACATTAGTTGAAATTAGAAAAAATAACATTGCATTTAATAACAGTTAGTTTTTGAAACATGACAATAGGTACTACCTAAGTTCAGATATAATTCAGGCACCAGCTAGACAAACCAAATAGAAAACAGTAACTTTGGTTAAATTCTTTTGTCTAACAGTATAATCTTTAAATAAAAAAAAAAAATATTAGCCTTCGGGACCTGTTTTTATAAACATGTTAATAAAACAGGGGTCCCAATTATTTAAAAATTTATGAATTACGAATTTAAAAAAGTATTATTAAAAAGAAAAAAATAACATTAAATTATTAAAGAAATTATATTATTTCTAGACACGTTTGTTTTGTCTTTGCATGTAATATTAATATTCTATTAACATGTTTTTTAACGTGTTCTATTTATATTTCTTTTTATTGTTAAAAAACAATTTTATTCTGTTTTTGAAAAATGTAGCATCATTTTATTATTCTCTTTTATTAATTAACCATTTTTAAAAAAATAAAACAATATGTTATTTGTTCAGAATAATTAAAAAAAAAACTCATATTTTAAACATTTGCTGTTGGCTGTGTATGTACATAACTTAAAATATATTCAATAATGCATCAAAGGTAAAAAAAAAAAAAAAAAAAGAACTGGCGCATCCAACTGCTGACATCAGTATATCTATAAATGATATCCAGCTATTAGTATCATTATTACTTTCACTACAGAGAAGACCAAGAAGATGGAAGAAGACCTTCCCTGGCCGGCTCAATGTGGGACCTCCTGGCGGATGCCAAAATCCCCGCCAGAGCAGGAGCCGGACCAGGGTGGGATCGCTCAGGAAGAACCGCCTCAGCTGCGCCGGCACTTTGGGGCTCTGGGGGTCACCACTGCCACTGAGGGAAAGCCCGGTCGGACTTCAATGGACGAGCAGCAACTCCACTACTTCGCTGGAGACCAGCTTCCAGACCCAACAGCTCTTCTCAAAAGCTAACGCAAAAAACGGCCCTTTGAAGGTTATGAATTACGAACCGTCGAAGCCATTCGACGACAACCCTTGTCAGGGCTACCATAAAGTTAGTAAGTGCCATGTGCCGTCAAGGCCATTCGGAGACTATATATATATATATATATATATATATATATATATTTATTCTTTGCCGAAGAAGTTAAAATATTTCTTTCCGTGTAACAAGATTTTACATGTTATTCAAAATATTAACTGACCAACACAGAAGCCATTTCTCAGCTCGCTAATTTCTAACTTGTGAAGAACTTTTCATAAAAACGGCTAGTATTAATTAAGACTACCTTTTTAATTATCAACAGCTAACCTACATTCGCGGAAGAAATTAATCTTGAATTCTGTGCAATTCAATGCCTTCAGAATTGATACTGATGGTAATTTTCTTTTCTTTACTTTAAACCTTCCTACATAAACTTTCCAACAATTTTAAAATTTCTTAATAAATTCAGCGTCATAGTATGTGGCGATTTTAATGTTAATTTTCTACTTTTAAACAATTCTATTCTTATGATTGAACTATTAATTCAGTTTGTATTAGTAGGTTTAAATATTATCCCGGGTTCGAATCCCGCTAAGGCATGGCATTTTCACGCACGCTATTTTTAGCGTGTATGAAAATGAATGATTTTTCATTCATCTTATCCTCTGAAGCAATATCTAACAGTGGTCCCAGAGGATAAAAAAAAGGTATCAAAATACAAAAGGATTCAACTTCTGTTATTTCATTACCAAGTCATCTCTTGGAGCACCCTCAGAAGGTGGTCAGAACGAGTATTTAAGATATAAAAATTGGCTATTAGAACATTATCTGATACCCCGTAAGTATGAATCACGTAGAACTAATTTTTTTTCTTAACCTCTGGGACCACCGTTAGGAATTACTTCAGAGGATGAGATTCAGGGACCTTCGGATAAAGGCCGAGACGTTACCACTCGCGCTATGGAGGCCGGAAAATCGTGTAGACCTTTCTTTTTCCTTAGTCTCCGGGAATTATCGTATTACTTCAGAAGATGAATGAGGGTGATATGTATGAGTGTAAATGAAGTGTCTTGTACAGTTTCAGTTCGACCAATCCTAAGATATGTGGTTAATTGAAACCCAACCACTAAAGAACACTGGTATCCACGATCTAGTATTCAAATCGTGTAGACAAACGCATTACCTTATCCCAATGTTTGTATTTGTAATGTATATTTGCTAAAAATGAATGGTCATGTATTTAAAAAAAAAAAGTAACAATAGCTACTTTACCAGTTTCATTGTCTTTATCAGTCAAGGAAATCTCTTTTCTGTTTAGCCTCCAGAAGCACCGTGTAAGGTATTACTTCAGAGGATGAATGAAAATTATATGTATGAATGTAAATGGAGTGTAATCTTGTACAGACTCAGGTCGACCGTTCATAGATGGAACGGTCAAGGAACTGTTTTCGTATAACTCAACATAATATTTTGACTTACCAAAAATTTCTTATTATGCTATTGATCCAATTATAGAACATGTCTTCCCATCAATTAATTTAAAATACAATTAAAAAAATGCTCATTTACGTATCTACATCCCGTTTAACGTGTCACAAAATAATTTTCGATAGCATCTTCTGTATCTGAATTACTTATTCTGTATCTTTTTAATTAATATATTTACCTTAATATTACTTCAACTATTTGTATTTAAATATGTGGACTTAAACATATTTAAAACTTAAATTTTGTTTTTAGACCACCTCATCTTACGTTGAGGTGGTCTATGTAATATATTTGTATATAGCGATCAGAATAAAGACTTATTTATTTATTAACAGTACCATTTCATCAGTAAACAGGTTAATAAAATTTACACAAAAGTCATCCGATTTGCATGCTCATTCTTAGATCTTGTGGTGCGCAATTTTATAAACATTAGGATTCAAATTCTTGTGTAGAATTCTTCTGACACTGCTGTGGGATAAACGAAGGGCTGCAGCGAGCTTTTTGACTGAGCACTGAAGGATCCTCATCATCGTCTGCCTGACTGTCAATATTTGGTAGAGTTCTCACGGAACGCACAGGATCTGAATTTTTAACTTGGTAAAAATTGATTTAATTGTAGATGTTTTTATTATTTAAAAAAAAAAACTTTTTATTTTAAATAAAATAAAATACAGTTATACTATTGACAGTTATACTAGATATTGACAGTTATACTAGAGCAAAACTATCTGAAAAATAATTGACAAGAAATGCAAAAACAGAATCAAGATGAAGAGGCTGTTACAAAGATCAGCAAGGCTCTTTGGAATGCAGGAATATTTTATCTTTTTTTTTTAATTTTTCTAGAATCTTTATCTTAAAATTATAGTGTATAAATCACTGTTGTAACAATACAAAGCTGAGCAACAAAATGGCAAAAAAGGTTTCAGATCATCTTCTGTGAAGTGTGTTAAAATAAACTTTGAAAGATGCCCTAAAATAAAGAACAAACAGGTGATATAAAGTAAAACAGCAATTACCATTATCAATATTATTATTATTATATAAAACATTTACTTTTTGCATAAACTAAATTTGATTACAATAAAATACTATATACATTTTTACAATGATTATACTAAAATACTACATACATTTTTACAATGATAATAAAATACTACATATATTTTTACAATGAATATAATAAAATAAATACTACATACTTGTTTTACAATGATTATTATAAAATACTACATACATTTTTACAATGATAATAAAATACTACATATATTTTTACAATGATTATAATAAAATAAATACTACATACTTGTTTTACAATGATTATAAAATACTACATACATTTTTACAATGATTATGATAAAATACTACTAATGTTAAAATAACTAGATTTTAACATCATTTTTAACTGAAAAGAAAAAACAAAATTGAAAATAATTTAATGATTAAATTATTAAGTTCTAAAGGGTTAAGTTCTAAAGGGTTCTAAAGGGATATCAACATGCCCCAAAGGTAATGTTAATATGTTATTAACTGCAACACGGTTTATCATCATAGCTGCTTAATGCTAGTTTGTTTACAGTTACAGTTTCGACTAAATGTTTTTTTGATCGAATCAGTTTCATTTGAACATATAAATCTTTGTAGCTATCATCGCCTACTTTCAGTAAACAGTTTTTGTAATGACTGATATTTAATTTGTTTTTTACAACATTTTTTTTATTCCTTTAGCTTTTTTCGTAATCCCCTTTGTCGTTGTATAAGTGTATAATTTTTTGCTCTTATCCAATAAATTCTTTTATAGGAATGCCGTTGCATTCGTCCTTAAATTTACCTAAAACTTTTTTATTTTTAATTGAAAAAAGAGGAGGCGAAACAGGAAAATCAGACTTATCAAAATACTCGATTAAATTTTCTTCATCTTATAAATCTTGGTAAAAATCATGAGTATGGATGTAAGATTAATCTTACATCCATATTTTTTCTTCATTACATTATAATGGAAATTATACATTAATGTCTTACTAAGTTCTAGCACTGATAAACCCACATAAAGAGGTTTATCTAATTTTATTTTTTCTTTGGAACATTGAACTGCGCAAAGATTTTCATCATATATTATTCTATCTTTAAATTTTGGTTTCGCGATAAGTTTCAACAACCTCTTTTCTGACGAAACCAATTCTAAATTAATATGTTTCCTAACGTTTTCCATACACTGCTGATTGGCGATTTATAGTATTTAAATTTATATAGCTTTTCAACCAAGGAGATTGATTAAATTGCAGTATTTTATGTACTTTAGTTACTCTAAGTCCATTACGAATAGCTTGCTTTAGATTAACAAAATGACTAATGTAATTAGTTTTAGTTTTTAATATTGTTACTAATTTTGTGTGGGATGAAAAGGGGGGAACTTCATTTATCGGAAGAAATGGAAGATCACTGTGTGCATTATGAAGAGATTCAGGATACTCCACGTCAACTTCAAGAATAAAACCGATTACACCATCATCAAACGATAATATAGTATCAGCTATTGATTGCTGAATTTCTTTTTCAACCCATCAAAAATTTTGTTTTGGTAAATGTTGGCTCAGTGCCCAACCGTATAGGTATTGGGATCTAGATATGATAAATATCTGTGCGGTAATTTATTATCATGTTCTTCAGGTATGTAAGGATTGCTTGTCTTCGCATTTTAACACAAACCGATATCCCCCTCTAATACCCCTTTCTAAAAACATGTAAATATCATAATCTGTGATTAATTCGAGTGAAACTCGCGTCTTATAAAGCGTAGCATCAAATGAAAAACTGGGAAGTGTAAAGTAATATGCACAATCTAAACCGTATACAAAGTATTCTCTTATACAAAGTAAACGAAAATTTTCGAATACATCAGCTAAAAGAAGTACATTGCATTTTAAATAGAGATATATTCGCCTAAATTTTATATATTGAAATGATTCCAAACAGTTTTAGCATGAATATAATCATTTTCATCAATATTTTCTCCTGTAAGCGAACTATAAAATTTCCCTTTAGGTGGTAGTTGAGTATCTTCTAAAACTTCCCAGGAGTTTGTGTACTCATAAGGATTATTATGGAAGTTTTTCAAAAAATTATTTTAGTAATGTTTATAGTTACTATATTTTTTAATTACACTTATTAGCACATTACATCAATTTTGAGAAGCTGAGATTTTTAATATTTCCAAATACGTGATCAAAATTCTTCTTCCCTTATTATTAGAGAAATTTTTTTGTACTCTTATGTGGTATTTTATTATTTTAGTAGTCAAATCTTTTTTTTAAGATAATAAACAACATTAACAATTTTTTTTATGTCTATATAAATTAATAAACTAAAAGACAAGTGTTTTGAATAAATATTTAACTTTTTTTTTATTTAGTGATCTATAAACTTTTAAAAGTCTAAACTAATTAAATTAAAATTCAAACTAACTAAATATTATTCTTTTTGTTAGAAGTTTTATTTAGTTCAATATATATAATTTTTACTTTTTTCACATAAAATCTCATTAAATTATGTTTTAATATTTAAATTAATCTGTTCAACCAAATAAACAAAAAAATGTATAATGTATTTTATCAAAAACGTTTTATGGTTTATTACAGTGACATAAAACTATTCTCAGAAAACAAAATACAGAATAACAGTTACTTATTACTATATTACATAAAATCACCTTGAATAGCTTTTTCCATCTGTCTTTGCTGGTATTTTAGTGCTGCTGATTGAAGGTGACAACATCTTAATTCCTGATGATGTAATCTTGCAGCCAAGTTCTGCATAATTTCTCTTTCACACTAAAACAAAAATTATTTTTATTAAATAGTACATCTATTTAATAATGAGATAAATAAATTCTGATGCCTATAATAATCTCAGTGTAGTAAACATCATACATCTGCGAAAGTATACGCATTCTTTGAATAGCATTAGGTGGATAAGAAATGACACGATAACTAATATATGTATTATGATATATTAAAAACACAGAAACCATATATTTTATCTGTAACTTGTTATTGTTGTATTAATAAATACATCAAACTATTCATGAGGAAACTTTAATCTCAACAACTTAACCTCGTATTTTAATGATATTACACCCAGGTGCATCACACATGCGTGTACAAACACACATACAAGTGTGTGATAATATAACTAAAGGTATTTACAAAGAAAACAGTTTAAGTTTATTATAAAATAGAAAAAACCCTCTTTTCTTAATTTCATTAGAAGGCCAATGGATGACTCATGTATGAAACAAATAAAAATCATTTTGGCAAACGATCAGCTTATGTTCAGAATCAATTATATATATATATATAAATTAGGTAAACATTATCAATGTGCTTTCAAAAATAAAATCTGACAAAAAGGTTACGTAACTTTCTGGACAGATTTTATTTCAAATATGTCAAAGTTCTTAAATATAAATTACTTAATTACGCAGTATTTAAAGTACAATTACAAAAAAGTCAAAATATTTAATAATAATAAAAAAAAAAAATTGGGTCTGATTTGACCACCTTGATCAAATGATGCTCGAACATTAAAAATGATGCCGTATTAAGTCTAATTGTGGAGAAACAATAAAAATTAAGTAAAAAATGTTGGGTCCTAGTTGATTCCCTTGACCAACTGAGTATTTTTATCATAAAAATTGATGTATTTAAAGCATTGATAAAAAAAAACTTTAGTAAAAAAATTTGGGTCTCATTTGATCCCCTTGTTTTATTGCTACTTCCATAAAACAGTTTGTAATTTACAAATATCAGTCATAACTTTAAACAGATAAAGCACTGAATCAGATATAAAAAAATGTTCAAGTTGGGTTTTATGGGACCTGCTTTTTCAAAACATTTTCATGTCAACTTTTCTTGTAAACAAGTTATCAAAATGAGAAAAAATTGTTTAGAAACAACAACATTGAATATTTCTCCATCCCTAAATCCCAATGATTTAAAACTCTGGAATTGTAAATTACTTAAGTACTTTTATCATATTAAAACTCAAATTTCTAAAACTACACCAAAAAATAAAAAATTGTGAAAAATAACCTTTTTTTCTATTTTTGTCCAGAATTTAATGCCATCAGTACCCCATAAACAGTAATCTTTTGAGCTGTTCCTGAAGAATTTAAGTTGAGCCATTCTTGAGATATTAATTAAATACAGGCCTACTACACCTCAGAGATATATTAATTAACTACAGGCATAGGTATATGTAATATGTAAATGCATACATCTTTTATAAATTTCTATAGCTTTTTGTTCTTTTTTGAATTACAGGGGTCTTAAAACATCCAACTGACAAAAACCCCAAAACCAACAAAATTTGGCCAATCATACTTATTTATAATAAAATAAAGTAAGGATCTAGTATTTTAATAAAATGTAATATTTCAGTTTAAATAAAACTAGATGAAAAACTAAAAAAGTAATTTTTACATAAATAACTTATTTGAATATTATTTTTAAAAAAATACTTTATTTAAATACCAGTGGTTACTGTATAAGTTGCCAATTTAAAAAGTATTAAAGTAAAAGTATAACTCTTTTAACTCAAAATATTTGATACTAATATACATACCGCTGCAGGATACTTAGGTTGTAAATTTGATATATTTTTCAGTAATAAATCATGTTTACGTGTCAGTAATTTACACTCAGACTGCATCCGCGATCTTAATTGTTGAACTCTGTTTAATTCATCAGACAAACCTTGATGACAACTGCAACAACAATGTGGTCCTTCCTCAATATTATCATTCTCAAGTTCTATTTGCTGGCTATCATCTTGTCATTCCTGTAAGTAAAAAAAAATTATCTAAAATAACAAGCTACAGTAAGATCTTAAGTTATAATATACAAAATGGACATAATTTATTTTTATAATTTTTACAGTTAAAATGCTTTAACAATGTACAGTAAAAATTTGGAAGAAAATAATGCAGTTATTTATTTTTTTTAATAAAAAAATGTACAAATAAGTCATACATGATGAGTGCAACGTGCTGGCTGATTCAGTTTCTAGCCTTTATTTATACTCACATTTACAAGACATTACATACAAAATAGGTGTGGTATTGACTTTAACAATTTAATATTTGCTTGTGGGAGAGAGAGAAATCGTACTTGTCAGGATCTTTTCTGCAGTATGTTTTGTGGGAGAGAGAATACATTCTATCTTTTCTTTATTTTCTCTTTGTCATCTAGTTTTTGATAACACATATTGCTCTAAAATAAAACTGACACAAATAACTGTTTTATATATATATATATATATATATATATATATATATATATATATATATGAAGATGGAAAAACATCTTTACATTTCTTGCTGAACTTTAGTGACAATTGCAATGTCTCATTTTGGTTGTCCTTCCATCAATATTAATTTTTGAAAGTTGTTTTCTAATCTGATTTTATTTCAATAATAATTTAACCAAAAAATATATATATTTTTTTCAAAATAATATTTAGTTCACATAGCTCAACCACAGCTCAGCAATAACACCAGCCAACATACCTTATCCAGTTCAATCTACAAAATTTGTAATGGCAGGATAAATTTTTTTTTTTAATGTACGTATTTTTTTTTTAATGTATGTATTTAATGATAAATTTTTTTTAATGTGAGTGGTGCTGAGAAATGGAAAAATTTTAAATAATTAGAAAAAATGAAGTAAAGTTATTAACTTTTATTTGATGTGGAAAATATGTTCTACAAGAAGGGAAATTACAATTTACATCACATTTTAAAAATGACTTCACTTAAGTGCTGTCCATTTTTGCGTACTCATTCAGTAAGTCGATTCTGAAAATTTTGCATACCACGGCGCATTGTGTTCTCCGGGATGTTGATGATTTCCACTTCAATCTGTTTTTGAGCTGGGCAAAGTTTCCTGGTCTAGTGTGGTACATAATTCTCTTCTGATGTTCACATAAAAAGAAGTTGCAGATTGAAAGTTTTGGAGACTAGGGTGGCCAAGCGATGTTAGCAGTCCTTGAAATAATGTGATCCCAAAAAAAAAGTCTCATTGCTGCCATAGACTGTCGGGCAGTGTATGAGGTGGCTCCGTTCTTTTGAAACTAGGTTTGTGTTGTTTAAGATTTGGAAGAGATGGAGCCTAGGAGCAAAAAATGTCTAGCATGTTGACGTTAACATTGAGACGTCAGAATGACAGCAGAGCCCCCTTCATCTTCAAAGAAATAAGGGCCAAAAACAAGACACAAAATTGCACACCATACAGCAGTAAGTCTGCCACTGTGTAATGGATGCTGGTGAAGCTGAGCAGGGTTTGTTTGTGGCTAGTAATGGAAGTTCTGTTTATTCATATATCCACTTAAGTGAAAATGGGCTTCATCTGACGTCCAAACATTTTCGATTAAGTTACCATTCTCATTTAATTTGGGCAACAGTTTTTCACAAAACTGCAGATGCAATACACAATCGTTAGGTTTTAGTTCTTGGGCAATTTGAATCTTGTAACGAAGAAATTTCAGGTTATGGAGTATTCTTTGCATGCTCTGACATCTGAGCTCCAATGAAAAGGCAATTTTCTGTATCAAATGACAAGGATTCCATACCACTACAGCTTTCATGGCATCAATGTTTTCTGGTGTACGTACAGACAATACACACTCACTAGATTTTTTTTTCAAAGCCGAACCAGTCTTCTTCCAAGTTTTGAGTATGTGTGAAGAAGGAACAAGGTGTAATCTCATAATATCACTGAAACGCTCTTTGTGCAGCTGTCACCATGTTGGTAAAACGCCCTTATGGCAATCGCCTGCTCTAAACGATTCCACTGCTCTATCATAACAAATGTTCATTACTGCTCTGCAGTACCCGTTTTATTTTGGTTTACATATTTATTTGTTTATGTGATATTTTTTATATGGTAAATAATTTTTTTTTTTAGAAATATAACTATAATTGTAAAAAATTCACTATTTCTTTAAAACAAATTAAATATAAATTATATGTATAATTTTTATTCTATTTTTGGAGCTTTTCTTCTTACAGTATTTTCTCAAGAGGATGAATCTCTTAGATATTTTAAAAATTAATATAATAATAATTAAAAATATATATATACTACTAAAAAAAATCTTAAAAATATTTTTTTCTTTTTTATTGGAACAAAAATTACATAATTCATACTTGCTGTTCTTTGAGTTAAATTTTAATGTGCAACATTAGTGCACAAGTTTTTTTTTTAACTACATTAAGTTGTAATTTTTTTGGTAAAATCTCTCAATAAAAAAAAAAAAAAAATTAAATAGACATTCAGTAATTACTCGTATTATTAGAAGTTTGTTTTATTAAATTATTTTAAGTTTTAATCTTGAATATTGATAAAACATTCAAAAACATTAAAAACAAAAGGCACCATTTTTTTTCTGAATAAAAGATAGTAGTGAGGAAGCCACCCACACTATAATTCTTTAATGAAGTCTTATCAGGACTACTAATTAAATATATAAATAGTAGAACTAGCCAGGTAAATAGGACACTAAATAATTTTTTTTAATTTGAATATAAAATAGGTTAAATAAGATGAATAAAAAAAGTTAAAACTAAGAAACAATTCTTTTTCATTTTTTCTGTATATAGACTTTTACAAGTTATTTCTGACTTTCTAACCATTTATTTTCTGCTGACTTCAAAATGATAAAACTGAAATAACTGAGAGTATTACTGTTCTTTTCTATCACTTAGTATTGTTTTCAAAGTTGTTTTATTTTTTTTTCAGAGCTTATTTCATTAAACATTCTTTAATTTAATTTTTGTCTAAATTTGGGTTAGCAAAAAACAAGATGTTATCCAAACTAAGGCCATGGCCAGACTAATATGTTTACAGAAACTAGAGTGGCAACAATCGAAAGAAAAGGCTTCACGCTACACAGCTGTCAGTCGTACGAATTTGGCGCATGCACAGTTCTTCTACAGTAGGATTAGTCTCATTATGTAATAGCCATACCTTGTATACACATTTATTTCATTAAACTGAGTACTTTTATTGAATTTTCAAGTGAAAATACATTTAATTACAGAATGGCAGCAGGATGTATATTATTATGCAATAATAATCCAATACTAAGCAATAATGACAAAAAAGAAAAGTCTTTAAAAAAATCATTGAAATAAATCCACTTGGTGAAGAGAAAAAAACAATATAAATTAAAAACATCCTCTTTTATCTGAAGATGGTTAAAAACATAAAATATCTATAAAAACAACACATATACTTTAATCATGATTTTTAGTGAATTTTTGAAAAGATGTTTTGCATTCTAATTTAACAAGAAAATAGTTTTTGTAATTTTTCTCAAAGGTGGGTTGCTGCTAATATGAAAAACCCATCATAAAAATAAATAATATTTATCAACAGAAAATGATTACTGGCATCATACTTTTAAACAACAAACTGTTTGGTAGTTATTAATTTTATAAATAATTGCTGCTTAATCACTTTATGAATTTGAGTTATTGATACTAGAGACTTATAACAATAAATTTTAATTAAAAGATGTATGTTGCACAACTTCCACTATATGAAAAGCTAATGAAACATGATATAAGTTCTAATTTGATAACAATGACTATTTTTCAGGGTTTAGGAAAATCATCTTTGTTTCAAAATAATGGAAAAAATGGATATTTGAGGCATGTTGAAAATATCGCCAAAAAAAACAGGAATTAGGTAATAAAAAATTTGTTTCATAAAATAGTTTTCTATTATAAAGAAACTTATCTGATGACAAAAATTTATGGTAGGCCTGTATCCTAATATTATATTTACCTTGTGCAACAAATATTAGCAATTGCAAATTAGCATCTCTGCCTTTCAACTTGAGGTTATAGTTATTAGTATTGGTCTGGCATGGCACTTTTTCACGTGCTACAAAATTCATAATTATCCATCGTAATGACCATTATTGGGTTTCTACCTGCTACTTCTACCGTATGAATAAATAAATTCAGATATTTCTTTTTTTATTATCATTTGTAGAAATTGAAAAATCATTCATTAAAGAATTACAAGGATCCAAGGTAGGTTTAATGATGAAGGCTGCTTTTTTTTACATCAGCTCTAGAATTTAAATCATTACTAAACAATATACACAAAAAATAATGAACATTTCTGATGTTCATAGTATCTGGTACAAATATTTGAATTAATGTTTTGTGAATTTTGTGAGGTTTTCATTTTCTTAACTCATAGACACTAGTTACAGATAGTTCCTTTTTCAACATAAACCAACAAAAACTATTCATTGTAACAAACTGTTACAAAAAAAAAAAAATGTGCAGTTACACAGGCAATATTTGACACAAAATATATAGAACACAAAATATATGACACAAAATATAGAACCATATTTCTGGTCTTCATATAGAAAAGAAGATTTAAGTAATATTCATGAAATGAGATTAGAAAATGATATTACATTTAGAACATTCCTGTATAAACTTACTTACATATATCACACTACGTTTTTGTTTTCCATAATCAACTTGATCTCCAGACAATGAATTAGTTTGAATTGCAGCATCACAACCTGTAGAATAAATAAATAAACCATTAAAGCAATTTCTTTTAGTCAAAAGTACAGAGATAATGTGGAATTAAAATTTTTATTTCTCATCAGAAGAGAAATCTATGATAAAGTGTGTTAAGCATCTAAAAAGTGAATTACCGTTGTTAACATTCGTACTACAGAAGGTACATATTATTACTTTAATAGTGATGCAAATTAGGTCATAGTCACCAATTTTTGAGATTTCAGTTTGACTATATTATTGTTCCAATGTTATACTACTTCCAGACAGTTGGTCATGACCAGCCTTACAAAGCTCATTACTATAAAATAAAACAAACCTGAAAAATGTAACTGAGAATTCGTTAATGACTCCTTTAGCTCCATTATTTCTTTTTCTCTAGTTAAAGCCTCAGCTTCAACTTTTCTATGAAATTCTTCAAATTCTTCTTCTAAGTCAATGAACTAAAAGAAAAAAAAGAAAAGAAAAATGTCAAAGCAAGTAATTTTTTTATGAAAAAACTGTTAAGAAATAGTATTTCTAGATGTTCAAAGATTAAGTTATCTACTCAGAAGAACAGTTTTACAAATTTATCAGCTATTTGTAAAACTATTCTTAACAAATAAATCTAAGTATAACAAATTCTGTTAAACTAGTTTGTATAAGTATACAGTGGAAGTTCGAAGTCAAAAATACTGTATTTATTCGAGTACCCCGCACTTTTTTTTCTTGGAATTAGAAAGAAAAAATAAGGGTGCGGGGCTAACTTGAAACATAGCCTTTAGCCAGGATAATTTATGTAAAGTAAACGTTTTCTTAAAAGTACCTAAATTCAATCACATAAATATAGTTACATTAGGCTTTCATTTATCAATACCGGATGCCGCTTATACAGAATACATCCTTTATTATTAACATCCTGTCCACATTATCGATAGGAACGAAGTTATGGTATTTTTATAAAACTGATTCGTTCTGTATAGGCTGCATTCGGTTCTAATGACACCTACAGTTACAGTATCAGTTACCCATCGTCCTCTTGTCTATTCGCCATAGTCATCATACTGTTTGTATATGTGGACGGTTATGTGCATTTTATCTGTTTAGTTTATCTTGTAAAGTTTAATACAGTGATTTATTTTAATTATAGCATTAAAATGAGTGCAAAAGGACAGCGTCTATGATCTTTTACTGTAAATGAAAAACTGTGCATTATAGAAGAGGTTGAAAAATTGGAAATCGGGCAGCAGGAAGAAAATTTGACGTAGATGAAAGCTGCATTCGAGAAGTTGTAATGTAATAAGAAACAACTTCTGGTGAAAGGCACTGGTAATAAAAGGGCTTTTTGTGGCTTAAAACCAAAATACACAGACATAGAAAAAAAACTGTATGACTTCATTATGGAAAAAAGGAAATGCAGTTATGCTGTCACGACAGAAATTTGTCAATCATATGCTCGTGAAATCGCTAAATCATTGAATAAAGTTGATTTTAAAACAAGCCGTGGAAGATAGATAACACGACTTTTTGCACGAAATGATTTGTCAATAAGATGAAAGACGACCATTTCTTAACAACTTCCAGACGCTTATGAGCAAAAAATATTACATTTTCACAAATACATAATAAATCTTAGAAAAGATAAAGGCTATTTGCCTTCTCAAATAGGAAACACTGATCAAACCCCCGTATATTTTGAAATGCCATTTGACAAAACTGTAAACAAAAAAGGTGAAAAAAGTATGACGGTTCGCACTGGTGGTAATGAAAAACAAAGGTGTAGTGTTATGCTTTGCATTACTTCTGATAGATCAAAATTACCTCCGTACATTGTTTTTAAAAGAAAAACTCTTCCTACCGTACAGATAAATGGAGTAATTATCAGAGCACAGGAATCAGGTTGGATGGACAAAACTTGCTTGGACAAACTTGCTTGGGAAGGTATTTCCACGGAATTAGTAAGGAAAAGTTTTTAAAAATGCGGAATATCTAATGAACTTGATGGTAGTGAAGACTACCTTTGGCAGAGCGATGTGGAGACTACCGGTAACTCTTCTACAGACATTGACAGTGATAGTGATTAATTAAAAATAAAATTCCATATTAAAAAGTGTATTGAAATGATCCTTTTCAACATGATACTTTCTTTTCGTTTTACTGGCCTATTGATTCTGAACTAAATTTAGTACTTACGGTAATTAATTATTAATGTAATATTAGTATTGTAATTTAAATGAACTAATTATATGCTTGATTTTCTGAATATTTTCGTTTTACGTATTTTTTCATCATATCTATTGCACTTTAAAATATACTAGATTTTTTTTTCGATCTGGAAAATTGAGGTTTGGGGCTTATTTGGTGAGTGGGAGGTACTCGAATAAATATGGTATTCATAAAGTTATAAATAATAATGCCAGTGCATATATTACAGATTCACTTTTACATAGGTTGCAGTCAAGTAGATATATTTTTTTTATTCACTAAAGAAAAAGAATAAGGATAAGGAGGCCCAGCTTTACCTATTGGGTACTTCAGCTACTAGCCTTATTATGAAATCGCCACCTTAGGAAGGGTTCCCAAGTCAGTCCACACGTAGTTTCAAATATGAGAGATGGAGGATGACGTGATGGAGAGATGACGGATCAAATCTGCATTTACAAAACTGATAATGCAGAATGGATCACTGACAAGGCAAAGTATGAGTACTGAAAATTGATATGTTACTGTCTTGCCCTGGACCAATGGTAATAAAAGTTTATGAGACATCTGGTACAGCTTTATTTGTTTGAGCTGTACCAGTTTATAAAGTAAATGATCTATATGGGTTTACCACCTTTGATTCCAGTACTTTAACAGCAATTTTATAAAACAGGGATCTAGTTATTTATGGATTCCGACTGAATTAAGATGCTCCAGTTACATAATAGATTTTTTACATTATAATAAAACTTGTTCATTCACTAAGGTAAACTCAGAAAATACATCCATATTTTGTGTAAAAACACAAAATAAAAGTACAAATATCTCTTTCTCAGGAAATAAAGAAATAAAAATAATCAAAGTATATTGAACAAATTGTTACTGGATTTAACAAAAATAAATAAAAAATAAGACTAATCAAAATAAATAAAAAATTAATTACATACAAGAAAATGTGAACTAGTGACTTTTAGAATGTATTTTAAAATTACCTACACAATAGCTAACTATGCATTTCTTAACACCAATGTAATACATAAAAAATCTGTACATGTAACTAAGATCTAAACACAAATTCAATAACATAATAAATTTAGAAAAGTTTAATTTATTTTTTAACACATTTTAAGACTAAAATAACATAGTAATTATATCTAGAATATTTTAAATAAATGAAAACTAAAACTATGACAATCTGTAATTTTATTCTTTATTTACAAGATGTAGAAACTAAATAATATACCTGTCTTTCAAGACTATCTTTTTCTTCAATAGTCGGAAGTCATCCATCACATGTTTTTTCTGAATCACCACCAAACATTTCAGCATACTCTCTAATTTGACACTCTAACTCAATAAATTTACTATCACTTAACTTTTGCTCCTTAAAGAAAAAAAAAAAATATTAAATAAAATTAAACAATGTTATAGATACATAAAATATATTAAATAAGAACAGCCACATTAAGAAAATCAAGGAGCAAAATTTTGTTACAAAATTCATGACTCTCTCTTTCTTTTTTTGTTTAGCCTCTGGAACCACTGTCACCAGAGGATAATATGTATGAGTGTAAATGAAGTGTAGTCTTGTACAGACTCAGGTAGACCATTTCTGAGATACGGGATTAATTGAAACCCAACCATCAAAGAACACCGTCCATGATCTAGTGTTCAAATCTGTATAAAAATAACTGCTTTTACTAGGATTTGAACCTTAAAATTCTCTACTTCAATATCAGCTGATTTGCGAAATTGTGTTTATCACTAGACCAACCTGATGGGTTTTATAATAAGGTCTGGCCAAGAATTTCATCATAAGAACATAATGTGGAAGTAGGAATAAATAAATTTGGTTTCAAAAAGTGCAAGGGTACAACAAAGGGGTCATTCTGTCCCTGATACTAAACTTGGAAGACAGGAAGAGAGTAAAGCCACCTTTGTGGCATTTTTGATTTGGAAACATATTTGATAATGTAGAATGGATTAAAATTTTTAAAAATTTCAAGGATAATCTGGACTGAAATATAGAAAAAAGTTATTTATAATCTGTTTAAAAATGTATTCCATTTCTTTTGCTTTTTAATTTATTATATAAGCCATACAATTATTAAAGACAAACATGTCCTTCAATTATTTTATAGCTGTAGGCTGAATAATGTCTAGGATAATCTCTGTAGGTTTGGCATGACACATGCAAAAGGGCAAATTTTGTGTGTTCTTTTTGTAATAATTGTGTTCAAATTCCAATCCATGAAAACAAGGAGAAACCATTTCTTTTTTCTGATGAAACCATTTCTTTATCTTAGGATGACTATGCTTCTTTTAGGAATGATTTGTCTCATGTCAGACAGACTGTCTGGAATCTTTTAGTGAATATGGTACTGACAGATAGGAAGATCAATCTCATATTTTAGGAACGGAATGGAACGCAAAAGTGGCGGGAGTATCACAATTCTCCCTTCGAATTGCAGAGCCTGGACAGTGTCCCTTGCTGCTGTATGATTCTGTAATCGGGCGTGTTTCAAGGGTTAATTTTTAGTGTTGGTTATAAGTTTTAAGTTTTGTTATATTTATGGATGGATTTGTGATTAGCGTTCCATATCCGTTTTGGACCCGCATTCTCAACCCATTACTGGCTCCGACCGCAGGAGACTAGGCTTTTAAAACCTGTGCTCCCGACGTAATTCCCCTTCAGACCATCCGCTGAAGTCCTTTTGGTGCTAGCGCTTCATAGGCTAGCCGAAATACGCCACAATGGGGCCCTAGTTGTTTGGAGGGAGCAATGCGCCCCCTTCTCTGGAGGGAGTCGCAATTGCTGATTTAATTAATTGTAAGTATTAAACATTTTTAATGTGTGAATAAATATTTTAGGGAATGATAGTGATAAGTGGCTTGGCATAATAAAAACCTGTTGTGATGCTGGATTATTTTAGATGTACAGTGTACTCTTGAGTTCTGAATAACTTGAACAAGATTTAAACTTTATCTAATGAGATACAAAAGATGAAAAAATTATCAATTCAAGCAAAGATCAATTCCTGGATCATTTGTTGGTCACATTGTAATTACAGAAGTACGCAAATTCCTTGGTTGCACAAGAAAAATTTGTATGGAATGACAAGGACAGGATACGGTTGTACTGGTAAACCCTGATCAGAGACAGTTCCTTAGTGGTTTGATTTTTCCTTTCCTCTTTTCACCTCTTTCTTCATCCTTTATTCTACGAGTTTATAACATAGAAGCTGGATCAGTGAGTGGCCTTCAATGTTCCAGCTATGGTGCCATGTTACCTTCTGTTAGCTAGCAGAGCAGCCACTTGTTTACTAAGTTTCTTTAACAGAAACTTGTTGAGGTAGAGACCCCATATCCTGTGAAACTGTCCAAGGACAATGTTAACTATCTGAGGGGTGGCACAAAATCCAAACTGTTGGCTGAAGTGTGTAATAAGTAAAACTAAAACGACTTTCTATTAATATTCCTAATCAATACACAAAGTACTATGTATTGGTGTAGTAGGCATATGATGAACACTTTAATACAGTCTAAAAAAAACTGCCTCAAAGCTTCCAGTGAGTTACACCTGCTTGTGCACTACATCAGATAAAAAATTATTTTTAAATGGCACAGTTTATTAGAAAGAGATAGATCAATTCACTATTTTCTTTTAATCATATAAAACTTTTCTTAAAAAATCAGTAAACTATATAAAAATACTTTAAATACATAGAAGTAATGAAATGTAATGAGATAAAAAATTTCTTTGACTTACCTGATCATATATACGTCGTTCTTCATCCAGTTTGTTCTGCCAATAATCTTCACATTTTTCATATTCAACTCTCATCATTTCTAAGCACGATTCAAGATTATTAAATTTGTCTTTAAGATCTTTATTTTCATTCATTAAACTATATAAATTTTGATCACCTTTGCTAGTCTGGTCATTCTCTTCTTTTACATCATCATCATTATCATTACAAGCACCAACCATATCACTTTGCTCATCAGATCTAAGGCACAATGGTGACAATGATTTAGTTTCTAAAACGGATAAATCTTTATGATCCAAATCTGAATCATTTAAATTATTTGTTATTTCAAAAGCAAACTGTGAAAGACTACTAAAATTAAGTTTATTATCTTTCATATCATCATCTTTGGTATTATTACAATCAGTCTGTTTAAATAATAAATAATTATTAGTGCTTGGTCCAGATACGGTTGAATTGCAACTGGATTGTTCATCACTACTTTTAGTGATTGTACTAACTTCAACTACTGGGATGGAACAATTATAATTATTTTTTATTTCATTACGTTCTTTATTCATAATAGTTTTTTCAGTCTGTTGTACTGAATGCGAACTCTCCCAAGAAATATTGTCATTAAAATTAATAGGACTTTTATTACAAAAACTATTAGTTAACATCTTAATTTTCTCTTTTAAAGTAGAATTTTCTTCATCGCATGATTTTTTATCATTAATTATTTCTAAAATTTTAATCTGTACTTCACTTAATTTTGATTGCAACTCTTGGCAATGTTTTTCTAATTTATCAACTTCTCTAGGATCTTCTATTGATGTTTGAATCTCCATTTCCATCATTGGTTCTCTTTGGCCAAATTTAAAATCAGTAGTTTCACAAGACGTTTCTTTATCAATCAATTTTTTATCACATGTTTCTTTATTTGTAGTTATTTGTCTCTGAAACATAAAAAAGAAATAACCTAGATAAGCATAACCACATTGTAACGCGTAATATAGGTGGGCAGAAAACCTATCAATTGTTTATTGGTTATTGTGCGCTTGTGGGGCTTATAGGAGGACGCTACGCATCAAGATCACTGCAGAAATATTTTTTTTCAACAACAATGATTCTGTCACAAAGAGAAGATTCCTTCAACATTTCAGTGTTGGAAGCCATGGTATTATGTCTTCTCGTACCACTATCATGTTACGGGTGAAAAATTCCATTAGGCAGTGTTGGCATCAAAAAGAAAACCATCAGGTAGGCTGAAATCCATCTGATTGCTTAGGAACATTGAACAGCTAACAAGGCATAAGACAAGCAGTTGAAGATAGTTCATTCTTGGCGTTTGGCATTTTGACATACCTATCAGAACATATCCCAACTGGATTGTCTGAACAATACTATATTCTGACTTACATTTCCACCCCCTGATTAATGTTCAATAACTGATCCCTTGTGATTGGGACAAGCGCCAAGATGTTGATGGAAATGATGACAGAAAAAAGAATCTTCACGAGTGACAAAGCCCATTTCCATCTGTCAGGTTGTGTTAATAAACAAAATTTCTGATACAAATTCAAGTTAGCTTCAAGAGCACCCACTTCATTCACAAGGGTCCCAATTGTGATGAGGGATGGCAACGTTTAAGGTAATCAGCTTCTATTTCTTTGAAGAAGGCAATCAGATTCACAATCAATTCATAACAGTACACTTCAATCTGAAGAACTTCACACAAGGCTCATAAACTGAGCCAATCTGTGGTTCCAACAGGATGGGGCAATTACCCAAGTGGCTAGGGTTTTCATGATAGTATTAAGAAGGGTGGGTGTAATGGAACATTTAGTTTCCCTATATGGACATATCATCTGGGCATCACATTTACCCATCTCTTGGAATGTGATTTCATCCTACTGGGTTATTTAAAATACAAAGTGTACATTAGAAAGAAAACCATGTTCAATACCTCAACTAAAGGCAGCAATTCAACACAAGGTGGCTGCCATACCGAATGCTATGAAATGTAACAAGAAATTTCAGCTCTGTGGGGACTAAAGTGGACAAGGTTTGCAAAATGTTATTTTCCACACTTAATGTTGGTGTAAATCAAAAAATTGATTTTTCAACAATAATAACACACATGTCTAGCATATGAATAAAAACAAGCTCTTTAAGATTACTTACTGTTAACTACTCTAAAAATTATCAGCTTTTCCCCATCCTGGGGCAAAAACATTGGCACATATTATGATTGAAAAAAAGAAAAACGATTATTAATACACCTTTTTCTTTAATACATTTAAATAATACATAAACTAATGTATTACATTTCTTACTTGAAAATACAAGAGCCTTCCAAGGCCACCAACTGACCCTTATTACCATTACTCTTATAAAGAAAAATTTTTAGAACATAATCAACAAACAAAACTCTTATGATATTTTTCTGATAAGTGTCTGTTGGCCTCACTCACTCAATTCATCAGTCTTAAAGCTTCTGAATTACAGAAACCAGTATTGATACTAACTACTTCATAGTAAATGATGTATCAATGCAATATAAACTTTCCTTAGCAAAGGGTAGGAACATATATACAAATATACTTATACAATATTTATCTATTTTTCCACGATAAACTTTTATTGAGTACTAATCCAAAATCCTTAACACAATTACTCTTCTGTCTAGTTCATTTCATAAATGGTTTTTCACAATTGTGATTATCATTTAAGATCTTTATAAGTAAATCCCTCCTCTATGAATCATAAGACCTTGCCGTTGGTGAGGGGGCTTGAGTGCTCAGGGATACAGAGTAACTGGACCGAAGGTGCAACCATATCGGAGAGGTATCTGTTGAGAGCCAGACTAAGGAATGATTCCTGAAAGAGGGCAGCAGCTCTTTCAGTAGTTGTTAGGGGCGTGAGTCACAATGACTTAAACGGCCATATCAACATCACTCAGTCCTCTGAGTACTGCGCAGCTGAAAGCAATGGAAAACTACAGCTGCTTTTTTTCCAAGAAAATGTGGCTCTCTGCATTTTCATATAGCAATAATGGAGGCGCCTTCCTTGGTAAAATATTCCGGAGGTAAACTAGTCTCCCGTTCGGATCTCCAGGTGGGGACTACTAAGGAAGGGGTCACCAGAAAATTAAAAAATAACATTCTACGAGTCGGAGCGTGGAATGTTAGAAGCTTAAAAAAAGGTTGGTAGGCTAGAAAATTTAAAAAGGGAAATGGATAGGATAAATGTGGATGTAGTAGGAATTAGTGAGGTTCAGTGGGAAGAGGAAGGCAACTTTTGGTCAGGTGATTTTAGAGTAATTAACTCAGCTTCAAATAATGGGCAGGCAGGAGTACGTTTCATAATGAACAAGAAGATAGGGAAGAGAGTAGAGTATTTCAAAACGCATAGCGATAGAATCACTGTAATAAGGATAAAATAAAACCTAAACCGACAATGATTGTTAACGTCTATATGCCTACAAGCGCCCATGATGATGATGATGAGGTAGAGTGTGTATACGAAGAGATTGATGAAGCAATTAAAACACGTAAAAGGAGATGAAAATTTAATAATAGTTGGAGATTGGAATGCAAGCATTGGAAAAGGTAAGGAAGGAAATATAGTGGGTGAATACGGGCTGGGCAAAAGGAATGAAAGAGGGGACCGACTTATAGAGTTTTGCACGAAGTATAATTTAGTAATTGCCAACACCCAATTTAAAAATCAAAATAGAAGAATATACACTTGGAAAAAGCCAGGCGATACTGCAAGGTATCAGATAGATTATATCATGGTTAAGCAAAGATTTAGAAATCAACTCGTTGACTGCAAAACTTACCCTGGAGCAGACATTGATAGCGACCATAATTTGGTGATAATGAAATGTAGATTGGGGTTTAAAAACCTGAAGAAAAGGTGTCAGATGAATCGGTGGAATTTAGAGAAGCTTGAGGAAGAGGAGGTAAAGAAGATTTTTGAGGAGGACATCGCAAGAGGTCTGAGTAAAAAAGGAAATTCTTAAATCAGCAGAAGCAAACTTAGGCGGAATAAAGAGAACTGGTAGAAAACCTTGGGTTTTAGACGATATATTGCAGCTGATGGATGAACGTAGAAAATATAAGAATGCTAGTGATGAAGAAAGTAAAAGGAACTATCGGCAATTAAGAAATGCTATAAACAGGAAGTGCAAATTGGCGAAAGAAGAGTGGATTAAAGAAGTGTTCAGAAGTGGAAAGAGAAATGAACATTGGTAAAATAGACGAAGCACACAGGAAAGTAAGGAAAATTTTGGGGTACATAAATTAAAATCTAATAATGTGTTAAACAAAGCTGGTACACCAATATATAATACGAAAGGTAAAGCCGATAGATGGGTGGAATATATTGAAGAGTTATACGGAGGAAATGAATTAGAAAATGGTGTTATAGAGGAAGAAGAGGAAGTTGAGGAGGATTAAATGGGAGAAACAATACTGAGATCTGAATTTAAGAGAGCATTAAAAGATTTAAATGGCAGAAAGGCTCCTGGAATAGATGGAATACCTGTCGAATTACTGCGCAGTGCAGGTGAGGAAGTGATTGATAGATTATACAAACTGGTGTGTAATATTTATGAAAAAGGGGAATTTCCGTCAGACTTCAAAAAAAGTATTATAGTCATGATACCAAAGAAAGCAGGGGCAGATAAATGTGAAGAATACAGAACAATTAGTTAACTAGTCATGCATCAAAAATCTTAACTAGAATTCTATACAGAAGAATTGAGAGGAGAGTGGAAGAAGTGTTAGGAGAAGACCAATTTGGTTTCAGGAAAAGTATATGGATAAGGGAAGCAATTTTAGGCCTCAGATAATAGTAGAAGGAAGAGTAAAGAAAAACAAACCGACATACTTGGCGTTTATAGACCTAGAAAAGTCATTCCATAACGTAGACTGGAATAAAATGATCAGCATTTTAAAAAAATTAGGGTTCAAATACAGAGATAGAAGAACAATCGCTAACATGTACAGGAACCAAACAGCAACAGTAACAATTGAAGAACATAAGAAAGAAGCCGTAATAAGAAAGGGAGTCCGACAAGGATGTTCCTTATCTCCGTTACTTTTTAATCTTTACATGGAATTAGCAGTTAATGATGTTAAAGAACAATTTAGATTCCGAGTAACAGTACACGGTAAAAAGATTAAGATGGTACGATTTGCTGATGATATAGTAATTCTAGCCGAGAGTAAAAAGGATTTAGAAGAAACAATGAACGGCATAGATGAAATCCTACGCAAGAACTATCACATGAAAATAAACAAGAACAAAACAAAAGTAATGAAATGTAGTAGAAATAACAAAGATGGACCACTGAATGTGAAAATAGGAGGAAAAAAGATTATGGAGTTAGAAGAATTTTGTTATTTGGGAAGTAGAATTACTAAAGATGGATGAAGCAGGAGCGATATAAAATGCCAAATAGCACAAGCTAAACGAGCCTTCAGTAAGAAATATAATTTGTTTACATCAAAAATTAATTTAAATGTCAGGAAAAGATTTTTGAAAGTGTCGCTTTATATGGAAGTGAAACTTGGACGATCGGAGTATCTGAGAAGAAAAGATTAGAAGCTTTTGAAATGTGGTGCTATAGGAGAATGTTAAAAATCAGATGGGTGGATAAAGTGACAAATGAAGAGGTATTGCGGCAAATAGATGAAGAAAGAAGCATTTGGAAAAATATAGTTAAAAGAAGAGACAAGACTTATAGGCCACATACTAAGGCATCCTGGAATAGTCGCTTTAATATTGGAAGGACAGGTAGAAGGAAAAAATTGTGTAGGCAGGCCACGTTTGGAATACGTAAAACAAATTGTTAGGGATGTAGGATGTAGAGTGTATACTGAAATGAAACGACTAGCACTAGATAGGGAATCTTGGAGAGCTGCATCAAACCAGTCAAATGACTGAAGACAAAAAAAAAAAAATATGTAAATCAGAATTATAACAAAGCAAAAAGTTACATAAACACTTATATCATTACCAAAAGAAACGATATAACCAGAAAAAAGTGTAGAAATAAAAATCTTCAATACAGTTGGACCACGGATGGATCTTGTGGGACACTTCCTAACATTGCTGATTTTAACTACTTTATTATATTTGATGTATAAGATTTATGACGCTTAAAAAATAGTACTCAGAATTTGGTTTACAAGATTGTTTATTAACAAGCTATGCCTTAATTGTATACTAACAAGTGTCAAATATAATACCCAAAAACAGAGCTACGGTTTTGCTTCTTGAAATTTCATTTAAACCGTGTTAAATGAAAGTTAATAGAAAGGAGACTTTGTAATAATAACCATTTATAACAATGTGATCTGCTCATACAGTCATCTCCTAATGGATGCTAAAGCATTTTAAATACCTTTGTGAACGTTTCTAGTTAGAAGCAAAATTTTACACTACCATGTTCTTCATATCTTTCATTTTTACTTTGTTAAGGATCTGATGAGAGGTTAGTACATGTTTATTCCAACTGTTGTAGCTTGCAACCTATCAATGGTAGTATGACACATCAAATGGAGTGTTTCTGAAAACTGCCACGAGTCAGTGCCAGCCCACAGAACAGCTGTTGTAACATGCTCTGTGCACTGATTGGCATACTATAACATAAGTTCAATCTTTTTTTAAATAAACATAGTAGATTGCTTATGGCACAAAATCCTTCTACTTACCATTACATTAAGTAAATAAGTAATCAGATTAAAAATTATTTAAAAAAAAAAAAAAAATTATGGTTTCCTTGAATTAAAATATTTAACTGGATCCACGTAAAAACAAAAAAATTATAACTAAATAAAGTAATAGTAAATGAATCTTACATTATTCAAAACAGTTTGAATTTCTGGTGTATAATTTAAAACTGTCTGAATCTTCATCTTCATATAGATTGTATATTTGAGAGAGAGAGAGTTTAGCTACATAAGGATTATTATTTTATTTAAATCTTCATAATTCAGACATTATTAAATGGGTTCAACTCTTATCACCATACATGTATACTACATTTGCTTGATAAATGGAACTTTGGTCAACAATAATATGTGAATGTCGGTGCATTATTGGTGATGCATTTGCAGTTGTTTTTATGTGATAACATTTCACCAAAAGGCTTTCATTTTACCCCTTTCTCATCAAATCTAAGATTTATTATTCGTCAAAGCTGTGAGGGGTAGCTATTGATAATTTTTTTATAAAAGTGTGTCCTGTGAGGAAATGTATATACTTTAGGAGCATTATAAGTTAAAATAAAAAATGCTTGTAAATACAGGTTCAAAAATTTTTTATTTTCCAGTTATTTTTTGTTGCCCAAAGAATCTAAAGTTTACCATAAATTGAAATCATCATATTGCGTTATTGTAATCGCTACTCATAGAACAAATGCTTTTTAAGAGTGTAATATTTTAATTGAAGGATTTCAAAATGTTGGATCTCCGCACTATATCCATTATTTTCTGATAAAATTTTTAAAACATAATTTCTTATGTTTGGATTATACATTTAGAAACTTAAAAGAAAATTACATATAATATAATTTTGAGAAATTATTCGAAAACAAATCTGTTTCAAGAAAATCAAAATGAATTTTCATGGAATATAATTTTGAACGCTTAAAAAATATAACTTATAAATATTCATTTTTTTAATATTATTCAATTTAATGAACTGTTTGTCAACTAACTATAAGTCCTGAAACTGCATCATGACCGTTGGCAGAATAGTGGGAGAATTTGATCTCTTATTACTATTTTCATTTATAAGTATATATTTCAGCCTTACTTCATATCATTGTGTATAATTATGAATTGTAGTGTTAATATAAATTCTGATGAATGTTTATTGTTGAAATAAGAATCAACACTATTCATAAATTCAGCATTACTGTCTTAACCAGTCAAATTCTATTCAGCATTTGCAAACTTTGTGTTTTTACATTCTAAAAAAAAAAAAGTGATCAATATATGGTTATAATAACATGTATAGAGAAAAAAAATTGTTGTGACATCTACACCTTTAATTTTCTTTATTAAAAATATTCTCAATGGTAGGTTCAACCTGTTCAAAGAAATATAAAATTATGAGAAGTAATAGTATTGAAAAAAATTACAAATATATGAATGTTTGTGAACAGCATGTCTTACTTAACAAAAGGGTATGAAGAACATGGTCGGCATGTTATGCCACTTATGGCATAATTTTCTTTATTAAATTATTCCTTTAATTTTCTCCTTTTAATTACTCCTTTAATTTTCTTTATTAAAAATATTCTCAATGGTAGGTTCAACCTGTTCAAAGAAATATAAAATTATGAGAAGTAATAGTATTGAAAAAAATTACAAATATATGAATGTTTGTGAACACCATGTCTTACTTAACAAAAGGGTATGAAGAACATGGTCGGCATGTTATGCCACTTATGCGTTATCTGTATAAATAAAAATCAGACCCGAATCAGAAAATTGACAAAAATTTGAAATCAAAACCTTTTTTACTTACTAAAAAAAAAAAATTATTAAACATGCATGTTTTTAGCTATTTATAGACCACATTATTTTGTAGTGCATAGTATTACTATGCATAATAAATGATGCTGTGAAATAAAATGTACTCTTGATTTAGAATAGTGTTTAATATACTCTATTTTTCAGGGTACTTTAAATATCTTAAGAACTTTCAACCCGACGATGTTGATACAAGAAATTTCTATTTTCTAAGTTTAATTTGCAGGAACTGCATAACTTTCTCTTGCACGTGATTCAGTCATAGACTTAGAATAATACTACTACATAAAGGATTACACTGTAAAACATTTTAAATAACATGCATCTAATTTTAATGTGATTGTGGAGGTTTAGATAAACTTGTGCATAAAATTTTTCTCAAAGTTGTAAAGAATCAATTAGATTAGTTCATCGATCCAAGAGCTTTAAGTGAAAATCCATACATAGTCATTCTGATTTATATACAATGCCATTCACTGAGTAGATAATTTTAATTTAGCCAATTTTTTTTTAAGTAAGAAATATATTGTTTTAAGTGAAATGTTAATGAAATTATATATTTTTCATTGTGAACAGGAAGAAAAAAGACCATTAAAAGGAGTCTGGAGAGCTGGAAAATTTTTGAAAGGCACTTCTTTAAGAAATTGGTGTATTTTGAATTTGGATTTTAGAACAAGAGAAGATTCTTTAATGTAAGCGTATTTGTAATCTTTTTAAGTCAGTGGTTCCCAAAATTTGTAAACACAATTTCATAATTTTATTTCAATTTCAGTTTGTCATGAAATATATACAGTTATTATAATTTTATTTCTATTTTCAATTCATTGTTGTTCAGTTACATTTTCTTTCTGATCTAAAGTGGGTTTTATTTATTTTTACCTAACCCATGGTAAAATTTGTCAAATTGTAGCAATTTGACATTGGGCACTTTCGTAAAATCTGGATTCAGCAAGGGCACCAAGAATCAAAAATGTTTGGGAAACCTTGTTTTAAATTATTCATTTTGTTTTATATGATTTTTATCGAGTTAATATTTCAAGTAGATAAGACCTTTGTTTTAACAAATATGTAATATAATTTTTTTCTAAAACTGTACTGTTTATTCGCTATACTTAATATAAATTCATTATAAAACTGAATATTCAGTTAACAGCTAATCCATTTGGAAAGTATTACTTACTCACTCACTCACTGACTTACTTGCTTACTTACAGTTAAAAGATGTACTTATAAACTTAATATACTCTTACTTTAACTGCAGGTTATAAGTTTCTATTTGTAAATTTTTGAACTGAAAGAAACTGATGAAGATCTTTTAATGGTAGTGTATTTAATCAGAATTAATACTATGACCTGATTTTATTGATAATGTAATTTTAATAAGTTTAACCGTTTAATTTGATTATTAAATATTTTTCTTTAATTATTTTTATCACGGCATTAAACATGTTTTTGCAAGTGAGTAATTGTCTTGTTCTTTGCTGCGCAGCTAGAATTTTAAAGGATCTGCCCATTATTTTTAACCAAAAATAATTATGGTATATTTGTATGGTTATTTTTCACATTGGATTCTGATGGATGTGGATGGTCTTGTAAAATGTTCAGTTGCCATAAATATTAAAAATATTTCAGTGCAAATAGGTAAGTAATGGGCTGGATGTCATAAAAGTTTCAAAAGATAAGTGATATTTTACTTATGTTCAAGATAAGCTGATCAGTGTTTATACTGAGAGATTTTGTTTCTTCCCCTATTCTGCGATTATGACAAAAAATAAATGACTAAATACAAAATAATTAAATATTTAGGGAATTCTAAATAAATTTTATTAGAAAATTTAATAATAAGTATATTATATAAGTATTTCTCTAATTATTCCCTTCAATGGTCAAAAAATAAATACTGTATTTCTTTAATCAATTGAAATTAGACCTAAGTAAATATGATATGTTCTGTTTTGTCATAGAACCGTATTCTCATATTAGATACACAGATACAGACTATAACCATCTAACAATTCATCTATTTTTCCTGTAGTTATGTTGCAATCAGGCAAACATCCTGTATGTACCATATACAAAAGCCTACATTCTGAAATGTTATATGACTGATATAAATAAAAATATTAAAGTGGTTGGCGCAAGAGAGTGTAACATTAATCTTTTCATCCAGCTTACAATTACAAAACCAAATATTTATACGCTTCTTAGGAGCTGAATTGTTATTAAATATGAGATGTGTAAGAAATATTGAACTTGCATAATAAAACTTTTATCAATTTATTTACCACTTTACATAGCTATGTCCCCTTCAAAATAGTCCCTATTATTGGTGATGTTTCGCTTTCAATCTTTCTTCTGTTTTTTAAACATTTCTTGGAAACTTAACTTTCTTGGATGGCATGCAGCTGTTGTATCATGTTTTCCTCAGTCTCATTTTATAGTTTCAAAACAAGATCCTTTCAAGATTGTTCAATTTAGACAAAAGAGATCTACAGAGTAAAGTGGTGAGGCATGGCACAATTACCTAGTTTTAATTATTAGTTTTGCCAGATGATGGATAAGAAGTGGAGCTTGTATATTTTCATTGTGTAACATACTTGCACAACTATGATTTTCGCTCAGTTCAGGCTTCTTTTAGGGTACAGCATACCTCAAATGATGCCATAAAACTTCCATGTAAAACTCCTTGTTTAGTGCCTGACCACAAGAAACAAATTCAAAATGGGCCAAGCCTTTCAATTCACATTTGATGGGCTCATGTGAACTATTTTTTTGGGTCAGGACGATTCTTTCCCCACCATTAAGATGTTTACATTTCAATTTCCATATCACAGCCATAAATCCAACTCTCATTGCTATAATGTTTATCAAAAGGTTTTATTGGCATCAGCATGATGAAGAAGGTTTTTACTGATGTTATTGTGATTTTATCTGATCCTTGATCAGGAAATGCAACAAGAATTTTGCAAATGCAAAAGTTTTTCAGTTAAAACTGCATTACCTGATGCTACGCTAACCTCAGTAATGTCTATCACGGTTACGGGGCTAGCTTCAGGAACTGTATCAATGTTATCGTTTGTTGACATAGAAGGTCATCTAAGGTCCGAGGACGTTCATTTGTTACAAATGGTTCATCATTTATTTAATTATTCATTTATTTTTTATTTTATTATTAATTATTTGTTACAAATAGTTCCCTGAATAATTGCTGAAAATTTTAACTGTCTTAAATAAACATTTTTCGGAATTTAAGCAAAATTTAATCCCCAACAATTGTCTTTAAGACCTTTCATTTTCACTTAATTAAAAAACCAACAGTAGTATACAAGTTTTCTCAAACTGTTGTTAGCTCTAAATGAACAATGGGAAAGATGCAATAAAGACCACTGTTCCTGAAAGTTGTCGATTGCTACATTTCAATTGTTGAAAAACTCTCTATGTATCGGTTGGGATCTATTACAGAAGCTTGATTTTTTTTTAATACACCATCATATTGCTATTTTATTTATGTTAAATGTATAAGAGGTGTAGCTATTAAATAACAAGACTAATGCTGCTACAGAAGAATTGCGCATGCACCAAATTCATAAGACCGACAGTTGTTTAGTATAAAGCCTTCTCTTACGATTGTTGCCACTCCAGTTTCTGTAGACATATTAGTCTGGTCATGGTCTTTGTTTGGATAACATAAGTGTTTTATTAGAGCAAATAAGTGTCGTAAAATGTCATATAAAACTTTGTCTCCCTTCCAACTCAAAAACGGATAGAAATATTGAAAAAATTGGTTCTTGGTTCTTATTCGATCTGACCGTCTGTTAACTATTCTTGTCTTTATTCAACGTCCTTGCTCAGCTCCGCGAAAAAAATAAGAAAAAACTATCCGAATTGCGGAAGAACAAGTCATGGGTTCTTCACCAGGACAACGCACCAGCTTACACTGCATTGTCTGTCAAGATCTTTCTAGCCAAGTATAACATACCAGTGTTAGATCCTCCACCTTATTCGCTTCACCTGACACCATGTGACTTTAATCTGTTCCCCAAGGTCAAGTCTACATTAAAAGGAGCATTTCAAATTGTTGAAGCTGTGAAAGAAAAATAGGCACATGTCATGAAAGAGTTCACAGAAGCCTTCCAGCACTGTTTCAAACAACAGAAAATAGACACTAAGCGTTTTAGGGATAGAGAAGAGGGTGTAGATTGAAGGGGATAATAACTAAATATGAATAAATTTAAAATAAAATATTTTATTACACCATTAATCTCATTATTTAATAGCCACATCTCGCATAGAATAATGACCTCTGGATTCAATACTATAAGAAGTTATTAATTTCCAATGATAAAAATTAAATTTTTAAATAGTCTAGTCTTTATACTTCATTATATATTATACTTTATATATCCAAAATGGTAAATAAATAAAAATAAAAAAACTGAACATTCGTGTTTTAAGAAATATTATATTTTTTAATTATTTCCTCCTCTTTATTACCTCTAATTTCAACAGAGATTTTAAAAAACTGATAGTGTCATTTTAAGTCCTTTTATCAAATGCTCACTGCGTAAGAAATAAGGTCTGTAAGATGTAAAAAATACCATCTGGTGGTATACATTCAATTAATTTCAAATTTTTGCTTTATCTAATCTCACAGATTAAAGATCGTGTGCATGCGTGCGTGCATGTGCACACACACATACACATATATATATATATATATATATATATATATATGTGTGTGTGTGTGTGTGTGTGTATGTGGATCTTTTCAAAATTAATTTTTCTACATTTCTAATTGAAAAAAATATATACCTTAATTAAACACTTAACAAAGTTTTTTTCCATTAAACCCAAAAACGCGTTATTTTTTATCCCCAATTTTTGTGTTTTACATCAGATATCTTTAAAACTAATATGGAACAAATATGTTTCTTTGTGATGGTCCGACATGTAAACAAGGCATATTTGGATATCTAAGTCTGAAGTTTTTATACTGATGAAGATACTGTCCGACACTAATATTCTTAGTTCTTTGAGCATCTCCGACTTTTTCAACCAAATCAAATCTAAGGTAGAAAAAGTAAACAAGTAAAAATAAAAATTAATAAATCATCATATTAATAACCATAACCATTTTAAGAAATCCCCTCCAAAGAAAATCTAAGAGGAGACAGTCTTATTAAAAATATCAACACTTAACTGGTGTTTGAGGCAAAATGTGACCCTTTACTCTGATAGATAGTGTCATTTGCTGTATATACAGGGGTGATTGATATTTACAGTCATTTAAAACTTTATTCTACAGTCACTTTCCAAATCGGTTAGCTATTGGAAGATATATTTCACTGTACGTTAAAATATTATTTAATGTATATTGTTGGTGATTACTTTTAATAACTAGATTTTTCATGGATTAGCAGAAAGGCAGACTGCAAAATGGAAGAATTTGTGCTTAATAAGAACACTTCAAATTTGTTGAAATTAAATTAATAAAGAAACTAGATCTAACATTTATCTTAATCAGATACAGACAAATAAAGATAATTTGTACTGCTTGTTAGTCGTTTGTTAAGATAGTAAATTTACAACTACCTGAAGGCAAAATATAGTTTTACCGGTATTTGAAATAAAATTGTTACGCTTAATCTGTGAATAATCATTTTTTCAATAGCTAATTTTAATCAATTAATTAATTAGGATTTAAGTAGGCTATAGTTTACCACACTTATTTAATATTTATTGGAGCGGTAAGGAAACAGAAAGTAGTAACTAAAGGGATTAATTTTTTACAATATCTTGAAGGACAATAGTCATAAAAATATTCTAAAAATTATTTGCAGAGGATGGTTTCATTTACTAAGTTTAATTGTACAGAAACGTACTTTGAAAATAAAAAAGTTAATAAAAAATTATGGCTGTCAGAAAATAGCATCTAAAGAAACAAAGAAAAACTAAAAAAACAGTAAAATTTAATCACCCTGTCGAGCAAGTCTCTAGATTTAGGTTAAACAGGTAGAAATGTTACTTTTGACTCCAGCCATGAATTCAAAATAAGCTTTTCACCTTGTAATCTATGTGTGGCTTAAGAATATCTATGTGCAAGAATAAGTGCAAAGGGATTGATCACGGAATAAAATTTTATAAAGACTATACCTATGTTAATGTATAGAACTAAAAGTCAAGACCTGAGTTTAAAAGGAGATTTCAACCAGCAGAGAAATACCTTTTGAATCCTTAAGGACTGTACTTTGTAGGACCAATTTTGGAATACTTTCATTAAAGATCTACAACTTCATTTAAAATATTGCAGATATTTCATCAATACTTATTAAATATGTATATTATTTATATTCAATTATTAAAGTAAACTGATCCTGATTTACATACAACATTATTAGACATCTTTATCATTAGGCAAAAGAAAGGAAAGGTATACAACAACAAGGCATTAACAGACATTAATTAGAAAGAAAATAAAAAAGTGACAGCAAAACAAAGGTCAGTACAGGTGAAGAATTTATTACTATAGTAAACAAAAAAAAAACAAAGATAATTACCTCTGATTGATACTACTTCCCAACACTCTATTAACTTTGTAAGTTCTTTTAGAATCAGGTTGGTTTGGTATTTCATACTCCACTTTCAGACCACCAATATACTTTTGTAAACTCTCCTTTTGCCAATTATCTAACTCTTTATCAAATACTCTATCACCAATAGTTGCATTTTGATCCCTAATTACTTTTATTAGATTTTCTGGTTTCGAAAAACCTTTGTGGGCGACTGAAAAAAAAAAAGAAGTTGTTTGTTACTGCATGCCGATGCTAACAATGCTTAGTAAACATGAATGAGTCTGTAAATAAATATTACTGAATAATATTTACCTGTTCCTGCAGCAGCAATGAATATAAGTCCTTCAATGTGTTACAAGGGATAAAGATCCTATGTTGTTTTGAATTTTTACAAATGTTTATGGAACTAAGTTTCCCATACAATATCAGCTCACTTAGTCATTTTTTAAATAAAACCTAGCGTATGTAAAAGTAAATATAGAAAAATATAATAAATAGGAGCCACTGATTAGAAAATAGAATGCTGTCCACAACATTCTACAAAATAGGATTTGTCTTCAGTCTAGTGAATTAGGAGAGAATTTAAAAAAAAATATTATTCATTATAATAATTCTTTTAACATACTGAGTTTTTTTTACATCCTCCTTAAGTAAAAAAGGATTTCTTAAGGTAGTCTTTCATGAAAAAATGTTATAAGAAAAAATTACTTGAAACAGAAGTTCTAGAGAAATTATTTCCTTAAAACTTTTTTTTTTAATTTTTTTAGTTTCCTTCAAAAAGAAAGAACACCCAAAAATCAATCACTTTCCAAGATTTTTCTTTCCTTTTTAGGAAAGGAAGAAAGCTAACTAAGCTCTGAAATCCAGAGCTTAGTTAAAAAATCTATTAACATTTTTTTTAATTTTTAAATAAGGAATAAACTGTCTCCTATTTTATATTTCATGAGAAAAAAGTAATTTTTTTGAAGAAAATAATCCTTTTCCTGTACATTACAGAAAACGTACAGGAAAAGACTTTTCCTGTACAAAACATTACATTGGTTTGCTTGGCATTTCTCCCACCACCACCCCATTCGGTCGACCTAAAGCATAAGACCGAATGTCAGTGCTAACCTAAAAGTGTGAGTGGAATAAGCGTGGTACCATAAAGCACTTGCTTGCATGTCCCACCGCCCACTTGTCATATATCACTAAAATGGGTAGGCGTATCCCGTCAATTACTGAAACATATATGAGTATCAATAATTAATTTATCTCGTCAAAGACAGCAATTCGCTGCCACAGCGAATTCTAGGCCGCTGAATGCCAGCATATCTGTTCACCATTAAAGCACTTGGAGCCTTAATCTGGCTGGTAGCCAGCCATATCTCTCGATTAGCTTCCTACAGCAGCGTGGAAGGAGTCTTTTCCCTTAGGTAAACTGCTGATGTCAGTTGAACAAAGCAACCTCATCAAGGAACTCCCACACGGTCTGACAATGAACTTTCACCACTAAATCGATTAGGAGAGCTTTTCCCAGTACAGTGGTAGCCTCATAGAAGGCCTGTTTTAAAAACACCAGTGCATACAATTAACACTCTGCGCTGAGCACTCCTTAAATTTTAAATCAGTGCTAGATTTCTTTCGAACCTATGCACCCGAACAGATGCCGCATATGAAGTCAAACTTTCAAAGACACCTAGGTAAACAATGTACAAACGACAACCAGTAATCCTTTCGAGCAATCCTCCTAAGCTTGTGCATACAGAGATGACGTCCGCTGTAACTTGCCTAATGTGGCTGCTAAACAGCAACTTCTCATCAAACAAAACACCTAGGTACTTATGAACTCGAACTCAGCTGATTACACAGCCTTTATACTTAATACAGGGGTTACAACTGTATAATTTGTCTGCACCCTTGAGAAACATAAACTTCGTTTTGGGCACAGAAGTCCTTAAATTTTGAATGTCCATCCAGCCCTCTGCAGCTAACAAAGCCAACTGCGTTCTGTCGTCTAGCTGCAGTCGAGAGTTACTACAAACTAACAGGAGACAGTCATCTGCGAAAGCCTGAACTGTGACCCCTTCAGGGAATCTCAGTCCCAAAAACCCGTCGAATACCAGGTTTCACAGCAAGGGGTTGAGAACTGATAACAAGAAAACTGCAGAGGATTGTAAACATTGCATAATAACAAAGCCTGTTGAACATATTCCTGGCTGAAATTTTTTTTATATGAACTAAAACTTTATCCTTACCATCAACATTAAGAAATGGCTTCCAGCCAAGAATCGCACTTTGGTAGAAACCATACCGTAGTTCTAAACCATCTCCAAGATCAACAATTTGTTCTTGCTGAGGTGGAGTAAAAAATGAACGCCCAACAGCAACAAATCTACAAGAAAAAAATTTTTTATTTTACATACAATAAAGCATCAAATATTTATTAGTTAATATTTCAACTGACATTATCAGGAAATAATTATCCAAAATAGATAATGTTTGTATGTAGCAATAATGCAGGTGACCTTCTGCCAAAAATACAGTCAGTTGGTTTCTCTATTTTGTCTTAATCTCAGCCAATTCCCTAGACTATAAATATGCTATAACATCTTCCTCAAAACTATAAAAATATTACAAAAATTTTTAAAAATTGATTTATACTTTTTAGTCATATTTTAATCAAATTATTATCATATTATTTTGCATGAGTTTAATTAGTAGGTTAATATTGATTTCAAAAGATAACATCATTACTGAAATTTATAATCTACATATATAAAAATGAATGTTTGTCTGTATGTCTCTTATGCCTTCCTAAACCATTCATCCGATAGCAATGAAACTTTGGGGAATGGTTGGACGCATGCCAGGGAAAGTTTCTGAATATGTTTGGACCTGCTAAGTGGCACTGGCGTCGAGATATTTAGAAAAATTGTACTTATAGTCCGATTTGCCTCATATTCACAATACGTGTTACTTACACGGAAAGAATTATTTCTGCAAAAAATGAAACCGCTAGATGGCACTGGGGTTGAGATATTTAGAAAAATTATATTAATTAACCGATTTGGTTCATATTCAGAATATGAACATTAGTTATGTAAAAAAAATATTTTTGCAAGAATTATACCCGCTAGCTGGGGCCGGTGTCTAAATATTTACGAAACAAACAAATATACAAACAGACTTTTTTATTAATTATATATATATGTACAAAAGACATGTTTGTATGTGTGTTCGCTAAAGACCAAAAAACTAATGGACCGATTTACGTTCGGGCAAAAGGTAAAACAGGGACAAGGGGAAAGGTGGAAAGAGAAAAGGGAAAGGGTAAACAGGAAACTGGGAGAGGGTTGAGGGAGAAGGGTGAAAGAGAGAAGTTGGAAAGAGGAAGGAAAATAAGCGAAAGGTAAAATTTGTGAAGTTTCATAATATTCAGTTTTTTAATTTTTTTTATCAAATATTCAATTGTGTTCATTTAAACTCTCTCGCTCCTTTATATATATACTCAAATCTGGCAATAGCGAAGCATTGCCGGATCTGCTAGTATATCTATAAAATATCAAATCTGGCAATAGCGAAGCATTGCCGGGTCTGCTAGTATATCTATAAAATAACAAACAGATTTGCAATCAAGCATTTACTACATAAAATAACAAAATAGTGAAGTTTATATTTCATTTACTTTATTATCACAAATTTCATCAATGATGTGAAATTTCACCAATATGCAATGTCAGGAAGTATGTTATATTAAGGATGCAAGATTTAAGGAGAAACATGAAAGAAAAACATTGTGAGTTAGAAAAGCAAGTAAAAATAGAAAGTTCTATCAAATACCAAACGTGAAGAAAAGTACAAATAAGTAATACCAAGCTTTTTTGAAGCTAGAAACACATCTTATTTGCTGATGTCAAAAAAGGAACTACATTAAATCCACAGCATTACTTAATTGGCTACATACTAGCATACTGCTACAGTAATGCTTACCCTTAGGTGCAACAACCTGAGTGCTGCTTATAAAGTTTAGTCAGGAAATACTCATAAATTTCTAATTCGGAAACCAGCAATTTCAATTTAAGCTGCTGTTGCATGGCTGCCTAGCAGGTGGATTTCTACATTAATGGTATTAAAAAAGCTACTGACAATAACAGATTAAATTTAGCTACAGTAGAAAAACCTATGCTATTACATAACAAATATTTTGATTAGTTTATAGCTAAATGCTCTTTATTTAATGGATGACCCTCACATGTTTTTTAACTTTTTTTCTCTCTTCAGTATTTTACATCAGCAAATGATGAGATAAAATCTACTACCTGAAAATTTTACTTTTTCTAAGTACAAATTAAATGTGTTTAAGGTTCAAGCATATTAAATTATACTTTAAAATACAAAACATTGTATAGACTGAATAAATGAGATACCGTGTTAATGAATGACTGCTACAGTTTTATCCTTTAAAAAAATATTTAAAATATTAAGATCATTTTTAAAATTCCAAAAATGTTCATATTACCAATATCTAATTTATTTCAGATAAGAAAAATGAAGATTGAATCCAATTATAAGGATTTGGTGCTGGGCATCCATTTTTAATAAAGGGTATGGTAGAATTGACTGGAAGATTTAAAACTGGTGTTGAATTATATGCCAGTGAACAGCACAGTATTTGCATTGTTGGTTTATTCAGTGACCACGCTACAGCACAGTTCAAGATGTTTTGTTAACATTCTGTATCGATACTTGAGGCAGATAGGAGTGTTAGAAGAATGTTACACATAGATTTACATTTTCACCTGTTTAAAACTCATTGGTTCAAGAATTGCTGTGCCTTGAGTGAACAGAATGTAGAGGCACACATCAGTGAATGGAATTTTGTACAAAGCTCTTAGAGATTAATAATGCATAACCGTAATTATACAATTATTCAATTTAGAAGTCTAAGATAAGCCCCATTTTCATCTAAGTGGATGTACTGATAAACAGAATTTCAAATAAATAGCAAAGAAAATCTCTATTATATCAATCTCCTTTGCATAACAAGAAAATAACAATTTGGTGGAAGTTAACAGGTACAGGTTTATATGGAGTGAGTTTATTTTGGATTTTCAGAGGGTACCTTTTGCAAGGCAATGGAAGAGCAGTTGACTATACTATTTGAACGTTATACAGCTATGCTGGATGATTTTTTTCTCTTCCTGATACTAAGACAGCACCCATGTTGACTTGTGCTCATTATAGTTAACAAGATGGTGTGATATCTCACATGTCATGACTCATAATATAGACTGTTTGATGATCGAACAGAATACTGTCCAGAATGTGTCGGCTATCATAATGGTGAAGGCCAAAGCCTTCGTGCTTTTCTTATTTATAACCATGCAATTACTTATGAGGATACTTAAAGCATTGAAACTGACCTCATAACATAGACGAGTTAAAAGAATCTTTCACACTAATCCAACTTATCGCATCAGAATGCTAAGAAAGGATATGGACTCTCTCAAGCAACGTAAAGACTTATTTGCTTAACAGTGGAACCCATTTTAGAAAGCTATTTTTAAAAATGTTATTTAAGTCATAAAAAATGCTCAATAAACTTAGAATACACCGATTTAACAATAAATCACTTATTTTTAACATTTTTAATAATGTAGAATCTTTTATAGTTTTAACCTGCAATGTAATATCTGTTTGTAATCTTTTATTTAAGAAGTAAGTTACTAAAATCCACAACCATATTAAGCTAATTACATATTTGAGTTACAAGAACAGAGCACTGTATGCGATGTATATAAATCTTTGCCAGGTTTTTAGGAACTAAATGATAATAGGTTTTTGTACTCATAATAATATTCTTTGCAATCTCATCGGTAATTCATCAAGTGGTTTCTTAAGAATAGATAAACATAAAAATGACACACAAAGGAAATTAACAATATAAAAATAAAGCTTACAATTACAGTTACAATATGGGCAGAATAAATAAAATTTGTCTAAGTTTTTAATTTTTGGCCATTAAATGCATACACACTACAAAAAAAAAAAAAAACATGTTCTAAAATTTTCCCATGAAATCCTAAATTTTCAAATAAATGTGTGGAGGATGCATTTATGCATTTGACCCCTGCTTCTAATTCAAAACCCGCACTTATTTTTAAGTGCGGGTTCCAATGCACCATTCTGCTTGCAATGTAAATTACTAACTGTAGTTTTCTCATCAGTGGTTTATTTGCAATAAACATTATGCACAAAAATAAATTATTTGTTTTACAACTACAATCATCAAATTCACTAACAAAATTAACTAAAGTTTGTTACTGGCACTGTACATTTTAACATTATGATTTCTTTTATATTTAAAAGAAACCAAATACTGGAAACTATTATTGTGATTGGAACCACATGCATCATAATATACTTCATTTCAAATCTTGAAAATCTTCGATTGTCATAATGTGCACTCTCTCCATATTTCTGAAGGGTATGCACCCTTGTTTAGATGAAAATTTTCATTCCGTATGAAGTGAAGCATTATTTTTTAAGTTTTATCAGATACCGATTTCAGAAGCACGACATACATCTAAAGCCTGACCAAAACTTAGGGTATCTTCATGTAACATTATTTAACATGTGAGTGGTTCTTTATTTCCTACATAACAAAATCTTCAATAAACAAATCACTAATATCTTTAACCATTTCTGCTTTTAATTTACAGATATGTAACAAACTGATCAATGGACTTTGCTGGAAGTTGGTAAGTAAAACATTAATGTCCAATACATTTTTCGTGTATGTATATACATTACTTTTCTAATATCTATTCTTTCAAGAATCATATTCCTCTGTACTAATATACAAAATTACATTTATTTGATCTATCTAAGTACAGAAAAATAAATGAAGTAGGATGAAGTTTACCTTATTCCATTACACATGCAAAAACATTTTCACGAATTTCTCACATCATCAGTTGCATTACATTTTTTCAAATTATTCACATCAAATTATATATTATACATAAATATTACAAAATAATTTAAAAAAATTATTTTTTATAAAAGAATAAAATTTAGTTATAATTGAACATTATTCTTTTATATATTATATACTTGAAAAAAAATCTTTTATTTAAAATTAAACATTAAAAATGAAAAATTACATAAAGATAAATATGAACAATAAATAAAAGAATAATAAATTGTTTAAATACAAAAAAATATAGTGGTCTAGTTAGCCACTGTTACATTACTAAACAGAGTTGAAATATAGTGAATTATACATTAACAATGTCTGAAGAAGTGCTGCCATCTGTTGCAGCTTTTATAATCGTGTCATCCTCATACCCTGTTTGAAGGTTGATCAAATTAAATTTACTTTTATATCATATATATATATATATATACACACACACACTTTTATATATATATATGATATAAACATCTCGTAGAAAGTTTTGAAAGATCTTGTGATCTTTTCTATATAAATGTGGTCACAATCATTAATTCTTTTTTATAAATTCCACTCAAAATAAAATGTAATGATTGTGACCATACAGGAAAACCACTAGATCCTCTGAACATTTTAGGTATTATAAAAATTGAAAACTGTGTTTCTGTAATGTTTCTGACCATCTTCTTAATAATACACATTCAATATATGATATTCAAACATATTAGGAAATACTGGATATTAAAAAATATAATATGAATACAAATAATAGGGATTTAGACATTTTAGAAAGATTCTACAGATATAAATATAAAAGTAGATTTAATCTGATCAAACTTCAGAGTACGATGATGGAATGATTACAAAAGCTGCAATAGATGCCACCAGCACTTCTTCAGATATTTTTTTATTTAATTTTCAAATTTGTAAGCTTCTGGTCCCAGTTCGGACGCCATTTTGTAAGCTTCTAAACTACACCAAATTAAAATTTTTTACAAAAATAAAAATTTAATTTTTAAAAAACTTTTAATATAAAAAAAAAATTAAATTACTAATGTTGGGATTTGCGAAACGATGTACTAAGACTATGCTGCTTGATAAGTTTACATTGCTCTCTTGAGTTTTATAAAAAAAAAACCAATTACAGTATCTCAACAGATCAAAAAATGTTACTAATAGCAATGAATAATTATGCATTATTTATAAAAATAAATAATATGCACATCTGACTAAGAACACCCATAATTAGTCTACTTGAAATTTGTAGAACTTTTATTAGTTATCTACTTGTACATACCAGAATTTCACAAATCATCTTATTAATACTTAAACTAAGATGGAATTGGCCAATCTGAAATTAATTTTAGTTATAATTTTGAATTTACTTTATCATTATAATAAGTAACATTTTTAATAGTTCTTTTATAAAATAGTCAACCGATTAGTAATTTTGTAATGGATCCATGAAGCATTTTTGTGGAGAGGCCTTTACATACCTGTATCCAGAATAAAACATAAATTGCAAACCTCCTGAATAGTTATTTGAACAACGTCACTGCACTCATATTCACTTCGACGAATCCCAACACAAACTGCGTCTTTCCGATGGTTTCACCGGTCTAACCCCACTACCATTTCTGAGAATTACTCAGTCTGTGTGAGTGCGTGCATGCACGCTAACATAATGCTTTCTGGGGGAAAAGTTTGTTCCATTTGCAAGCATGATGTCATACTACGATAACATTTTATTTTTAGAAAGAACGTGCGATAAGAAATGAATCATGCTGTGATTATCCACAATCAGTCTTCTCTGAATAAATCCATCCAAGCTTGCATTTTAAAATCATCCGTCGACGTAATAAAAAATTTATAAACTACAAATAAAGTCACCAACTTAATTAAGCGCAATGAGTCTAATTTAGCCAAAATTTTAATGGTTACATATTTTAATAATTATTAATTGACGTCCTATTTCTATATGTAATATATATTTCTATATGTAATATTTCATTTTTGTTTAATTTTAAATTAATTTTTTTTTTTTAAATGTATAATATATAATAAAAGATAATGTTTCATTTTGATTCTTAACTTCAAATCATTATTTTAAAAATTTGTATTTAAAAAATCTGATAATGGAATTTTAACAAAGTTTTTTTATTCTAGTATAAAAAATAATTTTTTTATAATATTTATGTATATGTAATTTGATGTAAATTTTTTTTTTAAAAATAATGCAAATGATGCAAGAAATTCGCAAAAATATTAGTGTCATCCTACTTTATTGTTCTATACTTAGTTTGATCAAATAAAACATAATTTTGTGTATGTATATATATATATATATATATATATATATATATATATATATATATATATATACACACACACAAGGGTAAATCAAATATAAGTGGGATTTTTGTTACTGAGCATCTACGAATGGTAGGACTGAACCTGCGCTTCTAGTATGCTTGGATGTTATCATTAGGTGTGGGAAGAGCCAGTCATTCCAAATTCCCAATCTATTCATCAGTAACGCTCATGATGTCTGAGCAACAGGTACATCCATCCACTGTGCAATGCATAATTATAAAATTTCTTGCTTGTGAAGGAGTTCAAGTGACAGAAATTTTCCAGAGATCGACTGCACAGTTCGGAGACCAAACATTGTCAAGGACTTGTGTGTTTGCCTGGCATAAAAAGTTCAAGGAAGGACAAGAACGAGTGGAAAATCAGGAACATGATCGCCATCCTTGGACCAGCCTTACAGACGAAAACATTTTCGTGGTTCGAGACATTCTTGAAGACGATCGACAGGTGAGAGTATCCGAAATTGCAGAACAGTCGGAATAAGTTCCATAAAGTGTGCCAGATGGGTCCCTCGCCTTTTGACTGCAGATCAGAAGTTAAGACTTTGGGAATATGTCAGAGGCTTACAGTGAGATTTGCGAAAGAAGGTGATGCATTTTTGAGTCGGATCATCACCTGCGATGAAACATGGGTCTACCACTAGACTCCCCAGTTAAAACAAGCCAGTATGGAGTGGCGAAGGAAAGGGGAGGCAGCTCCAGTGAAAACCAAGACTCGACTGTCAGCTGGTATGATTTTTTCAACCGACATAGCATTTTGCTTGTTGATTTTTACACGAGTGACGCACAATCAATGCTGCTTACTACTGCGAGTGTTGAACAAGGTGAGGGCTGCATATCGTCACAACAGAGACCAACCAATTCAGGAGGCCATCCTTCTCTATTACAACGCCAGGCCCCATACTGCAGCTCTAACGGTCTCAAAACTAAAGAAATGCATGGACTCAGCTTCATCATCCTCCTTACAGCCCGGACCTATTGCCCTGCGATTTTAATTTGTTTGGGCCACTTGAAGAAACTTCTAGGAGGACAACGATTTGAAGATGACAAGGGCATGGAGGGATTCATGTGCAATTGGCTCCTGACACAACCAGTTTCATTCTACGATGCTGCAATAAAAACTTCCGTTCTCGCTGGGAAAAATGTATTTCTACGACAGGAAACTACGTAGAAAAACAAATTATATTTGCCTTCTATTTTTCAATAAATTTGTATATAATATTTTACATACTAAACTTTTCTTTAGGGTAAAATAATTCTTACAAACTTGTTAAATGCAGATTCTAACTTATTCTCATCTTCATTATCACTAAATACAAAGCTATTAAAAATATAGATTCCATTTTCTCCTAACATTAATAAAATTGAAATCAAACATGTCATTTTTATTGTCCGATGCTAAGTTTTAAAAAATTATGTACATCATTATAACCATTTCTTATTCTGATGTGCTTCTTGCTATGGCTAATTCTCCTCCTGGCTACAAAAAAGTATTTTAACTCTTATTCCAAAAAGCCTACAACAAATTACTGCATCATTTCTTAGTCTCATGCACTCATCCGAACCTCTGTAGTCTTGTCAGACCAAGAAACGAAATGAATGACTCACCAAACAGGTTACAATGGTAAAAAATTCTCTAAAGCCATCCTCGGACTACTGTAGAATCTATTGTTAACATATACGCTTTCTTCTAACACAATGGTTATAAGTAAATTAAAAGTATATATTTTATACATACTATTCTCAAATACATACAAGAAAAATAATTTTTTAAATAGTAAAAACATGCTACTTAAAACAAACTTCTGAAGACATGTTATGGGTTGAAATATGTTAAATTATACTTTAAAATATAGACTTTGTACAAACAGAATAAACTAAACATAATGTTTATGAGCAACTGTTTTACTGAAAGTAACTTATCAGGACTGTTGCTAATAAAATGTGATTGTCACTTATTAACATTTTAAAGTAACTTCAATATGTCAATCATGATGGCAAATAATTTTTTTAATAAATAAATCTATCTCAGAAAAATATGCTACTGTAAATTTTAAATTCAAATCAGTCCATCATTTTTCATTTTACATCCTTTTACAAAGAAAAAGAAAACCTCAAACAGTTATTTCAAAACTGCATACTGTACCTATGTTATCCTAGATCTAGACTACAAAAGTAATAGTATAGTTTCCTTTCTCTTTTTTTTTTTATTAAAAATAATTCAAAACAAAGGCTGATCTCTAAATCAAACAGCTATTCTAATATAACCGAAAAAAACAATGTTTAAAGAAAATGAACACAAATCAGTCAAACCTGTAGGAACAAAGTTGTAACCAATTCAGAAGTTGCATAAGAGCTGATAATATGTTACTGAATGAATATGCTGTCATTTGATTAACTACTCCCAAGACCATTTTAAACAAATATCTATTTTTCAAAAAATGCTAATATTAGGTTTGAGGTATTACATTAACATATTCTTGTACTTATCTTTAAACATTTAAGAAAAAATTTTCATTCCAACTTTGTTGAAGTTGACGGTAGCATCATTGTTCCCTCCCCCCACCACCACACACATTCTACATCTTTGTTTTTATTCTGTATAAAGCATGGTTCCAGCAACCAATTGATCATCGGCAGAATAGTTTCACCAATATCAATGGGAGCTAGGTGACCCACTAGAGACACTACAGACATAACATACAGTAAATTCTAAGTCTGTCCTACAGCAAAAATCTGTTGGTTGTTCTAAGAATACATTGCATGGAACAGTCGATTCACACATCCCTTGGCTAGATCCCTTGGCTATTAATATAAACATAAGGATAAGTAAGCATTTTTAATTGTTTAATATCAATCAAAACAATTCATACTTTCTTTCTTCCTCTGTTTAGCCTCCGGAATCACCATTAGGTATTACTTAAGAGGATGATGAATGAGGATGATTTCTTTTATAAATGAAATATCAGTAATTTATTATTATACGTATCAGGAAGGTTTTGCTAATGTAGTTCATCTTTAGACACTAAAAGTGTTGTCCCCGAAAAATCTCTGATTTTTAATACGGATTTCTACAAATATACTACACCAGATTCTCACCATTCTTCGAATTTGGAAATTGCATCTTTATTCCTCAGAAAGAAGTCAAAATTTATTTATAACAGTAAACATTTTTTTTTCCTTCAAAACTATAGTATTTTTGATGGAGATGCAATGAAATAATTTTTTTTTTGCTCTTATTTGATTACCAAAGAGTTTTATCATTTGAATGATTTTTACTTACAATTTAAGAAAAATACTTCCATGAATGTGTTATAGTAAAAAATAGAATAAATGTTTTAAAAGTAAGACTGAACAGAGAGTTACACAGAGAAAATGGGAGCTAAAGACAGCTATACTTGTTCTAATAATCAAATCAAAAATTAATTTAAATTGCATGAACTTGAAATGGTGTGATACTTATAATTTATGTGTATGTGATATTATTCATTATTTAGTATTAAATAAATATCTGTTCTTATTTACACCTGGATGGTCCATATTATGGAAACTTTATGAATAAATTTCTGCTCAAGACTGTAAAAGCAAACAAATATTTTAAGGTCCTATATTTTACTCCCTACTCCATACCAATTCTTAATTACTGTTTTTACCTAACTTTTAACAAAAATTATTAAAAAAAGGAAAGAAAACCACAATGTTGAATCAAAATAAAATCTACGATTACGCAAAAAAAGGAAATAATTTCAATTTGCATAGCAGATAATAGATTGGTTATTTGCTCTTACTGGTCGTAAATGTATGACCACTTGCAAGTAATTGATGGATCACACAAAGAAAACAGATATTCCTTGTATATTATTGCATTCTTGAAATATCTACTTTTGCTTCACTTTCATTGTAACACACTTTATCATTTCCTTCGTTGAACCAAAACTTATCCTTCCTTTTAGAGTAGGTTACCTAAATTTCAGTTTCAGTGTGATTTACATGAGGTCTGTAAATAAAGTAAGGGACTAGTTTTTTTTTTGGCAGCCAAAGTCGCAACACTGTAAAGTTATTAGTAAACATATGGTTATATGAACAGCTGATTTATATTAGGTATTAATAATTTTAGTCTATTGTTGCCACTTGAGATGTAAACAAACTTTTCGTGAAATGAGTTTTTGTTGTCCATTGCAAAAATGAGTTAAACTAATTATAAGCAATGTTGTGCAATCAAGTTTTAAACCCAGTGAGAATGCTACTGAAACCTTTTCAAAATTGAAAAGGTCATATGGAGATGACGCTCTGTCACGAGCCCAAGTTTTTAGGTGGTTTAAAGCATTTTCAGATGAACTGGAACCAGCTGCAGACGATCCACATTCTGGAAGACCGTTAACATCAAAAAGTGACAACAATGTTGAGCAGATCAGAGAATTGATACGGTACAACTGGCGATTAACTGTCAGAATGATTGCAGAACAATTGAATTTGGACCATACTACAGTCCATCAAATTTTGACTAACAAATTGGACATGTAAAAAGTGTTCCTGATTTTCCAAAAAAATGTTATTACTGGTGATGAATCTTCGATATTTGAATACGACTCAAAAACAAAACTCCAGAGCAAGGAGTGGCATACTTCAAACTCATCACATCCCAAAAAAGCAAAAATTTGTTATCCGAATATGCTAATTTGTTTCTTCGATAGTAATGGCATTGTCCATAAGGAGTTTTTGCCTACAGGACAGACTGTAAATCAATATGTTTTCTGAAAAATTCTTGAAATACTGCAGAAAAGAGTTGTCCGTGTGAGACCAGCCATCAAATACAACTTGATGCTGCATCATGACAATGTACCTTGTCACACTGCACTCTCAATGAGTTTTTGGCAAAGAAAAACATTCCTGTAGTTCCTCAACCATCTTATCCACCTGACTTGAGTCCTTGCGACATTTTCCTTTCCAAACTTTTAAAAAATATCTCAAAGGATACCATTTTGGAACAGTAGAAAACATTTTAAAAAATGTAACTGACCATTTGAAAGATATTCTGGTTTCTGAGTTCCCATACTGCTATGAAGAGTGGGAAAACCATTTGAAGCGTTGCATGGCTTCCCTAGGGAACTATTTTGAAGCTGAGAGAGTCCACATATAATTGGATTGTAAATAAAAAGTTTTTCTGAACCAGTCTCATTATTTTATTTGCAGACCTCGTATTTTAAAAACAGTAATAACATGAGTCCATTTTTAAAGTGGAGATTTAAAACTTTCTTAAATATTTTTGTACCTTTTGGTGACCTGATAAGTGAAATTATAAATAAATATTTAATTTTAAACACTGTAATAGTTTTGCTACTGAGCTTTTGTACTGTGTACATATATTATTTTAGAGTTTCTGTTAGTTTATTTTGTTTTAATTATTAACCTCTGTTATATAAATTATTAGCATTAAACTGGAAAATTAATGTTTTTTTTATAGGGATATAATTTTTTATAGGCATATAGTGATATAATGGGTCAACTTATTATAAAAATAACAAAAAAAGGAAGAAATTAACAATATCTTTCAAAAAGTATCCATGAACGGCTTCAATTATTTAGAAGAAAAAACAAATTTTGAAATATAAAATAAATAAAATAGTCATAAAATGTAAATTATCACATTTAACTTCAAATAATATAAAAAACCAAGAATAAGTATCTGAGAAAAATATGAATGCTATATTGCTGTTATTTGAAGACTTTATAGTATCTTAATGGAAGTAAAAAAATGTTTAATAGAATTAAATTAATAAATTGTCAAATGTTATCAAATTGTATATATTTTAATCACAAATATTTCTCCTAAGGCATTATCAATATAGTTTAGTTATTAATGCAATGATGATACGAAACAAAAAAGCATTATTTATTCCCAAAGGATAATGGTTTGTTCAATTCACAAGACGATCTGCTTTATGCAACATTAAAATACTATCTAAAGCTGTAAGGGCAAATGTTTTAGTTACTAAAGGATACTCTACTGTGTTTCCTAAAATAAGAGGAAGTAAAATAGTCAGCTCATTTGATATACAATAACAATGAAAGAAATTTCTACTGAAATCATGACATTATGGATGTACATAGCCAAAAAAGAAAGATGTATGTCTGGTTTTAATACCGCAAATGACTATGTTTTTATGTATTTACATAATATAAAGCAATACTGGACCATATTGTTCTATTAAATTTGTAATTTAATTTCATATAAAAAATACACTATATGATCATCTTTCTGCAGTCAAGTCTGTAACAATACAGTTGTGTAATGCTCAGAGGTTAATTCATGAACAATTGTTTTAGAACCATTCTTAGGAACCAATTAGGTTATAGTAGCAAAGGGTACTGCATCTCTAAATGTGATCACATTATTTCTAATGAACTGAAAGAGATCATGACAAAATGTACAAAGAAAAAAATGTTATTTTACCTGTTTTAACCAAAATACTTCTAAATTTCTAACATGATAAATGCTTCTTTTTGTCTCGCCATTGTAGGGAGGACATTCATGATGCCCTTTGATATAATCATGGCCCTTATATATTCCTGATATTCCTGCTATTCTTAGACCACCAATATTAACAACACCTGCATAACCAAGATAATAAATGTTTGGAGCGACCCAACCACCATATGGTAATTCTTGTAAATGATTTGATGCCTCATGGTTACCACCAACAAATATTGTTAATATGGGTGCTGTCTTTTCTCCAGAATAATATCTGTAAAAATTGTTATTATTAGTAATTAAAATTTTCAAAGTTAATTCAATTAAATTCAAGAAATAGTTCTTAGAAACCTAATATTTTCACTCTATTTTCAGCACTTTTTAAATATAAAACAATTCTGAGCGTTAGCTATACAATTTAGAAATATTGTAATGCAATAAGAACGTAGAAAAAGAGGCATCACTAATTAAAAACAAATACAATAAAATATTATAAAAACCATGAAAATAGACAGGTTCAATGAATTTACATTATATTCAAAATTAATAAAACAGATAACTTGGAAGTATGTTGTATTATTTGCAACTCAACAAAACATCAGTCACTGATATGATGTGTAATTCAGTCAGTATGAAGTCATACAACATAAAATGGAATAACACAAATTTAACCATCTTGAGCTGTATTGGACATATGCAAAAGACCAATCTTTCATATCAAGCAGACCTTGAATGACCCTTGTTTCAGAAAAAGTGACTTACATTCATTTATAAAATGTTATACAATCAATTTATAAGTTTTAAGTTGCCTCAGGAAACAACGCAGATTAGAACATCTACTTTTGATCAATTAATTTATCAATTGAAAAAAAATTGAAAATAAATGAAGCTATAATTACTAAATAAATGTTCCTCTAATAATTTTTTTATGTATTCTTTTTGTTTCTTAAAATATTAAATGATTATTTTGTATCACCAGCATAGAACCCACTAAAGCATAAGAAACATCCATCCAATGTACAATTGAAAAAAAAGCAATAAATCAGGGGTACCACAACATTCAAAATACTAAAAATAAAAATTTCGTTCTTATTTAAATGTGAATAAACTCAAACCCTCCTCTATGAATCATGAGACCTTGCCGTTGGTGAGGGGGCTTGAGTGCTCAGGGATACAGAGTAGCTGGACCGAAGGTGCAACCATATCGGAGAGGTATCTGTTGAGAGCCAGACTAAGGAATGATTCCTGAAAGAGGGCAGCAGCTCTTTCAGTAGTTGTTAGGGGCGTGTGTCAGGACGACTTAAACGGCCGTATCAACATCACTCAGTCCTCTGAGTACTGCGCAGCTGAAAGCAATGGAAAACTACAGCTGGTTTTTTTCCAAGAAAATGTGGCTCTCTGCATTTTCACATAGCAATAATGGAGGCGCCTTCCTTGGTAAAATATTCCGGAGGTAAAATAGTCCCCCGTTCGGATCTCCGGGTGGGGACTACTAAGGAAGGGGTCACCAGAAAATTAAAAAATAACATTCTACGAGTCGGAGCGTGGAATGTTAGAAGCTTGAAAAAGGTTGGTAGGCTAGAAAATTTAAAAAGGGAAATGGGTAGTACAAATGTGGATATAGTAGGAATTAGTGAGGTTCGGTGGGAAGAGGAAGGCGACTTTTGGTCAGGTGATTTTAGAGTAATTAACTCAGCGTCAAATAATGGGCAGGCAGGAGTAGGTTTCGTGATGAACAAGAAGATAGGGAAGAGAGTGGAGTATTTCAAAACGCATAGCGATAGAATCATTGTAATAAGAATAAAATCAAAACCTAAACCGACAACGATTGTTAACGTCTATATGCCTACAAGCGCCCATGATGATGATGAGGTAGAGTGTGTATACGAAGAGATTGATGAAGCAATTAAACACGTAAAAGGAGATGAAAATTTAATAATAGTTGGAGATTGGAATGCAAGCATTGGAAAAGGCAAGGAAGGAAATATAGTGGGTGAATACGGGCTGGGCAAAAGGAATGAAAGAGGGGACCGACTTATAGAATTTTGCACAAAGTATAATTTAGTAATTGCCAACACCCAATTTAAAAATCATAATAGAAGAATATACACTTGGAAAAAGCCAGGCGATACTGGAAGGTATCAGATAGATTATATCATGGTTAAGCAAAGATTTAGAAATCAACTTGTTGACTGCAAAACTTACCCTGGAGCAGACATTGATAGCGATCATAATTTGGTGATAATGAAATGTAGATTGGGGTTTAAAAACCTGAAGAAAAGGTGTCAGATGAATCGGTGGAATTTAGAGAAGCTTGAGGAAGAGGAGGTAAAGAAGATTTTTGAGGAGGACATCGCAAGAGGTCTGAGTAAAAAAGATAAGGTAGAAAATGTAGAAGAAGAATGGGAGAATGTTAAAAAGGAAATTCTTAAATCAGCAGAAGCAAACTTAGGCGGAATAAAGAGAACTGGTAGAAAACCTTGGGTTTCAGACGATATATTGCAGCTGATGGATGAACGTAGAAAATATAAGAATGCTAGTGATGAAGAAAGTAAAAGGAACTATCGGAAATTAAGAAATGCTATAAACAGGAAGTGCAAACTGGTGAAAGAAGAGTGGATTAAAGAAAAGTGTTCAGAAGTGGAAAGAGAAATGAACATTGGTAAAATAGACGGAGCATACAGGAAAGTTAAGGAAAATTTTGGGGTACATAAATTAAAATCTAATAATGTGTTAAACAAAGATGGTACACCAATATATAATACGAAAGGTAAAGTCGATAGATGGGTGGAATATATTGAAGAGTTATACGGAGGAAATGAATTAGAAAATGGTGTTATAGAGGAAGAAGAGGAAGTTGAGGAGGATGAAATGAGAGAAACAATACTGAGATCTGAATTTAAGAGAGCATTAAAAGATTTAAATGGCAGAAAGGCTCCTGGAATAGACGGAATACCTGTAGAATTACTGCGCAGTGCAGGTGAGGAAGCGATTGATAGATTATACAAACTGGTGTGTAATATTTATGAAAATGGGGAATTTCCATCAGACTTCAAAAAAAGTGTTATAGTTATGATACCAAAGAAAGCAGGGGCAGATAAATGTGAAGAATACAGAACAATTAGTTTAACTAGTCATGCATCAAAAATCTTAACTAGAATTTTATACAGAAGAATTGAGAGGAGAGTGGAAGAAGTGTTAGGAGAAGACCAATTTGGTTTCAGGAAAAGTATAGGGACAAGGGAAGCAATTTTAGGCCTCAGATTAATAGTAGAAGGAAGATTAAAGAAAAACAAACCGACATACTTGGCGTTTATAGACCTAGAAAAGGCTTTCGATAACGTAGACTGGAATAAAATGTTCAGCATTTTAAAAAAATTAGGGTTCAAATACAGAGATAGAAGAACAATTGCTAACATGTACAGGAACCAAACAGCAACAATAACAATTGAAGAACATAAGAAAGAAGCCCTAATAAGAAAGGGAGTCCGACAAGGATGTTCCCTATCTCCGTTACTTTTTAATCTTTACATGGAACTAGCAGTTAATGATGTTAAAGAACAATTTAGATTCGGAGTAACAGTACAAGGTGAAAAGATAAAGATGCTACGATTTGCTGATGATATAGTAATTCTAGCCGAGAGTAAAAAGGATTTAGAAGAAACAATGAACGGCATAGATGAAGTCCTACGCAAGAACTATCTCATGAAAATAAACAAGAAGAAAACAAAAGTAATGAAATGTAGTAGAAATAACAAAGATGGACCGCTGAATGTGAAAATAGGAGGAGAAAAGATTATGGAGGTAGAAGAATTTTGTTATTTGGGAAGTAAAATTACTAAAGATGGACGAAGCAGGAGCGATACAAAATGCCGAATAGCACAAGCTAAACTAGCCTTCAGTAAGAAATATAATTTGTTTACATCAAAAATTAATTTAAATGTCAGGAAAAGATTTTTGAAAGTGTATGTTTGGAGTGTCGCTTTATATGGAAGTGAAACTTGGACAATCGGAGTATCTGAGAAGAAAAGATTAGAAGCTTTTGAAATGTGGTGCTATAGGAGAATGTTAAAAATCAGATGGGTGGATAAAGTGACAAATGAAGAGGTATTGCGGCAAATAGATGAAGAAAGAAGCATTTGGAAAAATATAGTTAAAAGAAGAGACAGACTTATAGGCCACATACTAAGGCATCCTGGAATAGTCGCTTTAATATTAGAAGGACAGGTAGAAGGAAAAAATTGTGTAGGCAGGCCACGTTTGGAGTATGTAAAACAAATTGTTGGGGATGTAGGATGTAGAGGGTATACTGAAATGAAACGACTAGCACTAGATAGGGAATCTTGGAGAGCTGCATCAAACCAGTCAAATGACTGAAGACAAAAAAAAAAAAAAAAAACTCAAACCAATAAAAGATCAATTTAAATTAAAATTATATCAGAATCTAAGTTTGTAATTATTTAGAAATGAGACATGCATTCAAAAGCCAGTAACCTTCACATATGTTATGTGAGTAAATAAATAAGAATAAAGTACAGCTCTACCGTGGTTTTTTAAATTCTGTTTAAATTATTCTGTTGAAATAATGATGATTTTTTTACTTTTTTTTGACTAATATATATTTTAAAATGAAATGTAAAAAATTGCATGTAGTTAATTTAAATCAAGTTATGTTAGTAAAGTTTAAGTTGAGGTTAGGTTAGGTAATGATTCCATGTACAGAACTTTGTGTGATAACATAACCTTAATGGTCGCTTTCTTGCTAACCTTGTCTAACTAACTTTAAATATTAAATTGGCTGATTTAAAATGTAAATACAAATTAATATTGATACAAATTCAAAACATTACACTTTACTATTATAGAAATATGTCATTTTTTGATTTTTGAATTTTAAAATCTTTACAAGTCAAAAATTATACTTTTTTTTGCATAACGTGACTTTTTCTTGTATATTTACTATCACCACAGTGAACACACATCTGAAGATTATTGAGTTTTGAATGTACATCATCTTTCTAATAGTTGATTGTTTTCTCTATTTGTTGAAATATTAACCGATTATTTTCTACAACCAGTGGAGAACCCATTAAAAGTACCATACATCCTACTGTATAATTGAAAAAAAGAAAAAAATAACAATAAATCTGGGGCACCATAACATTCAAATTGCTTAAAAATTTTGAAAAATCAAAATGTCTATTTATACTTCATTATCTGAGAACAATCAAAAGTGCAACAACTTATTTAAAGTGAATAAATCAAGCCAATAAAAGTTCAATTTATACAAAAATTATGTCAAAATCAAATTTATTATCTATCGAAGAATAAAACAAAAAGGGTTAACACCCATCCACAACAGTGTGTGCATAACAGAAATGTGCCTTACTATATACAGAATGTTGTCAGAAGCAATAAATATAATTTATATGGGTCCAGAAAAATGGTAAATTACTATTTGTATAGTAGTACAAAAAAAAATACCTTTAAGTGTTACTGAAATTTCAGTTTTCATTATTACTGTGCGCTTAGTATCAGGTTTAGTAAAGTATACATCATGTAGTATAACGAACAGACAATTTTTTGGGCACAAAAACATTTTATATTACTATTTCTATGCTTTTTTGTTGAGCAATTAGTAGATTACTTATATATTAAAAATACAAAAAAGGATTACAAATAAAATGCAGTTCACAGAATAAAACAAAGTGCTGTAAATTATATATACAAAGCTGTAATAAACAAAAGAACAGAAACAAATTAAATTAATCACATCAGATAAAAAATTTAACTTTACAAAACAATAAGTATTTTTATCACATTATATATATATATGTATGTGTGCTGTAAAAATCACAATGAGACGGTGATGAATCCATATATTTAAACAAAATCGTAGATTGTAAGGAATGCTTGTAAATAATAAAGTTTGCAGGAAATCTGCAAAACTAAATACAGATCAGTTTCTTTAAACTGTAGCCCCCACCCATGCAAATCTAAAAATTAACAGGTACTGAATAAACAAAAAAAAAACAGATTTGACTACTTCAAAAATTACGAGCTATTTCCTGCCTAGTTTACTGATAATTTGGCTGTTCTATTTGACTACAGTACTTATTTATTTTTTTAGTAAGGTAAGGAAGTAAAAGAGTTTGAATAATCAGGGTGTTTGGTTGAATGAAGTTTGAGTTACTAAAATTTGACCACAAAAATCCACATCTTGACAAATATTATACGAAAGGATGTTTAAAATATAATAAATAAATATGTAAGTGTAACATAACACTTTTAACCAATACAAAATAAAATATTCCTATACAAAAAGAATTATGATGGATAAATATTTTAAAAGCTTACTTATAAAATGTACACATTTTCTGGTACGTTTGTGGAACAGCCATACATTCAAGATCTTCACAGTTCCTGGTAGCTTGAAAATCACCACAACATATTAAAAGGTCTATCTTACATTGGGCCTTTTCTTCCAAATCTTGTAATGTTCCATATATTTTATCTAATTCACCATGTGCACAACCTTCTACGGCTATTTTCATCTTGATTCTGAAAGAATTCAACAATTTTACAGTAAAATTTATTATAAAAACCATATTTAACAATATGATATACATCAATATAAAATTATAGTTGTTGCATAAGATACTATTAGGTCAACATCAGATACTAATGGGGTGTATTAACCATTAACCAGTATAAGAGAAACAGTAAAAAATTTGCTACTGTGAACTTTGTTATAATTCCCTAAAAATAATAGATTAGAAAATAATTCACTAAAATATAAATCGATAATTAAAACGAAATCAATACACATATACAACAAAAGTGGTTCAAAAATTAAACTAAAACGTTTATCAAATGAAGTAGATTATCCACAAATGTTAAAAAGCTAAACCAATTTTTCATTTTCCATTTAACTGAACCAAAATTGTATTACGTACCACGAAAATATATATATATATATATTCCTGTATAAGTAATGTAATAATCAATCAAGTGCTTCATCTACTGTAGACCATTTTTCCTAAAATATGGTGTTATTTTTAATAACGTTACGCAGGTTATGTTTGTAAACTACAAAAGCACAGAACATTGCTACTGAACTATTCATTATTTTAGACTTGTATACCCATCGTGAACGACACCAAAGCTGTTGTATTTTAGTTCATTTTCGTTTAAATAGATATCGCTATACTCGATTCACTTTATCCTGTTGTAAACAAACCGCGTGGCGTTGTAATAAATTGCCTCGAAAATTCAAATCAGTGAAACTGAATTTTCTTAACGTTTTGAGGTATGAGGCTTATGAAAATGCCATTTTTGTATAATATTTTGTGGCACGAAAATCTCCAAAACTGCTAGATCAATTTCACTGAAATTTAGATTATGTTGTAGTAGTAAATGATTTATACTTAAAATAAAATATTTATAATCTTACATTATATATATATTCCAAAAGCATAAAATAATTTCAGCACAATCCACCGAAGTACAGAATCAATAAGAACTTTTACCTTATCTTATTTTTTATTTTCTATATATCAAAAGCGCTTTCGAGGAACTTCCTCACCATCAACTGATTAAAGAAGATTAATTACACATTAAAACATTAATAAAAACCTAATATAATATTATTACATAATGAAAATATATATATATATATATATATATATAGTCAAATAATTAATTTGAATATTTAAATATTTCTAACTTTAAAAACATAAAAAATTGTTTAAACATGTTTTTTAAGGTTAAAGATTTTTAATTATCTGACTACACAAACTATGTTATGTATGTAATAATTCAAAACCAAAACCGACAACGATTGTCAACGTCTATATGCCTACAAGCGCCCATGATGATGATGAGGTAGAGTGTGTATACGAAGAAATTGATGAAGCAATTAAACACGTAAAAGGAGATGAAAATTTAATAATAGTTGGAGATTGGAATGCAAGCATTGGAAAAGGCAAGGAAGGAAATATAGTGGGTAAATACGGGCTGGGCAAAAGGAATGAAAGAGGGGACCGACTTATAGAGTTTTGCACAAAGTATAATTTAGTATATGCCAACATCCAATTTAAAAATCATAATAGAAGAATATACACTTGGAAAAAGCCAGGTGATTCTGCAAGATATCAGATAGATTTATATCATGGTTAAGCAAAGATTTAGAAATCAACTCGTTGACTACAAAACTTATCCTGGAGCAGAAATTGATAGCGACCATAATTTGGTGTTAATGAAATGTAGATTGGGGTTTAAAAACCTAAAGAAAAGGTGTCAGATGAATGGATGGAATTTAGAGAAGCTTGAGGAAGAGGAGGTAAAGAAGATTTTTTAGGAGGACATTGCAAGAGGTCTGAGTAAAAAAGATAAAGTAGAAAATGCAGAAGAAGAATGGAAGAATGATAAAAAGGAAATTCTTAAATCAGCAGAATCGAATTTAGGCGGAACAAAGAGAACTGGTAGAAAACCTTGAATTTCAGACGATATATTGCAACTGATGGATGAACGTAGAAAATATAAGAATGCTAATGAAGGAACTATTTACAATTAAGGAATACTATAAACAGGAAGTAAAAAATAGCGAAAGAAGTGTGGATTAAAGAAAGGTTTTCAGAAGTGGAAAGAGAAATGAACATTGGTAAAATAGACGAAGCATACAGGAAAGTTAAGGAAAATTTTGATACCAAAGAAAACAGGAGCAGATAAATGTGAAGAATACAGAACAATTAGCTTAACTAGCCGTGCATCAAAAATCTTAACTAGAATTCTGTACAGAAGAATTGAGAGGAGAGTGGAAGAAATGTTAGAAGAAGACCAATTTGGTTTCACAAAAAGTATAGGGACAAGGGAACCAATTTTAGCAGTCAGATTAATAGTAGAAGGAAGATTCAAGAAAAACAAACCAACATACTTCGCATTTATAGACCTAGAAAAAGCATTCGATAACGTAGACTGGAATAAAATTAATGATGTTAAAGAACAATTTAGATTCGGATTAACAGTACAAGGTGAAAAGATAAAGATGCTACGATTTGCTGATGATATAGTAATTTTAGCTGAGAGTAAAAAGGATTTAGAAGAAACAATGAATGGCATGGATGAAGTCCTACGCAAGAACTACCGCATGAAAATAAACAAGAATAAAACGAAAGTAATGAAATGTAGTAGAAATAACAAAGATGGACCACTGAACGTGAAAATAGGAGGAGAAAAGATTATGGAGGTAGAAGAATTTTGTTATTTGGGAAGTAGAATTACTAAAGTTGGACAAAGTAGGAGCGATATAAAATGCCGAATAGCACAGGCGAAACGAGCATTCAGTCAGAAATATAATTTGTTTACATAAAAAATTAATATCAATGTCAGGAAAAGATTTTTGAAGTATATGTTTGGAGTGTCGCTTTATACGGAAGTGAAACTTGGACGATCGGAGAAGAAAAGATTAGAAGCTTTTGAAATGCGGTGCTGTAGGAGAATGTTAAAAATCAGAGAGGTGGATAAATGAAGAGGTGTTGCGGCAAATCGATAAAGAAAGAACCATTTGGAAAAAATAAAGTTAAAAGAACAGACAGACTTATAGGCCACATATTAAGGCATCCTGGTAAAGTCGCTTTAATATTGGAGACACAGGTAGAAGAAAAAAATTGTGCAGGCAGGCAACGTTTGGAATATGTAAAACAAATTGTTAGGGATGTAGGGGGTATACCCAAATATAATCTAATTTTTGCACCGTTAAAACAGAATCGACTCTAACATCGGACCTGAATTTCGCACTGACCGAGTCGTACGATATAGATTATATTTTTATTTTAATTAACAACGTTTGCACAACTTACTTCTGAAATAAGAGTAAATTTTATCGGATAACAAATTGAAATCGCATTTTACATGTAATTAATTATTTTAAATTAAGCGGAATTAATTTTATTAAAATATAACAGAATTATATTTGAAAAGAAAGAATATAAATATAATTCTTTTAAATACGGAAAGCAGATAGAGTCGGCTATGCTCGATTAGGTATATGAAATTATGAACGATACAAAATTTCACTACGTAATACCGAATACTAATTTTCTTTAATTAATTTCATCTCTGCACTTCATTATTATAAACGGGTCTTCGGTACAAGGATATCTCTTCCATATGAAAAGCACGTGTGAAACACGCGTTGCACATTTGAATTTTTTAAAAGTTAAAATTATTCCGTTAGATGTAACGAACGGGATTATTACAAGAAGTAAAATAACGAAAACAAATTTTCTTAAGTAAGAAATAATTTTAAAAAAAAGACTCGTCAAAAAGGATAACTTTTTATAAAATATTCTTAATTCGATAAAGCATTTCTATCGATAATGGATTTATTTAGTACTTCGAGAATACTCTCAATACAGTAAAATTTTATACATCACTCAAACCGTTAAATCTTTATTATTGTTCATTACTTAATAGACTCTCTTCTACCTTAATCCATATATAACCCAAAGACAAATACTGTGTTTGCAACAATATTTAATGAAACTGTACGCTTAAAAATTACTTTACTGCTAACCTAATAAAGATAGTATAACTAATAAATCTTTAGTACTTCAGAACTTATTTTACTACAATTTCATAACAAAATGAAAAAAAGCTATCGCTACTTACGTTAAGAAAATACGATATAAACTTTATTATTTAAAGAAGATTTACAGTCATTTCGTTCTCGTTCATTTAATTTCGATTTAACTGACGGTACATTCTAAATTTTCTTCTCAAATTGCGTAGTGAGTACCAAGGTTTTGTCACAGTTTTTTTTTTTTTTTTTAATTTACCTGCTGCAATTAAGGTACCTTATTTTTTTGCCTCGTAGCAAGTACGGCAATAACTGAATACGTAACCGCATAATAAATACTCCATAATACGAGTGCGTTTCTAAACCGTATATACCTGTAGGTAATTACGATAAATACTATATAAGTTATCTCCATCGTTATAAACATATTCGCGTATGAATTGAACGGCGAGTACGAGTCGTTCGTTGCTTTCAGACAAACGAATAAATCGTGATGTGAAGATCTTACTTTCTCGGTAAATTTTGAAGGCGAACCGTTTTTGCACGTCCCAAATTTAATATCCATCAAAACTTATTTTAGTAATTCACGAATTACTTTTGATCGATTAAATATAGCTCTTATTGAAGCTATCGATATAAAATTCATATGGAATGGGAAAAATTGCAACATTACATAAAATAAGTTGTAAATCATATCGCCGATTCCATTCCTGGGGTAAAAAAGAAGAAAATAAAAGGTACATTATAAAACATAATATTACACCGATGTCTCTACTACGATCATTTTCAAAGTACTTACGATTTTTTAACCGAAATTCGGTTATCAAATTATTACCAAACGCATCAAAACTTTTCAATATATTGTAAAGGTTTCTATAAAAAGTAATTAATGCGATACGTTGTAGAAGTGAAAGTAACAAATAACAAGAACGTAAAATGTTCTCTGCGGTTAAACAATTTGCATTTTGTATACGGTTTGAGAAAACCGACGGTGACCAAAGCGGTAAGTAAAACGCTATGTACATAATATATGAGAAAATAAATTGTTTGCTTTTGACATCGTAAATATAATATCCGAATTCAGACGTAGTTTCTTTTAAAAGAAGCAAACCAGTAAACCGATACGTTTTTAAAACGGTTCGTACAGAATTATAAAAATACGACGCTGGATTTAACGAAATTCCTGTACCGCTGTTACGCGTAATAATTTGTTTAATAAAAATAAACGGGGTAATAAAGACAGAATATAAAAATAATTTTTCAAAAAAAGTAAAGATGTCGAGTAGTTTACATCGCGAGCACAAGTATATATTTTACGTTTTACAAACATATACGTATCTATTTACGTTTAATAACACATATTCGGTGTATGAAACATCTATGTATTTCAATCTAAAATTTATTCTCCTATAAGGCGACCTCGAATAATTTCTTTTTAAGAACTGCGAAATAATTTTATACTACATAAATATTCTCCGGTATCTTGTAAATAAACACAGAGTAGAAAACGTATCGCTTCAGACATATTCATATAAATTTACATTCTTCATAATACATCTAATGGCATTTCTTTTGTAAGCGTGTAATGTAAACGCAAACGATTATCGATTACTGTTTATCTATTCAAATAAATTATTTCTCGCGCGTACATTGTCAATAGTAAATTACAATATATGCGACTGAGAAATAAAAACCGGTAAAATTACATACGAGTAGTTTTGATTAAAATTGTTTTTGTTATTTCCCGGCTTTAGTAATTTGACTTTATTTCTTCTAATATTGAACTTATATACTAACCCAAAAAAGCAAAAAACAAAATAAAAGCCAAATACGGTAAACTAAGTATATCGGTATTACTATATGAAAGAAGAAAAGGTGCTAATAATTTTTCCATATGAAAGACTTCTCTCGTTAGCCGCTTCATTAATAAATTTTAACCCTAAACCCACAAAAAATTAGAACAAATCTCCCTTCTTTCTTTTATCTTAAACCGCTTAACAAAAGAATAGAATTTCAAAATTTAATTGTTCTGTTTGTTTTAAAGTTTTTTCCAAAATGCGTTTAGATTTTTAAATTCATTATATATTTTTAGCGTGTAGATTTTTGCGTTCCGGAGTAGAAACAAAGATTTAAAGTAATTCGATCTTGTAAGATCCAAAAATTTCATTAATTAAAATTTTATTTGGCTATAACTCTGGAACAAATGGAAATAAGTACCGCTTACGGTACATCGCTGAAAAGCTCTCGTTGAAGGCTTATTGCTGCGGCGAAGAAAAAGTCCAAAATCGAAATTTCTTGGGTTTTGGGCTTTTTTGGTCATTTTTAGTCAAGTCGACTGCGATCGAAAGGGGAGAGGTGCACAACTAGATGTTACAACAGTCCTAAATCAAAAACGTCAACGTCCTACAGTAAATCGATTTTGAGTTATGCGATATACGTATATATGTATAGACGTCACATCGAAACTAGTCAAAATGGATATTTTCGTTAAAAACTGAAAACCGAAATCTTTCGCCGTCACAATACTTCCTTTAATTTGTACAAGGAAGTAAAAAAAATTACGCGGCATTTTACACCGTACAAAATAATTTTAAGCCGCTGCTGTTTTTAATTTTAATTTTGACCTGTCGATTAAATTTCACTTTTGATCGAACATTCGACTTCCTGCTTTTAAACGTAAATGCAAATTCGTCAATAAGACGTTTAACTCTAACGGCGTGTGAAATCGATCAAAATTATTATCGTTTGAAATAATGGAAAAAAAATTAATAAATTCCGGTAGTACAAGAACAAGCGATGAGAAAAGGTGAAGATAAGTCCCTTAATATTTTTATGAAATTATGTATCCTGTTTCGTTATTAATTCCGCTTCCGCTTTTGATAACCGCCCTGTAATTCAGTATAATATATACGAACAGTATAAATAACAGTAAACCATCGGGTCGGTCTAACGGTGAACGCCTTCCCAAATCAGCCGATTTGGAAGTCGAGAGTTCCAGCGTTCAAGTCCTGGTAAAGCCAGTTATTTTTACACGGATTTGAATACTAGATCGTGGATACCGGTGTTCTTTGGCGGTCGGGTTTCAATTAACCGCGCATCTCAGGAACGTTCGAACTGAGAGTGTACAAAACTACACTTCATTTAACCTCATACATGAGTAAATGTGTACACGAGTAAACGAATCGCTTACACTCTTGTATCGCAAATAAAACAACCGGATTCAGATGTTGTTTCCTCTAATGGAAGCAGACCGACGGTTTTTAAAAAAAAAAACAAAGCGTTTTAAAAAGAAGATTAATCGAATCATAAAATCATATGCACCGACAAAGACACTAACGAACTTAATTTTCCATTCCCCGACTTGTTACACGAAATCGTTTTGACTCTTTCCACTGTGGAGAACGAGCGTTCATTATTACATGTTGTTACCGGAAGAGTCGCTATAACTTGTAAGATATAATGAAAATTCGGAAAATATTCTTTATTGCAGCGATCCAATATTCCATTCGCTTCTAGATCGCAATTTAAATTTACCGACTTATCTCCTCGCACCAAATAAGATGCGTGGTTTTCACCCGATCTTCAGGTTTTGATGTCTGAGGAACTCAAACAACCAAAAAGCGGATGGAAATTTTCGAATGTTTGTACGATAGTGAGCGCGTGTGTATATATATTTGTGTGTTCATTGTTGGCCACTTAATCGCCTTATTTCAGACCGATTTTAACCAGACATGATCGGATTAGTTCTATATATGGGGCATCGATGCCGTTAAATCTTTAACAAGAAGTCGAGGCTGTGGACCAAGGTCACCTTCAGCATCTCGAGTTTTCGCCTGATTAAGTCGTATTTTTCTCAGACGTATTTGTTAACGATTAAAAAATAACAATATCTGTAAAAAATATTTTTTTCAAAAACCCACCACCGTACCGTAAAATTCGGTTATAGTCTTCTCCCGTGTTGTGACGTCACAGGTGAGCGGTAGAATTAAATAAATGAATAATATTTAAAGTGTAAAAATATAACTCTATCTCCTACGGTCTCGAACTCGATCGTCCGGTCGATTCGGTAACCGATGCGTTAAGCTTCGCGGCTACACCGGTTTGCAGACCGTACAAGCGAAACTTGTTCTATATAATTTGTGAAATTATATTAATTTAGTTAGCGCCGACCGTCGCAGAGGACCGCCACACCCACGCGAATTAAATACGGTATGTGTATGCGCGTTTTTAGAATCGCCGACTTAAATAAAGGAAAAAATATTGTATTTAAATAAAGCGATAAATATTTTAAACTAAGTTGTGTGTGTGTGTGTGTGTGTGTGTGTGTGTGTGTGTGTGTGTGTGTGTGTGTGTGTAAGGCGTGCATCACAAATAATTCTGTTTACAGATTTTTTTTATTACATTAGAACTCGATAAAAAATTTAACAAAGAAAAAAAATTAGAAATTTTCTTTCGCAATGTTTAACGTATCACAGTACCGTCGTTATTATTAAATTCACTTCTATTTGAATGTCTGATAGGAGTACATATATCCGACTTCGCTTACGAACTATAAACTTATACAAGTCCAGCCTATCAAAGGTTGTTATTTTACGTTTATGTTTTGTCGACGACAAAAGTTTGTCGTTAAAAAGATTAAAATGAATATTATATTTAAAACACTTTAATACACAAATATACTTTAATAAAACTTCAATTTAAGATGATAAATTAGTAAATCTCATTTGATTTACTTCCATTTTTATTTAATATTTTTTTTAAACGCGTAAATAATGTTTGAGTTATTTTATATTACAAGTGTTTGGAGTCCTTGCGTTCCGCTTTTAAGTACCACTTTTAAGTCAATGATATTCCATAATTATATATAAAACGTTTACACAGAAACAATACCGATCGAAAAAAGGCTGTAAACTTAAGAAAACACTTTTTAACAGTTTAAAAGAAAGGTTTTAAAACCGAGTGAAACGAGAAATAAAATTTATAAATTCTAAATAAACATTTAAGGAACCAAAAAACAGAAAATGAAGACGATAAATTAAGATATAAACTTATCGTCTTTATTTCTTTATAAATGTTGAAACGTTACTTGATTCATTTAAACGGTATATTAATTCCCCAAAAAACGTTACCGTGTCGTCTGAGATCGCTTAGAATTTATATTTAAGACTCCTATAGGATCGAAATACATATTAATTGGAGTTTAACTCGGTCGTACTCCGGGTCCTATATTCTTTTCGTAGATTAGCGATTGTTTTTCTGTAAATTTTTAACAGATTTCAACGATCACCATGAAAAAGAGAGAAATCAATTAATAATGCGTAGTTTCAATAAAACTATCGTACCCGTTGTATTTGATAGGGCATAAACTTTCTTACACGATGTCTTTACACTCTGGACTATCTTAAACGACATTTAGAACCAAATCGATTGGATTTCAACGGATCATATTATATCGTTTACTTTACTGGAATAATAGCTCTTGATATACGGTGAGGAAAGGAAAGTACGTTAATCGGTCAAAAAATGGGGTACGGTTTTTTTTTGCATTTCTCGACGATTTACGACCCAGGGACCCCAAAAAAAGAGAAAAAAAGCGGGGCGTAATGTTAGTTCGTATGTAAGTACTTGTGTTGGCGTGTTTGAAGCATTTTGATGAAATTCGACACAGACTTAGGTATACGGGGAAAGTTTTCGTTAAAAGTTCGGGGACGACATATCCAGCGGCCGGGTATAGTTCTTTCAGGTCAATTTACCCAAACTTTTGCAAACCTAACTTTATTTTAAGCTCAATATATACGCGCAGACGCGGTTATCTTATTTAAAAAGAACATTGCCCTCGCGTTCTCCATTTCCCAAAAATTTAAAAAAGCTATCTATTAAATACGTCTTGACCAAAAGGCCGAGGTCACTAAAACCTATCGAGTTAACGCATCGACGGTGACATATTTCTGTGACAACCGAGGCCTAAGTTTTGTATAACGATCGCACAGTAAGTATAACGGTTAAAACTCTGAAGTTCAGTTACAGAGTAATTTCTGTTTAATGTTACAGACTATAAAAGAAAGTTACGAGAGAGCTTTGTACCGTAAAAATTTCAAGAACCGACGATACAGGCCCTTGAAATAACTTTTTTTTTATTTTCCTTTGAGAGCCCAGAATTTTTTTTTAGACCGGAAGCTTTGTCGGTGAAGAGGGATATTTCCTCACGACTTTGCACATCCGTTTTCGATTTTGTTTTAACTTCCCTATCGTCGGTCGCTTGTACCGTTAACATTTGTTTTTAGATGGAATTTTAAATTACAGGAATTTTTATTTACTCGGTAGTTAGAATTTCTACGTTCAAATCTCTGATCGATTTACTTATAAAAAAAAGGGTTTAAACCTTATCGCCCGTCGAACTCTGAGAGGCGTAGCTCGATGACTTTGAAATGATATCATCTTGTACGTATTACGGCTATCTTTATTTTGACGAAGTAATTAAGTCTGTTCTGTTTTAGTTATCGCGTTATTTTCTTTGGAAATAATTTTTTTTTTTACGTTCTCCTTTTGTTCTCTATAACGGTAAAGATTACCCGCCTGTACCGTAACATTTTTGTGTCGAGAGAGTAAATTCAGCTTCTGCCGGAATGTTTTTATGTTTCGTAATAAAAAATACAAATACAAATTACGGATAAAATATACAAAAAAATTTTCAGATTCGATTACAAAGAACAAGATGAAAATGTTTTACGCGCATCTTTCAAGAAGGGGAAAAATAGATCGACAGATAAAAATTATTCTAATTCTTTTAGAAACAGAAACGTTAAATTCAACTCGGGTCTAAGAATTAAAAACTGAACCGAGCGAGAAAAACAGATCTCTGAAAATGATATCCAGTGTAGGGAAATCTTTAGGGAAAAAATCAAACGAGAAGGTCTCCAAGCCGAGATCAGAAAACTTCGAATTAAATTCAACCGTCGGAAGAAAGAAAAAACAGAACGGTGAAACTATAAAGACATGTATAAGGCAAAACGAAAGTTGTAATGCATTCCGTAGTGGCCAAAATAGAAAAAAAATCGTCCAATTAAAAATTATCCCCTTTCAACACATTCGGTAAAAAAGGATTTTTAGTTCCCAATTTCCTGTCTATAGTTTTATCGTAAAACAAATTTAAAAACAATTTTTAATTAAAAATGAATGATTTTAAGAATATTTTATTTGTTAGGAAAAAAATTTCATCATTGTGAGTAAATTGTGTATGTATATATACACAGTGTCCCATATAAAACGCAACCCATCAATCACTCATCCATGAAATTTCAAAAGTCAAGCTTACTCCCCTGCTCGATACTGAAATGGACTCGTCCAACATCTGTAGAACAGTACCGATAGTAACAACAATGCAATCATAACGTTCAGCGTATCGCTAGAGACAAGATGGTGTTTTCGCTAGATGAACGTGTTTTCATTGTCGAGTCGTACTTCAGTACGAAATCAGCGGTCGCAGTGCAAGATTTGTTTCGCCATACGTACCCGGATAAACCGGCTGCTAACAAAACATCAGTATTAAGGTCAGTCGCAAAATTTAGAGGGACCGATTCTGTTAATAACAAGGAACACAAAAGATCTGCGTCGGTGTTGAATACAGATACGGTCGCTGAAATCAAAGACCGATTACTCGCCTCGCCAAATAAATCGATCAGACGTTTGTCTGCTGAAATTAATTCGTCTAAATCGACCGTTCATCGGGCGACCAAACGATTACGATTACGACCTTATCGCATTCGAACGGTTCATCGACTTCTTGAACCCGACAAAGAAAAACGGCTACAATATTGTCAACGGTTCCGTCGATTTCTGCGCAAGGGAATTAACGTTACGGATTCGTTATTTTTCACACATGAAGCACGATTTCATTCGGACGGCTACGTAAACAGCCAAATCAGTAGAATTTGGAGCGCTGAAAATCCCCACGTTTATCACGAAAAACAATTACACCCGCAGAAGTCAGGCGTGTGGTGCGCGATATCGCGGAAGAAAATAAACGGTCCTATTTTTTTCGCGTACACCGTTAATGGAGAACGATATCAGGATATTTTAATTCGGTTAATCGCACTCTTGGAAGAGGAAGACAGACGCTGCCGGCTACAACATGACGGTGCGACATCGCGCTACGCATGTTATCGGTCGAGGCTTGTGGCCACCAAGATCTCCACATTTGACTGCGGCGGATTTTTTTCTACGGGGTTACCTCAAAGAAAAAGCCTACGGCGACAAACCACGAACACTTGAACGATTGAAAATCAATATTGAACAAGCTTTATCAAATATCCGGCCACAAACTTTGAAAAAAGTTGCAAGAAACGCTGTAAAAAGAATTGAAGCTTGTATTCAAGAAGATGGCGGCCACTTCCAACATTTACTCTAAATGTAAGGTAATGGATGGTAATAATAAAAATTACATTTACATTTACACATGCCTTTTTATTATTTCAATACCTACCAATATAAGGTTGGGTTGCGTTTTATATGGGACACTCTGTATATATATATATATATATATATATGTAGAGAGAGAGAGAGAGAGAGTGATTGAGAGAGTGTTTGAGAGAGTTCTTTTGTTAGGGATAAACAACTGAACTACTCGATCTATTGGTACTAAATTTTTACTCATGTTTCTTGGTATAACTGAAAAGGTTTTTCGATATATCTCATCTCGAAAAATGTCTAATATATATATATATTTAAAATTTTAGTAGTGGAGATTTTCCGATTGAAGCACAAATTCTAAATTAAATGTGAACTGTGAGTATCTATCGCTGTGTAAACTGTGTTTTAACCGATTTATTACAAACATCTAAAAATCAATTTCTAGATTTTTTGAATTTAATTCCCAGTTTCAAGGGTTAAAAACGATTTTTGAATTTTTTTGAAACCCTGTTAATTTTTTCATTTTCTCGGTAAGAAATGAAGAAATCAATTTGATTTTCGGCGAGTGTAATCTTTACGTCGATAAACCGATTTCTAGATCTTTTAAATTCGACCTTGAAAGGGAATGAAAAAAGGTAAAAACTTTTTAAACTATTATTGTAAATTTACCGAATCCCGACCGTAGTAAACGAGACATTTAGTAGATTTGGGCTTGCAAATACTCTTCAGGTAAATATTTAATAACCATTTTCGTTTTTTTTTTTAATTCCGATTTTTTGAAGAGGTGCGAATGTATTCGGCGCTGTGGCTCAACCACAACAGCCAGTGCCACCGTTAGTGTACGCGGGACTGACTGCACTACCCTCGGTTACTTGACTGATAAACACAAAATAAAAAATATTGACCGCCACGGGAAACGCATGTAACCATATAGCGCCGGTGAAGCTGCGATGGGAAGCTAGTATATATATAAAGTAGAGGATAAATTAAAGTATAAATAAAGTCTCATCGGAGGTTTTTTCCTGATTGTTTTTGACCGATTCTTATATACTCGCGCGCGCGTTTGTGTGTGGATGCTTTTTCTATAGGGACTAACAGGCGTATAACTAGGAGGCTTCCTGGAATTTCAACTTTTATCCCTGGATATATCGTGTTGCTCCAACCGATGAAATGACCAGCATGATTTTTATCTAGGTAGATTTTACGAATACATGCCCCCCGTCCCCCCCCCACACACACACACACACACACATGTCAAAGTGAGGTTATATTTTATATTTCATCAGATATCTGGAATTACTATTTTATATTTTGTTTTAATTTTCATTTAGAATCTTTTTCACATATTTTGGATTAAAATAAATACCAAACGCTAGACTCGTTTTCCATTCTTTCAGTACCTATCGGATCCTAAAAGTTATTGCGGTTTAATTGTTTTTGCGCTTTTTAAATTTATTTATTGCCGTTTGATAACTACAGATTTAAGAAAAAATAAAAATGTGTTTGTACAATTTTACCGTATAATTTAATTTCAAAACGTATATAACCTTTCGTATTTTTAACTTTCGTGGTTTTACTTTGACGGTTGGGATTCGGTTAACTACACATCTCTGGATGTGTGTTTATATATACGCAATTAAATAAATTAAAAAATTATACTACATACGAAAAATTGTCACTCGCACGCTCTTCAATTATTAAAGAGCAATGTTTTTTTTTTTGGCAGTCGTTTTCTAATTTTTAATATTTGTCCTTTCTCTCGTTTCTGGACTCAAAATCACATTTTGTACCGATCACACGACGATCCCGTTTAATGTACGATTCCATTACGTTAGTATATCGTTTTGGTTATGGATTTTTTAGTTTTTGTTACGAAAGAGCGGGCATCAAGAGCTACGGCACCGGTGGATAATTATTAAAAAATATCGTAAAATACCTAAATATCATTTAACGATAATTTGACTAAATTTAGTATTTACGACTAGTCTTTTAACTCGTGGTACTCGTTAAAATGAAAATATAATTTAACGATATTTAAATTCTCTACCGCAAAAAAAAATCGCTAGCAAGAAATGTACGAATTCATTAATACAGATAAAGCATTAACTCACACGCAACACATCCCAGAAGGAAACGACCGTACCGTTCGTACCGGGACGCAAGAATCGAAATTAAATCTACGCTGCTAGGATATCGGGAGAGTTGACTTCCGAAAAATCCGGAAAATCGAGCAGCACGGATACGATTACGGCAAGCTAGATCGGATGAAACAGGAGACGGGCGGTATACGCACTATCTCTTCCCAGATATAAGGTGCTAGCGGCCGCACTCCTACATTTTCCCAAACGAGTATGTCACACGGTTTCTTTCGGGGCAAGCTGGCGAGATTCGGCCTGGTCGATGCGAATTTATGCCCGCAATGCCGGGCGTTAGATGACGCTTTTTATGTGCTATACGAGAAGCGTGTAATACGCATGAAATATGATGACAAGCGTAACGAGATCGTTTGCCGACCGGACGCTCTCGGGTCAGGACTGAATTTGCATCTGAACCGGGTTAAGCAGACCGAACGGTCTACAGTAGAGGAATTCATAGTTTATCGAGCAAAAGAAAGGATGGCAAAGGGCTTATTTTTATTGTTGTTTCTTTGTTTTTGTTAATTCTTCGCAGTTGTGTAACGGTTGACGTTTTAGTTTTACGTTTTTATGTTTTAGCTTTAGTTCAAGTTGCGTGTCGGACTCCCTTTTACCTCCTCGCTCAGCGATTGCGTATTAAGTCTTTTTTAAGGCTAACCGAGATTCGTTTTATTTCTACATGTCCACCTTTGTTAGACGTACACCGAAGGGAATATCGCTTGCGGCATTCGCATCGTCGGCATCCTGGCCAAGACGAAACTGGAATATGCATACCGCCGAGATTTTTGAAGATGACCTCCGGTAAAGCCCATCATGGACAAGAAGGTATTCAGGGGGTGGCGTAGCGACCGGAAACAACACGTGGTTGGTATCTTCCCCTTCGGGGTCGGTGTGTCAGGATGCTCTTTACCTGTGCTCCTTAGCCCGTCGATTTACCTAATATTAATGTCAAACAATTTAGCACTTTTATCTAAATTTGTAATTTCCGAGGAGTTATAAAATGTTTTGAAAAATTACAAAGATTTCAAGCTGCTTTGCTACACTGACATGCACATTTATACTGTCGTTACGTTAAACGTTAGATCTTATTCGCGACCCGCTGACTTTACGGTTTTTACATGTCGATTTATCTACACGAATGCTAACCGCTTTTACGTATATCTAAGAGTTCGTAAACATCATTATAATCAGACGAATATTTACGATAGTTACTTTTTTTTTTTTAATTAATGGCGATTGCACAAATTTATCCTTATTTGCTACATAAATTTTTTTACCGTTCTTTTCAGTCTATCCTCGATTCCATTATAGCCTTTAGTTAATCTACTGCTAAAACGAGCAATGTTTGAAAGCAATAATTATAAAAAAAACTATCACCATAACACACTCGCTTCAATATTTCAGTACGTGGCACATTATGTTAGAAATACACTCTATAAAATTCTCATGTTATTTGTTTAAATTCGATGATAATACCGACATAACAATTGTAGCTTATCGAACGTTTAAAAAAACTACAGAAATCGGTTACCTCGTTCAAAAGTTATTTCATTTTGTAAAACGCTAATTTTTATATATTAATATCACGAAATTACACATTAATAGATTTAAAAAAAAAAATGAATTACACAACGAAATATGTTACTAATATAAAAGTATTTTAGTGCAATGGAATCGGTAAAATTGAACTATTACATGACGGAAAAAATTTTTTTGAATGAAATATTTTTTTTGGTTTCCTTCTCCCGTTAATCACGTCGGAAAGGAAATCGCATCAATCTACGGTGGGTTGTTCAAGAATAAGGACGTGTGTTTAAAGGACTGCATTCGAGATCCTACTTTTTTTTGCTTTTTGTTTTTTAATTCTGTAAGTGAAATTTTTTTTTATTTTACAACAACTAAAGGTACAAATTTAGTTTTCCCTCCAAATATCGGTAACTATTAGTCAAGTGAAGATAAACCGATACAAATTCACAATAAATATAAAGGCAGTTACTTTTACGAGGGATTCGAATACTAGATCGTAGATACCGGTGTTCTTTGGCGGTCAAGTTTCAATTAACCAAATATCTCAGGAACGGTCGGCCTGAGACGGTACAAGACTACACTTTATTTACATTCATACACATCATCCTCTGAAGTAATAAGGTATTACGTTGCTCCAGAGACTAAACAAAAAATAAATAGCGATTAAGCTACCTTCTTAATTGTTCAGAAATAAAGAAAAGCATTAAAGTTGCGGTATATCTATCGAAAAGATACGCGGTAATGGCGTAATAATTATTTTGTATCGCAATTTTTTTCATTACATTTTTAATCGAGACAAGTAAGTTCAAACTGTAGATCGTTGATTTCATCGCCGAACATCGACGTCAGATACTTTGTTAAAAACGATCACGATATAAACTTAAATACAAGCGTTTGGTTTTACACGACTATAAAAATATCGGTTTATAAAATAACATATATATTTTTCACGTAAAAGAAAAAGGGAATAAATTTTGATACTGTTCTAAACGCAGGCTCGTTTTGCGACTATTAGTTTAAATATATATTTTGAGTGTAATGTAATCGTAGATAAAGATTTGCTTTAAAATGTAAAAACATTTATTTTGTCTTAATTTTTTTTTTTTTTTTCTTTGTGATGGTAATTGTTTTTATTTTGTTCATAAAACTACACCGTTTAAATGGTTTAACTTGAAAACGATCAATAAATAAATATCCTGTTACATTGTTAAACAATTTATTTAATACCCCCGTAATTTAAGCACTTATAAAATTGTAGGGGAAGTTCGTCTACTTCAGTCGATTCTTTATTCATTTCTTTAAGTTTCTTTCTACACTTCACATTTTAATATCGATGGTTGTTTATCCTCTACGTTCCTTTTCTACGTTTATTTCCTCGGGTTTCTTGTGATATACGGGTCCTCCGTGTATTCCTTACTTCTTTCTTCTTGTATCGATTTTTACCGTCCTCCTCGTTCCTCTTATTTTACCGGTCCCTTTCGATTTAGATCTCGTAGCGGTCTTCACCTTTCTATACATCGTATCGTACCCGCTCTTTTTTTCCGCTCGATTTCATCGCATTCTTCCTTCGACCGCCTTTCCCTTCCTTAGATCGTCGTTTAACATCGACGGCGTTACCGATCGAAACAGATTCGACTCGCCGTATACTTGAAATTGAATGTATCAAACAAATATAAAAAAAAATACTTAAACCCTTTTGCAAAATAAAATATTTTCATTTCTGTCGATAAAATAAACACGGGAATTGAAAGAAGAGAGAGAAAACTTATATATCGATTTAGCTATTTAGAGAATGCGATTAATAATTACCGGACGCTTTACGATCGTAGTGAAAATATGTTTTATATAAAAATTAATTGAAGTATATCAGTTCATTCCCGGTCAAGAACATTTGCAGAGATGTCTGCATTATCAAAACACTTTTTAACACTTGTACACGACAAATTAATGACAAAAAGGAAAAGTTAAAAATTGTAGATAGTTTTTTGCTCTTTTAGTCCTTTAAATAAGTAACCGCTCTCCTAATATTGTAACCTAAACGATTATTGTTGCGCTATATTTTTTAAATGCAGATTACGGATGCCGGTTGCAAACCGGTGAATAAGTACGAACCCCCTTCTTTTCATTATCTTGTACGAATTCAAACGACTGATCAGGGAAAGATGCGTAAACAAAAACGTAAATTAAATCCCGGATGAAGCCCTACGGTCATAATAGCTCAAAGAATGTAATAAGCATTGCACGTTAAAGAATCCGATAGGAAAGAAACAAAAAAAAAAAAAACAGAAGTCATGATCGCATATACAGATCGTCCAGAATTCGAGCGCGCGCAAGTGTGTGTGAACAATGAAATAAATAAACTAACTATCGGAAATCCACTGATTTTATAAAATCAATCGGATGTGAATTTCTTACTAAAGACGACTGTAGTGGTAATCGATACATTAATCTATACGTGTAAAGCGATCTACACGTTACGTAAAGTTTTTAAAAGTATTAAAAAACACAGATTTTCCAGGTTTTCACATTCATTTAAGCTATTATCTATACCGTAACACGGAAAGGAACTTTTTCCAAATACTTTGCATGAAAGTACGAGTGATCTTATGTAAGCGAGCGTAAACCTTAGCTTAAACCTTAGCTTTTAACCTGAGCGTTTAACCTTAGCTTAAACGTCGCAATATCTTTTTTTTTTTCACTGTAAAAGGAAACGAAAATTAAAATACAAGATTTTTAATAAATTACTTAAAAAATCGTCCAAATCTGCATCGATAAACTTTTCATACCGCATCATCTTGTGAGGTTTTGCCGATGAATACGTAGATTTTTGTATTATATCAAATTATAAAAAAGTAATTTCAAATATTTTTTTAACCGATAGCGCGTATTAAATAGATTGTTGAATATCTTTGATCTATATTCAAATTCGTAAACTTCTTCAAATAAATAATCGATAATAATTTGGTTAATGCTTTTTAAAAAGTTAAATCAAAACCGTTTAATATTTTTGAAACGTGTTCTATCTGTATCTTTTTTTTGCCTTAAGTCATTTGACTGCTTTTATGCGGCTCTCCGAGATTCCCTTACCTAGTGTCAGTCGTTTCATTTCGGTATACCCCCTACATCCTACATCTCTAACAATTTGTTTTACACATTCCAAACGTTGCCTGCCGGCACAATTTTTCCCACCTACAAGTCACTCTAATATTAGAGCGACTATTCCAGTACGTCTTAATATTTGGCCTATAAATCTGTCTTCTTTTAACTATATATTTTGAAATGCTACTTTCTTTAACGATTTATCGAAATATCCATTTTACCATCCTTGAATCCATTTTGACTAGTTTCGCCGTGACGTCTGTACGTACGTACGTACGTACGTATGTATGTATGCGAGTATGTTTGTATGTATGTACGTATCTCGCATAACTACAAACCGATTAGCAGTAGTATGTTGAAATTTTGGATTTATTACTGCTGTAACAATTAATTGTTTACCTACCCGTTTGACTGCAATCGACTGAATGAAAAGTGTCCAAAAAAGCCCGAAATCCAAAACAAATTTCATTTTGGACATTTTCTTAACTGCAGTAATAGGCCTTCATTGAGAGCTTTTCAGTGATATATCACAAGTAGTACTTTTTTCCGTCGGTTCTAGAGTACGTAAAGGACAATTTAATTTATGAAATATCTGGATCTATAAGGAAAAGGCAGTTCGGTTCGAATCAGACATCATCTCCTTTTCCATTTTTTAACATGTTTTTTTTTTTTTTAATTTAATTAAATATATTAATTTATTAATAATTATTAACCCGTGATTGTAAAAAGAATTTTACAATAAATAATTATTCAATAAAAAATAAAAAAATAAAATAAAATTCTATGTACTTTAAAAAATGTGTATATTTAATAGAGATGGTGAAACATCTGATTATTAATTAATAACTGAAAATTATAATTTATCTTGTATTTTTATAAATCATCTACAGTTATTAAGAAATGGTCCGCAACCGAAAAAAAAAAAATATTTTAATGAAATAAAAAGAAAAGATTAAAGAAATAATTATGTTGATTTTTTAATAATTCAAATGGAAGTGAATATATCTTTAAAGAAATGTTATTCTATTTATTAGAAAGAAAACGACTGATTTAGTACATTAACAAAAAGCAACTGCAGACTAGAGTAGTATAAAAGACAGTATAAAACTTTTTAGTAGTAACTAAAAGACATAAATCATCTCTCTTATAAGATAAAATGACAGCTGTCTAGTAAAAAAAAAACTGAAGGGTGAGGTTTTGTGTCTCATGTACGTGTTCATCAGTTTTAATGTGTGTGTATATATATATATATACATACTGCAGAGAGAGAGGGAGAGAGAGATATATAATAAGTGAGTAAGCATGCTCTGTAATATAAACGATTTATTATAAATAATTAACAAATCTCTTCATATTCTCTCTTTTGGTTTTTGTGACTGTGATATAAGTGTGCGTCCATTATGCTTCAATACATATACACACACACACACTCACGCATAGGCAAAGCAAATAAAATGCTTCGACTGCAGAATAAAAGAAAAGAACTATTATAATATATTAACGTAAAATTATCTGGTTTACATTTTCGAATAAATATTTCATTGTCGTATTTTAAAATAATTACAAGAAAAATATTTTTAAAATGGTATTTTTTATTTAATAAATAAGTTTTACAATAAAAAGAGGAATGTCTAACAAAATTTACCGATTCAAAAACAAAATGTTAAATTTTTCCGAACAAAACCTATTCGTATTCGATTTATTCAGTGATAAAAAGATTACTTATTTAAAGACATTCTGGCGGTGTTTAAAATCTGTATACATAGTCATAAATATACGTAATTTAAAGCGGTATTTATGATAAAATAAAAATACTTACACGAATGAGTTATGAGGAGGGCTTCTAACAAATAAATTATTATCCACATCTCTTTATGGAATATTCTATTACGTTGAAGTTATACTCACAACTCTTCTTCGTACAAGCCTAACTCCCTCTATCTTTCTCTTTTTCTCTCTCTCTCTCTCTCTCTCTCTCTCTCTCTCTCTGTGTGCGCGCGCGTGTAAAATTCATAAATCTAATGGTTGATAAATTCATTTATATAATGGTATCTCACATGACACGACTCACAAGTCGCTTCTGAAAACAACGCAGCCAACTTAAGAATAACAAGTTCTCATGCTAGGCTTATAAGGAAAAGTGAAGACTGGAAATAAATGGTTTCCCTTCCCCTTATTTAACGAACCGACTATACGATTGCAAATCGACATAAGAAGCCCACCAATATGCAGATAATATTCATCCGTGTAAAAGCGTCATATAGTGAACATTATTACTTTCAGAGAAAACAGTTCTGACCGTTACATTTAGTATCTGAGGTATTTTAGATGTATTGCAACTACAGTAAAATCTGGGGTAGATATAACAGCAAATTAATGTGGCCGTTGCAAAACAAGGCGATGTAATATTGCTGTTTTAAACCGATTTTACCTATTTATTTAAAAAATGCTCGCCAGACTGGGATATATTGTTAATGGAACTCGACAACAGAATAATGCCGGTCACTTTTGAGGAGTCATCGGACGATAAAATGTAACCGATTCAGCAAAATAACATCCGAGTGTTAATATTTTATATTCATAGAAATACACATTTTTGTAATTTTTTTCCGAGCTGTTAGTGAATAAATACTGAAGTAAAAAAAATAAATAAATAAACATCCATAGTTGTAATACTGTTTAAATTGTCTCACTCCCCTTTCACTAGTATTGCATACTAATACACTCTCGTTCGCCGCTAGATTATTCTCTCTCCTCTCTCTCACTCTCTCTCTCTCTCTCTCTCTCTCTCTCTCTCTCTCTCTCTCTCTCTCTCTCTCTCTCTCTGTCTGTCTCTTACATAGCCAAACACGATTTGTAGTATCAGGTAATAAAAAAAACTATTAGATAATTTAAGTAAAAATAAAAAAAAAATTTATTTATAATCTGTACTTAATAAATTTATATTCATACGAACAATGACCACGCTTTACTCCTAAAAAAATGAATATACGATTACGTTACCGCTCGGATCACCGTGCTACAAAAAATTAAATGATACAATTACTATAACACTTAGTTATTTTACTAATCCGATTCTCAATTACCCGGACTTCCGTGTTTAATTTATCCGTAAAACATGCATAGTTTTATTGTGCAATTCAATTGTTATATGAATTAATTATGAATAAAAGCTAAACAAAAATTTCCTTCGTTGGAAAACGGAACAAATAAATCTATTCAAAATAAATATATTCTATGATTGACGTTTATCAAAATCTCGATTATCCGACCTCTATTCTCAAAAACTTACAGCAAGTAATTCAAAATGTATAATTATAGATAGCATATAATCTGCTGAACCCGATGGTAGATAACGAATTTTGAGAATAGCAACCCGCCTTATCATCTTTCCATTACTGAAGAAGAGACTAATTACAAATGAATCGTTGCGACTGTCATTAAGGAAGGAGATATATTTACGGATTCTAACCAGCAACTTTTGGATTAGGCAATAAATGTTCTACTGTTCTACCACTGAGCTATCTTCACAAATCTCTCTCTATCACTCTCCCTTTCTCTCTCTCTCTCTCTCATAAATATATATATATATATATATATATATATATATATATATATATATATATATATATACTTTATCATTCAGGGGTTAAATCTAGTAATTTGGGTACAAAAAAATTTTTTAGCATTTTACATTTAAGTAATGTACATCTCAAAAGTATTTTCACAAAATTTGAGATAAATCGACACATAATCATCTGCCTTGTCATTAATCCCCTCCTATATACCTTATTATATTATATCCTATATACCTATTTATTTTCTTATACTCGTTCTGAAGATTATTTCGATTGGAATTATTGAAAAATCGTTGTAAGTCAAGAATTGAATTCAAGATCTGTTAATTTTTTTTTAATGTATGAAACCTGGCTGAAACAATTGTCGGTGGTGGTGTCTAACATGAAAATCGAACCGGAGACTTTCAGTACATCAGTCATTTGCTGTACTGTCTCTACTAATAGTGTTTCGATAACAATATATTATAAAAATGAAAATGAGACACAGTTAAATGTTTTGTACAATGTTAAAATAGCTCATTACTATATAAGAACGAAGTATAACTTAAAATCTGAACAAACAGAATAAACTTCACACATTACTTTTTGATAGTATTAATAAAAAATAAATCTCTCTGTCTCTCTCACTGTGGGTGTGTTTTTGTTTGTTTGTTTGTGTGTGTGTGTGTGCGTGTGAGCACGCACGCGCGTATTTGTATTGTAGATGTGGTAAATTTAGAAATAGTGAAATCATATCATTACATCCATACGTATCACTCGTTAATCGTTTTTATAATCTATAATAATTTGTAGTTCAGTTATTTTTCTTTAAGATGATTAGCTATTGAAGTAGTTACAGTCTAGATGTGGAAAATTCTTCAGATACTATTCTGGTATCCAATCCAAGACCTTTGGTGTATTATGTAGCAAGGAAGTACGCTTTCTGTGACACGGTCACGGCGACATTACATTTTTATTGTTAATTACAATATTCGATTTTTTTTAAATTTCTGCTTTAAATTAAAATAAAAAATATTTAGTAAAAAAAAAATTATAAAACCGCGCACCCCGAATGTAATTTTATATAAATGTGCAATCGTCACGTTTATGTGCGCGGTTGTAATTATATATATTAATTGAATATTAGGTAAAATTAAATAATTGAAAGCCTCATTCATCATTACCCTTTTATGTACCGTTAGCTATGTTCTTTAGCTAACACGAACAAGTGAATTTGAAAAGTTGTATTCATTTATTGCGTTGTTCAATTGTAAGTTATCACGGTTAATAAAAAATAAAAATGAAAAAAAAAATCAGAACAAAACTTTTGGCTAAATTTTTGTCGAAAAAAAGTTAATAATAAGTCTGACCATCTAACATAAAACCGACCTTCTGCTTTGATCTGCAGAACATAATGAAAGTTTCAAGAAAAGTGAGAAAATATTTGTAAAGTATTTCATACTAAACAACAAAGGCAATTTATCTTTCTAAAATAGATAGCTAATTTATTAATCACCAAATGTAGACACAGGCAAAAGGTTTTGTTATTAACAGAAATCTAAACAAAAAAACAGAACTTCAAACAAAAAAACTAGAATATTGATACCCGAAATAATTAATAAGTACAGCACATTTAAATAGAAATACGTAAATAAAACGTTTAGTCTACAAAAGATTCAGCAAAATCCCTGTTCTAGTGTATCGGAACTTACTTGAAACCAAATTATTTTAGTTACATATTTTTATAAAGTAATCTGTACTTAATTTTAATTAAAATAACAAGAATAAAAATATATTTGACTAACCTAAAAATAATGATTTTTGCAAATGGTAACACGTTTAGTTCATTACATTCCCATAAGTTAACCAATAATCACATTATTTGTGTACCATTTTTCTTATTACAAAATATTATTATTTGAAAGAACTTACCTAGTTTACACGTAGAATTATTTTCTAAACGGTTTTCTAGCTTCACGTAAAATACATCTAATATACATCTAATACGATAAATACAATAATAAACATTTGATACGATTTTTAAAACAATAACACACTTACAGAAAAGAAATAAAGCATTATTTACTGTATGACAACGTTATTCGTTAACAACACTTTTAATAGATTAATAAATTACCAGAAATAAAATGTAAGCTAATATTATTATTATGTAAGATTTGTTTATTTTTTCTACATCGCTGAATATAATGGAAACAGGCCCCTTGGCCCCTTGCCAGCCAACTTTGGCATCATATTAATCACTGCGTTGCGTTTTTCACTTATAACACATTTACATACAAAAACCTTCCAAACTATAACCGGTAAGATGAAAAAAAAATTTTTAATTTTTATGGTAAAATTTTTTTATTTATTTTTTTAATTATATTAACGAATCAGTATATTATAATTTTACTTTTATTTATAAAAAAAAAAAAAAAAAAAATTGTATAATACAGTTAGTAAAATAATCACTGATTTTATACAATTGACCTCTCGGTTGACCGGACTTAAATAAAATATAACCGGATAAATAAAATATGATATATTTTATTTATCCGTAAAATTTACATAAATTATTGCTTGTTATAGTATTCGAATTATTTGAGAGATTTTCGTGTTAGAAGATTCAGAGATTAATTATGGTTGAAATTAAATATAATGAGATTACTGTTTATTAAAACGTCGATTATTCGAACCTCCATATCTCAAACATTATGTGACAAAAGCGGTGACAAATCTGAGAGAAAAATAATTATAAAAATGCTGAAAAAAATCGCTTGTTGAACCATTTATAGACAAAATTTACATTAGAAAAATTGAACTTTGTAGCGATCAAATCGAGTCTAAATTTATTTGTTTTTTATAAGGACTAGCGTGCAATTAGTAACATCTCTAAGTGTTATTGCGCTTATTTGTATTACAGATGTGCTGGGCTGTACTGTGAAATACGGTAATCGACTTGATATGAGGTAAATTTGGAAATAATCGTTTTATATCATAATCCCCATGTATTAAAAAAATATTCATTAATATTTTTTTATCATATGTATTAAAAGAAATGATCCTGTTGTATTTTTCTGATTGATTACTCTAGAGGATACGGTCTAAGTTGTAAAATTGTGTTGCAACTATAAAATATGCGTGAGTAAATTATTTAAGTTAAATTGAATACTAGTAAAAAGAAATAATTGAAAACCTTACTACCGTTTGGATTCCTTTGTTACGTTCCTTTATTAACGTGTATATACGTTTTAAAATTTGGTTTAAATTATTTTTTATGATTATAAGTTATCAAATGTTTAAAAAAATTAATATTAAACTGTCCGTCGGTCGCTTGTTCTGAGAGGTGCATTGTAGGAAGAACAGTTTAGATGGAGTGGTTATTTTCACAATTTAGCTCTGGCGGTTTGAAGAAATTAGTTGTTGTAGGGGTGGGGGTGAGACTGAAATTACGTGCGTGCAGAGAAAAGCGTATGGATCCAGCGGCCATCTTGGGTTGATTGCACAGTTTCATTTAGATTCTCATGTCTGTGGTCAGACTTAACTATTAATATTATATCTTATACGTTTATTTTAGATAACCCTCGTTGTTGGTCGAGGTAAGAATTTTTTATATATAAGTTATTTTAATGTAGATTAAAGTAAGGGTCATTATTTTTGTTTGCCTATTGTATCCAAACTTATCACGTAGTGAATTTTAAAATACAATTTGCACTCTCCTATTTTTACAAAATAAATTAACTATTTCGTATACGCAAACGTTTCTGACTTTGTTTTCTATTTATAATACCGGCGAAATAATATCTCAAAAATAAACAAACAGAAACAAATTACGCGACTGGTTATAAATTTTAGGCTAATCGAGCAATAAAATAATTAACCGAGGAAATAAAATTATTGTACGATCTAAACGTACTGAACTCTGGGGTAAACAAAGTACGGTTTATGTGTTAAAAACAGTTTTATTATTTTAGATAATTTAACATTTTTAGTGGCAAGTTGAGACTGATTCGTTACACACTTTCTGGACCCAAGCCTAGAATCGAACCTCGGATCTTCCATACAAAGACAAGTACGCCTTTTCCATCGATGAGGTGATAAATTAATTTCTAGTTTTACTGATTTCAATTACCAAGCGATATTTGTAGTTTTTAAAATAATATTGCTTTTCTAACCTAGAAAAATAATTTATTAAAAAAATGTCAAGTTCATGCTACTACAACTTTTTAATTAATCTGAGCAATAGACTACAATTTTTTTTAGATATTTTTATTTATTTTTTATTTACAGAGATAGTACTTAACAAATCCACCTTAACCAGACCAGATTGTTCATTAACCTAACGCAATACTTCAATTACTGTTAATTATTAGGACCACTGGACACATCTTCTGCATCATTAACATATTTAAAGAAATCCTAGTCGCTATAGACTAGGTGTTCAGACTCAAACATTGATTCTTCTTCATTATGCTTATAATTAAAAGAATTGCCCTTCTTCTTGTTAAAATATTAAGTTGTTACAATTCAGTCAACAGCTGACATTTTCTTAACATCTCTTCTTATAAATCTGTAAAAATGTAAACTATCTCGTTCTTCTTACTTTTTTGTAAAAGTAAATTTATTTGAATATTCAGCTAGCCTATTTTATCAGCTGATATTTTATTTTAGTAATTCATTATTAATGCACTGTTTAGGCTAAATTTAGAGCTCTTACTGTCAACATACACTCTTGTATCTATTTCAACAATGTAATGTAAAATTATTTAAATAACATGTGATGATGGCCATTATTAGTTATTAAAATTAATATGAACCAGCAAGTTTATTATGTACCTTGGTATTACACCAAAACAGGTTAGGTTAATTAACATATTTTGGTCCTCTGACCAGGGATATATTGAAGGTTCTACAATTCAATACTTAATTCATAATTAATACCAGGGAAAGGATAGTGGAAATATTGCAACAATTTATATCAAAAGAAATTGCTATACAAAGAGGGTACTTTCATTAACTTAATTTAATTGTGGAATAATTTCTTCAGCTATCTAAAATTGTTTAAACTGGGGTAGTGAGCACAATCATGTTTTTGGTATTTTAAGGTGGTTGAAACAAGTTTTACAAATTCCATTGGTTTCAATATATTATGGAGATTTTAATGTCTTCTATTCATTAACAATAAACAGAAATTAAATTTACAAATACCTTTTTATGATGAAATATTATTTTTGGGTTCTAATATATTTACAATATAACAAATATTAATGTAAGGTTTTTATTGAATTTACCATTTTGTTTCAATTAATAATTTTCAACCGGTTATGAAGAATGATAGAAACATCAAAGAAAATAATTTCATCAATATTGGTCTGCTTATTTATTTAGAAAACAATAAAAAAAAAAACATTCTTTGGAAATTCAATATGGGCAAAGAACAGTTAATAATGAATTAAGTTTATAAGGTCAACAATTAAGTATAAACCTGATCTACTATTCATTTATACACCAGTATGCCAAATAATTTATTAAAAGTTGAATATCATTCATTTTATGGGTTAAAGAGCGATGACCTAACAACGAATATTCTAATGCATATAAGAGTTTGGTACTTAAATGTATTAACGCCACTGCAGCTACAGCTGCTGTTTAGGTTATCTTGACTTTGTGTACTGACAAATCGTACGTATATCAAAATAACCTAACCAAATATAACCTTTGCTCGCCAGCTTATGAAAGCAAATTTTCTGAAGCTAAATATGACAATTGATTCAGTAAATTACTGATTCGGTTACGGTTAAAAAAATCAGTATAATTACTGAGGCAGTTTTTTTTTTGTAGCATGAAAAAACTTTCGCATTATCGTCCAGAACAAATATATTACAGAGGCGTTATGCACAGATGTCCTCTCTGATGTAGATTAACATCGTGTTTCGATATTTTATTACTTCTGTACTTTAGAATCCTTATTATAACTACTGAATCAAGTTTCCAAACAACATAAGTAGACTACAAAGTACAAATTCACACACACACACACACACAATATTTCATGGCAGGTACTAGCGCCTTTCTCTTCAACCCGAAAAGTTTTGAATTCAAATTAAAATATATATATACTTGCACAGGCGTTAAAAGAAACAATGAACGGCATAGATGAAGTCCTACGCAAGAACTATCGCATGAAAATAAACAAGAACAAAACAAAAGTAATGAAATGTAGTATAAATAACAAAGATGGACCACTGAATGTGAAAATAGGAGGAGAAAAGATTATGGAGGTAGAAGAATTTTGTTATTTGGGAGATAGCATGAGAACTTGTTTTTCTTAAGTTGGCTGCGTCGTTTTCAGAAGCGATTTGTGATTCGTGTCATGTCAGATATCATTAGATAAATGAATTATCAACCATTAGATTTATGAATTTTATACATACATACATACACACACACACACACACACACACACACAGAGAGACACACACACACGCAGAGAGAGAGAGAGTGAGAGAGATAGGCTTGTACGTTTACGAAGAAGAGTTGTGATTATTTTATCATAAATAACGCTTGAGTCACATATATTTATGATACATAACTAACTATATATAAAGATTTTAAACACCGCCAGAATGTCTTTAAAATAAGTAATCTTTTTATTACTGAATAAATCAATAAATTTACTCGGTTCATCGGTTGATATTTGAATACATCAAATTTTGTTGTTTTACAAATACTGTTATAAAGAGTTCCTGTGGGCATTAAACTATGTAAACTACCGGTAAGAGCTAAAAAAAATTTAGACGGTTCCGAAACTTCAAAATTTTCTGATTCAAAAATAAAATGTTAAATATCGTATTCAATATTCGTTAACACCTCGGAAATCAATTTAGTTAAAAATTATTTCAGATGGTGCGATTCTGATCGATTAAAACGAACCGATTTATTTGTTGTAAAACTTATTTATTAAATAAAAAATACTATTTTAAATATATTATTATTGTAAATATTTTAAAACTATGGGACATAATGAAATGTTTATTCGAAAATTTAAACCAAATAATTTTACGTTAATATAGAACTATCAGTAACAAAAAACGACATTAAATCAAAATAAGCGATAAAGAAAAGAGCGGGGTAACTTTATGTAGTGTGCTTACGAGAGATGTATTAAGACACAAGTGAAGTAGTCTATATTGCGTTTGCTGTTTGTGCGTTATTTACCGGCTAGCTGCTGTACCCGTCTCCTTCGCTGTCTTTCTCATACGTTATTTGTCTCTTTCTGTACCGATTCGTACCGAACAGTCAGATCTGATTTACTACATGCAACAAAACATCGTGTTACGTCGATGAAAAATGCATTATTTGTAATTAATTTATCTTGCGTTTTACGAAAATTTTGTATAAATACAAAAACAAAATAGAAAAGGATTCTTCTACACAAACTCGGTAAGTAATTTAAATATTAGTATTTTGTACTAAGAAAAATAGTACGGTACTAAATAATGTGGTGACAGAATAAACGGGAATGGTGAAAATTAAATGAACTAAATATTTTAATTTTTTTTTTTACAAATTACCAAATTGGTTTGTAAACCGATCGATTTAGACATAAACATTCGATTTAGGCGATATCTCTCGATATATACAACTACATTAAATCTAGTAAAAAAAGTTTTTTTAGGCTATTTATTTACAGGTTTTTTGTTTTTTATTTTTATTTATATAGTAGTGATAGTAATGAGGGTTAAACTGTAGTAAACATTCCGGGGGTCATAAGAAGAAAGAAAGAAAAGTAATAGCGAATTAATATTATTATTTTCATAATATAAGTTGTCAAATATAATACAATAATTTATTTAATTCGTACAAATTAATGCCGGTCCGCTAGATAAAAATTTGCTTTTAAGATTACAAAGTAAAATAACTTATTTTAAGTACCAGTACAATAAAAAGAGGAAAGCCGGTTTATTTTGTGGATTAATCTTGTTATTTAAAATCGAATTATTATAGGTATTTTAATTATAAGATTCTCGGTTTACCGACTTCTCTCGTTCATTTATCCGAACGTTCGTGTTGTTTTCAGTATTCTTAAGTTAACATTAAACAAATCTCTTTGTTTCTCTTTCTGCAGCTGAAATAACATTAAAATATCTAAATTGAAGTAACTGTTTTTTAAAATTAATATCTGAAATTTCGATTATCCGAACATTCATAGATCGTTTATCGGAGGTAATATACCTGTCAATTTAAATATTACGTCAGTTATTTTACGAAAATAATTCATTTTTTTGCTTCAAATTTAGGTATTTTGTAATTTATTATATTTCTATATTGTAATATTTTCTTTTCAGTGATTCTAATCCTACTGCGATCATTTTATTTTATATTTTTTTTATTTTTAAATTTTAAGATAACAGCGTAACCTTTCACTAGATAAAGTAAACGAGATTAAAGTAACTAAATTTTATATGTATAAAATAATCATGAAGTCAAACCGGGAATGGAAACTCAGGACCAAGTGTGCAAACCTCTCCTTGCAAAAAGTAGATTTTTACTTTTTAACTGGCAATATGTACATGTTTATCAAAGGTGAATCCAAATCCAGTCGGATTATTACAGGAAGGAGTAGTATGCAGTTTTATCGAATAATATGTATCTCAGTAGCGATTGAAACACAACCTAATTTTAACGTTTTTTATATAAAAAAATAATCATTTAATTTTTTTTCTGTTTAGCCTCCGGAATCACATAATGTATTATTACTTCAGAGGATGAATGAGTGTAGTCTTGTACAGACAGTGTCACAGCTCGACCGTTCCTGAGGTGTGTTGATTAATTGAAACCCAACTCGCCAAAGAACACAGTTATTCACGATCGTACTGTTCAAATCCGTAGGATATGAACCTTAGAACTCTCGATTTCGAAATCAGCTGATCTGCGAAGACAAGTTCACCTCTAGACCAACACGGTGGGTTCATTTTAAAACGGTTACATTAAAATTTCTTTGGTTACTGATCTAGGTTAAAGTTTTCAGTATTTGGACTACATCTTTAACCAAAGCATCTTTATCAAAGGCACGTTCTTAAAAATTAAATAATTACATATTTATAAATTCTGTATCACAGTGTTCATTAAAAATTATTATTAGAAAATAAACATTCACAGTAATTATAGCATTTTGAAAGTAGCAGACATGAATTCATAATCGGGAGAAATATTTAAATAAACTCAAATACATTTTGTAACAGTGGATAAAGGTGTATAATTAATTTACATTTTTCAAAATTTTATATTTTGGATATCGGATGTAAAATAAGGTAAGTTTCAAAATCTAATTTTAATTTTATTAATTTACAAGACGATCTATATTTTTTATTTATATAAGTTATTTCTTTTAACGAATAATATTTTTGAAAAAAAAAACTTTATTTTACTAATTAATTCTGTTACATTTCTTAATTTTTCTAATTCAACAGAACGATTTACATATTACGTAATTCCATAAAATTATCTTCAGTTATACTAACTGTATTATGAAACTCATAATATCTGTATGTACTAAGAGACTACCGGTCATTAATCTGATTTACAATAACATTTTGTTTGTTTTATTTCTTCTAACAATTTTTTATATTTTTCTCCATCATAAGCATGTAAATTAGTAGTAAAGAACAATCGAACCGAGACCATTAACAATTCGTCTTTTATTTCTTACTTTATTACTTACCAAGACTATTTTTAACTTATTCATTTTCGAACGAGTAATAAATTTTAAATAATTACTTCCATCTCTAGACTTATGACTGTTTTTACTTACATTATACAATTTATAATTAAAAGGTATAATTAAAACAATTTAATAAATATTCTTAAATATTATTCAAATTTTATAAATAGATTTACTACTTTATCATAATGAATAAATGTACCGGTAAAAAGCCTCTAATTTGGCTAAATCTAATTCTATCGGGACCGTTTCCGAATTAATAGTTAGGACCTGCAAGATATTTTAAATACAGATTAGTTTCTGTATCGGAGGATTTTTCTGTTGTATCTGTTTAACCTTTCGAGGTCGTTAAATGTATTTTACTTTTTGTATATGTCGTGCTGTTTTTCACTGAACTGACTTTTCCTTTATCATATTTATTTTTCTCTTTACTTCATCATATTTACTTTATGATTTTTGACGTAATCGTTTATTATCTGCCGCTGTATATCTGCTTCTAACAATGAAGTTGGGTTATGTCCATAAAATTTTCAAACTGTTTTAATTTGGTAACAGAATAAATACTACTCTTGTACGCAATAACTGCATATTTTATTTCATTTTTAAAACTATCGTTTTTAATTTCTTGTCGGTTATTAAAGATTCTGATATGTTCAGTTACCGTAGACTGAAATCTTTCACGTTGACGATGGATGTTGTGCTTGTAAAATATATTTTAATTTTATATATCCGCATTCATTTTTGAATTATTGAATTCGGTATCGTTATTAGAAATAAAATTTTTCAGGTATTTTATGACGGGTAGATTAATTTAATAATTTATCAGCTGCTTCTGTTAATTGTGATCTTTCAATCCATTATACTTGTGTATACCTAAAAAACTATCTAAATTGACAAAATCTTTTGTTTTTCAACAAAAAAAAAAAACGCCTATCGATATGAAGTATTTTCAGTGGTTTAGGTGTTGGAGTCAAATTCATTTCTGAATTTAAAGGAATTCTTTCACGATTTGTTTTTAAACGAATTTCACATTTATATAATTTTACATATGTATTTTTAAATGCGGGGTATAATATTAGCGGATCTAAATCTATCAAAAACATGTTCAAGTCTTGATATATGTTCCTCTAAACTAGTTGAATAAATAAGATAAACAGGTTAATTTTATTCTGATTTCCAACTAGTATATTCGTAATGTGTTGGGAGGTAGGTAAGCTATTAGGTACATTTCATTAGAAAGCTACCTATTGTAATGGATACCGTGATTCGACTTCGGGAAAATTTCGATATATCTTCGCGTTTCACATCCTCCAGACTCCAAAACCACCGTCAGCTCAAAAGCTTATATATATATTTCATTTTCTCGTGGACACGATAACTGCCGTAATTTTCCGCAAATCACTTTCAAACTGTTCCCTGAAAAAAAGATGCGACCCAAAATCTCGTACGAGTTTGTTAACGGCCAAAATCGGACGATGGGGATGGAAATGGAGGGCTTTTTCGAAAAAAAAACAAAATATTGCTATAACCTTTTTATTAAGTAAAATATCGAATTCGTTTATGTTTCTACGATTCTTTGGATAAGAGCCTAAAACTTTTGTAAGTAAAGTTTTTTGATATCACCAACCATTGGCTCAGGGGGTAGAAAAAATGAAGTTTTGAAGACAAAAAACAAATCACACCTCCCTTAATAGGCACAGTATCGCATCGCTTAAAAGTGTTATTTAATCGTCTAAACAGTACGTAAAACTTTATCAGACACGGCTTGTCGTAAGCTAAACATGTGAAACTTTTTTCACATACGATTGTCGTATTGAGTAAATTTGAAGTTTTCTTAACTTTAAGGTGGGAATTTTTTTTATTCCCTCCTTAGCACCGGTGAAATCTTTTTTTTCAACTTCTTTTTCAATTATATTGATGTATTAATAATTATTAACCTCTTGATTGTAAAAAAGGTTTATAATAAATAATTCAATAATAATAAAAAATATGAAAAAAAATCAGTAGTTATTAATGAAATAAAATTTTATGTACTTTCCATTTTTTTTAAAAAAGGAAATGAAGTCGGATTCGAACCGATGTACCTTCCCCTTGTAAAAGCGAAATATTTCATTAATTGAACATAAAACGATAAAAAAAGAAATATTTTTCATTCTCGAGATGAAAACAAAAATATGTACGCCAGGTAAAGTTATGTAAACAACAAAAAAGTCCTAAATAAAATAATTCTGACTACGCTAATTGTACAAAAATCTACCTAGAATAATTATGAAAAACGACAAAAAATATTTGTTTTTCTTTCTTTTCTTACAAGCACATTTTCATGATACAGTAAGTTAGCGATGTGAAATTTAATATTATTTCTATATTTGATGTAGTCGGGTGCCTGTGTAGGCTATATGAGGTGGTAACTCCCGAGTACAAGATAACGCATAAAAGTAATATTAAATTTCATATCGCTGACTACACTAATTTTTTTTTGTCTTCAGTCATTTGACTGGTTTGATGCAGCTCTCCAAGATTCCCTATCTAGTGCTAGTCGTTTCATTTCAGTATACCCTCTACATCCTACATCCCTAACAATTTGTTTTACATATTCCAAACGTGGCCTGCCTACACAATTTTTCCCTTCTACCTGTCCTTCCAATATTAAAGCGACTATTCCAGGATGCCTTAGTATGTGGCCTATAAGTCTGTCTCTTCTTTTAACTATATTTTTCCAAACGCTTCTTTCTTCATCTATTTGCCGCAATACCTCTTCGTTTGTCGCTTTATCCACCCGTCTGATTTTTAACATTCTCCTATAGCACCGCATTTCAAAAGCTTCTAATTTTTTCTTCTCGGATACTCCGATCGTCCAAATTTCACTTCCATTTAAAGCGACACTTCAAAAATACACTTTCAAAAATCTTTTCCTGACATTTAAATTCATTTTTGATGTAAACAAATTATATTTCTTACTGAAGGCTCGTTTAGCTTGTGCTATTCGGCATTTTATATCGCTCCTGCTTTGTCCATCTTCAGTAATTCTACTTCCCAAATAACAAATTTCTTCTACCTCCGTAATCTTTCCTCCTCCTATTTTCACATTCAGTGGTCCATCTTTGTTATTTCTACTACATTTCATTACTTTTGTTTTGTTCTTGTTTATTTTCACGCGATAGTTCTTGCGTATGACTTCATCTATGCCGTTCATTGTTTCTTCTAAATCCTTTTTACTCTCGGCTAGAATAACTATATCATCGGCAAATCGTAGAATCTTTATCTTTTCACCTTGTGCTGTTACTCCGAATCTAAATTGTTCTTTAACATCATTAACTGCTAGTTCCATGTAAAGATTAAAAAGTAACGGAGATAGGGAACACCCTTGTCGGACTCCCTTTCTTATTGCGGCTTCTTTCTTATGTTCTTCAATTATTACTGTTGCTGTTTGGTTCTTGTACATGTTAGCAATTGTTCTTCTATCTCTGTATTTGAACCCTAACTTTTTTATACTAATGAATCTGAAAAAAATGCCGTTAAAATAAAGAAAAACTCGCTCGACTATTGTTTGTTATTCTAGGTAGATGTGTACAATCAGGAGTAGTCTGTTTTTTTTTTAATAATTTTTATCTTGCAGTATAAAAACCAATTACATATTTTAGGGTAATATTGTTTTAGGTATAACTATGTATGGATTATGATTTTAAATACTCATCAAGAAAGCACTGATAAAACTATAGTAAAAGTAACGGAGAAAGTGATTATGATGGATAATGAAAAATGTTATTAAAAAGATATTTGCACAAACTTAAACTTTATAACTAACAAACTGTTAAAATATATCATCAAATAAAAATATCAATATTATGTCGAATATTTTGCAGGTTTAACTGTACATCTTTTTCTTTTTCCTGTTTAGCCTCCGGTAACTACCGTTTAGATAATTCTTCAGAGGATGATATGTATGAGTGTAAATGAAGTGTTAGTCTTGTACATTCTCAGTTCGACCATTCCTGAGATGTGTGGTTAATTGAAACCCAACCACCAAAGAACACCGGTATCCACGATCTAGTATTCAAATCCGTGTAAAAATAACTGGCTTTACTAGAACTTGAACGCTGTAACTCTCGACTTCCAAATCCGCTGATTTGGGAAGACGCGTTAACCACTAGACCTTCTTCTTTTTCCTGTTTAGCCTCCGGTAACTACCGTTTAGATAATTCTTCAGAGGATGAATGAGGATGATATGTATGAATGTAAATGAAGTGTTAGTCTTGTACATTCTCAGTTCGACCATTCCTGAGATGTGTGGTTAATTGAAACCCAACCACCAAAGAACACCGGTATCCACGATCTAGTATTCAAATCCATGTAAAAATATGGACCACTAGACCTAGGTGGGTTTAACTGTACATCTAATTATCATTTAACACGCGCGCGCGCAGAGAGATAGAGACACACACATACACACAGTTATTTCTTAACGATAAATATTTTTTTTAAAAACAAACTTTTTATTTTATTATACGTATAAAAAAATTATTTCAATATAAATATTCTTCCATAATTATATTATATTAGCCGATGTTAAGTGTAAATGCTAACAGTGATTTTTTAATTAAAACTTAATAAAATAACATACGTAACAAAGACAAAGACTTCAACCAGGAATACATACCACTAATAATGCTTACATATGCTACATACTGAAAATCCTAACATGCGTGTGTGTGTGCGCGCGCGCGCGTGTATGTAAAATTTTACATAAAAGGATATTGATAACATTTTAAAAATTACTTCTGCAGGAATATTGATAGTTATGCCCCAAAAGGGTTTGTATCTTATTTTTGATATATTTACGTACAAAAAATTTTTTAAATTGTTAAACAATGGGTTTCTTTTAAAACGAAATTGCTCTAAAAACTAGAAAATATTTGTAATTTGTAAAAATTTTCAACATTAGTAAAAATTTTGCGCTCACAAAATATTACTTAGTTTTATCATTTTAATTTACGTTCGTTCGCATTTTTACCTTTATTAATCCTCGCAGAACACCTATTCCAATTCTTCAGTAAAATGTTATGAGCCGCAATGGATTTCTTTTTACAAATATTGAAAATTACTTTGATTATATTACAGTTACTGAAAAATTATTTCCTACTTTTTAGAGAAATTTTTTTAAATTTATTTATTTTTACTTTTTGGTCTCCCGCCTTCGCTTGTTCGTTCAAATGCTATCGATTCGTTCACATCGGTTTATAATTTTTTCTCATTCTTTCTTACTCTAGTAGCGGGCGCGTAATAAATAAAATAAAAACTCAACTTTCGCCCGCTAAAAATCAACTCGTCAAATCTCGCCCGTTTTGCCTTTTCGCTTTCATTCGCTCTCTTTTCATGCTATTTCTCCAACCGTATTTTACGGTGTGTTGCAGTTTTTTTTTTTTGTTTTGTACTCTAGTTTCATCTTTTTGTTACCATGAGAATCTACACTACACGAAGAAAAATGATTTTGTTATAGTAACAGAATTCATTTACTTACGACAACAAATCGGTTTGTCGTCGTAACAAAATCAGATAACTTACAGTAAAAAATCAGTAACGATAGTTAATAGTAACAAATCCATTTTGTAATCGTAACAAAATCGTTTCGCTGCCACAACACACCCTTAGTTACCGAAACATATGATTTGTTACCCGTAAGTAAACAAATAAATATGTTTTTACAAATGTTCGACATGTTTGTTTTAGAACGATATTAAATATGGTATATTATATTATCATTCGTGCCAAACGTGTATGATTTTTTTTAATAGTTTTCTTATGTTCGAAATCCTGTTTAGATGACACACGTGAAATGCAAAACACGTGTTTTGCATACACGTGAAATTTCAGCTTGATTGGATAACGGGAAGTTTTCAAATTTCAGTTACTAAATTTCATCTAAACAGGATTTCGAACATAAGAAAACTATTAAAAAAAATAACTGTAATTGAGCGTTATTTCTACGCTCTTTCGTACGGGTAAAAATGTACTTTGCACAATTCATAGCGTTATCCGACAAACACCGCAAGAAAATGACCAATTTTCTTTAATCTAAACGCTGAAATTGCATACAGAATTACAGTTCTTCTCTCTGGAATATGTATATATACGTTGTTTCTACATGAGCATAAAGCAAGCGACTTTATTTGAAAACTGAAGGTGTTTGAATCTAAAGGGCAAGTCTAAAGGAATGTACGCCGAACATTCAAAGGTATATTTACCGATAATCCAAATAGTATCGCAAAAGATAGAGAGAGACCTTTTTTTGTAGAAAATTTAATTTCAAAAACTGTAAATGGTGTCAGAATTCGATTGATCAACGGTTTGACCGTAGTAAATTTAAATATAGGAAAGGAACATAATCCGGTTGTTACCGCAAGCAATTTAAACGATTACCGTCATGAAACGATGGAATATTTCGTTACGGTAATAGTCGTAAATTCTTTTCGGTTATAAAACCTATGTTAGTACAAAATTTCACCTCAATCGGCCGTGTAGATTTTGCGTGAAAGAATAACAGCCTCATAAAAATTATTATATATTTACACAGATTGTATCACAAAGTTTTCCCGGGCCCTTTCATAACCTTTTCTATTCGTGAAAATAATCTACTCGTTTAAATTTCATTTAAACATTCGTCCTAAAATACTTCGTTTGCGATTTACGGCTAATGAAACAGACGTGAAAAAGTTTTCTTTGTTTGATTCAACTTACTCTATACCATTTTGTTTAGAATTAAATCCTCTACAAGTTTTGTTTAAAAGTTATTTAACAAAGTTATTGTACGTCTAACATTAAAAACGTCTAACATTTTTACCCCGATTTATTAATTTCACACTAGATTTCTACCACTACTGCAGATACGGTTCTAGGATATATTTTTTTTCGATTTTTCCGGTCAAAAACAAAACGATTCACTAATTTTGTCCCTTAATTAATGTTTTAAAAATTTCAGTGACATTATTTCACCGGGATAGCTGAAATCCGACGTAACTCGCAAACGAAGCATTTTAGGACAAATTTTTATTATGAATTTTCTCCATTATCTTCGCGAGTAGGTTGTGAAAGTCCCGGAAGAAATTCGTGATACACTGTGTATATATAATAAATAATTGTATATGTAATAGATAATACATTACCGGGAAGATAAAATTTTAATTGAAATTCAATTAGATTCAATTGAATCGATTCTTTTTTCTACAACTGATGAATGATTCACCTACAAGTTTACAAAGGAATGTAAAAATGGAAATTTTTAGCATAAGCAAAATGTTACACCTCACTGATATTCGAATCCGGGACCTCCAGATGAAACGCCGAGACGCTACCACACCGCCACGGTGATCGGAAGAGTGGTAAGCTTAATATAATTTATTAAATCAGTATATTTTTAAAATCTGAGTTCGATTTCTAAACGGTTTTATAATTAAATTTTTTTAATATTAATCTATTTTCTTTTTTAAATAAACCTTTATTTAGTTTATTAACTTTTGATAATAAATAAAAATATTTATGTATAAAATTAAATTTTTAATTATGTTTAACTGTTTATTTTAACATTTATTTTATTATTTTAGTTGTTTTAAATAGATTTTTAATGTATATGTGAGGGTGCGCGTACGTGTTACGTAATTGATAATAAAAAAAACTGTAAACAACAACCGTAACATTAATCTATATTGTACGAGTTAAGAAGACGTGTATACACCGAAGATCACCGATTGTAAGTGGAGATGGACGAACATGTATACAGCCTAACTCACTCGATCCAGTCGCTTAGCGTTACGGGCGATAAACGAAATTAAAATTTACGTTTCATCAATGTGTGTTGTTTTATTTACACAAAATTAACGTCTTTATTTTAACATCATGGTATGTGCTTTTTAATATAGACTTAATAATGTAAATATACTTAATATAGAATGTAGTGTATTACCATTTTTATTATATTTTAAAAAATAGTATTGAATAACTTGTTTCAACCCTGCTTGTAGTGTGTGCGTGTGTGTGTGTGTGTGTGGGGGCGCGCGAGCGCGCGTCCATATCCTTTATTGCTTTTATATTAATCCTTTATAATCATCAAATTATTGTTGATTTTTGTTTGATTATTGTTGATTTTATTTGCATTTTTGTGCGAGTTTGCGTGCGGGCGCGCACATCTATGTATGTGTATGTATTTAATTTATTCTTTTAACTGATTGTTGAACGAATGGATTTTGACTTTTTTCGTCATAAGTCAAGCCGATCTTAACACACTAGTTATGATATATTTTTCAGTCTACCGGTTGTGAATTATAAAAAATAAAAATTATTTTTTTCTTATCACACTTTGGAGGTACTGAACCGACTTAAAAAAATCCGGTTTTTCTATATAACGTAGACGTACGTAAATAAATGATTTACCATAATTAAATAATTAAATAAAAATGAAAAAATTTTCCAGAACATTACCAATATAACTATGAATATAATTTAACCGTACTTAACCTACGCTCGCTTCGCTCGCTAACTTTGACTAGCGAAGGTTAAGTTTGGTTATGTTTTTAAATTTATTTATTATATATATATATATATATATATATATATATATATATATATATATTTATTTGTTTATCTCATAACCGAACACGAATATTGCCCTTTTTGTTATCTTCAACTGCTCATTCACGTTATCTACGAACTTTCGGGCAAATTGTGTCTCTTCTTTCGTCTTCGTGTTGACCTCCAATATAACGTATTGCAATCTGGGAAAAATTGAGGTTGGGGGAATAATTGCTCAGAATTACCAAATGATATATAATATAACTAATGTAATTTCACAACTTACATAGAAACAAATTTCCCCGTTAGACCGAGTTACTTTTTACACTTTAAATATTATTCATTTATTTAATTCTACCGCTCACCTGTGACATCACAACATAGGAGTAAATTAGAGCAATTTTTGTAGTGGGCATGCGATTTTAAAAAAAGTTTTTTTGCAAATATTGTTATTTTTTAATTATTAACAAATGCGCCTAAGTAAAATATGACCTTAATTAGGCGAAATCTCGAGACTGAGGGTGACCTTGCTTCACAGCCTCATCTCTTTGAACTTTTAAGTTGAAATTTAATGGCATGTGCCTCATATGAAGAAGTGGTCTAAATCGGTCCAATAGTTCTGGAGATATAAGGTGATTTATATGCAAACACCGAACACATGTTTATACGAACATTAACAACAGGACAATTTCCATTCGGTTTTTTTGGTTCCTTAGGCGTCAAAACGTCAAGATCCGGTGAAAACCGCATATGCCGAAATCGGACCGATTTCAATACTTTCTAGAGCTGTAGCGCTATCGAGACGGGAAAGTTAAAGGTAATTTAGTAACTCTTCTTTGCGTTTGTACTGTTAGACATTGTGTGACGTATAATAAATCAACTATTCTAATTAAAAAGGTGCACTAATAAATTTATTTATAGGAAAATTGCTCTATTTATGAAAAAGATGCAAAATTTAAATTTAACTATATCTGGTTCCTGTATATTTTATGTCCACATTTAATAATAAATTTGGTAATTATATAAGTTACGGTCTCGCCACTGATTTTGATGAAATTTGGAATATAACTTATGTAAAAGAAAGTTATTCGTTACTATTAAAATTATTAGTGGGAAACGCCTTCCATCGAGTTACGTCCCTTCCAAGTTACGCAGCACCCTTACCGAAATTTCGAAATATTACAAGTGTAAATAAACTTTATTTTGGGACTGAATAAATTGGTTTCAATGAAATTAAATTCACTTAAGGTTAAATTAATTTAGGTTTAGTTTACGATGTGGGTTTTGGTAAATGTACAATATACATTATTTGCAGAGTAAAACGCTTGGTTTAAATGAAATTTAATCGAGTATAGTTAGTTTAGAACAAGGTTAATGTTAGGTTTACGAGTAAGTCGGTTGAAATTTTCCGTAGTTTAACCGATTAATTCACATTTCAAGATTTCTGTTCGACTCTACTTTAAGCAAATCTAACCTTATTCTTAACTAAATTTATACGAAACAAAATTTTAGTCGACAATTATTGTATGTTACTGTGAAAGCTCGATATCTGACAAATATGGATTTTCTCCGGTACATATCGGCTCACACCAAATACATCTGTGAAATATCAAAATATTTACTTATTCAGACCTTCCCCAGAATATGTGACAATACAGATAAGTTCTGGGGTAGAGGGTTGAAACGATAACTAAAAATTAAAAAAAAGTCACTCAATACGGTAAATGCTTACGGTAAATAGATTACAAGAAATGCTCGTAAAAAAGGAAGTTTAAATTTTCGCCATATGTAACCTACGTTTGCTAATCTCGTCTAATTAACGTTAAATTTACAAATTAAATATGTTATTCTCCCACACTGGAGGCGATTAATCAAATTCACCGCATTTATAAACAATCTAATCAAATTTTCAGAATTTTATAAATGAAAAGGTCCAGTCGCTATCAGCGTACCCTGAATGCGGTGAGTCAAATTAATCGCCTCCAGTGTTTGAGAATAACATGTATAATTTGTATATTCGATTTAAAATACAAATTTATTCCGATAATACTTTTACAAATAAATACACGAAGTTCCATTCTCTGGAATACCTAAAGTTACATTTTTTTATCCTCCGGGAACACCTTTAGGTATTGCTTCAGAGGATGAGATGAATGACAATTTTTGTATAGCGTGTGAAAATACCATGTCTGACCGGGATTCGAACCCGAGTCCTCCGGATGAAAGGTCGAGACGCTACCACTCGCGCCACAGAGGACCGCTTAAAAGCTCCATTGCCGCAGGTAATTCTATCCTACTAAACGGCATTTGTATGTGTGTGTGTGTGTGTGTGTGTGTGTGTGTGTGTGTGTCCTTAGCTTAGCACGGGAATGTACTGTTCACTAGCTGAAACTCCTGATTCGTTAGTACATGTCTAGCGGTGATTAGATGTATACTTGTTATATTATTATTTATCGATATACCTTATTAATATACGTTATATTTAAAACGACCTTTGGGGAATATTTAATACCTTTTAACCGCATCTGAATTTTGGTAAGAAAATCGTAAATATCTCGAAATCGGTTGGTCCTAGCGCTCTGAAAGATTTTTTCGAACCCCCCAGGAAGAAAATCTATCCGCTCCCAGTGGTACCCATCGGATGATAATATTTTCAAGCGCCCCCGGGGCGCCGTTCGGAAATCGGTGAGGGGGTGTGATGAGTTTCCACCGTAGTATTTCGGCAACCGCTCGTCCGATTTTCACGATTCAAACGGCGTACGTATCGTCAGCTGGTTGAACGCTAACTGTTAAACGTATCGGATACACTGTTGTTCCACTGTATCTTAGTTATACGGAAATAGTTTACCCTGTGTTCAGATTGCAGTCGGTAAAACGTACCGATACGATCTTTCGCTAAATACGCTCAAGCATGTGCTCTAGCGCAGCTGTAACGTATAAACTTATGAAGATAAAATGTAGAAAATAAAAAATATATTAAAAACACTTTTTAAAAACCTCCTTAAATTAAACACACTTAACGGTAAAAAAAAATTAGGACTGTATCTAAGAATGGATTTGACAACAAATACTTTTGTTGTTACTGTATCAGAGGAAAATTCCGATTCGTTAGTATCTTTCTAGAGTTAAATTTCTAATTTAACTTTCGTTATATCGGTTTTCATCATTCAAAAAAAATATTTTCGCACAAGAGGTAATCGATTTTGGACACCTAATAATCCCATTCCGAGACGCCGCCCGCCAGAGCAACCCGTCCGGGGGGGGTCTAGCTGCGAAGGGCGTGCCTACGGCAGGTCTCTACAGTCAGTAATACAAAAATGTAGCCTAATCTAAGTACAATTAATCTAAGGTTTGTCGCATCGAGTCTAGTTCATATTATTACTCATTACGTGTAAGGTGGAGGTTCATTCATCAACAGGAGCACAAAATCAACAATAATGCTGATTTTTTTAAAAATGTGGAACTCCATTTCTTCCCGTTTCCAAATACTTCTCAGATACACAGCAAAAAACTGTTCCCGTACTTAAATATCACCCGGTGTGTATAAAAGAACATGTCCTGAATGACTGATTCATCAACGTCCAGCAAAAATACTGAAAAATGGATGAAAATTTGAGTACATGTTCTTGCGCTGTTCCATTTAAATAAAATGGATTTTTTAACATTCGGAATATAAAAGAGTGAAAACAAAGTAACAATGAAACTTAGTATTTTTTTTTTTTTTTTTTTTTTTTTTTTTAATTTGTCGGTAACAAATGAAGATTTTTGAAATTTCATTTAAAGATTTAAAAACAAGTTTCTACATTTTTTTTGAAAGTCAGCCTTGAAAGTTATAAGAAAAGTAAAAAAAAGAAATATTTGATCAATCCTTGCAAATTTTCCCCGTTTTCGACTATATTAATTGAGATACCTAATCACTAGATTGGGGCTTGCAAATACTCCTTCATATTTTTTTTGTCTTCAGTCATTTGACTGTTTTGATGCAGCTCTCCAAGATTCCCTATCTAGTGCTAGTCGTTTCATTTCAGTATACCCTCTACATCCCTAAAAATTTGTTTTACGTATTCCAAACGTGGCCTGCATACACAATTTTTTACTTCTACCTGTCCTTCCAATATTAAAGCGACTACTCCAGGATGCCTTAGTATGTGGCCTATAAGTCTGTCTCTTCTTTTAACTATATTTTTCCAAACGCTTCTTTCTTCATCTGTTTGTCGCAACACCTCTTCGTTTGTCATTTTATCCACCCGTCTGATTTTTAACATTCTCCTATAGCACCGCATTGCAGAAGCTTCTAATCTTTTCTTCTCAGATACTCCGATCGTCCGAGTTTCACTTTCATACAAAGCGACACTCCAAACATATACTTTCAAAAATCTTTTCCTGACGTTTAAATTAATTTTTGATGTAAACAAATTATATTTCTTACTGAAGGCTCGTTTCGCTTGTGCTATTCGGCATTTTATATCGCTCCTGCTTCGTCCAGCTTTAGTAATTCTACTTCCCAAATAACAAAATTCTTCTACCTCCGTAATCTTTTCTCCTCCTATTTTCACATTCAGCGGTCCATCTTTGTTATTTCTACTACATTTAATTACTTTTGTTTTCTTCTTGTTTATTTTCATGCGATAGTTCCTTCATATATATATCGAAAATACAGTTTTCGGGATTTCTTAAGGGGTGCGACGGCTTACAGTATATTTGAGAATATTAATAAAATTGTTTGGGTTATTATTACGATTATGTTCCAAAATATGTCTGGTAAAATTAGATCGTTGCTAGTTGGTGTATTCTTTATGACTGCTATGATACAATAGAAGTAAACTATTTTTTAAAATTCTAATCCTCGATTAGATTTTAACCTTAAATATGAACTAAATATAATTCATATGAACATAAGAAGCATAAGAAAAAGAACTAAATATAATTCATATGAACATAAGAAAAAATTTTGATGAAATTTTTTTTTACTTAAGTAATTGTAAAGTTAAGTTTCAGATTATTATATTGACCTAACTTGGATCGGTGATGACATTGAATTTAATTTCAGTTTAGGTTATAACGTATATTATTCAAAATAATAAACTCGCAAAGAGTGACTGGTATATGTTAATTTGTAGATAAAAATATTAAACACGAAATAGTGTAACTAGAGTTAGAAAATGCAACACATCGGGTCGGTCTAGTAGTGAAAGCGTCTTCCCAAATCAGCTGATTTGGAAGCCGAGAGTTCCAGGTTCAAGTACTAGTAAAGTGACTTATTTTCATACGGATTTGAATACGAGATCGTGGATACCGGTGTTCTTTGTCGGTCGGGTTTGTAATTAACCGCACATCTCAGGAACGGTTGAACTGAGACTGTACAAAACTACATTTCATTTACACTCGTACATATCATCTTCTGAATACCTGAACGGTAATTCCCGGAGGACAAACAGGAAAAAAGAAAGAAAGAAAAGAGTTAAAAAATGCGAATTCAGTCTGTATTAATTTTAGAATTAATAACGGGAACCGTAAACTGATTGCCGTTTATCGATCGCCTTTCCAGAACATACGTTCTTGCCTGACTAGCTTAGATGCTTATCTACAAAATATAAAGACGGATGATAACGTAGTTTTAATAGGGGGATACGAATTTGAATATTATTGATAATAATAAGCTGATAAATGAATTTCATTTCTTAGTATTGTGCAATTATATGAATTTAAATCTTGTGTAAACAAATCTATACGATTACAAAACAGTCTCGATGACGTAATGCTGTCGACCAGCTACATAGACAATATTTTCTTTAATAGCGGTTCCGTTGGAAGAGTGACGTGATCGGGGCGACCGTGAAGACTGCCATCATTGACCATTACTATACTTTTTTTCATACGACACTTATAGACTTTGTAAAAGATAATACAACAACCGATAATATTATCGATAAAATAAATTATGATGAACTTAATCTTTCTTTCTCCTGTTTAGCCTCCGGTAACTACCGTTTAGATAATTCTTCAGAGGATGAATAAGGATGATATGTATGAGTGTAAATGAAGTGTAGTCTTGTACATTCTCAGTTCGACCATTCCTGACCCACCGGGTTGGTCTAGTGGTGAACGCGTCTTCCCAAATCAGCTGATTTGGAAGTCGAGAGTTCCAGCGTTCAAATCCTAGTAAAGCCAGTTATTTTTACACGGATTTGAATACTAGATCGTGGATACCGGTGTTCTTTGGTGGTTGGGTTTCAATTAACCACACATCTCAGGAACGGTCGAACTGAGAATGTACAAGACTACACACTTCATTTACACTCATAACATATCTTCCTCTGAAGAATTATCTAAACGGTAGTTACCGGAGGCTAAACAGGAAAGAAAGAAAATTACGTTAAATAAAATAGACTAATATTAAATAGATTAAAAAAAAATTCTGTTTAATAAAGATTTCTATTTAATATTAAAATAGAAAAAAATAAAATAAATAGATCTATCTATCTAATAATATGGGTTCCCATGGGGGACTGAGTGTAAGGCTACTGGTGAAGTGATGCAGAAACCTCGTGCGATCATCGATTGGTAATACACGTATAATGCTTGTAGGGTGCTGTTTTGGGAGGTGCAATGGGATGTTCTTATAATATTTTTGCAAACAATCGTCCGATTTTCAAAATTTGTTACTTAGTAGATTGAAAGCTAACTTTTGCGTTTATCAAATACTTTCGATTTAACAAATAACGGTTATTCGGAAATATTACATCTTCGCAACCGATCTTCCGATTTTCAGAATTCAAGCGGGGTGTTTACTAGTATAGAAAATCATAATGGAACCAAACCAAAAGAAAAAGAACAACGTTTGTCAGCAGTTTCTTTTGGGCAGTCGTGTTTTTTAATTTTTAATATTCATCTCTTGTTTATCTTATAATTTGTTTTTGTAATTTTTTTACACGTAATCTATATAATGTATTATTGTGTCTCTATCAGAATGAAGGTTTATCTATAATAATTAGTTTTATAATGTGAGATTTGCCGGTTCAAATACTACCTGCTGCGAGAGGTTAAAATTTGTAAACCAAATCGAAAACTCTCCAACTAACTCATAAAGGGTACATTGATGGTGGTAGTTTAAGATCAGGCATGTTCCTTTACTAAAAATAGTTCTTTGTGTGTACCGTTGACTATCAAATTAGGCTAATTTTAACGTCTAAATTTTACCGTGATCGCTTGCTTGTTTCTATTTTTTCTCGAGAACAATTGGTCGGTGTTTTTGTGCCCTCAAGTGTTTCTTTATTAATAAAATATTACTTTTTAAAGGACCTGCCAGAAAATTTTCAATAATATTTTGAGCATTTTTGTCAGGGTATCTTAAAATCTAAGAAAGTTTTGTTTGTTACGTTCTGTAACCAAACGGTAGACGGTGACATGATTTTAAACTTTTTTAGTTATTAAAAAAAAAGCGTAAGTATCTCTAATATTTCATACCACGAGTACTAGAAGAGTAGCACGTGACTTTCCCGTTCCCTACTCGTTGAGCCGAATACAGAATCGGACACCATTTTTGTCATTCGATCAACTTTTGTAATAATTTCACCAAAAATTAATGTTTAAATCAGTCGAAGTACGACCGAATGATTTTTTTAAAATGTAACATTTATTACGACATTACAAAAAAGTGTAAGATTTGTAAAAAAAAAACTTCATTCGCGAACCAGGTTGTATTTTCGAGGGTTAAAAAACCCCATGAAAACGCTTTCGTGCTTTTAACACAATAGTTCAGTCTTTATTTATTAACTGTTCTATAATGTATATCCAACGAGTTAATTGTTAAACAAATATTTTGTTTAAAGGAAGAGAACGCCGTTCGAAGTGTAAGACCCTTTTTTTTCTATAAGATAATTTTTTTTTAGATTTCTTTGAGAAGAGGAAATGAGGTAAACGCTAGTTTTAAGTTAAAAAAATTTTGTAAAAAATTAATTTTCTTAATTTATGTCCTTTGAAATGTTCTTTAAATTTATTTTCAAAGTATTATATGAAAAAAGTTTCGGTTCGGTTCAAAATTTCCAAAAAAATATTTGCAATCACATATCTTGAAATTATATTTGTACAAATAAAGAAAATCAATTCAAGGTGATAGGCTGAAGTAGAAAAGGATTTATTCTAAGCGATATATTTTTGTTTAAAGAAAGATAAAAATTAGTTTTATTGCACCCAATGAGGTGTGTGTTATTATTATTTATGTTTTTTTTTTTTAAGTTCAAACTCACTTTTAGGTTTACTAATGTAGATGTAAATACTGCGTATATCTTTGTGCAGTAAAATTGTAATTTAAATCTACTGTTAAAACATAATTTAGAAAATTATCAAAATTCTGATTTTGTTTAAAAAAATAAAACGTCGATTATTATTATTAATATTTTAATTATTTTAAATGAACTATCAGAATGTAATGAAATTTACTATACGTTCCTGTTATGGGGTTACAAATAATAAATATATATTCGTTAACCTCTTTGATGTAGCGAAGGTTTTCCTCTATTATTCTCCGTTTAGTAGGTGACACGTCAGGTTGGCACCTCAAAGTTTTTTTGTGTGAAACTTTTCTGCCGTAAGTAATTTTTACACGTGTACGTTGAATGAAATGCAATAAAAAAAGCATTGAATTTATTTCAAACGCTAAATTCCAAGTCCTTAATGTTATATGAATTTTCTTATAGTTATTTGATTTACTTGATTTAACTTTATGGTTTTGTACTTACTATTATTTCGCCTCTCAAGTGATGATGAAAATAGATTTATATGATGAAAATATATTTTGGGTTACCTTGACCGGGCAGTGGAGTTTATTATTAAAGAACTTTGGATCCGACTAATTTTTGAATTCGGCTGACCGATTTCACTTATTACTTTTGTATGGTAAAAATTATGTTACCATTTTTGCGTAATTAGCAGATTATTTTGTTAATTGAGGAATATAACTGTGCAACAAAGTTTGTTTATATTATATTTTTATGATTTCGCTGATCTTTTAGTACGGTTATCTGAATTCAAACGCGGTGCTAGTTTCTTTCACCGCCGTAATGTGGACATCTACTTCGTCGAATCAAAATCGTAATGCATTTTAAATCCAAGATAGTTCCAAATACTGCCTTAGGTATTAAATAAATACTATGTACTGTATGTTATGTACTGTACTGGAATTTTTCTATTTTGTTAGTTTTTATATAATGAAGGTAGAATGTGATACGTACTAAATTTATCAAACGCTATTTTTACCGAATTCCCAATAGATTTTAATTTAATAAATAATTCAAAGGATAATTAGCCAAACCTGTTTTATTACAAGAAATTCAGTTGTCATATACCTCGCATAGTTTACTCTTGGTTTACGAATTCTGTATGTGATTGTTTTAAATTTTATTTTATTCCAAAACCGTACCGAAAATTAACTACTAGTGAGCGAAATTACTTTCATATGTACAGGATGAGAGACTTAAAACCGAACCGACCCGGTTCGAACTGTAATTATTAGTGTCACTTTTAACATTGCTGCTACTACGAACTCCACTATTAATTGTTTATTTTATTACTCTCGTCTAGCGACGGGCATAATCGAATTGAGATTAATCGGACGGCTCATTTGAAATATGAATGTTACTTATTTTTTTCACAAGTACAAACATCGAATAAGATTAATTACTGTTGAATAATACTCTAATGTTTTGACTGTCTACGGCTTATTGGCGCCGCAATAATGCCACCCGAAAAATTATTTTCTGCAAATGCTGCGGTTTCATTTTAATTATCTCATTCTCATTCAGTAGTTAATAAAAGTAGTCATTCAGTAGTCAAAAAGTAATGTGTGAAGTTTATTCTATATCCACCACCGACAATTGTTTAGCCAGGTTTCATACATTAAAAAAAAATTAACAGGTCTTGAATTTAATTCTTGTCTTACAACGATCTTTTCAATAATTCCAATCGAAATAATGGCCACAAAGGATTTAAAAAAATAAATGCATCGGTGATGAAAACGTTTGCAATGTTAATTTTATATTTTTGGTTCGTTATAATTTTATAAAATACAGTAATATATTATGGGATGCATTTAAGTTGTAACTGTGTAACCTTGAACGGTTGTATGTAGTCGAAGTTTGGAAGGGGGGTCCCCCTTCTTCACTTCACCGTCATACAACGTACTAGGTTGCTAGGAAACCGATCGGTTTCCTAGCAACCAGTGTTGCCAGACTTACAAATACACATTGCCTGATAGACAGCGGTCAAAGACCTTGTTATTATGTCTTCCGCGCTACTAAAACAAATATTCAATTAACGCGTCAAAATGCATCTATTAACAAACTTGTTTCGACAGCATATCAACGTTCAATTATTTTTATTTTTTTTTTAGCATGTTAAAAATACAAAGACTGACTGGGATTCGACACCTTTATTTTAAAACGGATTATTTTTATAAACACAAGGGTCAACATTGTATTAATCTTTCATATTATACGTATTTTAAAGTTTATGTAATTTAACATTACATATTGTGTAGGGGGCTGATGATGATCGTAAAATAATAATAATAATAATGAAAATTATTTTATATTGAAACGGTTTTTTATACTTTTTTGCATTTGAGAAACACAAAACATTTGCTTAGATTTAATACATAATTTACTACGAAAATAAGAATCATAATGTTAGTATATCATTTTTTTCATAATTCACATATACTTCACACTCACACATTTACACTCCAATAAAAGTTATGAATTATTATAAAGCTAATCGTCGATTTTTCTTTCTCGCCATAATATCTAAAATTTCATCAGGATTAACAGTAATATCTCTATATGTAATCTATTATATCTCTAAAAGAAGCACAAAGACCGACATCATATTCATAGCAATAATATTGCAATTCCTTTTGTATGCGTTTGTAATACAAACATCTTCTTGTTTTGTGTTTGTTTTTTCTGTATCTGAATATGACTGGAAATGTCATTACTAGAAAAGAGAAAGCGGACGAATCGTTGGTAAAGTTGAATTTCATTTTATTTATTATATATAAACTATTTTATCATCGTGTTTTCTATTTGCTTAAGATTTGAATTTGTTTTTCAAAATTCAATTTGATTATAAACACGAATTTTCCTCAGTAACGATGGATTTATAATTAAAAACTTGCGCTTTACAAGTTCAAGAACGTTCACGATCGTAATTCTTCAACTTGCAGAAATCTGATGATTGCAATTTACATGTCCTCGGAACAGGTTTTGCACACGTGCTCGAGATAGAAGGGGTGTTACATCTTGTACAATAGTTAGTTGTCATTCGTTTCTTTTGGTAACGGCACATTTCACAGAAGGTTCTCTATTTTTCTTGTCTTCCGGTCGGTGTCTGTGCATCATTGTTTCCTAGGATCCCTCCAATAATTGTTTTCGATGACCGAGGTAAAGTAACAACTTGCAGAAGAGTTTCCGGCCAGGGTATAACTAGATCTTTCATGAAATTTGTCCTTGTCATTTATTTTTGCGGTATTAAAATTTACAATGCGTGAAAAATGCCAGATTTTTTTTTGTGGGATTTGAACCCAAAACCTTCCCGATGAGTTAAAAAGAGCAATACTTATGCATCGTTTATTTTATAATTGAAAATTTTTAATCATTTTAATTTTTCGATATCAAATAAATTTTTATAAAGTATAAAATATACGGCTCTATAGTTTTAATTACTTTTATTATTTTGATTTTGTACGTGAAACGATTTAAATAATTTGATTAAGCTATCTCTCTACAAGAGTGAATGATTGTTTTAGCACTTTCCGACAAGACACGGCGCAGTACCGACATCGACAAGAATATTTTCACGTTACAAGTTTTAACTTAGTTGTTGTCTACCAGTTTCAGTGATTTTTTTTTTGTTTTACTACCCGACATTATTTTTTATTATAGTTTATTTCTATTATCGTCATTAAACTTATCCCACAAGCAGGGCTTACTATAAGTTCTATAAGTTCGATTAATGTTACTACATCGTATTTAAAATTAGCCATATTTTAGAGAAAAATTGGAGACGCAACCGGTACAAAACAACGAACTGAGACGACACAGTACCGACGCCGACATGTCGGTCATTGTGAAAGGTATTCCTGAGTTTAAGTTAATTCTTACGACCGCCGACAAAGTGTCGGTAAGTGTGAAAACAGCCATTGCCTGTAAAAAGATTCTTTAATTTTATACTATAAATTCATTACAAAATTTGTTGATAAGCAATGGCTCCCAAATTTTGCCGAATTGCGGCGCCCTTTTTCAGTTAAAACTTTTCCACGGCGCCATACCCTAAGTAAAATAATGACTACTCGTGAGTAAGAGATAAAAATAAATTAAACTCGTGTATCATCATTACTTAACATTTTATTTTTTCTTTATTAACGTTAATTAATAATTATAAATGTCTTGGTTCAATTAATTATGAAACTTTTACAATATTTCGAAGGGCGCCGCGGCGTCAGGTTTGGGAATCGCTGGTCGATAAGGTTTCTAACAAAAAGGTTTCGGTTACCGTCAATACGAAATTGGAAAATTATCCTCGATTAATTTTTCCTCATCGAGAAACAATTATTTCCATTTAAAAAGTTTTACGAGCGGTTTTAGCATTAGTTGCCGTTACATTCAACGCGTATAAAAGAAATTTCTTCTACTAAAATAACAGTTTGTTCAAAGTATTGTCATATGCTTTATTGTTTCAACCATGTTTACATTTACGTCTGCTATTTTGTCCCAATTTGGTTGAAAACAGCTCGGTCAGTTATGTATTATTTTAAAAATACTTTTAAAAAAAACATTTCTATAAATAGGCCAAAAATGTCAAATCTTGGCTTCGTGATAGTTATATCTATCTGTAGCGATATCATTTCTGTTTCTAATCTTCTTTTTATTTAGTCTGAAACAAATAAATTAGACGTTGAAATGGATTTTATTAGAATTCCTTTTTTTCAGTAAAAGAAGACTGATCGCTGAATCATAAACGTAAGACCGCATGATATAAGGTCGGTTATAGTTTATTTTAAATGCGTTAAAGTAGCTTGTTCCCCTCCTTTCTTATATTTTAAATGGAAGAGTACTCGGATGAAATATCAGAACGTTTTACTCTTCGGTAAAAAAATTAATATAGTATTGAGGTATATTATTTGAACAGCAGGTATTTTCTTAGTGGTTTCCACATCGTTGAGGTAACGAAATAATAATTTAAAAAAAATCATGAGTATGCTCAGAGCAGAGAATGAAATAGCAATCGATCGCGTTGCAAATAAGTTTTTAATTTATATATCGCATCGACTATGTTTATATAATAATATTAACAAACAAACGAAACAAAATACACACCTGGGCTGTTTCAAAATTGGCCTCTAACTGTTGAAAATGTTTTGCAGATTATTTCGACTAAGCGGTACGGTCAGGAATGTCTCTAATCCTGTTGCACGACTGTCTGCCATCATCCGTTCTATAGGGTGCCGGCAAAGCATCGGGTAAAGGCTGAAACTTGTCGTGCACTCCCGTCAACCGTTACGAATATTGTACGATTAGTATTTTCCGGCAGAAGGAAGAACAGAGATCTGTCAGTGACTTTTTTTGGTAGATTTCATAAGAAAGCTATCTATTGTAATGATACCGTGGTTCGACTTTCGGAAAATTTCGACATATCTTCGCGTTTCACATCCTCCAGACTCCAAAACCACCCGGTTAAAAATGTTACACGTGCGCGCGCACACGCACACACACTTCACTTTCTTGTTGACACGATAATTTCCGTAATTTTGCGCCAATCGCTTTCAAATTTATACGTAAAATATAACCACCCAAACTCTCGGTCGAGTTTGTTAACGGGCAAAATCGGACCGTGGGACTGGAATTGGGGGCGCTTTTTTGAAAAAATACTATACCTTTCTTATTAAGTAAAATATCGAATTCGTTTAAAGTTTCTACTATTCTTCGGGTAAGGACCTAGAACACCTAAGTAAAGTCTTTTGATATCACCGACCGTTGACCCAGGGGGTGGAAAAAATGGGGTTTCGAAGACAAAAAAAATCGTACCTCCTTTAATAGGCACAGTGTCGAATAGGTTTAAAGCGGTAATTAGTTGTATAAACGTACCTAAAACTTTTGTCCTATACAATTTTTGATATGACCTACCCTTACGGCAAGGGATGATCAAAATATTGCTGGAACTGTAACAAGATGGAGCTTGCCGTACGCTAAACATGTGAAACTTTTTTCACATGTACCTACTTAGCACCGGTGAAATCTACTACCGCCTTCCGGCGTCTCGAAAGGAATTTTTTGTCATGAAATGTAGACGTTAGTGTGCACTGAATTGTCACGATAAGTTAAGTAGTT